>NC_140602.1:30712951-31315451 GCF_057381915.1 Diplotaxodon limnothrissa | reverse complement strand
GCCCTACCTGGCCCCCTGGCAAAACTTTGCTAGACCCGCCCCTGCACAGTTACCAGCTGTCAGCTACATAAAAAAGGATCCTGGTGTTATTTATCTCTCAGAAACAGTTGATAACTTCAACTCATTCATGTCACCTAAAAGGTAAACCTGTTTCTCCATCACCTGTTCAGCTCTGATGATCCAGTAAGGACATCTCCTGGTTTCATCTTCATGTTTCCCTCTCACCACATATCTAAACAGACATCATGACCAGCAGCTTTACAGCTGTGGCTCCAGCAAACATCAGCTGATACTAGAAATTAATATTAAATACATTCTAACAACAGCTGATCAAGCTTAAACGTGCTGCTGTTGTTTAGCGCAATATCTGCTGGTTTCCTCTTTCTGGCGCAAAGTGGGCGATAAACAAACAAGAGAGAAAAGCCGATCAGCTGATCATTGATCAGTTTCATGATTGAAGTAGCAACAGGAGAGAGAGGATGAGAGAAGAGGCAGCAGTGCAGCGTAACGACAGAATAACTCCAGCTTTGTGTCTTTTTTCCATTCTAGCTGAAGTCCGGGACAAACTGCGTCTCTTCTCAGCTCAATACGAAACGTGTAATATTTTCTCTGAATGAGGGACCATTCCATTTTTTTAAGGAGCCGTTGGCAACTCTACTAACTAACCTTATGAATAAAATAAAGTTCACTATCAGTAACATCATAGCACCCACCCAGCTGTATAAAAACTCCAAGCTGGCTAGAACGCAGTATGAGTTATTGCAACTGACAGTAAAAAGTCAGCAACATGAAAATAAACTCCACCTAAACTTGGTTTATATCTGACCCAGATAGACTGCAGGTCATAACTTCTTACCTGAAGTTCAGTTCACCTGACACTCGGACTGGTGGCTGCTTCGGGTCTCTCCTCCTGCCTCCCCTTCCCTCATCCACCTGTTGCCTCTGTGGAAGCCCCGTCATAGCCACCACCAAACAACGGAGTTATTTCTACACATCGACCTGCATCTGGCCAATCCACCACCTCTCATTGTTCATGCCATTACAAAAAAAATAAAAAATAAGTCACTGGGGATATGCCCGATGGCCAGTCCAGCTATGTTAACCTGCAACCAAATTTGCAGCTCCATACAGCAATGTTACGACTTAGATTATATCTTATAACTCATAACTCTTATGTTAGCTGCCCTCAGTAGCCTACTGTCTGAAATATTCCACAGCTGCAATAATTCTTTAAGTGTTATTTTTTTCCTTGGTATTCTAATTTCACCGAAGTTTACTAAACTCAACAAACTTGATATTACTTACCGGGACATTTATTCTGTCCTCATTTTCTTTCACCGAAAAATTGTTTCCTGCAGTGCCATCTTTCGCGCTTGGCTCTCCTACCTTTGCTAACGTGATGCGCATAGCGCAGAAGCGATGCTGCATTCACTTACACTCGGATATCTGAGCGTCACCGTGAAAACATAATCGGACATTTGATATTTGATTGAATTTTATTGTTTTGCCTTTGGGGTGGCACCTGGGGTGGCCAGTCTGGTTTGGGGGGAGGCCACCCCGCTGGACACGCCATTGCAGACCTTTGACCACTCATAGCTAGTTACCATCTTCAAAATGACCTCATCGTAACACAGGAATAAGAAGAACTCAGTCTGCGATTAGTTTGGACTGAATGGAGCCATGTTTGCAATCCATCAGCGATAAATCAGTGAAAATCCCAAATCTGTCTACAAAAGAAAACATACATACTTCAAGCAAGAACCTCAGATATGAAACAGAAATTTAAACAGTGACTTAGCTGCTGCAGGACAGCAATTTAAGTGCAAACATGAGTGCTCAGTAACTTTGGTTTGATATAGCAATGTAACCAAAACACAGGTTGCTAACTGAGTCGAGTCCTGGGCCCTGTTTCAGGAAGCCGGTTTAGTGGAAAAACTGAGTAAGTATACCCTGAGTTAACGAAAACTCTGGGTTTTCGGTTTCACAAAGCGAGTTCAGATGAAGCCTCAGTGAGTCACTATGACGACACACTCCGTGAAGCTAACCTGCCCCCTAGCAGGTTTACTACAACTAACCCTGACTGTCTCCGCCCCTTTGTCGGAAACCTGACAGTAGGAAGTGTCGGACATGGCGTGCCCCTTCCTTGAAGAGCCAGTAGATCGTGAAGCCCAAATTCTCCGCAGAGCTCTCCGCCGGGAGAGAGTGATCAGAGCGCGTTTGGACATTTTATCATTTCCTGATGATTTCCTGTGTGAACGTCACCGTTTCTCAGCACAATCTATAAGTTATTTGGATAACATCCTCAGGCCATATATTACGCATGTGACACATCGTGGACATCCTCTCAGTTCTGTACATATTATTTGTATTGCACTTCGGTTTTTTGCAAACGGGAGCTTTCTGTATAATATTGGTGACGCTGAGCACGTTTCCAAGGCTACCGTCTGTCGGGCAGTCAGGAATGTTACAGTTGCACTGAAACGTCTCCTGTACTCGTTTGTGTTCCCCGGTCATAGACCCACAAGATTTATCAAAGAGGGATGCCACAAAATTGCAGGTATCAGGATGACCAAAACTTAATTTATGATGTGGTGCTACTTGGACTACTACTTAAATTTTACATTTATTTTCACGGTTCCCAGGCGTGATTGGCTGTATAGATGGCACTCACATTCCAATCATTGCTCCTTCAGTAAATGAAGGAGACTATGTGAACAGGAAGTCTTTCCACAGCATTAATGTACAGGTACATAGTTCCCTGTAGCATTTCAAACTAACAAATTAGTTCATTATAGTAATGGATGCTAATTTGTGTTCTCTGCACTGTGAAGATCATATGTGATGCTGCCAACATTATCACAAATGTGGAAGCCAAGTGGCCAGGCTCTGTCCATGACTCACAAATATTCCGTGAATGTACACTGAGCACAAAATTTGGACATGGTGAGTTGAGAATACTTTAAAATATATAAAGACCAATTGCTTCAGGGACATTTGAACTGAAGTGTATCCTTCTGTCTTAGGAGAGTTCACTGGCTACTTGCTTGGTGATAGGGGGTATCCATGTTTACCCTATTTGCTTACCCCTTACCCTGACCCTGAACCGGGCCCACAGCAGCGATATAATCTGGCTAATTGCAGGACAAGAGCCAGAATTGAAATGACTATCGGAATGCTTAAGGCCCGGTTCCAGTGCCTGCAAAGACTCAGGGTCACCCCAGAAAGGGCATGTGACATTATTGTGGCATGTGTGATTCTTCACAACATTGCCACAATTAGAGGAGAACACTGTCCTTCTGAACCAAACATCAGCAGTGATCTAAACCATGAACATCCTGACCCTCCCACGGACATACAAGATGGGAGCGCAGTCAGAGACACCATATGTCACAATCATTTCCTTTGACCCATCACCTCAACATGTTGAAAGAAGAATAAACAGATTTTTTGTTCAACTGGCTTTATTGGTCGCCTGTGTTTCCTGTACACAAAGTATTAAAAGATGTAAACCTCATAAAGTGTCTCTGTTGCTTCCTCCTCTGTAACAGCTGTCAATGTTTCTTCATTATTTTCCTGTAGTAAAGAAATAAACAACATTGCTGTTCTACTGTAAACTCATATAATCTGTGGAGTATTACTCACAACTGCATGTTGGTCTGGCTCAACAGGAGGCTGCACCAGATGCAGTACACCATCACCATCAACTGATAGAATATGAGGTTTATACAGGTCACTTATAACTTACAAGGGACCAAATGGCAATTAACAAACATACCAATCACCTTACACTTCATTGTCATTATGCTCTCAAAGACAACCAAGACTGAGGGAAGGCAAAATCAGTAGGAAAATAACTTCACTACAAAATAATCCATTATGGTAAAGAGTTTATCAGATGAATGAGTAGCACTGCAAAGGTGACTGTGAAGAAAGGATGTATGCACATCATGTATTATTTTGAATTTACCCCTTATGTAGGCACTTGTGTCTTGCGGGGTTATTGACTCAGAGGATGTCCCCGCAGAGATGCCTTCGGCCACAGGGCGCCCACTGTTTTGGCTGAGGGCCAACTGCTCAGCCTCTGTGAGTGATGGTGGTGGAGGACCCCCACCTGTTTTTCGGGCCTCCGCTTTTTTTCTGTTGGCTATAACGGGTCACATTTGAGCATACAGAGTAAGCAAATATGTACTTGTAATGTGCTCAGATAATTTCAATAAGTGCTTACAGAAAGAAAATTAATGTAGCCTCTAACTGCAATTGATTTACATGGGACAAACAGACCAAGCACTATGGCTCATAATACAATTACACCTTACCTGTTTGGACTATATTTTTATATTTCATTTTTACTTGCTGCCAGGAACGTTTGGGGCCTGTTGGGTTGCACCTGCGCTCACATCACATCACAAAATAAAATGTATAAAATAACAAATAAAATAACATATGATAAAATAACGTGTTAAATGGGTGGAAATCCCTAGATCAATGTTTATATTAACACTCACGCATTGACTCTGTCGGCTATGTTTTGCCATGCATGCTCCCTTTGTTTTGCAGCTGAGGCTGTGTTACTTTTTTTCTGAGAAATTTGCATGTTATCGGCATATGCTGCCATCAGAATTTCGGCCTCAAGCGCTGTGAAATACATTGACCGCGCCTTCTTTCCCTCCGTCTCCATGGTGACTCGCTTAATCTGTGCTCCGCTTATCAGGGCTTTATGTATCCTCGTCCGCGCGCTTCACTTGGGGTTAAAGCAACTCCGCGTTGATTGAACTAATTGTTATCAGCCTTTCTGAAACCGAATATTCCGAGTTGGACAGTTCGGGGTTACTCAACCCTGCGTATCATTTTTAACTCTGAGTTTTCTAAACCGGCTTCCTGAAACAGGGCCCTGTACTGCAGAAAGAGAAGACGAGTTGAGCTCATCGGTTTAGACTGACTCAGACTGACTGTAACATTTGGCAATCTGTGTTTATAAATTAGTGACTGCGGTCGGTCTGAGTCATGATAGTTTGCAGACTTTTTGATTAAGTGGTTTTGCACGCTCATACAATAACCAGTTGGTCACAGTAAACACTGTGCAAATACTTGTTTAATATTAAAAAAATAGTTCATTCTGTAAATGACGGTTATAATTAATGGAAATGGGATGATATAGATGGAGTGGTTTAGGGCTACTAAAAACTCTTTACTGTAAGCAGTGTTTCCAGTTCAAAACAAAAGATGGTGAAAAACAGTAAATGTGACGTTCTCTTAGTGTTGCTCACACTATTTCTGTTCATACGTTAACCATAGTGAGAGACGTTAGTGTTTATTGTGCTTAGGAAATTCTGTATTTTGAGTCGAGGGTCCATGTGCTTTCATTTAAGTTTCTGAGTGAATCTTTGGTTTCGTAATTTCCTCAGAAGAGCTAGAAACTGAGACAGTTGTTTAGCGTGCTCACTTTAAGTTCTCATTTATTCATTGTGTTATTTTTTCATCTTGTGTAAATAAAGTCCCTTTCACTTCACACGTGCTTCTCCGCGTGCTGTCTGCATTAGACTATGTCCACACTAACCCAGATAGATTTGAAAACGCCGTTTTCATCTGAAAACGCTCTGCTTCCACACTAGTGTTTTCAGTCGTTTTCACAAAGTTATGCGTCCACACTGAAACGGCCGAAAACGCTTATGTTCCAGTACTGTGCATGCGTGAAGCGCAAGAAGATTCGGCCTGCCTCATTTCTGTCTGACGTTTATTTACTTTCTGGCTCTTTGAAACGTCGCAGCAAAAGGTTGAGGAAAAGCACAAAGTTTTTTTAAATAGACTAACAATGAGGTGGAGTTGTTGCTGCGAGTAACACAAAAGTACAAAGTTGCAAAAGCAAGTGAGAATTAAAGAATTTGAAGAAAAGCTATCTGGAGCATGTACAGACTGATATTAATCTTTAATAGGGCTGTCCAAGTTGATAGCAAACAAAACAACTGCTGTATAATGCCCTTTATAACAATACAAGCATCACATGACTAAAATGCGTCACCGTTTTACAAAGTCTGCGTTTTCACTGTCCACACTGCAATGCAAACGCACCGTCTTCAAATGTATTCTTTTTCGAGAGCATTTTCAAAACGCGGCGTTTTCCTTGAGCAAAAACGTAGTCTCAGTGTGGACGGGAGGCCAAAACGGAGAGAAAACGATGCGTTTTCAAACGAAAACACATTAGTGTGGACGTAGCCTTAGAGTCCTCCCTTACCGCGCTCTCAGCCGTGAAAGCTTTGTTCTTCTAAAGCCAGCTACCCATATCAAGACAGGCCATTATTTCCTCACACCCAAAACATTAAAGATTTTTCTTCCTAGACCAGAACAGAACATCAAAAATGCTCAACCCCGGGCTTCTGCTTCCGGCCGATGGAGTAAGTAGCAGCGAAAGGCAGCTCCGCTAAGATTTTTGATTATCCAAACCTCCTGGGACACATATTGACTTTGATTTGGACCAAGATTCAACTGTACAAACTCCTCCTGACCAAAGCGAGTCATGAAGAGTAGTCGGAAATACACGCAAAAAACTTTGTCGTCAGCTTCTGCTACATCTGGCGGCGAAGAGCCACAACACGATATGGCGGACGAGAACTCGCCAATCTCCGTGAGGATCCTTCGGAGCGAATTGCAAGCCTACCGAGACGGTATGATGAACGATATTAAGATGCAGATAGATAACATGCATGAAAACTTACGTGAGGACATTTCCTCGCTAAGAGAAGAAGCTAAAGCAGACACCAATAAGCTTCGACATGAGCTATCACAGAAAATAGAGGCACTGCACGAAACTCATGCAGAAACAACAAGTATACAGAAGGACATGGAGCGGGCCCTCTGCGACACTACAGACAGGTTAACAGCCTTGGAGAAAGATCACGAAACCCTAAAGAAAGATTACAACAAGCTACACGACAAATGCCTGGATTTAGAAAATAGAAGCCGCAGAAACAATCTGCGTGTGGTGGGCATTAATGAGGACGCAGAGGGGGGAAACCCCAGCCGTTTCATGGCAGAATTTTTCTCAGAAGTGCTCGGGAAAGAAAATGATGATTCGCTTATCATGATAGACCGAGCCCACAGAACCCTCGCCCCGAAACCACGGACAGGGGAGCGCCCAAGAGCCATGATAGTCCGCCTGCACTACTACACCGACAGAGAGAAGATTTTACGATTGTCCAGGGAAAAAGGTCGCCTCTTCTACAAAGGATCACCTGTACACATCTTCCCGGACATGAATCCTGAGGTCAGCAAACTTCGAGCGTCATTCAACCCCGTGAAAGGGAAACTGCGGAATGCTGGCGTCCCGTACAGTCTGTACTACCCCGCGAAGCTGACTATAACGGTGAACAACGCTAAGCACTCATTCACAGATCCGCGCGAAGCAGAGAAGTTCGTCAGTACCCACGTCCAGAACCCAGCCACATCTACCGCTTAGCCACATCTTTACAAACATGACCCAGGAGGGAATAGCATATAATAATAGACAATCTTAAGGAGTTTAGTGGTGAGTCTGATGTCTACAGCCTGTAAAAAGCTGGACAAAAATTGTTTTTCTTTTCTTTGCAAATGAAGAAAGGGTTCCGGTTTGAGTTCATGAGGTTGTTCTTTAGTTTGGTTCAAGAAAGTTGTGAATTTCAGAGGATCACTTTTAGAAAGCTCAGAGTAAGATCCATCAACCACTCAGTAACAGTTAATAACTATTGGTACCTCTACTGAGAGAGCACCACAAAATCTTGTCAACTTTGTAACATGGAACTGTAGGGGACTCAGGGGACCAGTGAAACGAGGAAACATTTTAGCTCACTTAAAAAAAGTAAACGCGGATATAATCTTTTTGCAAGAAACGCATCTATAAGTACAAGACCACAACAGATTACGATGCAAATGGATAGAACAAATATTTCACTCTACGTTTAAAGCTGGAAGCAGAGGCACAGCCATACTGATCAAAAAATCGGTACCATTTACAGCAGCAAAAATACTACCAGACACTCAGGGTAGGTATGTTATTGTAACTGGCAAACTTTATGGTCATTTAGTTATGTTAGTAAATATTTACGCTCCGAATGTGGACGATGAGCAATTTATACGGTCGATAATATCAAAGCTTCCGGATATCGATACTCATCAATTAATCATAGGAGGTGATTTTAACTTGGTGTTAAATACTAACCTTGATAGATCATCGAGTAAACCTGCCAAAATATCTAAATCGGCAAAGGCCATCCAGGAATTTATGGGAAATTATGGAATAATTGATCCGTGGAGAGTTCAGAATCCTAATGTGCGACAATATTCATTCTATTCTCCGGTCCACCAGACATATACCAGGACTTTTTTTTAATCGATTCTAAATTTCTGCCATCAGTAAAGCGCTGTGAATATGGCACAATAATGTTGTCGGATCACAGCCCCCTCCTTTTGCAACTAGCCCTCGGGTTCAATCACACAACAAAGATATGGAGATTTGATAATAGTTTATTATCAAATAAACAGGGGATAGAAGACATTAAGAACCAAATTGATTTCTACCTGTCAATTAACAACACTCCGGATATTACCAAGTCTACCTTGTGGGAAGCACTAAAAGCGTACATTCGGGGGCAGTTAATTTCGCGGAAGAGTCTAATGAATAAACAACAAAGAGAAGAAGAGAGACGTATAAAAGACAAGATACAGGAAGTAGATAGACAACACACAGCGCGGCCCTCAACAGTCTTGCACAAGAAGAAACTGTCCCTGCAAGCTGATTTAGAATTGATGTATACCGCAAGAACAGTCAAGCTTCTAACCAGGGCAAAATATAAATATTATGAACAGGGGGAAAGGATGGGTAAAGTTCTAGCACAACAAATCAAGAGACAAGCAGCAACAAGATTGATCACAGAAATTCGCACCAATACGGGACAAATAACGAGGGACCCAAAGGAGATAAATAGTATATTCAGAAGTTTCTATGTAGACTTATACGCCTCAGAATCAAAAAAGAACCCCGCACTATTTGAGATGTTCTTTAACAAGTTTAGTGTACCTGTGATCAACCCAGACAAAGTAGAACAACTCGAAAAATCCATAACTATACAAGAGCTACAGCAAGCAATAGATAATTTACAGAACTCCAAAGCTCCAGGTCCAGACAGTTATACTTCGGAATTTTACAAGGCCTTTAAAGACCATATCTCACCCCTGTTACTAGAAGTATATAATGAGGCGCTGGACAAAAAAGCCCTACCGCCGACTTTATATCAGGCAAGCATCTCTTTGATCTATAAAAAAGAAAAAGATCCTTTAGACCCGGCTTCATATAGACCGATCAGCTTAATTAATGTAGATAATAAGATACTTGCAAAGATTTTGGCAACACGCCTGGAAACTGTTCTGCCAACAATTATATCTCAGGACCAAACAGGATTCATTAAAGACAGGCAGCTGTTTTTTAATATTAGAAGACTTTTAAACATTATCTATACGCAAGACAAGCACAATCCTAGTCCTGAAATTTTGCTTTCTTTGGACACGGAGAAGGCCTTCGACAGGGTCGAGTGGGATTATCTCTTCTCGACCCTGTCGAGGTTCGGATTTGGCCCTAAATTTATTTCTCTGGTTAAACTACTATACATCCAACCAAAAGTGTCGGTACAAACAAACAATGTCCACTCCGACTATTTCGATCTGAATCGTTCAACAAGACAAGGCTGTCCTCTTTCACCTCTGCTTTTTGCGTTGGCTATTGAACCTTTAGCTCTTCTACTGCGCGCAACAGACGAATATACAGGGATCAGAAGGGGAAAAGCAGAACATAAAGTCTCGCTTTATGCAGATGATTTACTACTGTATATTTCTAACCCTGCAAAATCAGTCCCAGTCATCATGGAAATTTTGCAGAATTTTGGAGAAGTGTCAGGATACAAATTGAATTTATCTAAAAGTGTGCTATTCCCAGTCAACTCTAAAGCAATAGGTAACCCAAGTTGTTTCAATACCTTGCCATTTCGGGTTTCTAATCAGTTCCAATATCTTGGAATAAATATCACTCAGGATTATTATGGTTTATTTAAACACAATCTCTCTAAACTATATGATGAAACCAAAAATAACATAGACAAATGGATTAATCTACCAATTTCACTAGCAGGGAGGATAAACATTGTTAGAATGAATATTCTTCCCAAATTCTTATTTTTATTTCAGTGTATCCCTATTGTGATTAATAAAGCCTGTTTTAATAAATTAGACTCCTTAATATCCTATTTCATATGGAACAGAAAGAATCCAAGAATCAAGAAAAGCTACCTACAGAGACCGACATGTCAGGGGGGGATGGGGTTACCATGCTTCCGTCTATATTATTGGTCATGTAATGTTCGTTCCATGTCGTTTTGGTTGCAGACTAAGGGGGCCGACTGGACAACGATGGAGAATGAAAGCTTCTCCTCATTAGAAGCTATGATCTATTCAGCTCTCCCTATCCCTAAACATGACTTTAAAAATCCTGTAGTCTCTCATACAATTAAAATCTGGACACAGATAAGGAAACATTTCGGGTGGAGGGAAGCTTCCATACTAACTCCACTCATGAATAACGCAACATTCACACCATCACTTTCAAACATTTCATTTCTCCAATGGAACCACAATGGGCTGCACTCAATAAAGGATTTATTCATCAACAAGGTTTTTCCCACATTCCGGCAACTGCAAGAAAAATTTGACTTGCATAGTAATGACTTTTTCAAATACTTACAGAGCAGAAGCTTTGTAAGGAGGCTTTTTCCATCTTTTCCAGGTCGGCCCCCAGACTCTGCCTTAGATAACTTATTTCAGTTTGATCCACTCAAGAAAGGACTAATAACAAAAATTCACAACGCACTCACAACTGGATGGAACTGTCACACTTGACTATCTGAGAGAGGCCTGGCAGTGTGACCTTGGTACGAGAATTACAGATAATCAATGGACAAAAGCCCAGGAAAATGTACACTCTTCCTCTGTTTGCATTCGTCATGGACTCTTACAGTTTAAAGTGCTACATAGACTCCATTTATCAAAGTTGAAACTGTCAAAAATGTTCCCCAATGTAAACTCGTCCTGCGAAAGATGTAAACAGCAACCTGCTTCACTGGCGCATATGTTTTGGAATTGTCCCTGTATAACAACATATTGGAATAATGTCTTTCATATCTTGTCTAAAATTCTAAAAAAACCACTTAAGCCAGACCCAATCTGTGCTTTATTTGGAGTGAAGCCGGTTGTTGTAGACCTATCAGCCACCCAAAATAATGTGATACGTTTTGTGACGCTGCTGGCACGCCGTTTGATTCTACTAAATTGGAAACAAAAGGTGCCTCCTACCACATCAGCGTTAATACAAGATGTATTGAGACACTTGCAGCTGGAAAGAATTAAACTCCTACTAAAGGGGAGGTTGGAGGAATTCCATTCAACCTGGCAATCTTTTATAGATTTCTTCAATACTGTACAGATATAAATGGTCACTGAGCCTCATTGTTAGTTCGATAAATAGCATCCTCTGTCCAACGTTGTTTGTTGTTGCCTTTTTTTTTTTTTTACTGTGTTTAATTTCTATTGTATATATGTAATCATTTATATTTGAATCTTAGTTGCCTTTTATGATAAAGAACACTGGAAAACCAAATAAAGAGATTTGAGAAAAAAAAAAAATGCTCAACCCCAAATCAGAAAAGACAGACAGAAATAGTGCTACATGGCTCAGTCCACGACATCTGCTGGAAAAATAACCAAAAATATGTTCAAGGTCACGGCGTGTCCAAGGGGTTTTTAGGTTTTGGAAAGTTGTTCTCTCAAATCTTTGAAACATCAACATTTTTTCTTTAGGACTTTTTCAGAAATATAGGGTTGTGGTTTGTGTGGCCTGAACTTTAGAAGTTAAACTACAAATGTCTGATCTGACATTAAACACTCTTTCAAGTTCCGTCTCTTTAGTGCAAACCCTGCGTGATAATAATGACTGCACTATTGCAATCGGGGGATTCGCAGCCTGTCAATAGATATCTTTTTAAAAGTTGAGAATCATGTCTCGACCTGACGTCGGGATTTTAGGCCAATGAGTTTTCAAAGGGATCACAAAAAAATGCTACACATGCCCATGCGCTCTTTCTATTCATACTCGTAGCCTTAGGCTCAGGAGTGTCTGAGACGAAGGCAGGTGCTGGTTTGTCTCACATGCCATTGAAACAAACACTAACAGTTTGCATTGTTTTGGACAGCTTATATCTGTATTTTGTGTGGAAACATTGAAAGCTGCAAAAAGATTCCAAAAAAAGGCGACCTATAGCAATAAGGCATTTGAAGAGCCACACTTCACTTACAAGTGAAGTGAAGTGAAGTGAAGTGTGTGTATGTGGTGACTCAGCTTGACTCTGCTGTACCTCATCAGCCAACAATGACAGCTCACTGGTGTCGTGGGCATCATAATCATACAGGACCCTGGCCTTCCTGGCACCCGTGACGGGCAGCTGTGACTGCTCCATGGCGAGCGTGACCGGCTTCTGGCTGGATGAGGAGGAGGCGGCAGGGACAGCGGCTCCGGAGGATGCCGGTCCAGACAGAAAGGCGGGGGACACAGGGTTGGGGCAGACGGAGGCAGAGGAGTGGGGTGCACTGACAGCATTAGCACATCTGTGTGAAGACACATACATGGTAGGTATGGTTTACTTA
This sequence comes from Diplotaxodon limnothrissa, assembly GCF_057381915.1. Classification (NCBI taxonomy): domain Eukaryota; kingdom Metazoa; phylum Chordata; class Actinopteri; order Cichliformes; family Cichlidae; genus Diplotaxodon; species Diplotaxodon limnothrissa. The sequence goes on along the minus strand of NC_140602.1, from coordinate 31,302,734 downwards.
CTGTAAACAAACATTTTGTGCCTTCCAAAAAGGAAGAAATAAAAATTATTATTTACAAAAAATAATTTAAAGCCTATTTTTATTGAAAGAATCTCAAAAACTTTAAGGCTTTATTGGTGTTTCTTTTTTTCTTCTAGTGTATGCAATTATTTCAGGGGGGGGGGGGGGGGGGGGGGCAGTTGGACTTTTAGCAACAGTTTTATAAGCAAAAAGCTTTCATCTCTCACTTCATAACCTCATACACGACCCCAGGATCCACTGCTTCAGAATTACTGGCAGGCCTGTTTAGAAGCTGGGCTGTCCTGATGTGGAGTCATGCAGCTGAAATACGTACAAAATGTTAAAACCACATTTTGCTGATGGCCATTCCCCCAAAATCTCCTCATATCTTCCATCCTCCAGCTCCTCTGAGGAGACTGAAGTGTTCCCAAGCCGGCCAAGAGATGTAACCCCCCCACAGTTACAACTTTCCCCACGATGGCTTAAATCAGGGGTGTCAAACTCAAATACACAGTGGGCCAAAATTCAAAACTGGAACAAGGTCGCGGGCTAACATCAATATTTATTGTAAAAAAAAATCTTCCTCCAGATTTAAGAATGAATCTCTTCTTATGGACTCAAACAAGTTTTGCTGAAAAACTGAATATGGAACAAGCAAAGCTTAATACTAAACAATATATATATTATCTGTATAATACCAGTAGGCCAGCTCTAATAATAATTTGGTATGGCCAAATGTAATTAGGCTGCGGGCCAAATTTGGCCCGCAGGCCAGAGTTTGACACCTATGGCTTAAATGAACGTGGGGTCCAGTGAAAGCAGCAGTTTTGTTTACATGGTTTGGCATGAGCTCTAAAACTCATAGACCAGGGTCAGCATTAATGCGAGCATCACTGATGATGATGTAAACAAGCATAACAAGACAACATCAAAAAAAGTTTTTTCCAGTTTAAACTATGTTACCGGAGGTTACGAAAAAGACGGCAGCTCAGTGTCTGGACCTCGTGTACATGTTTTGACACCATCCTGGTTTCTGATATGATTGAGTCCACATGCTGTCTGAATACTGAAACCAACAAGTATTAGTTTTCAGATTTGAACCAGATCTCAAGATTACTATGAATCAAGTCTTTCCAACTTGGTCTTGAGGGAACGTCTTTCTGTTTTTTTGGCTCAGTATGGCATATTTCAAAACGTTTTACAAACGTAAACACTCCATTTTAATGTCATTTGATGATCTCTTATTTTTAATCAGATACTGGCATTTAATGATTTCCAAAACACTGCATGGCTCTTTTATTTACATTTTCACATCAGTGGGAACAAACGGAGAGCAGTGTGTTCAGTGACCTCTGACCTTCACTGACACAAACGCCTCCAGATTCTGGCCAATGACGGGTCCAGCTTCATAAATCAGCCTCCCTGTCATGGGCTACATCCACACGTACCCGGGTATTTTTGAAAATGCAGATTTTTCTATGCGTTTGCACCTTTCGTCCACACGTAAACGGCGTTTTTGGTCACTGAAAACGGAGATTTTTAAAAACTCCGGCCAGGGTGGATATTTTTGAAAACTCAGTTTTTGCATTTACGTGTGGACTAGAAAAATGGAGAAAACGCAGCGTCAAAGGTGTGCGCCTTTTTTGACGTCACACTGTGCGTCACGTTATTGTTTCGGTGAAATGAATTTCTACAATACTGTTACTGTTAATTCTACTCTCTGCAGTGTTTAAATGCTTACATATACACACAGTTACTGTCCCTCCACACATACGACTCGGTTCTGCTTCTATGCCCCAGCTTTGTTTACTTTTTCCCACCAAGGCTTCTAGACTTCTGATTGGTCAACATTTCTACAGGTTAGGAATATATCGCCACCTGTTGCTTTGGCATGTTCATAGCAGCGTTTTTCTTCATTTCTGCCTTTACGTGTGGACGGGATTATTTTTTAAAACGAAAACGGAAAATCTCCGTTTTCAAAAATACCCGTGTACGTGTGGACGTAGCCATGGATGCCAGGATTTTATTCCAACACCCGAGACATCAGCCAAAGTCATTTCACTGCAGTGGAAATAATTTGGACCACTTTTGACTCTTTTTGACATTAGACTGAACAGGCAAAGAGTGACATTACTAAAGGATGATGCAGGTTAGCTCAAGTTACTACAAGTAGGTGAAGAGTAAAGTGCTTAGTTTAAATAGTAGCTATTTTGAGGTCTTTAAGCTACACTGTATTGCCAAAGGTTTTTACTCAGTCATCCAAATGATTGCGTTCAGGTGTTTCAATCACTTCCATGTCCACAGGTGTATAGAATCAAGCATCAAGGCATGTAGACTGCTTCTACAAACATTTGTCAATGAATGGGTCGCTCACAGAAGCTCAGTGAATTCCAGCGTGGTACTATGATAGGAGCTCACCAGTGCAACAAGTCCAGCTTTGAAATTTCCTGAATACTAAATATTCCACAGTCAGCTGTTAGTGGTATTATAACAAAGTGGAAATGACAGCAACTCTGCCATGAAGTGGTAGGCCATGTAAACTCAAAGTGGGGTCAATGGGTGCTGAGGCACATAGAGTGCACGTCCAAGCTTCATGTGCCCCTCAGATTAGCTCTAGTGATGTGTCGGTCGCGAACGAAATGGCTCTTAGAGCCAGTGTTGCCAATTCCTCAGTAAGGAAAATCGCTATTGGCCACCGCATATATTTATATATAAACATATATAAATAAAACCACTTCTTTTTTTTACATTAGTAATTCCTTTTGTAAATAATTAAATATTATTGTTAATAATAAATTAATTAAAGCAACAAAACAACCTGAAGAGTCAGTTCGGGGCCGAAACAGACGGTTCTCTAAAAAGAGCTAGAAATCCCATCACTAATTAGCTCCAGGGCAGTGCATAGAGAACTTTATTGAATTGGTTTCCATGGTGACCAGCTGTATCCAACCCTTCCATTACCAAAGTGTTCACTGTTCTGTGTGCAGATGTGTTCTCTGGAGTGATCAGTGTTGGGGAGTAACGTAATACATGTACCGCCGTTACGTATTTAAAATACAAAATATGAGTAACTGTATTCCGTTACAGTTACCGTTTAAAAAGGTGGTATTCAGAATACAGTTTCTTTGTTGAAATAAATGGATTACACTGCGGTACTTTCCTGTTTCATTTTGTCGCGGGTTAGGACTGTTTCGGTTTTGTTTGACAGCTACGCTCTTTGTTCCAGGCGGCAGAGTTACGGTTGCCATGGTTACAGGGCGACGCTCTCTCTCTGCGACTGTGTGTTTCCTGGGTGAGAGAGCGCCTTTTCGTTGTTGTTGTTGTTGTGCTAAGCTAACAGGCAGAACGCTACAAGCATAGCTCTAAAGAATGTAGCATCATGGGCAGTGTAGTCCGTGTTGCAGGGAGAATGGACTGCCATACACGTTATGGGTCTGTGAGCGCGAGGAGGGAGAAAAAGGGGAGTGGAAAGGTACGAGTTGTCATCGAGGAAAAACGGGAGCTGGATGCATGTAAATATAATAATAACCACTTCAGCCAAGAAGAGTGCCTGACGAGCCCAGTTGTAAGTAAGCTATTAAGACTCGACTGTACACCGTGTTCGTGTTTTCCTCCGAAAACAATAAGTTCCGTTGGAGCAGTCTTTCAACGCCTCTCTCTGTCTTTCGCAAGAAAAGTTGACCCACACAACAAAGTAAAACTATTTTTCGGCTACGAGCCGACAGGGACCCCGCCGTTTTAGTCAGAGGTCCCTTTACTACAGTTCGGAGTCGCGGACCTTCAGTAACAGTAATAAATCACACAGCAATAGTACATTCACGTTGTTGTAAAAAGCATGATAATATATTAAGTAATCCAAAGTATTCAGAATATGTTACTGTCATTGAGTAACGTAACAGAATACGTTACAGAATACATTCTGGGGCATGTATTCTGTATTCTGTAATGGAATACATTTTAAAAGTAACCTTCCCAACACTGGGAGTGATGAATCACACGTCTCCATCTGGCAATCCGATGGGCAAGTCAGGGTTTGGCGTTTGAGAGGAGAACAGTACTTGTCTGACTTTACTGTGCCAAGTGTAAAGTTTGTTGGATTATGGTGGAGGGTTGTTTTTCAGGAGTTGGTTAGTTTCAGTGAAAGGAATTCATGATGCTTCAGCACACCAAGATATCTTGGAGAAGTTCATGCTCCCAGCTTTGTGGGAAGAGTTTGGGGACCATCCCTTTCTACTAATATCTTTAGTTCCTGTAAGTAGCAGCATTTTGGATGACCCTGAGGTCAGTAAGGACTGGACTAGTTTTGGGTATCTCTTTGAGTCTGGATGTTTCTCTGGATGTTTTTTTATTGCTAACATTATTCAGGTACCCAGGAGAAATCTCAGTGTTTAAGGCAGAGTGACTGTGTACCTGTTTTCTGCTTGTAGATGGTGTGAAAACCTCTGTGACTATATCCTCCCCTTTAGAGGTGATTTATATTGTAAGGTCAAAACCCTCCAATAACACAGAGAAAATCATAGTCATGAACTATTGATCATTGTGATTGCTTAGTTGAAGGCCTTACTGATAAGTCAGACATTGGATCCGAGTTAATTATTGGAAACAAAGCCATCATGGGTCCTTGAGAGACTGCACCAACTCCCAGCTGCACATAACCAGACCCAGACTATGTGGTCATTTTCAGTATTTTATGATGTGACTAACTCTGATCTTTCCCCATAACTTAAACAATTCAAGAAAAGGTAAAAATGTTTCTGATTCAAGAAATATTACGGTCAGTGGGAGTCCTAGCAGTCTCTGCAAATAAATGCCGACCTGTTGAGCTCCCGCTGAAGGTCCTGCATGTAGTGATGACACTGAGCGTAGTATGTGGCCTGAGCTTCAGCGAAGTCCTGCAAACAGCGCAGGTGGTTGAGCTGGTGGGAAAAGAAAGGAGATGATTTACTCAACAGGAGTGAAGGACACCAAAGATTTTATAAATCATCATGCACCTTTTACAGCCAGTTTTCCCACTCATGGATGAAGATGGGACTGAAATATTTAGCTCTAGAAATGACCACTGACAGTCAAACAGTAGAATCAAAGCTGTACAGTCACCATTTACTGCCCAGCTTTGTGCCATGATTAAAGGCACAAAAATGCTTTAATCATGGCGGCCTGATAATATTCCACAGGATGCTTATATTCACAGCATTACAGTAGGATGGACACATTAAAAGAGTCCCCCTGTGTGTTTTAGTCACGGCTCTTTTTTTTTTTTTTTAACTTTTGATTATAAGGAAAATGTATACTGCATAAACTGGTAATGGTTCAAAAGGAAAATGGTTATGTTGGAAGGGCATGCTGGGAAAAATATCGCTTGTGTTTCCCTGTCGTCTGTGCAAAACAGCGGTGAACCCGTAGACGTTAACTGTGCAACAGCTTTTTTTTCAGTGAGTGTCTTATCAAGCAGTCAGCCGGCATTTTAAATTATGCTTAATGAGTGTCGCACACCTGAGAGATGAAGCTGTGATGATACTGAAACATTGTTACCACCGATGTGTTTCGTATGTTTCCACTCATACTGTAATACTGAGACATATCTACAAGCTGGTCGTCTGGAAACAATGAGGTGTGAGTGTGTTTGTGTTAGTGAGAGGGTGTGTATGTGTGTGTACTGGTTTAGAAGTCTTTGTGAAAATTGGCATGCCACAATACTTGTGGGGACAAAATGCCCGTCCGCACGAATTTGAAGGCATTTTTGAGGCTCAAAATGTGGTTTTAGTTTCAGGGTTACAGTTAGTTTATGATCAGGTTTATGCTAAGGGTTAGGGTAAGTGGCTAGAGAAAGCATTATGTCAATTAGATGTCCACACCAAGATATGAAAACAAGTGTGTGTGTGTGTGTGTGTGTGTGTGTGTGTGTGTGTGTGTGTGTGTGTGTGTGTGTGTGTGTGTGTGTACTTTTATTAAAAATAAACACATATATTACAATATAAACACACAGACACAAAGATGACGTCAGGCCACTGAAATGCTCCCAAACTCCCACACAAACCTCTCCGCCTGAAGGGTGGGCTCACATAAAAGTTTCTCAGCACCATCGACTGGATAAAAATCCAGACAGTTCAAAAGTTTTCTAAAGCCTGCCAGCTTCGTTGATGTGTAAACATGTGTAAACATCAACAAAGCTTTATCTGGCACCTAAAAGCTGTCTGCCTTCATGCATTTCATTTCAAGCTTATTTAAAACCAATTTAAGATCACCGTGAGAATAACATGATTTGGTTCCCATGTGTTCATCTGCAATATTTTGACAAAAACATTGAAGTGATTTACACCGCCAGGCCTTTAACAGGAGCCCAGTGGGGTGACTGGCCTGCGGTGACTCACATGTGTGCTGCTGATGCCTTCAAGCAGCAGCCTGGTGACCTCAGCCTGGCGATCGAACTCCGTCTGGGCTACGCGAAGCTCGTGTTCTGCCTGGAAAACAAGACGAGAGGAAGGAAGGAAGCTGACAACATGAGTCATGCTTTAAATCTAGAGAGCGCTTCCTGCTGGTGACGGTACTCACTTTGTCCACTTCCTCACTGAGCAGCTGAGACGAGTGTGGCAAGGACAGAAAGAAAGAAAAAGTCAGGAAGAGCAGATTATCTTGGTAGACACAACTAAATCTACATTAGGGCTTTAGTTTCACACAGGGAAGGGGGAAAGCAGCCATCAGGGTAGATTTAAGGTGGATTTAAAGTAATTTTTATTGGCAATTTTTAGGCACAAACTATGGAAGAAAAGTATACTTTAATTAAGTTTATTTAGCCCACTTAACTTTAACTTCTATCTTCTCAGAACATCCCATCTTTTACTTGGGGTCGAGCCTGCATTACATTGCATTACATACCAAAACAAAAATTTATTTCAGTTACTTAGCGAGACGCAGTGGGACTCTGAGGATTTTTGCAGGTTTTAAATGTTCCCATGTTGGAAAATAATGCTCAAGTTTCATCATCCAGCACACAGAGCTATAAAAAGATGCCAAGGCAGGAATCTCCGTTTGTAAATAAGACTGGTGGGTGGGGTTATCCTGTGCTGTGGGAGAAGTGAGATGGATTACAAAGGGAAAGGATAAAATCGTGTGAGTCACCTTCCAAATGAGAAACAACAAATTGCTTTTTGTTGTTTGCATTGAAAGCAGAAATCACAGGGGAAACCCCGCTGCTGAACAATTCCACTACAGAAAGGAAACATTTAAATCAAATAAAAGCAGTTTTTTGTTTGTGTTAGTAATGCCAAACCCTGCATTAGCGACCTTTACACACTTTGCTTTACAAACACTTTTTGGTTCGTTGGGATCTGGTCTCCCTGTGAAATGATCCCAAATTCATGCCCTTCTACCCGGGCTATGACGACAGCATGCGATATAAACTGTGCTAATGTTTATAATTAAGACTCAAACGCATCATTTCATTGAGTGAACCTGAGTTACAGGAGATGCTGAGTAAAGGGAAAGCATGACCTCAAATGCACTGTAAACACAGCGATGACGCGCCTCTTGCAGCTGCTGCTGAACTTCACATGACCTTTACTCTGCATTCTGCAGATGCTGAAGACTGGAGGAACTAGTGTGGAGCTGCGCCCCCCGGTGGTAAACATGCAGTATTGTAGCAGGGAGGGAGCATCTTTCGCTTTGAAAAGACTTTATGGACAGATACTTCATGTTTAACCATCCTAAATGTAGATGTGTATCCCTGTGTGCAGGTTTATACTAGTTTATGTGAAAAATTGTGAGTTCTTTGGTCTTCACGATGCAGTTTGTTCTCTAATGTTCCTCTGAGGCTGTCACAGAACCGTGTTCTGTATTTAGACTGAGATTAAAGGACATACTCTGGACTCTGTTTATTTATTAGACGACCTCTTTTATTTAGGGCTGTTAGAGTAAAGGGGCCTGAATACATACGCAGGCCACACAGATTTTTATTTGTAAAACATTTTGAACAACGTGTTGGTCTGAATGTGAAAAATTTAAAGAGGCTATGATATATTTTTTTTTAAAACACTGCATGTCTGTTATAATGTTATTAACATTAAAATAAAAAATTCCCCTGTCCATTTGGGATGAATGAAACGGTAACCTTGAGGCTCTTTTTGTGAATAAAAGGTACGGTCCTTCCTATCTTGTGTCACACAAAGAATACAATTTATTGCATTTCTCCAGCTTCACAGATTTTTATAAAGTTAATTTATTTCCCAAATTTACCAGAAAAGTCTCCAGTGGAAACTGTGTGACATCTCTTTGGTCTAGTTTGCTGATTCAATCTGCAAAAGTAATCAGTGAATTTCCTAAAATCTGATCTTCTGAGAGTGTCCTAACCGATGCCTAGTTTATCTCTGTGTTCTGTGCGCTCTAAAAATAACAAAGGGAGGGAACAAAACAACTATGAATTCTAAACAGGGGGGGAAATAACCATGAAACACCCTAAAAAACATGTCTTTTCTACCCAAACTACTAAACAAACACGGGACTTCTAGTCTCTCCACGTGTCCAACCTTCCTCTGCTCTGACACGACCGGGTCGGGCTCCACGTCCCAGCTCTCCCAGCCGCTCTGCAGCTGGTTTAATGAAACCACAGAGGGGGTCAAAAAATCAAAAATAAATAAAAAATCATACGCTGCATAAACACTGTAACTGTCTGAAATAACATAACAGATTATTTCCTGTCACATACATTTCCAGCACTAATATTAAACACGGCCAATAAATAACAACATGAAGGTATAACCTCAGGTTTCAGTCGACTCTAAACCAGGTATTTGAAGCTCCAACCACTTCTGCTTAAATCAGAAGAAAGCCCTCTGAAAGGGGGAGGAGCTAAAAAGGCTTGTTTCAGACTGAGCATGAACTGAGGCTTTGCACAGAGGCTCTTTAAGGATATTTTAATTTTATGGTAAAATAAATGGTAAATGGCCTGTATTTGTATAGCGCTTCACTAGTCCCTAAGGACCCAAAGCACTTTACATATCCAGTCATCCACCCAGTGGTGATGGCAAGCTACATTGTAGCCACAGCCACCCTGGGGCGCACTGACAGAGGCGAGGCTGCCGGACACTGGCGCCACCGGGCCCTCTGACCACCACCAGTAGGCAACGGGTGAAGTGTCTTGCCCAAGGACACAACAACCAAGACTGTCCAAGCCGGGGCTCGAACCGGCAACCTTCCGATTACAAGGCGAACTCCCAACTCTTGAGCCACGATCGTAAGTGAAGCCATAAAAATCAGGCAGGTTACAAATACAAGATAGTTGAATATAAAGTGACAAGGATCCCAGGGACTGTATTTATCAGGGAATGTGATTTGATCATAAAAATAATTAAGAACTTATGACTCCAATGAATTACAGTGATTTTTCAAAATAAAAGTCCATGCTTCTTCCAGGTTCTGCTGAGCGGTGTTTCTGTTTGAGCTGAAGCTGCCGTTTTTGTTTTATTTCACATGGACATACAATAAACTTCAACAAGGCCTCATTTAAAAAGCATCAGAGCCAAAACTAAACAATAATAACCATGCTCAAACATGCTTGTGTCATCTGTAACACGTCATGCACAAACACGGTTATCTCATGGCTAACACGACATGCTTGACTAAACATTCAAAACACAGCCCTGAAAGATCACTCATGCTGTGAAATCTGCAATCTGACAACTTTTTATTTTCTAGGTGTTAGCACAAAATAAAGGAGCCAGTGAAGTGTAAACTCCAGAGCCCTGATGGGTTCAGCTGAGATAAAACAAATCTCACTTTCAGATCTTTGTGTTCCTCATCTGTGCTCACAGACTTCTGTAAACAGCTTTTCTTCTGAGAAGACACGGCCAGGTTTAGATTACATGCTGTGTTGTGTTTTCATTTTTATACCTTCCTATTGTTCATCCCTGAGCTTTCTTTGAAATTATAAACGTTCCAGCAGAAGTAAAGAAATAAACTCTTGTGTTGTCCTCTAAAAACAACAGGTCAGGATCTCACTGGGTTAAAAAGCTGTCACGTGTGCGTTTCAGTCTAAAAAAAAAAAAAACTTTTTGAGTGCGATTTGCAGAAAAATGCTGCTCAGATTAAAAATCTGAGATCCTGGTAATGAAATTAGATTTTTTTACCCTTTTCTGTTTATTTAACTTTCATTTAAGCAGCAAATTGTTAGTGACAGCAGCAGCCTGCAGTGTTCGCTAATACAGCTGTGGCAAAACTACATTTTGATTTGAACAGTTTTTTAATACATCTGAGAACCATTAAAAAAAACTGAAGCAGTGAAACACAAAACCTTTAGCTTATTGGGTTTCCTTTTCTCAAGCAAGCAAAAAAAAAAAAAGAATACATAAATAATAATAATAAAAAAGAATAATAAATAGTATTTCTGCCCATTATTGGGAAATTCTATTTTACAGTAGCTGAAATCATATTGATAGCAAGACTGGTAGCAGAAGCAGTAGCAGCACTAATAACAGTAGCAGTACTAGTATCAGGGGAGTGATAGTTCATTTCCGTTTTATTTCACCACAATAACAGCGGCCTCGACGTTCTTTACACTGTAAATTAAAGACACATTAATACGGAGAAACCCCAACAATCAGATCACCCACCATGAGCAACACTTTGGCGAGAGTGGGAAGGAAAAACTCCCTTTTAATAGGAAGAAACCTCCATCAGAACAAGGCTTGTTTCATTGTTGTTATTATCATTATCATTAATAACAATAATGATAATAATAATAATAATAATTTAAAACTAAGAGAGTAAATCAGACTTTTACGTTTCTGCACCTACATTATGGATACAATTGATTTCATTTGGCTTTTTTCTGTTTGTCAATATAACCTTTGTGTAACCTGATGAGTCATTAATTATAAATTCATATTTAATGTGACAGAATGGCTCTTTTTTTAATGACGGCTCACTTTCCTCACCTCAGGCTATTTTTGTTTATTTGACTAGTGAGGTTGCTTTCTCAAAAAGAAAATAAATAAAAATACAATTAAAAATCCATTTTCATATATTTCCAACATATGCAGAAATTGTTGCATTTTGGGTTTTTTTTTTTAGAAAAATCATACGGCTGTTTTTCCCCCACTGTCCTCACTTCCGGTTCACTTTGTTCATTTGTGATTGCCATGAAATTAGTATATTTTAATATAAAAAGAAAGAAAAACTAAATTTTTGATAATAAGTAAAACCAAAGAAAATACATAAACAGGTTGATGGTAAATGGAAACCCGGTTGTTAAACAAGCCTGTGTTAACAGCTTCAGCTGCCAGTCAGACTTAAAGATGCTGCTGTTAGCTTCTTATGGAGTTGTTTGCATATGACATGTTAAAAATGCAGTTTCTTGATTGTCATGTGAGCCATGAGCTCTGCGGTGCTGCTCGTTTCTCTTACCGCTGATGCACTGGCAGAAAGAACATAATTTCGAGGCCGAGTCTCCTGAAAATCAGGTGTAGCCTACAGCAAAGGAGAGCAAGGAGGAGGAAACAAACACAGGTTGTCATGCAGTTACAAACCGTGAGCAGACAAAGAAAAACATGTTAGCAGGAAGCACAAAGCAACCACAACGAGAGCGGATCATTGAGCCTGAAGCTGGAAGCATCCACAGCATTTAACCTGTGACTCCTGCTGACCCCAAAGAGACGTCACAGTGAATAATTTATCTCCTTTTAAAGCTGCTGTGTGGTTTTATTTTTTAAAGTTTACTAAAAGGACACTTTTGATTTGATTTTTTTTTCACAAACAGAGGAAGGTCTGATCATGCTGGTAGATTTTTCTTCCACTTTAAAAATTTTGTGTTTTATTGGAAATAGAAGTTTTTCAGCTTCTATAATTTTAGAAATCCTATCGTCCTCCATGAAAAACCTCATTCATGCCTGTAATTCTCTACAGGTGTGTCTTGAAAACTCATCTGTAGTTTGTCCAAAATACTGCTGCTCATCTTTTAACAGGTGTTAGAAACATGATCACATCACTGCGGTTTTAGCAGGTTTACACCGAATCTACCTCTGTTCAGGTTTCTAGATTTAAAGCAGCTAAAGTTCCTCTGACTGCTGAGGTCTCGAGTTGAAGCCCTGAGACTCTGGAATAACCTGAAACTCCATATTTGTGCTGGAGATTCTTTTAAATCCTGTCTTCAAACTCACTTCGTTTACCTTTGCTTTAAATTAAGTTTCACGTTGAGTCCCATCTGGCTTTTTCTTTTTTATCTTGTAGTGTCTTTTTTTAGCTTGTTGTAAGTTAAATTTATTGTTTGTTTTCACGACTTACTTTATAATATTTATTTATTGGTCTATGGTCTTTTCTTGTTTGTTTTAAACTAACTTGTAAAGAACTTCCATCAACTTTGTTGCTTTTAAATATGCTGTAGAAATAAAATTGAACTTAAAGTATCTTGTGTTAAAATATCTGAATTACTAACATCAATGACATTGATTGGATTGATTGGACCTTCCATTTTTAAGCTTAAATATGTTTTGTGGCCCCATTAAGATTTTTGAGGATCAAAAATCCCCATAAAATGTCTCTTGTGATGTAAAAGATTATTAATCCCTGTCATAAATCTACTACTGAAGGGCTCATTTGATCGGAGTAAACCGGTACTGATGTTTTGTTTTGTGACACGGGCGCCCCCTGCTGTTCCTGATTCAGAGTTGTTGGTACCACAGGCGTCTGAGATAGCTCACCAGCATCAACTAATATCAGGTTTACCGTGTTTGTTTTCTTACATTCCTGCATGCATAGGATAATCTGAGGTAGCTGTGTTAGATTAAATCACTTTAAAATCAATGCGATGGTGAACAGATGAACTCTGAAGGCTCCCAGTGATCACTGAACTGGACTTTAGTTCTGATAATCCGGTCATGGCTGAGACATCTGCTGCTCTACGAGTGTTAACAGAGCAGCCATCAACCCGTCTGCTAACGAGGCGTCCACTGCATCTGTTGGAGTTTTTAAAGACTAAACCAAAAGACTGTTTGTAATATTTCCATGCAGAGTTGGTGCATAAAGAAGCGTTAGGAACTTTTCCTTCATGAATCTGACAAACATGCGACAAGCAGCGCAGCCAGCCAGTAAGCTCTCCAACATGTCAGAGGTGAATCTGCACACATGCACTCTGAACATGTGACCAAAACAAGAACAAAATGAGCACCTGACTGACTTCACTTAAAGCTGTCTGAGTCTGGCTGTGCTCTGATGGTTTCTGATCTTAGGGTAGAAGAAGAACTGTTGAAATTTGATCTCACCGCCGCTTTGGCTTCTGCCAGCTTGGCTTTTTTCAGGCGTGCCTTACAAATGTCCAGATCCAGCCGGCGATTCTCCAGCAGCCGCCTCTCTTTCTGCACGAGGAAGAAAAATGATTCATTCAGGAACAACCGCGAGGATCAAACCTGCAGCAAACCTGTGCAACACATCATCACCCTGAAGACCTCCAGCAGCGAGTACATCACTCTGACTCTGAGTTCAGGATTTGTGTTTTGATCACCATTTTATTTTTACTGATATTCTTTCCCTTCTTTATCTTTGCGTTAGGAACATTTTCTTCTTTCTTTCAGCTTCCCGCTTTATTTTGGTAAGCACTTTTTCCTATGTATTGCTTTCCTTTCCCACTTTCCCTTTCCCAGTCACTCTTTTTTTGTGGAAAAAGTCATGAGGTTAGGGAAAAATGTGAAGAAGAACTGGTCAGGACAGAGGAAAGGAGAGGTTTGCTGCTCAGAGAGCCTGACTGCTCTCAATACGATACGATATTATCACAAATCACAATATGATATTACTGCGATTTTTAACATTTTGAGACTTGCTGAGATTTCCAATAAGTGCAAATTACAAGTTAAACTTTGTCAGTAGTTTAACTTTGTCCAAATTCTCACTTCAGGTATGCTTGAGATCATCATGCATGCCAACGCTGTCACTGAAACCTACTCATCTGTTATTGCAGCTGTGTAAAGGTCAGAGTTCAGCTGCGGTTTTAAAGGTTCAAACATATCAGCAGGTTATGGCATTAAATGAAAAACACACTATTAATGAACATTTTCATGATATTCACCACACAGCCATGTTGACTGTTTGTTTTTTAGTGATGGGATTTCCGGCTCTTTTTAGAGAGCCGGCTCTTTCGACTCCCAACCGGCTCTTCAGGTTGTTTTGTTGCTTTCACTAATTTATTATTAACAACAATATGAAATTATGCACAAAAGGAATTACTAATCTAAAAAAACGTGGTTTTATTTATATATAAATATATACGGTGGCCCCTAGAGACAAGGCACACGCAAACTCCAAAACACATTCCTAGAGTTAACTGAACTTCCTAAACAGAGCTACCTAGATCACTTAAATAACACAATTGAAAGCATATGTGTATGGTTTGTGTATTTATACACAAGCACTCATATATATACAAAAAATAGAATAAAAAAATGTTCATTTACATGTTACTACCACACACCAAATCCGGTCGTTGGTACTTCCTGGCTTGTGTAGCCACCAGGTAACAAAAGCTCAACACTGCGCCCAGCATCCTTCTGTTGTGTTTTGTACGTGTTTTGTCTGTACGGGCCACCGTAAATATACTTTTATTTATTCACTCCACATAAAATGTAATAAATAAATCATATAATACAAAAACCAACTATTCACATTTCAACTTTTAACTATTTAAATTTTCAGCTTTTTCCTTTTACAAATTTAAACTGAAACAACACAAAACACTGCAAACCACAACACAATTAAATATAAATTAAAATATGAAAATAAAAAGAAGATGCATATTCTCTGTCATATGGGCCTGCATGAATAAACTTTCTGAATCCTTTATCATCCGCAACTGAATATAGTTGTGGATGATTACTATACCTTTCTAATGTGACGTTGTTGTCCCTGGCTCTCTTTCTCTCTCTCTCTCTCTCCCTCCCGCTCTGTTCCTGTGCTACTGTGAGTGTAATTACCGCCCCTCCCCCCTCTGCCCAGCGCAAGCACAAGGCTCGCGTGCAGAGTGAAGCGGAAAAAAGTGCGAGAGAGAGGCTGAGAGAAAGAAAAAAAAAAACAAACAACCCACGGCTCGCGTCATTCACTTCAAAGAGCCGGCTCTAAGAGCAGTTTCATTCGCGACCGACACATCACTGTTGTTTTTAATGATGCTGTGAATTCTGGGACGGCACTTTCTCTTTTGCTTTCCTAAAGGATGTAATAAGGATGCTTACAGCTGCAAAGACTTCATTCCTATTTTGTATCAGCACGTCCGTATTTACATATACTACCATATTTTCATACTACACACTCACTGATATGGTCCTCCAGTCTCCCTCCAGGAAGTTGCGCAGAGGTGAGAGGAAAGTGACGGCTGAAGTGTGGAGGAACTCGCGCTCGGCTCCTCCGAGCCTCTTCTGGTATTCCGCTACTGTGATCAGGGTCTTGCCTACAGTTACAACAGCACAGCAGCACACTCAGGTTCAAACCACAGGTTTGATGGAGACAAAACAATCAAATCGGTTTTTAAATACAATTTGGACTAAAGTGTGTTTTAGCTGTTTAAGCAGCATCCACATCCACATTTTTTTTTTGTTTTCTCGAAAATGTTGTAAAATGGTGTGCTCTTTAACTGCTAACAGAAAGAGAGCTGCTTCAGAGGAGCATTTAGAGCTTCATGAGTCATTAGCTGCAGCAGTGTCAGTTTCAGCTGCAGGTCCACTCACCGTATGGCGTGTCTGAACCGAATTCGATGGCGGCGTCCAGCATGTACTGACCCAGCAGCTCCGCGTTGGTCGTCCTGGAGGGAAGCTTCTTGTCCAGCTTGTCATAGATGAACTCCTCAATCCGAGCACCTGGATACAAGGTGATAAAAAGACAACTGTGACCAACACATTAAAAGGAATATCCCACACTGTTTATTATCCTACATTTAAGAGTCCAATTGTACGAAAGGTGTTATTAATCTCTCTGAACAAAGAGAGTTTAACAAAAGGTAATTTGCTGTCATTTTTGTCTTGAATTTATCCATAGTTTACTCTTAATACCAAAGGTTATCTTTGCTTCTAAAATAAGTTTTTTTTAAATGGGGAAACATTCCTCCAAATTCCTCTGATACGCTATGTGTAAACACCAGTTCACTGCAGATGCTTAATCTTCAGTTAATCTTCAGTAAGTGCAGACATGTTGGCGGTTCTGAAAAACATTCACTTATGCACAGATGTAACCTTGGTTATTAATAATTCAAGCTGCATCAGAGCTGGCAGGAGGTGGTTGGGGTCGGTGGTGGGCGTGTACAGCTCTTGAAGCGTTTTTTAGTGGGAACCCACTAGTGTCATAATCTTCTATCTGATATTTTATCTGACATTGCCACATAAGTGGTCTTCCTATGGTATCACATTTATGTTTCTCTGGGACCAGAATTGCAACTGACCAATCCCACCAACAGGGCTATCCAGGGGTAGGAGTGGATCGGCGTCTTTGATCATTAAATATTGGCAGCAAGATCAAAGCTGCAGCCCAATGTTCCGTTCAGCTAATGAAAGTATAGCCTTTGCTTTCCATGGCAGCTGGATCACAAATGGATCTGTAATCTAGACTTCAACCTGTTTTTAACGACAGCATATAACAGCAGATAAATGTTGTGGGTGGCATCATATCTGTCGTGACATGATTGGTTGAAGTGGCCCATGAAAAGCAGTGACAGACAGATGGTTCAATCGCCTGCTAATCATTATATCAAAGAACCAGCCCTTCTCCAAATAGTTTCCAGGATGACTTCAAACCATCTGATGGGTCTGATTGGTATAATGTGTGATGGGAAATAAAAATACAAGTACATACAATTGTACCCGAGTATGGTATTTGAATCAACCAGGCCTCACGAAGGTATCAATGGCTGTATCCCATCAAAAGTTGGCAGCTGTCTTCCTGAATAGAAGGTCATTAGTAATTCAACACCTGTTTGTATCTACAAGCTCCAGTTCAGACCTTAAACAGCACAGCAGACGGTGCCTGAAGCTTAAAATGTGGGGCCGTACTGTAGGTCTGTGGTATGTGCTAGACTACAGATGTCGTCAGAAGTTTATGTGCATGAAAAACCAGAGTAATTTTGGGCTTTTAATAAACTATCTAGAGCGTTACACCACCTTGGATTGAGAGGGTACCAACCCACAACGAAGCCCCTGCTCTAAAATGAACACCGCTATTTGGCCACAATGACAATATGTGTGTTTGGAGGAGTAAATGTGAGGCTTTCCAACCTTATGCCACTACACCACCTCTCAAGCCCAAGATTACTTTGACATTCCTGCCCATGATGAGTTTATGGAAACTTTTGACCACAGCTATGTATGTATAATCTGTAGTCACATCACAATGCTGAGGAGGCTTTTTACACAAAGCACTCTGGGAAACAAGGCCAAGACTTACCAGTGTGGTCAACTGAAGCATGGAGGGTACAAAATACACAGGTCAAAGGTTAGGCATTACTCCCAAAAACCCAATCATGTTCACGTTTAACTATAGAAGCTTCTAAAAGGCACATTTCCAGAGAAAGTTCCCAAAACACCCAGGAACTAACGTCCAGGAACCTTCCCCAGGGTAAAGGTTCCTCCAGCAAGTTAAACTGATTAAACTAAAATTAATTTGGGAAATTGTCTCAAATTCTGACCTAACAACCTCAGAAGCTTCGACTTTCTTGTTAGTCCAAACACAAAATCCCCCTGGCTAATTATTTTCAATTACTGTCAGACACTAAAAACAAATCCTGCTTTTAGTAGTGGTTTCTCAGAAATGTAGAGCATTAAAAAATTGCAAGATTAAAAAGCTTTTATACATGACCACTTAGCATTAGTTGTTAACACGGGAAGGTTGTCAATCTTCAGAAAATACTAGCTCCTGAGCAAAGACTTATTACATATACAGTTCAACAAAAGGGGAAAGGGGGAAATAATCTATCGCTGGAATTCGGGAACTTCTGGTGGAAATGATAGAGCTCAACCGGTTTCTGCTTCCCAGGGAAATTTCTTTAGTAGAAACCTTAACTTTTAGTTTCAAAGCTTAATGTTACTGAGCAACAATTAGCAAAACACGTATGAACAGATCTTTTGTCAACAAGTTTAAGAACTACATCTTCTTTAAACCCCGTGCGCAGAGTTGAAGATGCGACTTTATACAGGGAGTGCAGAATTATTAGGCAAGTTGTATTTTTGAGGAATCATTTTATTATTGAACAACAACCATGTTCTCAATGAACCCAAAAAACTCATTAATATCAAAGCTGAATGTTTTTGGAAGTAGTTTTTAGTTTGATTTTAGTTTTAGCTATTTTAGGGGGATATCTGTGTGTGCAGGTGACTATTACTGTGCATAATTATTAGGAAACTTAACAAAAAACAAATATATACCCATTTGAATTATTTATTTTTACCAGTGAAACCAATATAACATCTCCACATTCACAAATATACATTTCTGACATTCAAAAACAAAAGAAAAACAAATCAATGACCAATATAGCCACCTTTCTTTGCAAGGACACTCAAAAGCCTGCCATCCATGGATTCTGTCAGTGTTTTGATCTGTTCACCATCAACATTGCGTGCAGCAGCAACCACAGCCTCCCAGACACTGTTCAGAGAGGTGTACTGTTTTCCCTCCTTGTAAATCTCACATTTGATGATGGACCACAGGTTCTCAATGGGGTTCAGATCAGGTGAACAAGGTGGCCATGTCATTAGTTTTTCTTCTTTTATACCCTTTCTTGCCAGCCACGCTGTGGAGTACTTGGACGCGTGTGATGGAGCATTGTCCTGCATGAAAATCATGTTTTTCTTGAAGGATGCAGACTTCTTCCTGTACCACTGCTTGAAGAAGGTGTCTTCCAGAAACTGGCAGTAGGACTGGGAGTTGAGCTTGACTCCATCCTCAACCCGAAAAGGCCCCACAAGCTCATCTTTGATGATACCAGCCCAAACCAGTACTCCACCTCCACCTTGCTGGCGTCTGAGTCAGACTGGATCTCTCTGCCCTTTACCAATCCAGCCACGGGCCCATCCATCTGGCCCATCAAGACTCACTCTCATTTCATCAGTCCATAAAACCTTAGAAAAACCAGTCTTGAGATATTTCTTGGCCCAGTCTTGACGTTTCATCTTGTGTGTCTTGTTCAGTGGTGCTCGTCTTTCAGCCTTTCTTACCTTGGCCAGTATGAGTATTGCACACCTTGTGCTTTTGGGCACTCCAGTGATGTTGCAGCTCTGAAATATGGCCAAACTGGTGGCAAGTGGCATCTTGGCAGCTGCACGCTTGACTTTTCTCAGTTCATGGGCAGTTATTTTGCGCCTTGGTTTTTCCACACGCTTCTTGCGACCCTGTTGACTATTTTGAATGAAACGCTTGATTGTTCGATGATCACGCTTCAGAAGCTTTGCAATTTTGAGACTGCTGCATCCCTCTGCAAGATATCTCACTATTTTTGACTTTTCTGAGCCTGTCAAGTCCTTCTTTTGACCCATTTTGCCAAAGGAAAGGACGTTGCCTAATAATTATGCACACCTGATATAGGGTGTTGATGTCATTAGACCACACCCCTTCTCATTACAGAGATGCACATCACCTAATATGCTTAATTGGTAGTAGGCTTTAGAGCCTATACAGCTTGGAGTAAGACAACATGCATGAAGAGGATGATGTGGACAAAATACTCATTTGCCTAATAATTCTGCACTCCCTGTATATGTAGGGGAACTTCCGCGATGTATAGAACTTACTTGGATTGGGCTGCAGTAGCACCTCTGTTTGTTTTAAGATCTTTTCAGTCCAATTCTTGGTGGAGTCGGCACGAGTGATCAGGTTCTCCAAGTGTGGATCCAACATAGTCTTCTCAGCCTGGCCAAGCTTCTCTTCTGTGAACTAAGAGTGAAAAGCCACAGGTAGATGACACTGATAACAGGCAAACAAGCTCTAGAAGAACAACGACTGTATGAATCTAAACCAGGTCATCCACTGCCCATCACCACACAGTTCTAGTGCCGGTTTGGATTATGAAAACCAGCTGATATTTTGACAGTTTTGAGAGTTGATCATCACATAGCATTTTTACAGAAGTTGGGGTAACTTCATGGGGAATATTCTGATCTGCATCTGCCAAAAGCTTTGTAGGGGTCCAATAGCCACTTCAACATCATTCCAACTTTGCTGGCACCAATTGTTTTTTTGGTGGAATCCATTCTCGTTTGGGCCACGGGCCCACGTAGGTGGAGAGGGACTGCATGGGGCTGATGTTTGGAGCTTTGAGTGAACATCTCAACAGTTATTGCCTAGATTTCTATGGAATACTATATCAGAATCAGAATCAGAAAGGGTTTTATTGCCAAATGTTGAGCAGGTTTACAACATTAGGAAATTGCTGCGGTGCTTCAGTGCAAACATACTGTCATAAATTACGCTTAAATAGACATGAAAATAAAAATAAGAATAAGAATTAAAAGTGCTAAGTAGATAGATATATACATGATATATACATGAGTGCAGGTGGTGATCAGTGCCAAACATGGAATGATGCAGTGAACACAGCGTACATATCGTAAAATCTCTAATAATGCTTAATCTGTGATCATATTAGAAGAAGTGCGACATAATCAACAAGTCACAGATTGAATTACTTACTTAACAGAATGAATTATCTACCAACAAACCACCAAATCAATAGAGTTTGTCACTGTTCGGTTGGCATTCCCAAGATTAAAAGGTAATCCTTGACTAAGTCCAAAGGTTCTCTTCATCTACTTCAAAAGGATGTTCATTAAAAAAAAAAAAAAAGGATCACATGGCATTTTAGTTTTTATTTATACAGAAATTACAGAAAATCTCAAAGGTTTTACAAACCAATGTGAAAATATCTTAATTTTTAAAGTTGTCCTCATGCTCTTCATCCACCGTTTACTCGATCTTTATGATCGCAATTCTATAATAATCAGAACAAACCCATCATATTTTAAGACCCAGACAAATTATCTTAAACCTCAGTTTCTAACTTACACATAAGTTTTTATTCTCACTAACTGGAACTTTGAAGCATGTCTTATGCAATCAAAGATGAGAAGGCCCAGTTCTGCTCTCTAATAACTGAGGCCAAAGATCACCATCTGTGGTATCAGGCCGGGCTGTCAGATGATTTCTTTCATTCAAATCTGACTGACATACAGCGACGGCGGCCAGCTGGACTTCAGAGGCAGGCTGAGGAATTCACCGTCACTGTCACCAAGCAGCAGGGAGAAGCTCTGACTGACAGCAGCTTCATGGGCCAGATCGGTTCTTTAAAAGGCAAAAGTACTGGCAGGTATTCAGGAGCTCTACGATGGACAGTCTCTTATTCAGGGCTGGATTACTGGACTCCACTTAGGGCCTTAGGGACTGTAAAAGCCGTAGGTCCACCAAGTTTTAATTAATTTGTGGGTATTTAATTAACCGTTCCCATCCTTTACAGCAGAGCAATTTAAGGACTATGCAAAATACATTAACTCAGCACTTTGCAATTTCTAGTTTTATATCTCTTGGAGTTATATCTTTTATGCACCATGGGTGGCTTGGGATGAAACAGAATTTCTGTATACTGTGTATACTGCTGTATTGACAATAAAGCTTTTGAATCTTGAATCTTGAAGAGTCAAACTGGGATAAATTTGAGTGTTTATCCAAATACAAAATTTAATCTAACGGTCTTTAAATTTGCTTATTACGTTTTTTGCTTGGTCACTGGCACCACTAAAACACAACATCTAGTACTGTAGTTGCATTGTGTCAAAATCTGCACCCAGACGCAGCACCCAGAAACGGCCCTAACCAATCTGGCGCCCTAGGCAAGATTTTAGGTGGCGCCCCCCTACATCAGCAGTGTAGTGTAATGTTGTAACAAATAATATTTCTATTAAATAAGCTTTACTTTGCATTTTAATTAACGTGGGATTATTTTTTGTATTTAGAAATAATAGTACCAACTTTTTTTTTTTTTCTCAACATTTGTGGCACTGGCGTGGCGCCCCCTGATGGACGGCGCCCTTAGCATTTGCCTATACGGCCTATGCCACGGGCCGGCCCTGGCAGCACCAACCACAAAGAGACACAGAACAACGACTGAGTCTCTTTCTCTCCCTCTCTCTCTTAGTGTCTCACTAATGGTTGGTCAGACTTTTCAAGTCAGTGTGCAGGAACCCTTTCACTCCCAGTCCGTGAGTCATATATGACACGTGTAGACATGTAAAATACAGAAACAGTTAATGGTTTTCTGGTGTTGTGCAGAGCTGTTTTTTGTTTGTTTTTTATCCCGCTTCCTGCCTTCATTGGTTTCCTGTGTTTTCCCACAATGCACTTGGACAACCTCCAGGAAAGCAGTCTGACCTTGTTGCATTCATGGGTTCATTTTTTCCAATAGGAGCAGCAGTGTGCAGAATAAACCAGTTAATATGCTTCACTGGACTTTTCTCCTTTTATTGATTAATATTATTCTTAAATGATTTAAAATACATTATTTTAATCTTTGAATTATACTGTGAACATTCATGTTTGGTGAAGTCAGAAGAGCCTCTGTCTGGATAGGATGAAGTGTCACTCTTCAAATAAAGAAATCTTTAACAGCATAATAACTTAGCAATAAATTCAATGATTTCTGACTAGAAACCCCCCCCCCAGAAAAAATGCATTCATGCATTGTTCATGCATTGGTCAGACCACAAGTTTTTAAGCTCATGGACAACATCCAGCTCTAACTGCAGAGTTGGTGTGACGTGGATCCATGTTCAGGATTTTAACAGAAACAGTGAAAATAAGCAGCTGTTGTGCTCGACTTGCTCAGAAACAATGAGGCAACTTGTTGAATTTTTGTTGCGTCATTGAGGCTTTTATGCAGATTAAATTCTATCCACAATGTTCAACAATATTATACAGAAGACCCTGTTTTTATGTGGCCCTTGATGTGATCCCAAACCGACTTCAGCCTTTAATGAAAGTCAGTTTGACCTCCTGCACTGTAGACTATTGTCTTTACAGGTGACAGACAACTGCAACTCACCCACTAATGCCCAAAGGGGATCCCAAGAACCCAGCTCTTAGTCTACGCAGCACTAAATGAACTTGGGTATAGATGCATGTGAATTTACTTGCGACAAATGGGAACTAAACAAAGTGAAGTAGCTTTCAGTTTTCATGCTCTCCAGCTGTGGAACAAACATCCTGAAAATATGGTGAGTTAGTTTGAAACAGGGCTTAAAAACTTGACTCTTTGAAGTGCCCTCATTTTTTTTTTTTTACTTTAATCTTATATTTGCTTCTTACTGTAACAATTCAATGTATCCTGATTATAACGTTTTAAATACAGTTTTGATGTCTTCTCTTTCTTTGTTGAGTGAGATGGGAGACCTTTTTAAGCTTTTAATAAAAAGTGTATCATATGGCTGCCGAATTTCTTACTGAAGCCTAAAGATCCAGTATTGTTCTGCTCATTACCTGACTCGTAGCACAGACTTTATCAATGAATTTCCAATTTTTCGAATGAGGTTTGGTGTACAAGTTCTCGAGAGTGAAGGATTTAATGCTGTTTACTGCTGGTGAGCCAGATAAATGAATGAATCTCTATGTTGGGGAGTTGGAGGGGAGCAGGACAGAGTCTGCTGGAGTCACATGGGTGATGCACCCGATCACAGCCATCAATAATGGATCGAGGCTAGACAAACCTTTATCGGCTTACACGCAGCGGGCTGCTCGGTCTGCATGGAAAACACGCCACACAAATACACTCCGTTATACCCACAGACCTCACGAAGAAAACGCAAGGCTTCAGCTGCTTTCATCGAGCTCCAGGCCCAACGGGATGCAGTGAGAGCCTAGCAGTAAATCGGTCCACACATCACCGCCTGCAGTTGGAGGGAGGTCCGGTCTTACCTGCACTGCCCGGGTGAAGAAGACCCCCGCATCAGAAGCCAGTTTTTTCACGTTGAAGTCCATGATGGAGGCGAGCGGAGGCGAGCATACAGGCGGGGCTGTGCTGAGTGTCCCCGCAGAGGGAATCCTCCGGATCAGCTGAGCAGCAGGAACAGGAGGAAGAGGAGGAGGATGAGGAGGACTGATGTCAGGGACTGTAATCCGCTTCGTGCACGATCGGAAATCTGCTCACCGCCCTGCGCTTAAAGAGACACCGCACCGGGCTGCAAGTCACGACTCCTCCGGTTCCCCTGCAGCGGTACTGAATCTCCACATGACCTCCCCTGACACCTTTACCGGCAGCTGAGTACAAAAGCACTGCGGAAATATCACAAATCTGCATTAAAAAACGCATTCAAAGCGGACCTGTCTGCTTTTCATGTCTTCTCCAGTCACATCCATCATTCAGGGGCGTTTCTACGGTTTTTTGATGGGGTGGCTGCAGACAAAACACCAAAACCTGCAGTCCCTCTAGTGTCCACTAGTGGCTCTTAACAGTGAGCTGGTCCCCATGTTAAAGTATCCAAATAAATATGTTTACGGATATATCATTTAGTTCAGACCTTGCCACAGTGTGGGGCCCGCCCCCTAGGGGGGGGGGGGGGGGGGCAGAGCCATGGCAGGGGGGGCACGGTATGAAAGGGAGGGGGGGGGGGACAAAACGCTTGGACACTGCTAGCACGGGGCGCCTACAAAAACGCAAAGCAGGAGATTAAGCATAGCTGATTATGTTTCCAAACCAACTTCATTCCAAGCCAAAGACTAGAAAATATGGTGAAGCATGTCTTCCCTTTGGTCTCCCCTGCAGCATTGGTTTCCCCTTCATTGGGTGCACATGCTGGGCTGTTTAAATCACGGACAAACAGTATCCCACATTCTTGATTTTTAGAATGTCAGAACTACTCCTGACATTTTGGAGATGTTAGCTCTTTATACAGTAAAGTTACAGTGAGAACATTTTTCTTGTAAAACAAAGGGGGGCCTAGCAAAAAGAGTTTGGAAACCACTGATTTAGTTGAAAGCAGGTGAAGACTGAAATGTCTGCCTGTATATTTCAGATTGAGATCAAATACATATAAAATGCAGAGTTTTTTAACTTGCAAAAGGTAAATACTTAAGAAGTGTGCACATATACTCTTAGCACTGGATCCCAGGCCTGGAGAAATGGGGAGGGCTGCATCAGGAATACAGCAAGTTTTAGCCAATGATCATTATTTAAATCTTAAGGTACAGACAGACGAACTTTACATTACTGTATTTGAAGGTGGTACAATCACAGCAGTTTTTGACTGTGTAAAATATTTTTGTTTGTTTGAATTTCAGTCCTCTGATAAAGATGATTTAATGCTGATTTATTTATTTTTTAATAAAAAATTTATTTGTTATAATAGATTTGTAAGGAGTTGCTAATGTCACATATAAGGCAAGCTTCTTTTTCTTGGGCAGACAAAATGCCCCTATTACTGAATTGCAGTTTGTTATCTACATGAGGAAAGGCCCTCGAATTTGGACTGTTCTAAATCAGTGGTCCCCAACCACCAGTCCGTGAGGCGTTTGGTACCGGGTATGAAATTCATGGTTTTAAGGGGTTTTATCGTTAACTCTGTTTCCCTGGCTCTTTTCCCGTGTGTTATGAAGAAATCCTTTTTTTATTTATTTTTTTATTTTGTTGTATTTATCCGTGACACCTTAAAGACCAGTCCGTGAAAATATTGTCAGACATAAAAGGGTCTGTGGCGCAAAAAAGGTTGAGGACCGCTGGTCTAAATGTTTGAGGATTTAAAACAAACAAACAAACAAGCAAAGAAAAAAAAAACACATTATTTTTTAAACCACTCCATCTTTATTGCTTTGTCATATTTTTACACCGATGTCCTGGAACTACTGTGATCAGGAAAACGTGGAACTCCAAACTGTCTGGATCCAAAGTTCTTCACTTCAGTTTGGACTAAACTTATCAGCAGTTACAAAACAAATTGAGAACAGAGTGTGGACAAACAGGAAACCTAGTGGATGAAATCTGAAAGGCTTTGCCACACAGCAGTTCTCTCTCTCTGTGTTTTTTTTTTATTATTATTATCAGTACATACATCTTCATAAATAAAGAACAGTTAAACCCAAAGAATAATGTTGTGTCCAGAAAGCATAAATGGAGACATTCAATGAACAGAACAGGCGACTGAGAAAGAAGATCTGTGCGACTCTAAAGAGCTTTGATCATGCATCAAGTCCTCCTCATATTCAACTTCCACACACACTGAATCATCATGATCATAATGGTGACCGTGAGAAAGCAACAGAGACCTGCACCAATCTGATCCCTGAAATCACACAAAGAAAAACTGTACACGAGAACCAGGAAGCGCGTTTGGTTGGAAAACCGACGCGGCTGATATGAAGTAGCTTAAATCCATCAGTCAGGCACCGCTCATGAGCATGAGGACTGTAACGTTAAACCACAGGAAACAGGACAGCTGGTGATGTGTTCCTTCACTGGCGTCATCTGGGAGGGAAGCCCAGCGTCAGAAGCCTGGTGAATCAAACTGCACTCCAACTAAATCCTGTTAACAGCATCAGCGCCGCTTTCACCCCATGAAGTGAAGACAGTACTTAATTCCTGTTCCTCCAGCCCCGCGCAGGCAATTTATTAAAGTGGCATCAAATCAATTCTGAGAATTAATGAATCACTGACGTAAAACTGCATTCAAAGAATAAATAAGTGTTTGGGGGCATTACATAAGGTTTAAAAAGAGGAGCCGAGGAAGGGCGATTATCCTCAGAGGAAAAGTCTGAAGCTAAAGTCGCAACGTTGTGGGAACAAACTGTAATATTCTTAAAACGAGAGGCATAATCTGTAAGGACTACTCTTATATTCTGAGGTATTATGAAATTATAGATTTTAATGTTAAGGAAAACAAACATTTCTGAGATGGTTGAAAAAAAAATGTGAGAAAAACTGCAATTTTATTGAAATCAAACTTGTAAAAATATCAAAAATGCTGTGAGATTAAAGCTGTTAATTCACTGGATACGACTGATCTCTGAGACAAAAAGTCAAAAAAAGAAAAAGAAATGAAAATCTAATATTGTTTCCTAGGTTTGCTGTTTATTTGCAAACCAAAAAAACTACATTGATATTCTGTGAAAATATAAAAATCACAGGAAGGACAAAACTTTAATATAAATTAGTAAAAAAAATTCTTTTGATACAATAAAATCAAATTTAAATTAAAAGAAAATAAACTAATATGTATTTAGGTCATAAAGTTTGAATTTCTAAATTTGAGATGGAAAAACTAATATTCTTTGATGGTTAAAAACAAAGTCTCTCAGTACACTTCTAAGAAAGCACTGAAGTATTTGTTGAGGTTATAAAACTCAAATGTCCAATAAAAACCTCAGAAATGTCTTAAATTTGCAAGAAACATTATGAAACAGAGATTACGGTTGTAAAAACCTTTGAAATTTTCCTTTCAAAATTTTACATTTTTGGAAATGAACAAATAAATTATGGACTATATTATATATAGCTTCAGGTTATTAAAGTCACACTGACCAATGTTAAACTGAGGTAGGAACCAATTTTGCTTTAAAAACTTGATTTAAAGACTAAAGGAGAGAAAATAATTAAAAAAAAACCTGTAATATCCTCTGACATTAAACTGGTTAGTTTATGATAGAAAATTATAGATTTAGAACCTATTTATTTATTTATTTTCGATTAAAGAGCCACAGTCCTCCATCCTGTACTGTTTGTAGTTCTGGCAGTTTAACAGATATTTTTGAAGGTTCAAAGTTTTTCCTCAGAACCCCCCCCCAAAAAAACAACAACAAAAAACACACACATCAGAGGCGAGTGCGAGGAGGAGCAGAACTGATGTGACAGAAGATACCGAAGGATTTATTCACAACTTTGTGCTAGAGGAGCAGCACCAATCGAGCAGGAAAAAAGGAAACGAATGCCAACTGTCCTGTTCACACTAAAATCAAACAGCCAGATGTAACCAGGTGGTTTGTGACGTTGCCAAAGCTGTTGGTCTTACTTGGTTGGTTCTGCTAATGGTGATTAATGTAATTTTAAAAAAACAAACAAACAAAAAACTACAACAACCTGAAACTGCAGTTTAGAAATAAATAATTACATTAAATCTGTAAACACTAAAATTCTTTAGAATTATCTGCATTTGGAAGTTTCCACCTACTAAGCTAAAAGCAACTTTTCGGAATTGAGATTGACATATTTTTTTTAAATTTTTTTAATAAAGTAAAGTTTTAGTTACTTAATAAATTAAGAATACCGTTTAAAAGAGGAAATTCCTGAAGTCATCTTTAAAGCTACAAGACGAAAAATGCCAGTGAAGGAACTTTTTAAACTCAAAGACATCTTCAAGGTGCCCTGTGGAGGTTTTTCCTTTCTTTTTTCCACCACTAGGGGTGCTGTTGAGCTAAGAAAGAACACTTTTCCTGGATTTCTGATTCAGGTGTTCAAGATATTCAGCTTTTGAATGTTTATTGTGAAACAAACAAATTGACCATGGGACCTCCACAGGGCATCTTCAGGGACACTACAGCAAACAGAGAGGAGAAATTAAGAGTCTGGTTGTTGTTAATGTGTTTAAATGTGTTAAAGTGTTAAGTTTAACCGTAACCTGGTCAGCAGGGGTGGGGATTAAACATGAAACTTAACCTCCCTTCCTTCTGGATGACTAAACCTTAATTTGAAACAAGTCAGATGTGATTTTCTTTTTGTCTTTTTTTAAAGATCCCATCACCAGTTTTGAACATACAAGTGAACACGCAGTTTTATTTTCCTCCCCTTAGCTTTTCAAAATAAAACTGTTTGATTTAAGTGAAGGAGTTATTTTAGCAGCAAGCTGAACGACCAATAAACATGATGGGCCGTCAGGTGTCCTCAAAGGATAACCGTTTATCTTCCAACCTCCTCTCTTTTAGTATCATCTGGACCACTGGAAGCACCAGGGAGTTCAGAGGGTTCTGGGCTTTTAACACCACAGAGAGAGCAGTACGAAGCATCAAAGCTCTAGTAAAGGCCAAGTATGTGGACACGTGAGTAGACCTGTAGAGGAACTCCAAAGGCTTTCCATTAGCCTGCGTTTCCAGGTGTTTAGGTGTCCAGCTGTACTGGATTATTGTTGTTTCATTTAATTTAGTGTTGGGCTTCCAGAAGACTCAACTCTGTTAATAATGAAATGAAAATTGCTGAATATTTTACTGAGTTGAGTAGAGCTGTACTGACACTGATGGAGATTCTCATCATGTAGAACCGCTGAATGTGACACCACTGAGGTCTGGCATTTGACAGTCCATGTTTAGTGCTGTAAAACAAAGCATGAGAATCGAGGTCTGCATGTCTGGGTCTTTTTTCCATTAGACTTCTATAATCTGACTTCACAGGAGTCACCCCCTGCTGGACATTAGAAGTAACACATGTCTGCCCAAAAGGCTATGTGAATCTTTTGATATACAGTATATGTCCAAGTCAATTCACCCAGAGCCTGTGCAGGGATCAATTCTTACTGTCTGTCATCAGTAGCTCTTTGTTTGTATAGAGGCTTTATCACTTTGTATCCAGAAGCCTTAATGTCCACATACATTTGTCCATGAAGTGTATTTGCTTTGATTAATTTCACCTCCCTCTTAGTTTAAAGCTCACCGCTGCTTCCAGTAAGAGTTACCAGACTGGTTAAAGGTACTTTTTTGTTGTAAGTCTTTGTTTAAAAAGAGTTTAAAACCTAAACAAAAATCACAAACACCAACAGAATGAGAAGAAATTACTACGTTGTTACGTATGGACCTGCAGAGATATCAACTCAAGTTTGACTTCTATACAACCAGAAGCCTTTTCCCCCCAACCCAAGAAGCTGCCCCCTGCTGGTCACTAGAAAGAATGTAGGCTTTATAATGTTAGAAAAAAAGGATGCTACACTGGCCGACTGCACTTTTTGGTTCAAAGTATTGCACAACAGTACAGCCTGTCCCCATTAAAACCTCAGCTGATATCTCTGTAGCTCAGCACACAGACGCGTTGGACATAATGTCAGAACTGCTGTTTCTTTACAGTCTGTTGTTACCTTGAGTTAACTTTAAACTCATTTTAAAAGCTGGAATCTGCAGTTTGAGTACCTTTAAGACGGGGGGCTGAATTACATGTGAATGGTCCTTTAAAGAGTTTACAGGACTGCTATGAATGATTCTGTGTATAGTTTCTTAGCACTGACTGCAATCAGCCAGACCTAAAGAGATTTAAATACAGCGTAAAGTCATGAGTGTTTACAGTTGTATTATAAAACATACACACAGTAAAAGGATGAGACCCACACATAATATTTACATATATAAACAAAGAAGTCCATCACAGAGCCGCGAGGTCTGCAGCCCGCACACTTAATGGCTAATATTCACTGTACATGTGTCCCACGGCTCCGCGGCCTTCGCTAGCACGAGCGAGTGTGAGCTGAGGCCTCCGACTCGCCACGCGGCCTTTTTTTTTTTTTTTGTTCGGTTACCGACAGCGAGCTGGGGGCGGCTGGCGCTGCCGTCCGCTGAGAACCGAGCATCACTACGGCTGTTTTGTTCTGGTTTAAACCTTTGACACGCAAACACACTCACACTCACACTGAGAAATAACAGTCACCCAACCCCACAAACCTGCCCCCAACAGAAGAGATGTGCAGCAGATGTAAACACCCTCACGACAAAATACCATGCACCACGTCTTAAGTTCTATGTGTCAAATATCAAACTGCTGTGAGGAGGGTCAGAGACACTGTTCTAACTCTACAAAAGAAGAATTATAAGAATAATGCACACAATTGACCCTTGTGGTGATGATGGTGGGAGGGGCCTCAGGTTGGTTTTCTGGATATTTACTGGGAATTTCGGCTCCCTTGGCGTCACCCTCTCTGTCCAAAGTTTGCATCCTGTCCGGGATTTGTTTCCATCGGGTCTTCTTTGAAGTTTTCACAGTGCTCCATTACTTTTCTGCAAGAAGACAACAGTCACAGGTTGGAATTTTGACCAAGACGTTCTTAATTCGTAAAAATATTATATATATCTATTTTATTTCCATGGAAATCATCTGTGAAGCCACATCAGCGTTAGTTTCTTTGCTGTGCTGGGAGCTGGTCGTGACTGGTGGGCTTTATTTCTCAGCTAGCGTTAGTTTGACTCAGGAAAGATCCCATTTTTAAAAAATTGAATTACCATCTATTAAGGTAATGGCATTAAAGCACCTAACAGTAGAAAAATGTCACCTGATACATGTTTTAAAAAAAGGGCTTGTGATATCTGACCTGCTGTGTTTGTAAGAAAAAAAATACAGAAATATGTGATTCAGCCTCAAACACTCGGTGATCAGCCCCAACAACTCTTATCATCCTCTCTGCTGAATGCAACAGAGGGCTTCTAAAAGCAGGAAAATGAGGCTTTCTGACTGCTGCCCAGCCTCTGACTCAGTTACCACATCATCCTACAGTTTGTTCAGAGCCGTCAGTCTCACCGGGCCATGTCCTTTGTGTCCGGATGTGAACTCTCCAGCTCCAGAACTTTCTCCAGAAGAGTCATTCCTCCTTCTTTTATCAGCAGAGGACAATACTTGCTTGCTGCAGAGTAGGAAAAATGCAAATGGAACAAGTGTGAGATTCCCAGAGAGTGGACTGGATAGAACATTAGGCCCAAAAGAAGCAGGTAAAGAAAATAAAAAAAATTAAATAAAAAAAAAACAAAAAAAACAAAGCAGTTTGGAGACAAGTAAACAAGTAAAGATAATAGCCATGTCCAAATTCATGGGCTGCATCCTCCTGAGGACCCGGCCTTTGCGGTCTACGTGGGCCGGGTCCTCAGGAGGTCGGGTAGGCCGGAAGTGCGCGGCTGTGAAATTGGACGGTCTAGCCTTCTGATTTGCGTCATTGCTGTGTCGGAGGAGTTTAATAAACTCGGCCGTCTACTCCTTTCTACCCAAAATATAACAGGACACTGATGCAAATTCTCGATCATCTCACACTTCTGTTTGATGTTTATTCAGCTGTGTGAAAACTATAACTTTAATCTCAGCCAAACCGATTTACTTAGGAGGATGCAGCCCATGAATTTGGACACCCCCAATGTTTCACATATGTCAGGTGACATATAAACCCTTCAGGACAGCTTTAGGGGTAAACGACACACGCTGCGCTCTCAAAGCCTCTTGATACTCACGGTAAACTGACACCAGGTTGTAAAGAGCCCATGTGGCCCAGTGCTGACTGACAGGAGAGATGCTCTGAGGCAGCAGTCGGAGGATCGGCTCGAATGACCTGAGAGAGGACCGTCGCTTTGTTAATACATTCAGACAGGACAAGCCACCAGCAGCTGTGGAAGTTCACTGTAGAGGGGAAACGGTAATCGATCACCTGTAGTTGATGTTGCGCCGCGAGCTGACGTCCCAGCTCTGGATGGCTTCCCACATCTTCTCCATCACCATGTCTCTCCGCGGCTCCTCCATCTTCCAAACCTCAGGCCCGTCAAACATGATGTGCGACAGCACTCCACAGGCGTTGTACGACACCTCAATCCCATCGGCCTTACTGTCCAGCAGGTTACTGCAAAGAAAACAGACGGAGAAGAGGACATGAAGAGGCTGAGTGGAGAGACTGTGCGGACCAATAGTAACCACCAACAGAGTCTCAGTCCAGGTGTTTCTGCCTCTGGTACCTGAACACTGTGATGAACTGTGGGGTGAGCAGCTGTGGCCTCAGAGCTTTGACCTCAGCCACGTTTCCCAGAAGACCCAACATATTGCGATGAAGCTCCTGCTTGTCTGGAAACTCCTGCAGACAGAAATCATACAACATGAGATGAAAACATTTAGAAATGATGGCACAGCGAAATTCTCCATGACGATTGCAGAACTGTATAGTTAAGTGATAATTGTATCCCCTCAAATCCACTCAGTGTTTACAGGTGAAGACAAATTTCAGACCAAACTTACAGCAGAAAAAAAAAAACCCATAAAAAGCAAAAATGTAACGACTCTTTGAAAGGAACATAACAGCAAAATAAAGGTACACACTAAGTTTAAGGATAATGGTGAACTTTTTTTTTTAAACTGTTTCCTCTGACACAAAATTAATTTTGACAGAAATATTTATTTTAGTATTTTTCAATTATTACACTTATCATCACCTTAACAGTGTGTGGACACGAGCTATACACGAGTAGTAAAAGGACGGCTGCACTTTATTTTATACTCCTAACAGTTCCTTTCATGGTTTTGGCTTTAATAACAAAAGCGATCGTTGTTCTCGAGTCATTTCTTGTGAATCGAGCAACTTCCTATATCAGTTCAGTTTCTATATCAGTTCTGAAGAATAACGAGCAGCCTGGCTCATCTTCATCACCATAGACACAGATGGGTGCAGCCTGGACTCACCTGCAGACACTCCAGGAACAGGCTCATGCCCCGACAGTTCAGGAACATCTGACAGTTGTCGGGCGTCTCGTCTGTGATGTTCCACAGGGCGCTCCAGGAAAACTCCATCACCTGGTCACACTGAGACACACACGCAAACACAAAACATCTGCTTTAAACAACAAAACAAAATAAAGTATAACTGAATAAAGGTTAGTTTTCATTTAAACGATGATGAGGATCTGTTTCCTGCTTCCAGCAGGTGGAAGTGTTATGTTTTCAGTGCTGCTTGTTTGCCTGCTTCTCACCAAGAATAAATAAAAAAAAAACAAAAACTGGGCTTCAGGAGATTTGGTGGAGCACAGACAAAGGAAGAGACGCTGTAACACTGTAACACCTTCTCAGTCATTATAAATGTCTGGGAATTTTCAAAATTAAACACCTCCACATTTGTTTCACTAAGAGGGAGAGTATACTACATTCAAGACATAAAATGCTACAAACACTCTGGCATATCAATTTAGTCACATGATTACTGAGCTGAGTTTAGTAATCATGGTTTTAATAGTAAAGCAGGGCTCATTTTGATGTATACAGTAGTATTAAAAATAAGCATGAATATTTCTCTAAAATGAGCCAGTGTCACTAGCCTGTAGGCCGTGAAAAGATGATTAAACGGGGCGCTATTAGTGAGAGAGAGTGCATCGGCCTTTGTGAGCACTCTTTCAGTTTCTAAAAGCCACATATAAATCTGTAAAGCACTTAAACTCACCATTCTGTCCTGTAACTTCTTCTGAATTAAATTCAGCATTGTCTGAGAATGAGAAAAGAGTCAGGAATGAATTTATCACCTGTATAATCAGCAGCTGATTTCAGTCAAAATGCAACACAAACATGAGAAAATGCAGCTTTGCTACAGAGAAACAATCCTGAATCCACTTTGAAGGTAGGACACCAGCAACAGACTCCTGAAGGCTACTTTTACTATAACGTTTGCTTTAAGTTATCGTAAATCAGACTAAATAATGCTGCTGCAGCCATATATCACACCATAGATGTAGTACAATTTTAGCATGTTAGCCCATAGTGAGTGCGATGGCATGTTGGTATAAAATTCAAATTACAGAGCACGTTCTTTTTCCAAACATGGCTAAAGCGCTGAGATTGGATCTGAAATATCTGCACTGCTGTCATCACATGCTCTCAGTGTGTTCACACAGCTTTCCTCTGGGTGCTCTGGTTTCCTGCCACACCAAAAATAAGCTTGTTAGATAATAGGAACTCCTGCTGCTGACCTTGACTGGCAATAAGTAACAGGCCTGAGATCTGAAGCGGATCACCGACTTCTACACTAAGGAGGAAATTTATCCAAGACTTTCCAAGGTTTCTTTACCCTCACAAATCCCATCTTGCCCACAGCCTCCTTATGGTGGTTGTCCACCTGGCAGACCAAAGCATTGCAGAGGTGCACGGCGATTCTCTGGATGGACTCATCCTGCCGGGCCGGCTCCAGGATCTTCAGCAGCAGCTGGTTGACGCGGCTGTACTGGAACTCGAGCTCCTCTGGGATGCTGAAGTTGCACAGAGTCAGGCAGCAGTTCCTCTGGACCTGGTGAGGAAACAGGAACTCACAGATTCACAAATCAAATGTAATCGAAGAGCGTGATTCTAAATATATGATGGCCTTTGTTAATAATCAACTGAAGGCTAAGATGCATAGTCAAGGTTTCCTATCAAATAGTGGACCTGAACAATTTCTGAGCCCTTTCTGATCTCCCAATCCTGCCCCCAGTTCTGAAGACGCCGTTTTATACATACTTCAGTCCTACAATAAAAACGCAACTGAAGGTTTTAGAGCTTCACATAACACAAAATCTGCCCTTCTGCTTTAATTCTGTTAGTGTGGCCACTGACCATAACACTCTGCTCAGCTTATTTATGCAGCAGCTGGTTCATGGGGATGATATCAGACTTACAGTGACCTCCTGGTAGTGCTCCATCCCATTCAGCACCACCTGAATGACCTCCCGCCGTAACCGCACACTCTGATCGCTGCGGTACTCGGTGTTGGTCAGGTAGAAAAGAGCAGCGCTGCCCGTCACCTGGATGCTCTTATCGTATTTATGGCACTTCAGTGCTGCGATGACAAGCTGCAAACAAGGAAACAAAGGTTTCAGGGGAGGAATGAGAAGCAGTCAGGAGAGATGATCACAGGAAGTAATTGAAGGAGAACTTTAAGTCCTACCTGCAGAGCGCGGAGCAGCTGGCTGCAATGTTGTATCCTGGCGATGTCAAACAGCTGATTGATGGCTCTGTGGGCGAGCTCAGGGCGAAACTCTGTGTAAGCCTCAATAGCGTTCAGGACCTGGTCTTCATTCTTTGATCCAGTCACCTGAAAAAGTCCAGAAACACAAAGATTTAACCAACAAAACAAACCTTGAATAAAGCGCTATAGATTGTATTAATCTGCAGTTCAGCCTGGTGTGATCAGCTGAAAGAAACCCAGGTTCAGGTACCTTATAGGCAGGGATGTGCGTCACATTACAGAGGGTGGTATCGTACAAGCCCAGAAACTGCAGGGCCCTCTTCAGCTCCTGGAAAGGGTAGATGCTGCTCTTGCACGGTTCAGTGCTAATGGAGAGAAAAACACAGCTTGTTAAGAACCTCATTTATCATCTGAGGGTCAATAAAGGGAGATTCCAGCCTCAGCTCATCGTTACCCACCTCGGACGCCCCATCGCTTCTTCAAAGTGTGGAACTGTGCAGTTGTCTAGCATGATGTGACCCGAGATGTCCAGGGACATCAGGTGTACCAGACGCTGGACGATGGCCGTCAGGATTTTCTTGGTCATCTTAAACTTTGAGATCCGCCTGCTCTCCTGGGAGATGTCGAGGTGCCTGAAGAAGGAGGGAGTGTCATCAGTGACTATTTTTCAAGTGATCAGTGGGCATACAAGGGGAGCTACACATGTACTAAAATGACAACATGCAAACTGCTCTCAGTTTATCACAGTTTTTTTTCCTTCTCTTGGCTCAGGATGATGTCACCATTTAGCCAAAATGACAGGGAGTCTGTTTTGACAAATAAAGATGACGCTTTAAAATCTAAGAAC
Organism: Diplotaxodon limnothrissa; assembly: GCF_057381915.1. NCBI lineage: Eukaryota > Metazoa > Chordata > Actinopteri > Cichliformes > Cichlidae > Diplotaxodon > Diplotaxodon limnothrissa. The sequence goes on along the minus strand of NC_140602.1, from coordinate 31,266,260 downwards.
ACTGCATCAGGTGTGAAGCACAGCAGTGGTAACATGATGCTGCACGGCTGTTTTGCTGCCAGTGGTACTGCTACAATGAAAACCGACTACCTCCAAATTCATCAACTTTAACTCAGCATCTAGATGGCTTAAACTTAGACATAGTTTGATGTTCCAACAGGACAGTGATCCCAAACACATCAAAACTGGTCTTAGAATAAATAAAGCAGGCAAACATTAAGCTTCTGGAATTCCCTTCCTGCTTAAATGCCAGAGTTCGTGCCAGGACACCAAACAATTTAAATGTGATCAAATATCCAGCCAGAATTATCAGGGAAGCTTGTTGATGGCTACCAAAGCATCTGGTTGCTAAGGACTCCTCAGCAATTTGCTAAGGGACATTTAAATATTAGTGGAGATATATCTTTTAACCCTGTGTGGATTAGAGAAAATCCAAAATAAAATCAAACTTGTGCACTCAGTTCTTGTTTGTTTGTTTGGCTTTTTTTACAGCCCTTACAGATGTATGCGGTACAGTCATTTCACAGAACAGTTTAAAGATATCATTAAAAGCCCAAGATTCCCCATCATTCATGCCCATGATTAGTTTATGGAAACTTCAGTGTCTGATGAAAGGTCTCCTTTTACCTACAAGAGATGACCACAGCAGATAGATCTGAATTTTTGATTTGGCACTGATTTTCACACTGGTTGCCCTCTTTGACCCTTCTGTGGATTTAGGTCTCCTCCCAGTCTTGAACCAGACATTAATACTTTTTATTTGATGCGTTAAATGAACGTTAACCTCTCATCCCCCACCCCACAGAGCTTACCTGAGATTAACGAGCTCCAAAACTGTGCTGATCAACTCCTCGGATAGGTCCACGTTGTAGAGAACAAGAGAGGCCAGTCTGTCCCTCCACTGGGTGAGAAAAGATGTCCCCAGTAACTGTACATTGGACAGATCTAGCGAGGTGAGCGACTTCAGGGGTTTGAGCAGTGTCTCGGGGTCCAGCTCTTTCGGCATGCCACCCAGGTTGAGCAGCCTGAGCCGGTTGAATCCCTGGAAGTTAAAGTCTGTTTCTAAAGCATGCCGAGAGGAGGGGCTCTCCTCCTCGTCCTCGTCTGTGTCCTCGTTGCAGGCGAGTGGGGCGCCGCACTTCCTGTAGAAGATGTTGCTGCAGCCGAAAAGACAGAGAGACACCAAAGTGTCGCGGAAGCAGGACAGTGCTTTCAAGCTGCGGGACGACAGGTTGTTGCAGTAGGTGAGGTGGAGCTCGATCAGGTCCTGCACACAAAGGCAGTGATTAGTGGGGCCAAGAGAAGAAACCACTGACATTAACTTCTCACTGTCTCTATATCATGAAATTCCTGTCAGACGGGGTTTTCCCAGGCTTGAGACATGAATTCTCTCCTTCCTCCAGTTTTGTGCATTTACTTCAAATAATTAGCATTTTTGATGATAACAAGGTCAGAAAAATACATCAGAGTTCTGTTAAACAAGGCATTCATTCACTTGACTTTACACTCTAATCGTGCTTACTGCCATGCAAAGCCTTGTTCTGAGCTCATGTTTCCTTCACACAGGCTTTATTTGTGCGGGCCACCAGTGAGGACAATGCCAGTCACACTTAATTTACTAGCAAACATTTCCCTCAGTCCTATTTTGAAAATTCAGTTGCTGTCAGCTCTAGCACTTCGTGTCTCCACTGGCTGGCTCTCTGGGAACGTTGCTGCTGTGCCAGTCCTCAATATAAATCCTCAGAGAGGATGTCATCCAGCAGTCAGATAGACTCCAGCTCCTCCATCTTGGACTGCAGCTGCTAGTGCTCGCTCTGCAGCCTCGGTTTGTTTAGATTAGAAGCACATAGACCACTTCTCCACCTGCTGCAGGTTCTCCTTAAAGTGACCCACCACCAACTACAGTCAAGAAGGTAAAGCTGGAGTCTGTCCAACAACAGAATGAGAGACATGGGGAATCCTGATTTTATAGCTGCATGTTCGGCATTTTTTCCCCCAGCTTTTTAGTTTATTAATAACCTGTGGGTGAAACCTCATGGCAGATCTGAAACACAGGGACACTGTGTGATCACACAATAGCAACCTACCAATCACAAGTTAGCCCCACCCTAAATCCTCCCTGCCTTGATGCCCTTTTTCACTCTACTTTTCTGAATTATGGTCCCATTAGAGTCTGAGATCATAAACTCATCAGGAAAGTCTCTACTGAGGTCAAAGGTCAAGTAACAAACAGATTTATACACTGACTTGTTTTTAAAACCAGGGCAGTTCACATCAGAGCATACAACACTACAGTGGGAGCTGTAAATAGTTTTTGCTGTTGTTAGTCTTTTATTTGTAGTGTTATCACTATTTAGGACAAACAGTCCAGAATCCACACACAGTAACACTGTGATCCAGGAGGGGAACGAGCAGCCACGTCTCCATGGGACACATGAAACTCTGCTCACTGTGCTCCCTCAAGCTCGTCTATCTCAGTGCCCAAGGTTGTGCTTAATGTTTTGCTGCTGTAACGCAGGAATTTATGGATAAATACAGTTTATATAACTTCATCTTATCTAAATTATACAGTTATTTTCTGCTTAGAGACATTTTAGGAGAATTCCCTTGTCACTTATAATTTTATTTAAATCTGATTTGTTCAGTTTTGTGAGAAACACACTGCAGGTGTAATGCCTGAGACTCCCCATCAACTTTTAGAACTGAAGAAACCTTTTGGATCACAGGCGAGACATCTTCAAGAACCCACCGGAAGCTCAGCTGCCTTAAACTCAAGCATTTTAAACTATCCAGTGTTTAAATGTTAATCAAATCAAAATGTATTTATATAGCACATATTAAAACAACAGTTTTGACCATAGTGCTTCACAGTCAATAAAAACATGAGACAGTTAAAACAAACAATAAGAGGACAACAAACAATAGGTAACAACGCAACAAGCTAAAACAGCCAACTAGACAGAATCAAAAGCCAAAGTAAAAAAATAAGTTTTAAGACGTAATTTAAAAGACTGGATAGACTCCGTCACATGCTCTGTCAGCTACACCATCCACCTTCAATGCAGTTTTTCTTCCATGATTTCTGATACTTTATGGATAGTTTATCTCAAAACAGAGATTTTATTTTTTAGAATAAGTACCAACCAGAAATTAGAAGCAGCACTGGCTGAACAAAAACAAATTTTCTTAATTTTTGGTGGGTTTCGATGGTCATATCTCCTGCCAAAAGCTTAAACTGGTGTGGTTACTCTTACCACCTTGTTGCCTCCCACCTGTTTTTTGATGGCTTCCAGGTCTCTGTCACGGACAAAGTCCTCTCTGAGCTGCACCCGGGTCAGTCTGGTGCTCCGGGGATCTGAGAAGAGCTGGAAGAAGCTCTCCTCTGGTTCAAAGTTACTGTCTGTGTGGACCAGTTCCATGTATCTGTAAAAAAAACAACAACAACAAAAAGCAATTAAAAGTCCATGGCTACTGACATGACAGGCTGAACCCTTTAGACTGTTACTCACGTGTTGACCAGCTTGTCGCAGATCTCACTGGGGAGGAAGATGTCTGAGCGCAGGCACAGCTTGTTCCTGAAGCCCTGGTAGCACATCGTCTTCTTCAGGTTCCTCAGGCAGAAGACAGTCGCCAGAGTCATGAGGCTGTCGGGGTTGTCTCCTGCTTTGGCTGCCATGTTCGCCTCTTCTTCTCTGGCTCAGATCAAGACGGGGCAGTGCAGGGGACCTGTGAGAATAAAACGAGTGAAGCATTTCTAATGAAACAAGAAAAAAAATAGTTCCCTTTTCTAAGCCTTTAAACCCAACTAAACAGCACCCAAATTTACTCAGGAACAGCTGTAAGAGACAGATCAGTTTAGCCTCGGATCGCTCGTGCAAATAAATTCACTGGAGATTTCTGGGCTATTTCAACCCATAAATATTCAGGCAATAGAAGAACTACTTCCTTCCAAAGTATGACCATAATGATCCCACCACATACACTTTACTCGGAAAATTAGGTATATTTAGCAAGTAAATTTAGCATTTTTATGTTACGGTCAGGGTTTTTACACTGCTCAGAAAAACAACTGGCCCACAAGTAATTTAGACAATGAATGAGGGGGATCACATGAGCATTTTCCTGTTAATTTTGGCCATTTGATTAAGAAAATTGGTGACTTTCTTTAGGCGGAAGGCCAAAGCGCTTCTATGCGTTAGCAACCTTGGTACTATATTTGATATATCAGGTAACTATACGGTTTTACAGGTAATAACATTGTTTATTCTAGAAGCCCTATGTTATTTTTAGAGCAATTCGAGTGGTGTGCTTGCAACCTTTTAAGCCTTCCTCTTGTGGTGAAATGATTATCATCAGAGCTATGTGCATATGCAAAAACATTTCTTATTTCTTATCAAATAGACAAGCAGACTGCGCCTGCAGACCTCGACCAACGCTGAAAGTTAACTCCACTCAAAACTCGGTCCCTGTCCCATTCATGACACAATAATTATTTAAACAGTTATAATCATATTTTTATAGATGCTGACACTTTTATTTTGAGTTTAATTGGTGAAAATCACAATAAACAGAAGTACTTTGATCGTGAAACTGCTATTATCCCCCCCAAACACACACAAATTTTCTGTACTTTTTACATTAACATCACGATTTTTTTTACCACCATAACCTCACATTGTGACTGCTCTGATCACTGCTATTACAAATGTTAAAATAAGATAATACCTGCCACTTAGCATTAACTGCTGCCTGAAACTGAATATATAACCAAATTATTTTTTGTAAACTCCACTAAAGGTTCAAACACTTAATTCTGCAAGTTGATAAAATACTTTAAATGCAAAACTTTTCTGTGGCATAAGTTGGGAGCTGAAGTGAGCTGTCTGCCTACAAACTCGCTGAGTTTTTGTCCTGTCAGTTAAATGAACATGTTTCTGTTAAAGGGCCTAACTGCTGTCACACAGCGTGTTTACACTTATTTGCATCTTTGCATACATGTTAGCATTTTACTTCTAACTGCTCTGTACCTCCTAACATTTTCTATAAACACATTTTTCGTGTTAATACCAAAAGGTGATCACTGCTCCTGTTGGACTGAAGCCAGAGGTCCAGCTTTCACTGTTTTTTTTTCTGTTGAGTTAGCCAAACACTCACACAGCAATGAATTCTGACTGTTACCAAGTTAGCAAGCTAGCTTAGCTAGCTACCTACACTGCAAAATAATTCCTTTTAACATCATTAACGCTGCGAGAAAACACACAACAGTCATGAGAGAGTCTCAACAGGCTCAAACACCGTGGATGAGCACTTGTTATTCAGAGTTTAGTTATAACTCGGGTCAGCAGTGGATTTCAGCGTCTGCATTAGCTCAAAGCTAACGATGACTTTCCCCCTGTGCTACGACGCTAGCAGACTTAGCCGGAGGAGCTAGCGCAGAGCTGTGCGTGTGTGAAGCCGGGATCCGAGCGCAGGGCAGCGGCATCTGAGTGCCAGGTTCCCCCGCTGGGGTCCTACCTTAGCTCTCGCCAAGGCTTCGCGTTCCGGTAGTAGCGACAAACTGATAATTATCAGCAGCCTTCACTCATCTGATTTTCGATTTCACCCGATGTCAACAAACAGGCTCCGCCTCCTGCTACTTCTACAACTCTTCTTCTTCGTCGTCTTTTTCTTCTCCGAGGTCGGTGGCATCCAGCAGCCAGGTGAACTTCCGCCAGTGGAGTGAGGCTGATTCCAAATCTGCAGAAATACTCCTATAAATATGGATATCCAACAAAGTAATACATTAAACAATACCAATAACGGTTCATTATTAACCTGTAAAGTTTACGTAAATCGCCACAAGTAAAAAGATGTTTATAGTCACACATACTATTTGACGTGGACACCTATTTAAATTCTGTTAAACCCAAGATCGTTCGCAGATTAGTCCTTTATTTTCTTGCCTCTCAGCAGCCATCTTGGTCATCCCAGCAGTTCTTTTGAGTACTGGATCAAAAATCAAAATTAGACCCACCAAGATATTAAAAACATACAGGAAAAAAGGTAAATGTATCTATATTCCCTTGTATGGAGGACGAAATCTGATGAATTTTTAAAAAACAAAAACAAAACAAAACCTTGTTTTAAATTTTATTTGTCATTTCCACAAAAATGAGAAAAACTGACTTACCTTTGTATGTGGAAGACCTAAACTGCCACATGTTTAAGAAACAAAAATCAGAACTACGAACAAATGCTATTAAATAGGAAAAAAATGAAAAAAGAGAGAAAGTAGAGGTATTACTCAGTTAAATAATTAATTTCCCTTCCTTCCTACAGGAGGATTAAAAGCAAGACTGAGATTGTTGCAAAAGAATAGCGCAAAGGTTTTGGGTAATTAGAGGATGCTGTAGTGCAATTATATAATAAGAAGAACACTACAAAAAAGCTTCTTCTTAAAAAAAAAAAAAAAAAAAAAAGCAGGAACCATGGTAAAAGATTGAGTATTAATGTAAACATGACACGATACTTGAATTTCCTGTTTACGTCTATCTTATTTTTTATTATTTCCTGTTTACTTGTTTGGTGAGATTAGTGATGCCAGCCGAGTGACTTTCATCGTCTGTGTTAAATCTGTATGTTTTACATAATAACAAAATGAATAAATATTACTGATTGCATGACAACCTCCTCTAACTGTCCTTTGGAAAGGATAATCGTTTCAGACATTCAGCATGCTTAATAGTTCAGAATCAGACTGTCGTTTTTACAATAGTCTGTTGTTTATTATTTACAAAAAAATACAAAACATTTTCACCATGATTCATGGAGACAGTGTAGGATTATTTTGGTTTGTTTCCTGATGTATGTGATGTATGTTTTGTGTCTGTAAAGCAAATTCCTGCAATCAACTACCTACATCTTATCTCTCACTCACTGCGCTGCAAAAACAGAAAGATCAAACAGTCGTATTACAGATGGTGTCACATATTTGTGAATCCATAACTACGTGTATTCAGGCATCTTGGCATGCAGAGACCCTGCAGCTGTTGAGGGGAGGACTGTCAGCGGGAGTGTATTTATGTCAGATCTATGCCAACATTTGTCAGTTACAAAGAAAGGTTTGGGCAGTAATTAACTGTCTTTTAATTTATTAATTAAAAGCTCAACTCGGACCTCAAAAGCTTTACTCAGAATGTATTCTCTGGAATAAATCTTCTTGAATTCTTCCGTTTAAAAATGTATTACTAACTGGTCTGCAGGAGGCAGCATTGCAGCCGACAGTGCATTTACCTGTCGGATTTCCTTGGTAAAAGAAGAAGAGAAGTAGGAAGACTTCCCTGTGGCCAATAATTCATTCCTCTTTGGAAACAGTTAAAGGAAAGCACCGTCTCCTGCCTCGACATGTCTACAGCGTACAAAAACAGGTGAGAGGCATTCAAATCTCTGCCCTCGTGAGGGATATAGGGCGCGCGCACATACTGAAGCTGTTTATTTCAGCAGCTAGCCTCCAAAGCGTAGAATTAGCATTAGCAGCCCCGCTGACCAGACACGAGCCCAGTTACAGCCGCTGGAACACGCGCATTGTGAACGCTAATATGGGTTTTTCAGCTAAAAAAAAGAGTCACCGTTAGTATCGCAGATGGAAAGCGCGCAGGGTGCTTTGTAAACTCAAGTATTCAGGTATTATGCTACCTCCGTGTTAGCACATCAGGTGACACAACTTCCTCCACTCCCAAAAGGCTAACAATTAGCCACTGTCCGGCTAACGGTATGTGCTGACTTTGTTTGTGTCACCGAAAGATTGACAATAAATCAGCTGTTCACACATAAACACTAGACCTGAACGGAAATTCAAACACATGTGCTTACTACAAACGAACCCGGCCCTCTGACCTGATAACTGCTCGACAAAAAGACCTTAGTAATGCCTTTTTATGGGGTTTTTTTCTCTTTTGCTTTTTCTTTATTGAGCAAATCTTTTTCGTTAACAGTACATATTTTACAGAAGCTGACAATATTACCATGTCTTTGCTGTCAATGTAATAATCAAATCTCAGAGTAAATAGAGCCAAGTAAAGACTCGAAAACGATGTAAACATAAGCTGAAAATTTGACAGACTGTTACACAAATGGCAGATTCTTATAATAGGAAAAGCAGGGTGTTTTCTGTTTAAAGTTTCCTTTAGATTTCAGGGAAAAGGGCCAATGGGGCGAATGTAGTAGGAAAAATAGTTACTGAGAAAACCCCCAAATTTGTTAGAAGAAAATAGCAAATTTTGGAGGGACAAATGGGAACATTACAAGGAAATAATAGGAAGAATAATAGGTCTACAAGGAAGAAATGTTTAATTTCTGAGGGAACAATAGCAAATTTCTGTGAAAATGTTGAGGAAATAAAACAAAATTAATAAGGAAATAACAGTCAAATTCTTGAGGTGGAACATTTTTGAGGGAAAAGTGACACATTTGTGGGGGCGGCATCAGTTTTGTTTAAATAAAAGGCACATTTCTGAGTCAAAAATACACCCAAGTGAGAAGAAAATGGAAGATTTAAGGGAAATAATCAACTTAGAGAGGAAAAATGGCAAACGTATGGAGAGAAAAAAACCCAGATCTGTGTGAGGGAGGAACAGAGGCAAATTTGTGTGGACGAAATGGGCAATTATACAAGACCTGGTAATATAATGAGAATAAATGGAAAGTGTACGAAATTACATTTATTTACATCTGATGAACAGATATGTTTTCTGTGCTTTAAAATGGCTCAAATATTTACATCTTAATTCTGGGTTTAATTTTTCCTGTGGGAGATCGGCTCAAACCTCTTTGGGGAACGGCCGTCATGGCATCGCTCACTATTAACACTAGGGCTGCACGATTTTGCATAAAATGAGAATCACGATTCTCTCACGATTCTCTTTTCCAGTATAAATATTTATTGCACTTATTAGCTGCACATCAACTTCGTAACAGTTGAGACTGAACATAAAAACAATAAACATAAAAACAACACATGTCTCACGTTTTGTTGTTGCCGCAAAATGTTGTACTGCTTGAAATTCCGTCTCCACTGTTGCTCGACACTGCGTGTATAGAGCAGGTAGTGCAACAATAGAAAAACAGTTGCGGGACGGCACTGTGTAGCGTTTGTCTAGGGTGTTGATCATTTTCCTAAATCCCTCGTTTTGCACAGTGTTGATGGGAGCCATATCTTTGGTCAGGTGATAAGTGATAGCCTCCGTAATTTCTTTGTGCCTGCGGGAGTTCGGCGCTGTATAAGGTTCCCGTTATTGATGTTTGGGTGGTTGACCGGGACGGATTTTCTCCTGTCACTTTCTCGTCATCCCTGACGTGCTCTCCGTTGTTTTTTCCCTGCTAATTTTAGCATCACACGGCACAGCTTCTGTATCACGTGGTATAAGGCTCCGCCCTTGTCATTTGTTGAGCAGGAAGAGTGAGCGCTTGTTTTCATGCAGATTACGTCCCGGATCAAAATGCGGTACAATCGTCGTCGTCTTTTTTTTTTTCTCTCTCTCTTTTTTTTTTTTTTAAATCGTTGTCATTTGGAAATGAGATCGCACATAAGTATGAATCGAGATCGCGATTTTCTAACGATTAATCGTGCAGCCCTAATTAAGACTTTTCAGTCGGGATTGAAAAGTGTTAATAGTGAGCGATGCCATTTCCCCATCTTCATATTTGACTCAGAGACAAGAGGCTGTCATCAATCTTCTTCTAAAATTCACTCTCTCCTGTTGTCTCTCTAACTCTGGTGAGTTAACATTTGGGTCAGAAATGAAACTGGCTCTAATCTCGCCTCCTTTTTTTCAGGATACAAGAGTTCAAAGTTGCCTTGGCTGAAGAAAAAATCAACTTGAAGACACTGAGGGAGCTGTGCTTTAATGGTAACTGGATTTTTTGAAGGGGTGGGACTGGTAATGTAATAGTACAATATTCTGTTAAGCTTTACTGACGGAACCTTTCTTTATTTAATGCAGGAATCCCTTTTGAAGGAGGCATACGAGCGCTGTGCTGGAAGGTGAGTCGCCCTGCCTCATGGGACCATTTTAGCTTTAGCTGGTTGTAATTGTATAAACTGGCGTCTCACTTTACAGACAAAAACATACCAGCAGACTCAAAGGTGTACTTTGAGGAAATGCCTCCAATACTTTATTACCTCATACTGTGAAAAGATGTGCTGCCCTTTTACGGCTGAACACTTTACAGTTTACTGGGCTGTTGGTGTCTAAGACAACTAACAATATCAGGGAACTGATTTTCTCTCCGTGAAATATCCAAACTCCAGGAAACACGGAAAAAATGCTGTCTAAGAGTTTCACTAATAGCTGCTGATCTGTTGTCTGCACTTTCTTTTTAATACTACAGCTTGTGTCTACATCCCTGCTGACACATGACACTTCCAACACTCCCACCACATGAGACCAAACTACAGACTGTATATAAAAGCTGGACATAGCTTCAGTGATGTCACCCAGTGGTTTTGGAGTGTGCAAGGAGCTTTGATCTGTTTGTAGGAGTGAAACAGCTTTAATTATGTTTTTAACACAGAGCGTCGTTCTTCTTGTGTTTTGTTTACCTCCTTCTCAGATCCTTCTTAATTACCTACCTGTTGATCAGACCCAGTGGGAGTCTTTCCTGAAAAAGCAAAGGTAAGTGGATCAGTTTAAAGCCCGATCAAAGAGCTGGTGCTTTGATTTTATTTAGGAGAACCCTTGTTTTGTGTCAGCTGCTCTGAGTCTGACTCACAAAACCTGATGCTGCTTATTATGATGCATTATGGTTGAAGTCGCAGCTCTGTTGTGGTTTCCTCTGTTTCACATGAGAGCACTGAGACCCAGTTTGGTCTTAACCACTCTTTCCTTCTACTGGGGAAATCAGTGAAATCTAAGAGTGTTGAAAAAGGACATTTTTAGTAAATGAATATGCAGCCTAAAGAAGATTGTCTTTTCCACCTCTGATTATTTAGATTTAGCAGTAAGTCTGCTCTGTGAGCTTCCCGATGTTCCATGTGCATAGATGGAAAGCTGGAGGCTTCTCGATTCTTATTCACTTTAAATGTGCCGAACTCACGAGTGGCCACACTACACTGTGGTTCTTTTGCTTTGTTTTGTGAATGCTGCTTAATTTGAAAAGATGAGTCAACCTAATTTTAAATGCTGCGGCTCAGTTGAGTAGTTCTTAAACTTTTTGCTTCACTTCAGTAGCTGGAAAAGGACACACAAGTTTTATCAGTCATCAGCAATCCAAATACAAGGACCCAAAGTAATCTTAAAACTTTTGGCCAGAGGGGCCGATGGCGCGATATGGCAGCCTCGCTTCTGTCAGTCTGCCCCAGGGCAGCTGTGGCTACAACTGTAGCTGCCTCCACCAGTGTGTGAATGTGAGAGTGAATGAATAGTGGCATTGTAAAGCGCTTTGGGTGCCTTGAAAAGTGCTATATAAATCCAATCCATTATTATTATTATTATTTAAAAAAAGGTGACACATACACAGGGGGAAAAGCAAGCAAACTCAGAAGGGAAACGCTGACAAATTTACAAGAGGAAAAACTGTAGAGTCATTTTTCTTTTAGAGTTTAAACTATTTAATCAGTCAAACTTGTCAAAGAATAGAAAATCTAAAAAGAAACTTTATTTAACTTCAAAAACAGGACGTGAATCCTTCCATGTGATTCACTAATATATGAGAATCTGATGTGACTAATCAAATTCAGTGATTATTAATCAATTAATGTATTCTTTCCTTTTCTTCCATGGGTCTCACAGAGAGGTGTACTCCCAGTTCCTGAAGGAGATGATCATCCAGCCCGGCATTGCCAACGCCAACCTGGGCCTTTCCAGAGAAGACGTGACGATGGAGGATCACGTGAGTCATCCTCTGTCGTTCTCTCTTCGCTGCAGTGACGAGCTGAAAGAAATAATGAAACCAAATTGTGCTATGAGTGATAAATCGAAATGAAAATTAGCATCACCTCCCAACAGTTATACAAGTGTCAGATTGAGATAAACAGTGTGGATTCTCCTGCTGAGTGCCATTAAACTGTGTCAGGTGAATATAATTACAGAGTCTAAAGTCGTAAAACACTCACTGCTGCCGTTTTCAACTCGAGCACTCAGCAAGCAGGAGTTTGGTCTGATTCTGTTACAGATCTTTAGCTGAGGTCTGCATAATAAAGATTTTACTGGACTCGCAACATTAAATTTTATGGCTTGGCTTCATAAGGTTGTGCTTGAGTGAACCTTTAAACGTGTGAGTACTGAATAATACCTTTCACTTTGTGACTGCTGCCCACACTGGGCACAGACTGTGTGCAGTAATTTATATTTGCACGATGGCACACAGTGTAGCATAAACTAGAGCTGTTACAGAGGCTTTTTAAACAACCAAATCCATCACAATGAGTGCCTACCATGAATTAATTTGGGGGCGACTGTGGCTCAGGGGGTTGGGAATCGCATCTGTAACCGGAAGGTCGCTGGTTCGATCCCTGGGCTCTCTGTCCTGGTCGTTGTGTCCTTGGGCAAGACGCTTTACCCTACCGCCTACTGGTGATGGCCAGAGGGGCCGATGGCGCGACATGGCAGCCTGGCTTCTGTCAGTCCGTCCCAGGGCAGCTGTGGCTACAACTGTAGCTGCCTCCACCAGTGTGTGAATGTGAGAGTGAATGAATAGTCGTATTGTAAAGCACTTTGGCTGCCTTGAAAAGCGCTATGCAAATCCAATCCATTATTATTATTATTATCATTATTTATCACTCATATGCACATGGCTGTGCTTCATCTGTTTGACTCTAAAAACGTGGGAGTCAGAGTCTGAAGTGATAAGAAGCCAAGTTATCTCCATGCACACAGTGCACACACGCAGCAGCGTGATTCTGAAACTGTCGGATTTATATTTTGAAGTCACTTTAAAGTCAAATTTGCTCTGCAGTCAGATAAACGCTGAAGAGATGTACAGCACGTCCTTACAGATCACAGAAATATAGATCACCTTCTCCTGTGGCTCTTTGTCATGAGCCACTTGTCTTGACGAGTTTGATTGAATAGTTTTTATCTGATCTGATTCTTTTCAGCCTCTGAATCCAAACCCTGACAGCAGGTGGAACACCTACTTTAAAGATAATGAAATTCTGCTGCAGATCGACAAAGACGTGAGGTAAACACCTTTACCAGCTGTTCTGTTACTTCTGTTAAATAACAGTAATGTGAATGTGAGTGTTCACCTGCAGGCGGCTGTACCCGGACATGGCGTTCTTCCAGCGCCCCACAGAGTACCCCTGTCAGCTGATCCTGGACCCTCAGAACGACTACGAGACACTGCGTCGCCGAGTGGAGCAGACGACGCTGAAGGCACAAACGGTGAACTGCAACCGCAGCGGGGTCACCAATGTAAGCCTACATCCAGGGCATGAATGCGATTGTGGGGTCCAGCTCAGTTTTGCCGATTCAGGCCCATCTGTCGAATTTTGACTTTTCTGCCCCGCTTACAGTACAAACAGGTTAGTTCAGGTACAGTGACGCGCTGAAACAAAACCATCATCCTGGTATTAACAGCAGGAAGGGTTGAAGTTACTCACACGGCCTACATCAAAGCTGACACCGGTACAGCTGAGAAAAGAAAACAGTTAATGACTAAGAATTCATCTCATTAGAAATGTAATAGGAATGTATAACTTATGATGGAATGATGATGGCCATCGTCAGCTATTTACATTCGTTTGTTGTACATGACTTTTCTGTAAACATTTATCCACCTATAAATCACAGACCTGAATTACTGCTTAATTACTGCAACATTACATAAAGTTTTTAAAACTACACGTTTACACAGTCACTTAAAGAGGAAATGGTGCAGCATTTTTTTACAGGTCAGGCATTTTAACCCTCAGGTTAATATCTGTAAAAGGGGTTTTAATTAACAATACTTTACCTCAAAGGAATGATCGTGGTTCTTTGGATAATATCTAGACAGATTCCTCTCTCTGCCGTGACCGTCTTTCAACCTCAGTTAATGGTGAAAAATGTAGATCATGTCCTGTACCAGGCAGGAAATAAAAACTTGGCAGTTGTTAAAACTTAAACCCCCTGATGACTGCTAAAACGTGCACATAATGTGTAAACGTTAAGTTTGAGTTATGTGCAGAAAAAGTGTGTGTTCACAAAGCAGCCTTGGTCACACAGTTTGTGTGTACAAAGAAACAGTAGTTTTATTCAGAGGGCAGCAAGATTATTTATGTAGTGGAGAAACCCTGCTCATGTGGATATGACTAATCAGCATGAGCACCATGTCTCCATTTGTTTCACATCTATTTGATATTTGGTAACATTTACAGACATAACTGGCATAAATCAGGTGTTTCCTTCGCCAGTAAACGATAATAACATGGGCACATGTCTAATTGTCATTAATAGCATGTGTTCTGTGATAATAAGAATATTTTATGTGTTTGGCATATTTGCATTACAGTTTTGTCTGTTAGCATAAAAAATGCAAAAAAAACCCCAAAAATTAGAAGCGGCGTTAATCCTTGCTTCCATGTGATTGGCTGATTAGATATTACTGTTGCTATGCAGTTGTACAGGTGTGCCTAACAAAGTGGCCATTGAGTGTATGTTACTTAAAATCTGTTTCGGATCAGCTGTGTCTTGTTTTCTCAGGTGAGTTCACCTGGAAAGGCGCTGAACCTGTATCCATCTAACGAGTACGAGGTGCTGCCCAATGGCAGTGAAGCCCACTGGGAGGTGGTAGAGCGGATCCTCTTCATTTATGCCAAACTGAACCCTGGCATCGCCTACGTCCAGGGCATGAATGAGATTGTGGGGCCAATTTACTACACGTTTGCCACAGATCCCAACAGCGAGTGGAAAGGTTTGTAATGTTTAAAAGGGGAAAAAAGCTTACATAAACTCTGTTTTCCTTTTGGTGATTTTTTTTTTTTGTTTGTTTGTTTTTTTACTGCGGCATCTCACAGAGCACGCTGAGGCAGACACCTTCTTCTGTTTCACCAATCTGATGTCGGAGAACAGAGATAACTTCATCAAGAGCCTGGACGACTCTCAGTGTGGCATTACCTACAAGATGGAGAGTGTGTACTCCATGCTCAAAGACAAAGACATGGAGCTATATCTTAAGCTGGTAAGGTTCACCTTTAACACATTTCTTGTTCCTTCCACTAAACACAGACGCAAACAAGTATTTTCTTCAATAACTCAATTACCAAATTGACTTGAATATGCTTTGTAACCAGGGTTTTAATAGTTTTGCAATTTTCATTAGTTTTTATTTTTATTTAGTTTTGACTTCAGATTTTCAATTTTATATCAGTTTTAATTAGTTTTTACTAATTGTTTGCTAGTTTAGTTTTTATTTTTTTGAAAATCCTTAGTTTCAGTTTAGTTTTGATTAGTTTCAGTTATAGTTTTAGTTGTTTGCAATAATTACGTGCAACAAAATCCCAGTTTCATCATATCAGTCATGCTCTTCTGCTTATCCTTGGGTATGTTGCTATTCCAGCTACCATACCCTGCACCCTGGACAGGTCGCCTGTCTGTCGCAGGGCTAACACGCAGAGACAGACAACTCACATTCCCACCTATGGGTTCTTTAAATAAATAAATAAATAAATTAGGGCAGATGAACAACCATTGATACCAGGCAACTATAAAATGTATATCTTGGCCCCACTGAGACTATTAACTCTTGCAGCACCGGGTATTCGTAATTTTGGTTCAAGTGAATTGATAAACTTTTTGAAGGCAGTTGACTCACACAGTTATGTAGACATCCCCGTCCTGTTGTCTCGGGATGCATCACGCTGCCTTGCCTGGGGTTAGCTTCTGTTTTCTGGGGATGAGGGTTGAGTGTGCTCCCTTACCTTCTCAAGGTAAGCTAGGTTAGCCTTCTTGTGTGAGCTTTTCAAGTGCACTTTAAGGTTTGTGGGATTTTTTTTTCCCTTTAGAAATGTCCCTCATAATTTGTGTCTTTCCACTACAAGTCACTTTATCCAAAACACAGTCATATTCAAAGTAATCCCAAATTGGACTCGGGCGCTTTCTCCCGACTTTTCCTGACATGATTCTGCGCGAGGACGGAGCAACACAGACGACTCAACTAACATACTGCCACCTGCAGGCATAATGAGACAGCAAGACAAAAATCTGGAAACTCAACTTCATTTTCACTCTTGACTATTGTATGACACGCACACATCAATGAAAACTAAACACATTTTTGCTATAAATTCAGTTAATTTTAGTTAGTTTTGTGAACACTCATTACAGTTTTAGTTAGTTTTCCTTTTTTTGTTTTTATTTCTGTTAATGAAAATGTTTTTTCACTTCTAGTTTTCGTTATTTCGTTAGTTTTCGTTAACGATGATAACCTTGTTTGTAACAGAGCTGCTTCCAGTCAGCCCTTTTCCAGTTTCTCTTATTGATAAGATACTTTAAAAAAGTAGAAAAGATCTCTCCTGTCCTTCCTCTTGTAGGATTTAAATAATTTTTGTCGGACAGTCAGCACTTTTCATGATGTTTCTTTTCAAGATAATCGCCTGTAACTGCTGTGATTCTTGGCTGTTTGACAGACTTTCTTCTCACTCATCAGGAATTTATTTCCTACAAAGCAGCAAAACAGAAACTCCCACAGGTTAAACTGGGCTGACCAGATACGTTTAAAGCCTACTGACTCTGAATTACTAAACATGAGCTCTCACAATCAAAGCAACTTGTAATTTTCATGTTAGATTGTATGTAAAAGATGATGATTTTTTTTTATTATTATTATTATTCATTTATTTTTTGGTAAGAATCAACCTCTGGGAATAAATATCAAAGCCAGTGCTGCAGCACCACAAGCTAATTTCTCTCGTGGTCTCTTGATGCTGGCTCTAAAAGCGAGTTAGTCCCCATACAGGGAGTGCAGAATTATTAGGCAAATGAGTATTTTGTCCACATCATCCTCTTCATGCATGTTGTCTTACTCCAAGCTGTATAGGATCGAAAGCCTACTACCAATTAAGCATATTAGGTGATGTGCATGTCTGTAATGAGAAGGGGTGTGGTCTAATGACATCAACACCCTATATCAGGTGTGCATAATTATTAGGCAACGTCCTTTCCTTTGGCAAAATGGGTCAAAAGAAGGACTTGACAGGCTCAGAAAAGTCAAAAATAGTGAGATATCTTGAAGAGGGATGCAGCAGTCTCAAAATTGCAAAGCTTCTGAAGCGTGATCATCGAACAATCAAGCGTTTCATTCAAAATAGTCAACAGGGTCACAAGAAGCGTGTGGAAAAACCAAGGCGCAAAATAACTGCCCATGAACTGAGAAAAGTCAAGCGTGCAGCTGCCAAGATGCCACTTGCCACCAGTTTGGCCATATTTCAGAGCTGCAACATCACTGGAGTGCCCAAAAGCACAAGGTGTGCAATACTCAGAGACATGGCCAAGGTAAGAAAGGCTGAAAGACGACCACCACTGAACAAGACACACAAGCTGAAACGTCAAGACTGGGCCAAGAAATATCTCAAGACTGGTTTTTCTAAGGTTTTATGGACTGATGAAATGAGAGTGAGTCTTGATGGGCCAGATGGATGGGCCCGTGGCTGGATTGGTAAAGGGCAGAGAGCTCCAGTCTGACTCAGACGCCAGCAAGGTGGAGGTGGAGTACTGGTTTGGGCTGGTATCATCAAAGATGAGCTTGTGGGGCCTTTTCGGGTTGAGGATGGAGTCAAGCTCAACTCCCAGTCCTACTGCCAGTTTCTGGAAGACACCTTCTTCAAGCAGTGGTACAGGAAGAAGTCTGCATCCTTCAAGAAAAACATGATTTTCATGCAGGACAATGCTCCATCACACGCGTCCAAGTACTCCACAGCGTGGCTGGCAAGAAAGGGTATAAAAGAAGAAAAACTAATGACATGGCCACCTTGTTCACCTGATCTGAACCCCATTGAGAACCTGTGGTCCATCATCAAATGTGAGATTTACAAGGAGGGAAAACAGTACACCTCTCTGAACAGTGTCTGGGAGGCTGTGGTTGCTGCTGCACGCAATGTTGATGGTGAACAGATCAAAACACTGACAGAATCCATGGATGGCAGGCTTTTGAGTGTCCTTGCAAAGAAAGGTGGCTATATTGGTCGCTGATTTGTTTTTGTTTTGTTTTTGAATGTCAGAAATGTATATTTGTGAATGTGGAGATGTTATATTGGTGTCACTGGTAAAAATAAAAATTGAAATGGGTACCGTATTTTCACGACCATAAGGCGCACTGTGCTAAAAGGCGCAGTCTCAGTTATGTGTGCCCTTACTGTATTTAACACACACATAAGGCGCACTGGACCATAGGGCGCATACAAGTACCGTATGCGTATTTAAAAATAAAGCGGGAGCAAACCTGAATTCGGTACCTTACTCACATTTCTATTGCCGGTAATCGTCATCATCAACAACACACAAGCATACAAGTGTGCGTATTTAAAAATAAAGCAGGAGCAAAACAAAGTTTGGTACTCACATTTTTATCATCAATCAAACCCATCGAAGTCCTCATCCTCTGTGTCTGAATTGAACAGCTGCGCTAAATCTCCATCAAACATGCCAGGTTCACTGTCTTCACTGTCAGAGTCACTTTCCGTGCCGTGCGGCTCCTCTGAAACGATGCCGGCTTTTGCGAAAGCTCGAACAACAGTGCCAGCAGACATGTTAGCCCAAGCATCTACAATCCATTGGCAAATTGTGGCGTAACTCGCCCGGCGCTGCCTTCCACTCTTAGTGAAACTGCGTGGAAAAAACCACCTGGTCTCCTTACATACACCTCCCTCAGCCACTCTTTCATCATTTCCTCATCCATCCAGCCCTTTTCATTTGCCTTAATGATGATTTCTGCTGGAAACTTCTCTTTAGGCAAAGTCTTTCGCTTAAAAATCACCATAGGCGGCAGTTTCTGTCCATTAGCATGGCAGCCAAGCACAACAGTAAAAGAAGACTTTTCATACCCCGTTGTGCGTATCGCTACCGTGCTGGTCCCCTTCTTCTCCACAGTGTGACTCACCAGGATGTCAAAAGTGAGCGGGACCTCGTCCATGTTTGTGATGTGGCTGGGCTGGATGTTTTTGTCGCCGATGTGTTTGCTGCAGTAGGAGCGGAAGATGGCCAGCTTTTCCTTATAATCCACTGGAAGTTGCTGCGCTACCGTAGTCCTGGTCCGGATGGAAAAATGGCACCGTTTCATAAAACGAAAGCACCAAGACGGACCTCCTTGGAAATGTTCAATGTTCATCTCTTCAGCTAGTGAAACTGCTTTTAGCCGAATGGTGACCGTCGAAACGCTTCTCCCGCTCGCTCTTTGCTCGATGATCCACCGCTCGAGTCTTTCCTACAACTCGGGCCACCTCGCCTTATGTCCGCGGAAACTCAGCTGCGTTTTCTTGACCTGTCGGAGCTTGTTTTCCAGCTTCCTCCATTTGCGAACCATCGATTCGTTAATCTTAAATTCTCTCGCGGCTGCTCGATTTCCATGTTCCTCCGCGTAGCTGATGGCCTTCAGTTTAAACTGTGCTTCGTAAGCGTGTCTCTTTGCCATTTTCAGGGTTGTTAAAACAACGATGTCCTGCATAATGCACATACCTGTTCTTTTATACAGGTATGTGCGATTGTCCCGGTATATACGATCAACGCCCACACTTCACCCTTTAACGTTCTCATGGTGTTCTCTACTACGTCCTCCTTACAACACATAGGGCGCACCGCGCTATAGGGCGCGCCGCACTTTTTGAAGAAAATCTAAGACTTTTAAGTGCGCCTTATGGTCGTGAAAATACGGTATATATTTTTTTGTTAAGTTGCCTAATAATTATGCACAGTAATAGTCACCTGCACACACAGATATTCCCCTAAAATAGCTAAAACTAAAAACAAACTAAAAACTACTTCCACAAACATTCAGCTTTGATATTACTGAGTTTTTTGGGTTCATTGAGAACATGGTTGTTGTTCAATAATAAAATTATTCCTCAAAAATACAACTTGCCTAATAATTCTGCACTCCCTGTAGACTCCCGGGTTTAAATGTCCAACTTTTCAGCAAAAATAAACACCTTTACAGCTTCTAGAATGTGACTGACAGGTGGATGGTGACACATTCATCTGTAGCTGCTAGCTGTCTATTAGGTTTCACCTCAGCTAACTGGAGTCTCAGAACTGGACCTCTGGACTGTATGGTGTTTGCATCTTCTGGGCCAATTTGCTGAGGATAGGCCTAGCAGACAGGTAAAAACTGCAGTCAAGACTGAAACTGTAGACCTGAGCGAAATCCAAATGGATACTAATAAACCTTCCAACTCCAAATAGATCTGGTGACAATGGCTGCCTGGGTGTGAGCCCACTGGGAAGTATTCTGAGTTACTTTCAACAACCCAAACTAAGCAGTTTCTGGGCAATACACCTAGTGCTCCCAAAGCAGCACCCATAGGGCATACTTCTAATTCACTGTCAAAATATTAAATTTTTTTCTTGATCAGCTGCAGGTGCAAGGAAAAAATAAACAGCCCTTGGAATTACCAAGATATCTACCGGTACTTTGATTATTCATAAATTCATAATTAGTCATAATTATAAACAAACACAAAATCAAAACAAACCAGTACTGCTGTGTTTTCTTTCATTTATGGAACAGCTTCATGTTCTCCCTGCAATAAAAATTTAAAGTAAAATGCAGATTAAATTCTTGTTTAAAAATTGTTGCATTGACTTCCTGTGTGTCTTCCCCCCACAGGAAGAGCAGAACATCAAACCACAATATTTCACCTTCCGCTGGCTCACCCTGTTGTTATCTCAGGAGTTCCTCCTGCCAGATGTCATCCGCATCTGGGACACACTTTTTTCTGACCAGGACAGATTCCATTTCCTCATCCTGGTCTGCTGCGCCATGCTCATGTGAGTCTTTCAGACTGGATTGAATTTATTTCAGTTATTTTTATATGTCATCAATTGGACATGATTCTCCTGAGATTTTTAGAGCCAAATACAATAACTTTAGTTTACTTTAAATGTATAAATACAAACATGCAAGCAATCCAGGTCTTTGTCTTTAAGACATGACTCTAGTTTTATTAATTGATCTGTCATCTTCATAATTATAATTGGGTATCATCTGCATACAATAGAAACTGTGTTATTTTCTAATAGATTACCTGAAGAACGCGCACAGAGCATGAAATGTTAATTATTCAGGTGTAAAAGACTATGGGCAGACTAGGCTTTCAAAGTCCGAGTCAGGGTGCTATTTAGCATTACAGTGTTCTTTGCGAAGAGGAAAAATGACTCGGCAGTCTTTGCAGAAGTACTTGAGTTTTGTGTGAATTTAGAAGTAGGCATTAGTTGTCTTGCTTCATAGATGGATATAAGTGGGTGTCATCTGCATAGAAGTGTATGCACTTTCTTTTTTTTGTTTTTTAAATAACATTTCCTAAGGGAAGCATTCACACTGTGTCAACTCCTCCTTCTCACAGACTTATCCGGGATAACTTATTGGCTGGTGATTTCACAGTGAACATGAGATTACTGCAGGTACAACTCTAAAGCACACAGTGTTCATGTTCAGACATGCAGCTGATGCTACAGGGATTAATTGGGCTGGATATGTCTTTCAGGATTACCCCATCTCAGACGTCCACACCATCCTGACCAAAGCCAAAGACCTGCAGGATACATCCTAACCTGGTCCTCGTCCTCCCGCCTTCTCTGGTCACGTGTGGTAGGTGGGAGTCTAAAACAAAAAGGAGAAAAAAAAAAAAAAACAACAAAAAAACATTTGTCATGTCAAATGTGTTGTGGATGGACCTGACCAATGAAGAGTCTGCACGGATGTTGGGGACAGCGTGCAAAACTTGGGAGGACATGCTGAAACTTCCTCGAAATGAGTGGAGGATGGAGGGGTGCCTTGTGTCATAATGCATTATGGGAAAAGGCTCCCTTGGTACGTGCCTGTCCTGCTTTCTCAGCCATCTCTCCCGTGGAGACAAATGAAGGTCTGTAGGGAGGCGGGGCCACAGTAATCCTACACTACCAATCGTAACCACATGTTCAACGAAGGAGCCAAGAATTCAAAGGAAACTCCCACTGCGATCACGTATGTAGTCCGATTGAGTTTAACTGTGTTGAGCAGTATGTGCATGTTTGTTCTTCTAAAAAAAAAAGTTAATTTTCAATGATTTTTGCTGATGTAAGAAACATGTATGCCTTACCTTTTGAAGGATGTGAAATGGGAGATGGCATTTCTGTGTATATATTCACTCTGACATCAGAAACATGAAGCGATAGTTTCCGCCTGTTATCATCTCAGCAATGCTTTCTAACCTTTTGGAGAATCACAGCAGAAGGAAACTGCTGTTGAAAGAATGGTGTTGTTTTTTCATACTGAACACTATTTTCACAGCAGTTTTATTTTTTTCTTCCTCTAGCCCAAAGAAGCAAGTCTCACAACTACGTTGGGACCAATGTGCACTTAATTTTAATAGTAATGAAATATTAACAGTATGGTTTAGTGAAGTTCTTAATTTTTGATCAGCAATCAGTCCAGCTTCTGGAAATTGCCAATGTCATCGACCAATCGGAGGAAATGTGTGAGGAGCTAAAATAGCTTGTTTGAGACAGAAGGATTAACTGAGCCCAGTGTAAGATAAAGAAGGATTATTCTTATCTATGAATCATGCACAGTTGCTCAAGTAACTTAAAATGAAAAGAGGGTGTTTTTTTTGTTTGTTTGATGTTTTTGGATAGTGAGGAATTATCTTTACATAGCAATGCATCAACCACACAGCTGCCTTTTAGGCAAACTTTCTAAAAGTTGGCATGAAACACTTCTTTTCTCCTCTTCTTTACAGAGTGCAGTTGTTCAGTCAGAAAGGAGGCTTGGCTGTTTATAACAAAATAATAGCCTTGCTAAATTTAAGTTAATCACTTTTGGTTTAGACTGATGATGTTCAGTGTGAAAACGGCATCCTGGCTCATTGCACTTTTCTCTTCTGATGTGCACGTCTGTGTCCAGCCTTGAGCTTGTAACACGTCAGTGAGGAGAATCAATGCAGAATCAGAAAAGAAGCGAACTGTTGAAGCTTATTGAGTGATGACGCTCATATGAAGGCACTCTGTGTGGATATTTGATCTGAACACGAATGAAAAGAGGTCATTCTAACTCTAAGAATTTGTAATGTGGCCCTACATGCACAGGCCCAGGGCCATTAAAGTGCAGTGTTTATCGTCTTTACAAACACTTCTCAGAAGTTGGTTTGGGCATTAAATAATCTAAGCTTTCCCTGTCTGCTTTTTATTTTCTGCTTCTAAAAATTAAACCTAATCTTCCACACTATAGAAACATTACTTTTCTTCATTTACTTTTACCTACAGTCTGTAACAGTGCTGAACTTTGAGGAAGTGTTAAGTTGCTCTTTCACTTAAACTGAAAAGATTATTCTTGCTCAACTTATCATAATGAATCAAAGTGGACCTGTTCTTCTTTTCCTGTTTCCTGTCTCATAGTTCCTGCTCCAGTGGTGGATGTTCATATTAAACACGGCCAAAGTTAACAAATAACAAGGTCAGTGTACAGTTAGTCCCTCTGACACCAAAGCTCAGGCTGCAAAATGCTCCAAACACTCATTTTTTTCCTTTCTACTTTTGGACTTGCATGAAGTCACAGAGAAGGGACGTCCCTAATACAGTCATGTTAAGCACAGACGACCCACACACTTCAGTTGACAAGGGGCAGTCAGTCAGAATAAAGTTGGCTTAAAGGGGGAGGAGCTAAAATGGCTAGCTTGAGATCTAAAGGTCTGCCCCAAGGCTCCGTGTAAAATAAAGAAGTATTATTTTGAACTGTGAATTATGCAAAGCTCCTCTTGTAGAGTTCAGGAAAAAACTGGAGCTGGAAATTAGAACAATGCATCCACTTAAATCTAAAACCAGTAAAATCTCAGAACCTGAGAAATGGCTGTTTTGTTTTAGTTTTAGTGACCGCTTTTAACTGTCAGACTTAATATAACACTAACTGTTAATCTAACAATAGCTTCATATGTAGGGAAAAATTTATGAATTACACATAAACTGCTTTAACACTTTGAGACGATAAAGTCAACATTTGTGAGAAAAAGGTGATGAGGTGAATCCAGATAAAGTTTTTCCTGATGGGGGAAAAACACAAATCTTCTTGCAAAATTATGACTTTAAAATGTCATTTTGGCTTCTTTTTTTTTCTTTTTTAAAGAACAAAAAAAAAAAAAAAACTTTAATGCTTAACTTTTTTCTTTAAATATCACTCTTCTTTAAACCTGCAATGGCCCATACATTCTGCTGTAAAAGTGATCGTAAGGTGTTTTCCCACCAACGCTGTTTAGTCTGTTTAAATCGAGGATGTGTGAACATGGTGATCACAGCAAATCAACCACACCGAGACCCTTTGGAGGTGGTCACGCTGCGGTTCGTTTATGGTGGCTAAACCAACTACTAGATATACGCTACAAGTCTGAGCTAAAAAACTTAAAAGAGTAATATAAGGTTGGAGTCACAGTACAGACACATCTGGTCGCTGAGTGGACCGAACAGTTCACTTGTTTTCATCTCTGTGTGAAAACAGACCAAAACACAGGGAAAATCTACAAGTTTACAAACTCATCACTTATTTAGACCAGATTAAACGAACAATAGGTGTGAAATCCCCCTAAACTAACAATAGAAATCAATATTTAGTCAAGCTGGAGATGGTACGTCGCACTTTAAATGAAATGACAGATCTCCCAAAATCTGTATTTTCAGATTGTCTCAAATAATCTGAGCTGTTTTTGTGTTTTTATTAAGGAAAACTGGAATCATTTTTTTCTGTACAATAATTTCAGTTTATTTAATGAAGCTGTGAAAAATATTAGGCTGGAAAAACACATTTGAGCTCTGTTTTAAAAACTGCAACCAGATCAGTATTAGACCCACTACAGGTTTCATAATGTGAAGCCACAATCAGATCTTTAGTCAGCAAGATTTTTTTTTTTCTAATCTTTCCTGACAATAAACTGCAGAAAACTTCAAAAAGTGCAGTTTGGGTAAAACTTTCAAGGCTCATATCACCATGTGAGATATATGGCTGCTTAAAACAAGTGATAACATATGACCGGCCTCCTTTCTACCTGCACTTTGATACCAGGGTTGTCCTCCAGCTGTGACTCCTGCTGTTTAAATGGGTTTTTCAACCACAAAAATATTTAGATCTCAGAAATTCTGGAAAGATTAAATAAATAAAAAAGCACCAAATTTCATCCCAGTTGCTGAGGTTCCATGTCCTGTTAGTGTACAAACAGCCATGGTGCTAAGATAAAATTATAAGTAGCTTCAATAAATGCACTGGCGTTATTGTACAAACAAAAATGAGCTGATTCTGAGGAGGTCCGCTGGGAACCTTTCTCATATTTTGCTGATTTTACATCAAATCTTCCGCACTTCTTGTTGTACTTTCTAACCTCTTACTGTCCATTGAGTAGTTAAGGGTTCAGTCAGATCTTCCTTTTCTGTTTTATGTTATAACAGACGAACGTTGAGGCCAAAGTTGCTTTGAGAGTTGAATTGAGAGGCCCACGTGCTGTTTAAGCATGTTTGTTAACATGCTTAAAATGCAACATCACTGTGACTGATACGAGGTTAAAGATCAGTAATCACGTTAAAAATCTGAGATTAGTTTTTCCCCCAAATAATCACAATTATGATTTTTACCATAAGTAGCCCTGCCACAGCTACACAGGTTGTTCACATTTCTGCTGACACTGTTAAATCGATCTTTCATGTTTCTGACTCCGCAAGGAACAAACGCACAACTACACTAATCTTTGTTTCCTGACAACCTGCAGCTGAAGTAAAATCTGCAGTTTTTGGGTTTTTTTGCATCTCAAGAAAAAGCCGGCATGAAAATGAAAGTATTGAAGTGTATTTTAGTCTCATTAAACCACTTCTGAACATCTGGAATATTCTGTTCAGTGTGAAAGAGCAAGTTTACGAAGACCAAAATTATTCTGTATTTTTACCATGTTGGGATTTTTACTTTTTTTATTTTGAGGGACTGTTACTAGTTAGATTCCCATGCTCCTCTTTTAATGTGTATTTATTTTTTATTTTGTGTGTGTGTGTGTGTGTGTGTGTGTGGGGAAGGGGGTGATGTTCTCTATACTCAGTCTTATATCAGTTATATGCATGGAATGGATTTTGTAAGATGATTTTTGTAAAACGTCTCCAGTGTTAAGACTTGTAAATATGTTTTTACATGTTTGCAGACGTGCATTAAAATATTAAAATGAACAATGGGATAAATCGCATGCCTCTTTCTTTCTGGTTTCAGAATAAGTCGGATTCTGTAAAATTCTGTCTATGAGGACCCTACTTCTCCTGTGGCCTCTGTAAATACTTTCATGATGAGTTTATGATCTCAGCTGCTAGTTTCAAGTCTTTGGTCAAATAATTGTTTTATTTACAATCATGATCTCATTTACAGTAAAAGTAATGTATGCCTTAGATTGGGCCTACCCTGAGATTAAGTCATGTTTTACAGCAGACAGTTTCACACATCATTACTGATAAACCACATGTTTTTCTTATCACAGATCGAAACAAGCACCAGCCTCCAGCACTGAAGTATAAAAGCTGCAGTTGCTCTAATGTTATCTTGAGGCTGGTTCTCACTCCTTCAAACTGTACTTAAGCTTAAAGTTAGTATATTAGGGGAATGAGCTGGAGTGCCTGAATTGGACCTAAAGACCATGTTTGTTTTGTTGATGCCTTTTGAAGAATTAACAGAATTATCTAACATGGTGTGACAGCCACAACAAACACTGAAGCTCTAAAATGAGTTCTGAAATCAGTGGGTGGTATCACAGTAGCTATGTACGTACACACACACACACACACACTTACTTGCAGGGTAAGAGTAAAACAAAAAGACTTAATTAATCAGACATCCTCAACCCACATTACTGTTTTGTTTTTGTTTTTTACTGCACAGAAAGTGTAGACAATTCATCAATAAATTTATTTATTTATTTATTTTTTTTTTGCATAATTTAATTAGTTTTACTCAAGCGTTGTGGGCATTTGTGTATCGTATGGTCCTAAATAACAGGAAACACATTACTCTTCAGGTAAGGTGACAACAGCGCATTGCTTTTACTACGGGTGGTTTATTACATGCATAAATAACTTTGAAACAACTCCGATACAGAAAGGGCCTGCTGCTGCTCTCCCATACTGAACACCAGCGGGTGCTGTTCCATCCTCCCACCGCAGGGGGCAATAATGAGCTCAGTTCGCTGATGAAAATGCTGCTTATGGATAAATAAGCTTCACACAAAGTTCACATTTCTTCACTATTAGATGTGTTTAAAGTAGGGGTTTTTTTTTTCAGTTGAGCAAAAGAGGGACACTAAGAAAGAAGAGTAAGATGTTTTTGCATACACGCACCGGTTTCCCTCCCCTGCTCCGTAAAAAACGTTAAGCTAACGGACACTTCTCACTTCTCCCATCGTTTCTTCGGAACCCTGGAGACTGAAGGTAACTTGGCTAGTTTTAGCGGCTTTAAAAGCAAAAACTAACGCTTAAAATTAATGACTGCCTATTTTAGTGAACACAGAACCGCACACACTGCATGTTTGATGAGAATTCACTATGTTAAACTGATTTTTATTTATGAAGTCCTGATTGCTTTTTCTATTTTGGCTTGTGGTGAATGCAACCTTAGTCATGTGAAAACTGCTTTAGGAGCACCCCACTCAGCATATTAATATAGGTATAAACAGATTAGAAAACCCTGCAGAGGATAAACAAATGTTAGCTGACATGAAGTTACCGCTTTTGTTTACAAATATTCACTTAATCTAATTTCTTTGGCCTCAGGAGGTGTGGCGTTACCCGCACCTGTGTTCTTACCTGATCACAGGAGGCTGCCCTGTTCAAAAATCACCTAAACTCTTGTAGAGGTTCACTTAAACCTGCTGCTGCCGAAAGGGTTAATTTAAAAACAGTTGCATCACCAAAACTGATTCAGAATAATTTACCTTAAAAAAACTCAAATTAGTGGTAAAAAAAAAAAAAAAAAAAAGTTTTAAAACAAATTTAAAACGGCAGACTTTCAAAAGAAGGATAACTTGAGCTTCAAGATTGATAATAGTTATAGTACCAGATTAATTTCATGTGTCTGATGGCTCTGATTTATTTGCCGCATTTTATTAAAATCACTGTTAGTGCACGGTTAACAGGTGGGTGTTTTGGTGCTTCACACTGTTCACGTGATAGAACAGTTAGATTTTATGTAACACAATCAAAATAATGAGAACCAAAGCTTATGTTAGAATCATGTGACGGTTATTCACTGTGTTTTATTTTCAGTGAATTCAGAAAATATTGCTGACATGGATGTGTGTGAAAACCTGGGAAAATCTTAGTTAGACTGACTTTATATTAAGTAAGTGTGTCCTGGTTTCAGGACGGTTGTTCCAAAGTCCAGGTTTTTTTCTTCCTGGTTAGTAGAGCCATGCCTCGAGGTTTAGAAAGCTTTGGTTAAAAAGCAACTCTGTGAGTTAGTTCTTCTGAATTATGAAAAAAGGACTGCAGCAGTTCTGCTCAGTGCGGAGCAGTAAGTGTGTGTTTTATAGTTGGCAGTGTGAAATGGGCTTTCTTTGTAGGAACAATATCTGCCACAAAATAATAATAAGTAAAATTTAAAGTGCTCATTTACTGCTTAATATAACTCATAAAGGTCACAACATGTTTGTGTTTACTCTAAAATCTGTTTATTCTGTGTCGCCACAGACAAAGCTGATTTGTTTTACACATGCACATTTACTCTTAGCGTTTTAGTCCTGCTTTCCAAGGATGTGTACAATGGCAGTCAAAACTTTCACCCATTCACATGTTGGTATTGTCTGTGTCAAGACTGCTGATGAACCTGTACCGATAACAACATAAAGTGTGGCTTAAATTCAAGCTTTTCTTATAAATTTTTGCTTTACAGAAAAACACACACATAGTTTCAGAGAAGTGCACCCTGGCAGATGATGCAGAATGATGTCACAGAACTCAGACCAGGATATGATGACTGTTACCTTCCTTCACAGGCGTGTAGGATGCAGTACTGCAGTACTCGTGGGGGGGTCAGGGGCTGGGACTTCCGGGAGGTGCTGTTTTCGGGCTATGCCCCAGATGGAGGGATGTTCATGCCGGAGAGTTTGCCTCTGCTGAGCCCCGACACCCTGAGGAGCTGGAAGGGGCTGTCCTACACCAAAGTAGTGATGGAGGTTGCTTCACTGTTCATCCCTCCTCAGCTGATCCCCAGAGACCACCTGGAAGGTGAGCTGGGGGGAAAAATTCACCGTTGCATGCAGGTAGAACTGATCAGATAATCAGTGAGTCCTGTTTCCCGTGTTTCTCTCTCCCAGTTCTCGTGGGTGAAGCCCTGTCTGGCTTCTCTGTGCCGGAGGTAGTTCGAATTGCCCGGCTGAAGGGGGGTCTGTCTGTCCTGGAGCTCTTCCATGGAGACACCCTGGCCTTTAAGGACCTGGCTATGACCTGCACTGTACGCTTCCTAAACTACTTCCTGCAAAAAGAGAACCGCAGGGCGACTGTTCTCGTAGGTGAGAGGGAAACATGTTTTTATTATGGGTTAAAACCAGAGAACTAGATGCAGGTGAAAAACTGGCATAAATGTCATCCTCAGGTACGTCTGGGGACACCGGCGGCTCGGCCATCCAGAGCGCCAAAGGTCTCCCTGGGCTGGACATGGTGGTGGTTTACCCCCGTGGACGCATCACTCCAGTGCAAGAGAAGCACATGATCTCTTGCTTGAAGGATAACGTCCATGTTTTTGCAGGTACACGCAGAGAAGCTCAAACAGCCACGTTTTTTATGGTTATAAAGTTTCTCTGAATCAATCTCACTCCGTCTGTAGCCGACGGCAGCTCTGATGACATAGACCAGCCACTGCGCCGCCTGTTTGCCGACCAGGAGCTTGTTAAGTCTCACGGCCTTATGAGCCTCAACTCAGTGAACTGGTCCAGGGTCATGATCCAGCTCGCCCACTTCGTCTACGCCTACTTGGAGCTCAGTGGGGTGAAGCAGGACGATGTGGGCGCAGCGCTGCCGGAGCTAGAGGTGGTGGTTCCCACGGGAGGGGCAGGAAACATCGCAGGTGGGTTGATAATGTAAGATTTCTCATCCATGTGAGAAATCTTGGTCAGACTGATCTGAGAGCCAAAGTAAAATCACCAGCATTACTTTTTTAAAAACCATTTTTATTTAAAAAGGGAGATTTCAGTTACTCAGTTTTATTTATTATTTTGTCAAAAATAACATCCGCTTATCTGGGTCCTGGCTGCAGGTCAGTGTCCTCAGCATCCAGGAAACATCAAGAATTTTCCAAATATGACACAAATAATGTTTTTCTTTATCGTTACAATCCATCCCGAGCTCTTCCCAGTCGCACGTTCCCACAACGCCACATCTAGAAGGTGTTCAGGAGGCATCCTGGTCGGATGCTGCACCACCTTCACTGACTCTTTTGATGTGGAGGAGCATCGACTCCTCTCTAAGCTCCTTGTCCTGTTTCTTAAAGTGTGAAGTTTTTCCACAGTTCGATTTCATACCCATGAAATGAGGTAAATTGATGCAAATTTACCTGATGATGCAGAAAGAAATGGATTTATCTGCAGATACTATATCACAGACCGTGGATTCTCCTAACGCTACCATCAGTCAGAAAAGGAGGAGGAGCTTAGTGATGTTTGAGCTTGAACTTCATGGATCAACTTTTCTATCAAAACAGAAGCTCAGCTCTCTTCAATGCAGCAGACCTTTGCAATGTCCTGATCACTGCAGACACTCTGTTTGGTCCTGGGGAAAGTTTATCCTACGTCCTAAGTAGACTAAGTATGATCCAAAGACGTCTATGAAGAAAAGACCAAGCGAGCACATCACTTTGCTTTGTACAGAATTACTGGGACCTGAGGTCAAGCGCGCAGGTGCACACCCAGTGGATGGGCCACATAGATCTGCAAGGTCCCATGGAAAAATTTGAAATAGTCACCAAAAAATCTTTCTCTCTTATTTTGAAACTGATGGTTTCCATTAGTCAGTATGTTTCCTGTCTGCAGCACATATATTTTGTTGAGTGTTAAGAAGAAAAGTGTCACCACAGCTGCCAGTAAGACTCTGAAAAGTCTTTTTCTAACACTAACCAAGTAGTTCTGTGATTTTGCTCAGTTCTCTCCAGACCCTTCTTTTCTTTCTCTTTCTTTTTCTGTATTAAAGTTAAATCATATACTCTTAGAATCTATGAACAGCTGTAATAATCTTGTCGTTTTGGTCCTCTTTTTTTCTGTGTGTCTGTCTCTCTGTCCTTACACTAGTGCCTCCTTATAAAAGCTGTTCCTGTCTCTTTTCTTTTTGGTCAGCCGGCCTCATCGTAAAGCAGATGGGACTCCCCTTGAAACTGGTTGCCATGGTGAATTCCAATGACATCGTGCACAGGATGGTAACCAGCGGTGACTTTTCCATGGCGGCTAATGTCACACAGACGTTGGCCCCGGCTATAGACATCCAGGTAGAGACACTACACCTGCTCATGTGTGCAGAGTGTATCTATTTCCTCCAGTCCTCAGACAGCCTGATGGCTTAAGCATTTTATTACAGTGCAGTTCCTCTGATGTTCACTTGAAGCTCTGACAGTCAGTTAAAATGTCCAACTTTACAGCAGATTTCCTCCTTTATATCAGCTGCACAGGGGTAAATCTCACCTGGTCTCACCTGTTTAAATTGTATAAATGCTTAAAGTTTCCATTATTAGAGGCGTGGCCTCTTTGACTGACAGGTGGGTGGTAACACAGGTGACATGTCTCTGGTTTATTTGTCTCCTGCAGGACCCATACAACATGGAGCGAGTGTTCTGGCTGCTGCTGGGCAGAGACGGTGCCAAAGTGAAGACGATGATGGAGGGGTTTCAGCGCTCGCGCCGACACTTGCTGCCTGAAAACCACCGCAGACTGGTACCCGCCACCTAGCTGGTTCACGCCAGTGCTTCTCCTCTGAGCTTCTAATCTGATTTTTTCCTTTTTAGCTGTCACAGGTTCTGTCGACGGGGACAGTGACGGACGAGGGGATCCTGGAGACCATGAAGAGCTGCTGGGAGGAGAACCAGTATGTGCTGTGTCCTCACACAGCTGTGGCAGTTTGGCATCACTACCACTGTCCTCACAGTGCCCAGCTCAACAGGTCAGACATGCCAAGTTTAAATATTCAGTCATATCACCTGTGCTCCCGCTGTTCTTGAGGCTCTCCTCTGCAGATATTTTATTCTGTGACAGATAATAATCAGCTGATAGTTCACTGAGTTGCTCTAATAAAGTTAGTTAGCAGTAGTAATAACCTGCTGGGAGGCATGTGACATCTGCGTGTTAAGTCCACTTTTCTCTCGTTACAGATGTTACATTGCAACTGCTTCTCCGGCCAAGTTTCAGGCAGCAGTGGAGAAGGCAGCTTTGACCTTTGACCTTCCAGAGGCGGTGCTGGCTTTGGAAAAGCTGCCGACCCGTTATCAGGAGCTGGAGCGGTGCCAGAACTGGTGCGAAGACTGGGAGGACAGACTGAGAGAGACAATCCAGTCTGTGAGCGTGGCGAGGAAGAATGGCATGACTTACTACACCTGAGTGGACATTAAACAGTTTTCAGGTCAGGTGACTGTGGCAGCACGTCGCTGATCTCTGAACCTGCTTATCAGGATTTAGTGAATGATATTGATGGCAAAGGAATCACGTGAGCCCTCAGGTGGACTTTGGTCTGTGGTGTCATATGACTTTTGTGTTTTCACACCTGAAACGAAGCCGTCTCTCCACAGCTTCAAACTGTATGTGACAAATAAAATGAAGCTAAATTCTATGACTTTAACCGTCTCAGCTGCTGTTTTTATCACTGTAGTCATGCAGTCATGGAAACACTAAAAGGATGTTTGAGGCCTTTATGTATTTTTAAGTTATGAGTTGGTCAACAGATAAAAACAGTCTAGCTTTCATGACAGCTCACCCTGAAATGTCAAATCCACATATTTTTGTACAAATACATTTTTGGCATGTCATTCTTCATCATATTTTGGCACCTACATATCAGGATCAAGTACTTTTTGTACTTTTGGGGCCTGGAATAATTTTACAACTTTTGTTTTTGTGTGTCATGTTGAAGAGGAATCAGCTGACGAAACCTTTAAACACAGCCACTGGTAAAACACTGCCCTCTGCTGGGGAATGTATCAATTAAAATTTCCAGATGGCAATTACAAACACTACTTTAAATGTGAAAGTTTTCCAGATTTGAGGGAGGTTAAAAGAACACACACACACCAACAGATAAATATTCCTGTCACTATCACTTTTGTCAAAAATTATGGTAAGATTGCACATTTATTTTGATAAAATATACTCATTTTGGCTCCTTAAAGCTGCCCTGTGACCAAATGACTGAAAAAACATGTGGTTTAAAGTAAATACTAATATATGAATACAGAAAGGAAGGTGGAGGAACCTAAATAAATGTAGACATACATAAATATCCAAATATATTTATAAAAATGAGAAATATAGATTTATAAATTTCATTAATGAAATATAAAGATTTAGAAATAAATATAAAAATACAGGAATACATATGTGCAAAAATATAAATAAATTAGTTAATTAAACTGCTTACTGGATGTGGCTATAGATATACTTTATATTAGATAAATATCAGTGTAGTACAGCAAATTTTAAAATACAGATACAGGAATAAATACTTGCATCATGCCATAATAAATGAAGAAATAAATATTTAAAAATAAATCTTCATAAATAATCAACACAAAAAATACAGAATTAAACAAATTATTGTTAAAATATATTTAAAACAGATAACAATCAGTGTATACATACTGAAATAAATCAATCTAAACTATTAATTATGAAAATACAGAAATATATGAAATACAGACACATGAGTATAAAATTACATAAAGAATTTTTTTAAAGCTTACTCATCAAACATCAAAACTAACATTCATTCGTATTCTGGGGCCTGAATCTCCTCCATACCTGCTTCATGCCCTGAGGGGCGGGGCTATGGCTCCCCACACTCCCTAGCAGATCGTTACATGGAGAAACCTCTTGAATACAAGCGTGCTGATCCACACAGGTGTGCACACAGGTGTACACACGGGTGTTCACAGACACAAACTACACCTTTCTTGGCTGCTACCTCAAAGCACATTGTGCGCTCTCGATCTTGCGTACTGCACAATAACATGTAATATTTAGTATCTACCGTTAGCTAGTTTATTGTGATGATGTTGTATTTATTATGTTGCTCTTTCTTGTTTGTTTTCTCTTCTGTTTTCTCTTATCTCCATACAGGTGATCCAGGTGTTTTGTTTGTTTTTTTTTTCTTCCCCCCTTCCTCACCATCTCTTCTCCCCTCTATTTTTCTTTCTCTCCCTCTCTTTCTTTCATTCTTTCTCCCTGTCCTATCCCCCAGTCATGTCTGTAACAACCGAAAATCAAATTAAATAAATATAGAATTATAATAAAGGTCAGTCAAACTGACCAATATGGCAAGGCCATGATGAATTGTTGCCTTCAGGCAACAATTCTGATGTCTAAAGATCCAAAGGAGACAGGCAAAAAGTTTTGATTTATTTAAATATTTATTCATTTTTGTGTGATATTGTACCCTTTTTGTATTTTATTTTATTCATTTGTTTTTAACAATCTTAATTCTTCTCGTATTACCGTGGTTATGTCTCGTTGTCGCGCCACAGAACTGCTGACCTTGATGTCCAAATAATACACATAATTTTAATTTCTTCATAAGTAAAAAAACAAATAAAGGGAATGTGGGAGGGGAAAATGGAAGAAAATATTAACTGGGCTGTCTTTACTCAAGTAAAAATGTCGAACTTGTTCCGTGAACGCCTCTCTGTCACGCTCTGAACTCTCCGAGGTTTCCTCAAAGTAACACGAGCTTTGACAGCTCGACGTGCCAACATGGCGGCTGGCAGCTAACGCAGACGCCTCCTCCTCCGTCTTTATCGTTATCTTTGTCAGCAGTGAAGAGATCAGCGGGCCCGGGGAAGATTCACGGAGAGGGCCGGTGAGCGGATGTCTGTCCCGGTCTCTGTCTCGCTGTTGTCCGGTACGTGAAGCCGGCTTTTTTTCTGAACCGACAGCAACAACAACAGGAGGAGCGGAGGGCGGGCTGGTTCAGCGGGGCTTCTTCACCTGTCGACCGGTATGTCTCTCAGGTAAGAAGGCGTACCTGTGATGGCTCGTTGCTGTGCTGGCTTTCCTCCCTCCTCTCGGCCAAGTCAGGTGACCCGTTGGCATTAAAATGGCTCTCAGAGATAAGAAAAGAGGAGCGGGCGGCTGACTGCTGTGACATTAGTCTGCTTAAATAGACTCGTCAGGCTTATTATGGTTAAGGGTCAGAACGGTGCCACATCACCCTGATACAGGCTTATTTCTCAGAGACTGTTTTTAAACCCGAGTTTCTCCTAAACAGAGACTCCACTGTCTCTGCTGTAGAGTCACAAGAGAAGGTCTTTTGTTTGTCATCCAAATCTAATCAGTGGTTTTCATTAACACCTGAACCTGGTGGTGGCTCCACCCATGAGTGATTCATATTAGATAATCCCCTCCACTTATTCTGCTCCAAACTTTTTATTTCTGGACTGAACTGAATAGCTTTGCATGAGTCACACTTCAAAATAAACCTTCTTTATTATATAATGGTCTTATTTAGCTTTTCTCTCTTTAATTATTGGCAGAAGTGGGTGGAGCTTCTGTGTGACTGAGATGGCATGTTAGGAATATCCCCTCTGCCAGAGGCTGATATGATGGGTTCAGCCCAGCCACATCCAACCCAACAGTTTTCAGTAGCTGAATAGAGCAAGGAAGCAGCCATCGACATGAACGACCTGCTTCTGTTTCTCATCTTTCATTAAAAACAGATCCATTCTGCTCATTTCAAGCTATGTATTGAGCATATGAGTAGCTTAGCATGCTTCAAATTAAAAAATAATCCTCCTTCATCTTATACAGTCCTCTTCTGATTGGTTGCTCCTTGTAAACAGAAGTGGGTGGGCTACTGAGCAGGAGTATCCAGGCGGTCTGAGTAGTTTTTGTCACCGTAACACAATCGAGGAGTTTTTAATGATAATTAATAATACAGTACATATCAAAAAACATGTCCTCAAGCTGCAGAGAGGCTTAAATAAAATCTATTGATGTGCTGTCTGGATAGATGGGAGCAGGATTAGGGGGGTTAGTGTGGAGTGGGAAGGGAGGCTTATTAGCAGCATATCTGGAGACTGTAAAGAAGACATAGAAAAGGATGAATGTTGGGAAACCAGCAACAAAGGCCGAGTGCTGAAAAGCAGCACAGGTGGATAAATTTGGCTTGGCGCCGGCACATTTGGCAGGGCTGAGTATTTGATTATGGAGCTGCTGTCATCCGGTGTGCTTCTGGTCTGACTCCGGCACACCTGAAACCACACAAACACAAAAAGGAGACGCTCAGGGAGGGGCGCAGGTCAGCAGGAGGGAAAGGGAGGTGGAGGAGGGTGTGGCACATGAAGCAAAATCTGTAGACGGCCTCTGTCATCTGTTTAACTTCCACCTGCTGGTTTTGGTTTTGCTTTGTGTGTGTTTGGATGTTTTTGGCCATGCAGAGTACTTTTTGCTGTTTACATAAAGACACCTCGCAGTTCCCACTGAACTGAGTCAAACCCTGAGGACCGCTGGAGAAATTAGGCGTGATCATGATCTAAAAATAGATCAAAAATTGAACTCTCGCTGCACATCCCTACCTCAGTGTTTTCCCTCTTCTTGTGCTTTTATCTGCTTCTCTGGCTTCCTCACACATTAATAAGTGAGCCGAGCAGCAGGCACCCAGCGGGTGTGTGCTGCAGCTGTCTGATGACCACGGTGGCGTCTGGGCGGAGACGCACATTCCTCAGCTACATACCAAACATGATGGTTCCTGTGAAGTCTCAGGAAGTAGTCTGGGCCCTCAGACTCTTCCTCTCTGGTTTTGCAGGAATTGGTGAACTTTGCTCGTTGTGACCTTTAGTTGGTTTTTTTTCTCTCTGCAGGTAATCTAAGGAATCTCAGATAACCTGCTGATGATGTCATCACCGATGGCAGCAAAGCCATCCACTGCCTCTGCCTCCCAACTTCGGCCCTCCACAGCTCTGGACTCACTGTCCGTGTCTTCCCTCTTAAGCGGGGATCTGGACGATGAAGAAGATGGAGGAAGTCGAGGCGGTGAGGATGAAGGACTGGGAGACCTGGAGGTGAACCCTTATGATGGTTTGCCCTTTTCTTCGCGATACTATGCCCTGCTGGAGGAGAGGCAGCGCTTTCCAGTGTGGCGACTCAGGCAGAGTCTGCTGGAGCACCTCGAGAGCCACAACATGGTCCTACTGAGCGCGCCCAGTGGGTCTGGGAAAAGCACGCAGGTAACCACAGGCAGGAAAACATTTTTTGTTTTGTTTTTTTCGAAAATGTAACAAAGCCAGTCAGATCTGTGACTGCCTCCCAGTTGCTCCCATTTAGAAAATTTCCTAATCCATATTTTCATTCTTGGACTCTACTAGAGACGCTTTGCATGACTTGCATCAAAATAATCCCTCTTTATCTTACACTTGGCTTGATTTTTGGTCTTTTCTTTGTAAATTCAAACTGTGTTTTGAGTTTTGCTGGTTTAGAAGCCTGTGTGCTTTACGGTGGTTTTACTGGTCTCACTCATTTAAGATCAGACTGAGCTGTATGTGTCCAGTCTGACACCCGGTCTTTTAACATGACTCGTGTGTGGAGCCAGCCTCAAGTGGACATCAGAGGAACTGCAGGCCTGGAGGTGGTTTCTGTGCTGGGTCTGTTTCTCAGGGACAATCTGGTTATCTATATGCCTGCTCCATAGTTACATCCACCCACAGGCTAATGAATGACACCATTAAACCAATGTGATAGATTCACAGTGCTGTGCTGTAACCTGAACGCTCATTTCGTCCTGAAACACCCACAGATCTCATTTCCAGCACCACCACCTCCTCCTCCCTGTGAGTCTTTATGTGCTCGTTGCTTCGGTCTCTGTTGATCGGCTGTTTTCTGTGATACCTTCACTTTGTCTTTCTTTTTGTGTTACAGCCTTTATCTGCGCTGTCTGTTTATTAACCTGAATCTGGGTCACATATCTGTTATCACTTTGACCTTTGCCCCTCAGTGCGCTCGCTGTATGTCAGTAATTTCTTCTGTTTTTACTCAGTGTTGATGAGTCCTGATTTCCTCTTCAAGGTTTAATTTAGAAGAACAAAAACGTGTCATAAGGGTACATTTTTGTCTATTCTGGGTCTGAATATTTTGCTTATTTTGTATTTAATTCTTTATTCTTAGTTTGGGTCCCCATCAGCTTCCCCCTCCTCCTCTTAAGATCAAATGAAAGCTTTGATTAAATATGGATTTAAGCTCCATTTAAGGCCCAGCTTGTTCTCTTTGGTAATGCGTGGATGACACTTGTTGGCAGTTTATTTATTGCTGTTAATAAGGGATGGATGTAGCCATGGTGATGTCACCCACTGGTTTCTGCACCTTTTGACTAAACGTAGGTCATGTGCAGGTTTTGGGACTTGTGCACTGGTTTCTTGTGGTGTCTGAGGTCATGCAGCATGGCGGTGGTTGTCTGGTCGCAGCCATGGCAGGCTCAGTGAGCAGACTTGACTAGCAGACGAGGGCAAGAGAACCAATCACAAGCAGCACTCAGAATTTGAATGCTTACAGCCAAATGACAGCAGTCCATCCAAAAGCTCATGATGTTGCGCAAGTATAGTGTGAATTATAGGCTTTGAAGAACTTTATTAAGTCTAAAAACATTGTGTGACCTCTGTCCTCCCATGTGCTCACTGCAGGTTCCTCAGTGGTGCGTGGAGTACGCGCTCTCCTACGAGTTCTCTCATGGCCTCGTGTGCTGCTCGCAGCCTCACTCGGTGGCGGCGGTGAGTCTGGCCCTGCGCGTGGCCGATGAGATGGACCTCAGCCTGGGTCTGGAGGTCGGCTACAGAGTGCCCAACGATGACGGCTGCACGCCTGACACCATGCTCAGGTTAGATCCTTTTGAAATCTTACGCTGTTTTCAAAGTAATTTCATTTCTGTAGTGGCAAATAAAAAGTATTCAGATTACTCTGAAATTTCTCCTTTACTCTGTCTCTTGTACCTTTTAGATACAATATATTTTTAAGATAAATGCTTTTTATTGTGAATTATAATGTTATTTAAAAAATGAGGCACACAGTGCATAGAACAGAGCAGCACTGCTTCTTGTTGTCAGTATCAAACAATTAGGTAATCGTAAGTAAAAGTAATTAATCTGCGATAAACCTTAGACTGCTCTGAATCTTTGCTTCAATATTTACACTAGATATTGTCTTTCTTCTGCTTTCAAGATCAGCTGCCATCACTTCATAACATGTTTACACTCTAATCCAGCAGGTACAGGCAGTATATCTTATAAGCATTGGATGATGCCCCTCTGCAGGCTTTCAGAAGGTGATCAATCAGGGGGGTCTTAAAAAGACGGGAGCTGAAATGGCTCGTTTCAGTTAGATGAACAGAGTGGTTACATAAAGGCTCGATAAAAGATAAATAAGGATTGCTTTGAACGGAGCTACTGCAGCTCGTTCCCTGTTCTCATTTAACTCACAACAAGGAAGCAAGTATCAAATTATTCCTTTTTGTTATTCTTTGAAAAGTCTCTGAAACAAACCTGCATGAAACATTTGATCCATGTTAAAGTCTAAACTTCTGCATCTCTGGATTTCTTTGGTTCTGGATGAAAATATTCCTCTGCCTTTCTTCTGCCCACAGCCTCACCATCAATTCTTATACTCTGTACACTTTAGTTTCCTCTGAGATTGATCCACGTGTCCTGTTTTGATGCCCTCTCCGCAGGTTTGTCAGCGACACGCTGTTGCTGGAGGAAATGATGTCAGACCCCCTGCTGCATCAGTACGGCGTCGTGGTCTTGGATGAGCTCCAGGAGCGCACAGTGCCCACAGACGTGCTGCTTGGCCTGCTGTGCGACGTCTGCCGCCAAAGGCCTGACAACTTCCGAGTGGTCCTCCTCACTCACCCCACTCTCGCCCCTCGGCTCGCCACCTTCCTGGGACCCTCTGTCCCTCACCTCTCCTTGGACAACCTCCCCTCAGAGCCTGCTAATGGAGACCAGGAGGAGGAGGAAGAGGGTGGAGCAGTGGAAAGGAAGGCTGTGAACGCGGAGGTGGAGACACTGTACAGGGAGCTTTCAGCGGGAAAGGAACCCACCGCCGTCGCATGTCACATGGTGCTGGATCTGCACCGGAGAGGAGAGGAAGGAGACGTGATGGTGTTTCTGGCCAGTGCACAGGTACACGAGTAAACGGCCACGGAGAAGAAAGTAGATCCTCCGAGGTTTTTTGTGACAGAATATCTTTAAAAATTAATCTCCACATCAGCAGGCATGAAAATTATTTAAATACAACCTCTAATGAAGGAAAGCATGACTCATTTAACAAAAACTAAACCAAAGACTGATTTAATAATGATGTACACTATATTAATGCCATAGGAAATTAGTCTGTAGGAAATTAGTCCTCTGCATTTAACCCATTCACTCAGTGAAGCAGTGGGCAGCCACCAATCCAGCACTCGGGGAGCAGTGTGCGGAGACGGTACCTTGCTCAGGGGTACCTCAGGGTTCGGTGGATTCGATCCCCCGACCTTCCAATCATGGAACCACCCACTGAGCTATCTCTGTTTCAAACAAAGTAAACAACGCCTGGGCCTGTTGGTACAATGACCCCTGATCTTATTCCTTTAACACAGTGTTTAGTTTTTACACTTTAACACAAAGCAAATTACCCAAACCGATCTTCATTCTTTATTCTGAGTTGTAGAGTTTCACCACCTTTGTCCTGCAGAGCAGTGAAATAAGGTCAGCTCCGCCTGAGAGGCGTCTGGGGCTTTGCAGGTGTCTGATGTCTCAGCTCAAATGAAACTACAAATATGCAGAAATCCCTCATGTGCTTTCTGTACATATTGACCTTCACTTTAGACTCTCATTTAAACTCCCTTTGTGTCAACATCACCACACCTCCTGCTCCTTCACTCACTGTTGAGGCCTTGTCTCCCTCGAGGGTGGTTTAGTTAGGATTACCTGGAGTGGAACACTGTCAAGTTCTTTTTAAATTGCCACTAAGTGACAATCAGCTCGTCCTCAGTTTGGAGAAGCAACGCTAGAAAAGAAGGACAGCTGCAGGTGACAGCAGGCCACCTAAAAACATTCACTCTGTTAAGTGTGCTCTTTATTTAGAACATTTTGACTTCTTTGTCTTCTATCAGAGAGCTAAAACCATCAAACTTTGGCAGGAGCATCATTTAACCTCACAGAGCACAAGCTAGGTGAGGGTTTTTTGTGCTTGTTTGTTTGTGGAAGGTGTTTCATTTTTAGAGAAATGCCCCAAAAGGAACCAACAGCGCAAACAAGAGGAAATCGGCAATGGAGGCAAAACCGGTTACGTATCAGGTTGTAAATGTTTATTTCTGCTTTAATGTCAGGCACTTTAACACGGGAGAGTATGGGGCCTCACTGCTGTAGCCCCAGTGGACATCAGGGGAACTGCAGCTGTTGGTGCTTTTTCAGCCTGGTGATGAAAACATGTCCCCTGAATCACACCCTCACAGTGGATTTGATCATGTCCTGTCTCCTCTCTGTTAAACAGGAAATAGAAGAGTGCGCCGCCCTGCTGGAGAAGGAGTGTGTAGCTTTGAGTCCTCAGCTCGGCGCTCTGCGACTCCTCCCCCTCCATGCCGGACTGGGTGGGCTTACACAGCGGATCTACGAGTCCGACCCTGATGCGTCCACCCTGAGGGAGGACGGCAGCTCTGAGGTCAGCTCGGCACTGGGAGCTGGAGGTGTGGGCAAAAAAAGGAAAGTCATCCTCACCGATGCACTTGCAGAGGCATCCTTCTCACTGCCCGGAGTTCGCTACGTCATCGACATGGGGCTCCAACTAAAAAATGTGAGTTTGTTTTTGTATCAACAGCAATATTTCATGTAAAAGTACTCTTTTTTTTTTATTATCACTTAATAAGCTTTACGCATATTCAGGCCTGTTTTTGAGCTTGAATTTAATTCATGTTCTGTGGCAGGTTTATAATCCACAAATAAGAGCAAACTCTCAGGTTCTGAGGACGATCAGCAAACACCAGGCCGACATGCGCACTCAGAGGGTGAACAGCCACCTTCCAGGTACGCATCTGTTCAGGTTTCACTCCCACACAAATGCTTCCTGAGGGTTAACAGTTTGCTGAAGAGTTATGAAGCACTGACTGAGCTAATCACAGCTCAAAGACTGAAAGATAAAACTCCATTGGTATTTCCCATAGACTGTAAATAAAAGATGTCCATAGCTGCCATGATGTCACCTGCTGGTTTCTCAACTTTGGTGGTGAGAGTCTGAAGTGACCGTTGATCTAATTTTAAGTTTCACATATTTGCACCCCCAGCTGGTCGCAGCCCCTACCTGAGCCTGATTCTGCTGGAGGCTTCTTCGTGTTAAAAGGAAGTTTTTCCTTTCCACTGTCACTAAGTGCTTGATTATAGGGTGTATTGCAGTATCTACCATTTTAAGGCAGC
This sequence comes from Diplotaxodon limnothrissa, assembly GCF_057381915.1. NCBI lineage: Eukaryota > Metazoa > Chordata > Actinopteri > Cichliformes > Cichlidae > Diplotaxodon > Diplotaxodon limnothrissa. Next base: position 31,223,492 of record NC_140602.1, on the reverse strand, counting down.
AGAACAGCTCATCTTTACAGTCGCTCCAGGCTGAACAGCTGCCGGGTAACTTTAAATGGCCTGAAATTGATTTAGTGACAGCAGCTCACTGAGGTTTAGTTTAGATGTAATTTTACCAACTGATTAAAGGCAAAGGGAGCGACAAATTCTAACTTTTCTAACTAATCCCCCAAAATAAGCTCAGTGCAGGATTTAGGGACAAACGGTAACTTCCAAAACCTTTCAGTAGATGATAGCATAAATGTATCAGTGATGGTTTTACAGAAGTAAAAGAAGACCATTAAACATGAGCAGAATACAGCGGGGATTAAATGGTTTTAACTTTAGGTGACTGTGAGGTATAAAACAGGGTCGTCCATGTAGTTATAGTGCAGTTCCTCTCGGCAGACTGCATGCTGCCATCTTATGGTAAACTTTGGTATTACATGGACAGGGAGAGGCCTAGCTCTGTATCTTTCTTCACACTCTGCTGGCTGCTTTGGATAATTCTGGGAGGATTTGAACTATTTTTAAACAGGAGTTTACAGAAAATACCTTTAACACCTGCAGTGTTTCACCATGGCTGTTAACTGTGTGACTTCTCTCACTTTTTAGGCCTGTGCCTGCGTCTGTACTCCCAGTCCCTGTATGAAGAGGGGATGGCGGAGGCTCACTGTCCAGGTGTGATGGAGGACAACCTCAGCCACCTGGTGCTGCTGCTGAAGAGGCTGGATATTGCTGACATGGGGCAGTGCAAGTTCCTGGACAGACCAGGTGACTTTTTGCAAACCTCCTCTGTGCCACAGAGCACACAGTGAAGGAGGTACACGTTTGTACCCATGCTAAGGAGACAGTCCAAACTGGTAGTAGTTTGGATTTACCCTCATACCCTCCTCTCTCTGCCCCTCCCCCCAGCCCCTGAGGCCCTGATGCAGGCCCTGGAGGACCTGGACTATCTGGCAGCGCTGGACGACGACGGAAACCTGTCGGAGGTCGGCATCATAATGTCAGAGCTGCCCTTGGAGCCGTCGCTGGCGAAAGCCCTGATCGCCGCCTGCGAGTACGACTGCGTCGACGAGCTGCTCACGATAGCTGCGATGCTCACGGGTAAGCAAGCATTGCAGGAAGTGAAGCCCGATGAGAGACATTCGTTCTACATTGACTCTTTTAATAAAGAACATTTGATCTGATCTTTGTGTTTTCTTGTTGCAGCTCCTTCCTGCTTCGTCACTGCAGAGCCCAGCAGAGAGGAGGCTGCCGTCACACACTGGAGGCCTCTGATGCACACAGAGGGAGATCACATGACTCTCATCAATATATATAATGCCTTCTTGGAGCGTACGTACACTTAACCTTCATCACAGATGTACTGTGCTCAGCAGTGATGGTGCAATATTTTTCAGAAGCTTTAGGCAACTTTTTTCCATGAAACAGAAATTTAACAGAACAGCCCGTGGACCCGTTTCCATGCTGTATTTGACATTAATCAAGTTGAAGCCTAAAGGAAAAAAAAACCCCCAAAAACATTTTCACTGTTTTCTGGGTACAAGTCCTGAAATTCAATAACTGCTTCTGCTGGTTCCTCTGATTGCTGGCCGGCCTGTGTGTGATCACTGCAGACAATCAGGATGAGGCCTGGTGCACGACGAACTTCCTCTGTCACGCCGCCCTGCGATTGGCTGTGGTGATCAGGGCGCAGCTGCTGGAGGTGATGCAGCGGATAGAGCTTCCCGTTTCTCCTCCCACTTTCGGATGCCAAGACAACTGCACGAACATCAAGCGGGCTCTCATCTCAGGCTTCTTCCTCAAAGTAAACTCCTCATTTTAAAAATATTTTTACCCATATTTCTGCTCTTCCACTTGGTGAATTTGTGTAACACTGACTCCTCCTCCTCAGGTGGCTCACGATGTGGACGGCTCCGGTAACTACCTCCTGCTAACTCACCGCCACGTGGCTCACCTTCACCCCTTCTCCTCTTACCTGTGTCGACAGCCGCGGCCCGACCCCCCCAGTTGGGTCCTCTATCACGAGTTCACCATCTCCCGCGACAACTGCATTCGCATCGCCTCTGACGTCCACCCACAGATGTGAGTTAAAGCTGCAAATTGGCTGCAATGTAGTAAAAAAGTGGCTTCATGCAACTTTATTAAAGTGAAAAACATTTTTAATCCCAGTGTCTGAGCACATTATAATCTAATTTAAAAATCAGACCCTCCACAACGCTCTCAGCTGCCTCGAGCAGCCTGTGAAGGATGAGGGCGTAAAAGAGTCGTGTTTTGAGACGCTGTTGTCACTTAGTGCTGATTATTATCACCTTTAAGCATCTCTGTTGACGCCTATCGTGATTCCTCATAGGCTTGTGGAGCTGGCGCCACAGTACTTCCTTGGAAACCTGCCTTCGAGTGACGGGAAGGAGCTGCTGATGGAGCTGCGGCAGAGCCTAGAGCCGCCAGGGTTGTACGATCAGGAGGGGGCGGCGCAGGAGCACGGCCGGAGTCCTAGAGACGCTGAGGGGGGGCAGGAGCCTCACAATCAGTCCAGCACTGAGCTCTGCGTCATCCAATGAGAAGGGAGAAGGGGCGGAGCTTCTCAGGAGAGGATTCTGAAGACTTGGCGGTCTTCTTGATGTGACTTTACACGTGCAACACTAATGTACAGTCCTGTGTGTCTCCTCCTCTGTGTGGCGGCTATGAACATTCACACCTCCTCATTTCCTCTTTTTTTGTTTTTGTTGTTGACTTTATTTAAAAATGAATCTCAAACATTTGCTTTTATTTAAAGAGAGATTTCTATGTTTCTATGAATTTAGAGTTTTAAATTAAAGACAAAAAGGAAGGAGCGATGAGGGTGAAATACCGGAAGCAATACTCCCTGTTAGTGTACGACCTTTGACCTCTATGCAGACGCCCATGAAGAGGTGCTTCTCAGGGCTCACTGTGATCTGTTGTGATGCTGATGCTTCCCAGCTGTTTTGATACAGTTTTCTTGCTCAGTCTTTTCCCTTTTTAATAGAATTTGTGTCGGTGCAAAAACTGCTTTGAATAAAGTGAAGTTTTTCATGTTTTCAGGATTTCAGCTGAGTGATTTTGCACTGTGTAGCTACCTGAGTTTTAACCTTTAAAGTCGCTTTACTGTAAGATTTAAAACTGTCAGTTATTAAAGAGAATTGCCTCCTCCAAAGAGTCTGTTGGTTTGTCAGTGAGATTACACATAAATGATGAGGCTAAACCACAGACTGTAAGTAAAAAAAGGATGTAGCAACCGTGAGTTCAGCCACTGGTTTTAGGTTTTTGGGCATCGGGGAAGACTGTGAGACTGTATTTCAACAAGAAGCAGGAGTGTCAACTTTGTCCTTGCTCGGCGAGCTGTGTAGATGCATTACTCAGGCAGATAAAATTTACACTGAATGATAAACACTAATGATGCCTGTAGTTACAGCACATGTATCTCCACTTTTATTGTACATACATGCAGCATATTGCATTACTAGCTGCAGCTTTGCAATCAGATCAATCTCTGCTCAGGGGCTGTTTGCAGAGCTTTAGGGGACTCGGTATGTACAGCGGACAGTTAAGATAGGAGCATCAGCGGTGAAGGTTTCTGGTGTTCAGTGCTTCAGTGCAGCGTCCCTCATGGTTTGGTACGCAGCCTTGTTCTGCTTGAACATCTTCAGCTCCAGCTCGGTCTGTGTGCGCATCCCCTAAAGCAAAAACAGTGAAATCAATGAATTTACAATTTATTATAGCACTTAAAGACCAAACATGTGAGTGCATTGTGACCTCCAGGTCTTTGGTGATGGCGTGGTTGGATCCATGGGTGACCATCAGGATGCGGTAGGCCTGACAGATCAGGCTGTGGCCCTCCTCAATCTGCCCTGCATGCCAGTGGGTGACACCTGCCCGCATAATGGCCATACCCAGCTGGGCGTTATTGGGGTGGTACAACTTCCTGTTTCCAAAAGCAAAGGGGGCGAAAGTCATCCAAAATCAACGTTTTAGATGCTTTACATACACACTCTAAAGCAATGAGTATATATTATAAATTATTTATTATTTGTAGATTTATTTTACATTAACTCTGAGCTCCAGCAGGATTACAGGCCAGGTTGAAGTAGTGTCTCATGCATTCATTTAAAAGGCGCTGATGTTTAGGCAGATCTGTTATGAAGTGATGGACTGTTTCAAAGCTCAGAAGCAGCAGATAAAAAGCGTTAGAACGTAGCCTTTGTTTGCAACCATTTGAGTTGTGCTCCTCCACATTGAAAGAGGCAGTTGAGGCGGTTTTGGTATCTGACTAGTATGCCACCTGGATGCAATCTAAGTGAAGTGTAGGACACATCCTACCAGGATAAGGTGCTGGGGCAAACCCAGTATACACCAGAGGTATTATTTACTTTTTCCTCAGTCTACACCAGCCTCCATGTCCAAGTTACTAACATAGCAACCACACAGCATGATGCTACCACCACCATGCTTTACTATAGGGGCAGTTTTAGCAGATTACAGGCAGGGACTGATTTTTTTTTTTTTTTTTACCTCAAAACTGAATTTTTTGCCTCATCAGGTCTAATAGTCTGGGTCTTTCCAGCTGTTCTAACAGAAGGGCCCTATTAATGAGCTACTGAGATGGCTATCCCTAATCTCTTCAGAGGAAGCTTTGTTGGAATAACCAGTTCATCGTTGCTCCCCAATCAAGACCTCAGATAGTCACTTTCTCTATGAAGAGTCCTGGTGGTTCCAAACTTCTTCCATTTCACACATGGTTTTAGACCCTAGCTCCCATGCATGACCTACCAAAGTTTAATTATGGAGGTCTGCAGAGAGTTTAGCAGACATCGGGACTCCTAAATGTGCTGTTCTGGTCTGCCTCATGGAAGCGCTTCCAGACTGGCCTCACTTCTCAAACCTGGCGGCTATGTTGATATGATACGGAGTCTATTATCAGCACTAACCTGTATCCCTCCACCATCCTGTGGGCGTAGTCTGCTGCCTTGGCGAAGGACCGATGGTATGACAGGACCTCGCTGGCGATGCTGAGCACTCGCAGCTTGTACAGGTTAGTATCTGCCAGGACATTCTCCTGCTTCTGCAGACACTCATAACACAACTTCAGCACCTGAGAGAGGAAAGGAGAGATGCTGACTAGACTGAAGGAGTTAACGAAAGCATGGCAACAGTCATCAAGAGAGGGTTAGGTGGAAGGAAGCTGACAGGGGCGTGGTGTACCTCATTGTAATCTCCCTCAACACGTGACTTCTCAATCTTCTCCAAAGACTCCTTACTGAAGACTGTTACCTCCTTTACCTTATCCGCAGATGGCTGAGAGAATGAGAGAAAAGTCGAGGTAATAAACTGAAAATACACTTTAAAAACAGTCTAATGTTTGCCCTCGCACTTTGCTGTCTGCACCCGCTGTCATCAGGTCATCCTCGATGTGCTTGCTGCAGTGCTCACAGGTGCAGTCAAAGTGGAAACGCTCCTTTAGCTTCTTCTGGCGGTCAGCCGAAAGGTTCAGGAAGTCCACGTAGCTCACGGTCAGCTCTTCTCCCTCAGGGATTTTCCCCAGAGCCCGTAGCTCAATCCTGGGACAGAGAAGGACCGGATGGTGTTTCTCAGTCATCCAGGTCATGGTAGTCTAAGGAGCTTGAACAGAAAGTGACTGGACTTCTTTAAGTTTGGTGAAGACATTTGGTTCCATGTGTAGAGTCTCAGTAAACCCCAGTGAGGGTTTACGATGGTTATCAACCGTCTTAAGGGACAACTCTGAGGACACCACGATGCATGTAAATTGTTTTATAGCGGAGGAAACTGGACTTTGTTACCTATCTGAATATCTTGAATCCTGGAAGTTGATTAGTCCATGTTCACTATGATCTCTGCATACAAGTGTACTTTTAGAGATATGGGGCAGGTTGATCTCTTGTTTATAATCATAGAATTGTAAGGTAAAAACCTAATGCAGCCCTGAGATTAGTGACGTTTTGGCTACTGTTTGGATACACTATATTTGAACTAACGTGGATATTTAGCTATATGCAACCTTAGTGGTTAACAGCCTTAGGTGGATCCTGTAGACACTGTGTTATTAAACTGAAAACTTCAAAAGTTCTTGTGGAAAAGCAGTTCACGTCTAAGAACTTCTTTAGTGCAACCAAACCTGCACAGATGCTATGAAGAGGAAACTATCCACAGAGATCAAAACTGATTTTGTACCAGGCTGTAAACATTTTTATTTCTGCTGTGAAGTTGTATATTTTAACACAAGTCCTATGGGGACTTGTGCACTTCTCGAGGGAGCCTCCAGTGGACATCACAGGAACTGCAACTCTAACCTCAGTCTAATATTTGTGTTTTTTTCCTCAGCCTCACAGGAGAAACAGAAAGATAATAAAACTGTATGTAGCGTTCTGCGTTATAGCTGGAATAAACACTGGCGTGTGTCTCTGTGTGTTCTCACTAAAGCCAGTCATATGTCGGAACGAGTGGTGAACGTCTGCAAAACATACCTCCTCTGAGAGTGGAGAGCAGAGCTCACAGCTGACTGGCTGCAAAGAAAAGAGAGAGTCAGACGTTTATACGCTGCACTCTGTTTAAAGTAAAGCATCGGTGTGGTCCACTAAATCTGCCAGACTCTGGCTTTATTACTGTACTTTACTTCCCTAATATATGCCTCCATATATATCTGTAAATTAAGTCGTCACAAGCACAAGCGTCGTCACATAATAAACAACTTCTTAGTGTTAGGAGGATAAAATTCTGCGTGCTTTCATTAAGATTTTTTCAAATTGTAGTGTTTTTTATGAAATGACCCTGAGAGGTTTATTTCATGATGGAGCAGGGCTCCGCAGCTCGGATACGTACTTCCCGTGGTTGAGGATGACGGTGCAGTTAGGCCAGCAGTCATGGTTGACCAGGCACAGGTTGGGAAAAAGACCCACACCCACAGCCTGCAGCCCTCTTTGGTCACTCAGGGTGAATCCATTACACTTGATCTGCAAGAACAGACACAGATGGCAGGAAGGGTAAGAAGAAGCAGGGGCAGGGCTAGGATGTTGGATTTGGTGATTAATGATGAAACACTAACGATGCCAAAGATGTGTGAGATATAGTCGACAGAGTGCTGCCTCGTCCCGTAAGACCAGTACTGAAGGAACTTGTGCACGTCAGCCTGGAGCTGCTTAAAGTCTTCGGCGGCCAGGTCGGCCACATGCTCCTGCAGTTGGTCAACAGAGATCAGCTGACTGTCGGAAGCGATGCCCGTGTCCTTGTGCATACGCCACAGCACACGAGCTGCCAAGCTGTCGCAGGAAGAAACAGGAAATTGAAGGTTCATTCATCCATGTCCAAGATTCCTGGGAATATCAGCCAGATCATAGTCCAGAACAATAAACCTGGCAGGAAACGCATGATGTAGTGCAATGATTCCAGGTGTAACTGGGATTTTGTTGTAGACACACAATTCTAAAACAATCATGTGACACAAACCCCCAGCATGGCTGATTTATTAGCCTCAGATACCTGGAAGTTCAACCTTCTGATCATGACAGCAGCAAAGGCTTTAACCAGGTCCCCAATGACCTATTTAGACTTTGGTTAAGCTTTTTAGTTGGGTTGGTCCACCTAATTTGGAACACCCCAATTGAACCCCACCCCAAAAGAAACTTTACCTATTTAGCACGTGGCTAAAACAAAATCCAATGCCAATCTTAGCTTTAGATGAGTCACAGGTAATTTGGGGATAACAGATAAATGGGATTGCTGGTAGTAACCAAATACAAAACAAGATTGAGCACATTTGGACAAACCTTGCATTATCACATTTAACATCACTTCCGGTATTAATAAATCTTAGTTTAAGCACACTTTCTGGTACTTCGCGGCCTGTAAACAGCTCTTAACTGCAGGGAATGTGTGAAGTCTGTAAGCGTTCAAGGGGAGTGAAAATCTGTCTTTTCATACAAAGTTTATTTCCCTTCTCTTCTACAAACTTTATTTATCCAGGAAGCAAAAACATTTCAGATGTTAGCACATTTTTCGATGGTGGGAAACCCAGAGGTCTCTGTCATGCACCTTTTCTTACCGAATATTCTCGCTGGGCGCGCTGCCGAGCTTCTTGATGGCGCCACACTCCTGCTTGTGCTCGTTCCAGCACGCGGTCTGGCAGGTTCGGTCGCAGTAGTGGGCAAACTTGCACTGAGCGCAGCGGTGCAGATTGGCCTTATGGCGGAAGCAGCTGTGGCACACCTGGGTGGCCAAACTGAAAGAGAAACACAGACAGGTTAATGGTAAAATCACAGAGATGAGGAGTGCTCCTATGTTCAGAGAATAATGAAAGTATGTAGCTGTTTTTCTAGTTTCCCTGATTCTCATTTCTTTATCATTCTTTAAACCTCACAGAAGTTTGCAGGTCTGTGTGTAAACTGTTTGTTTAGCCCTCTGTGCCGGTCCAAAACAACGCCAAGCAGCGTTGTTAATGCCTCTCACCACTTACAGCGTCCTCAGTCTCTTTGTAGTTTTGGACAGCTCCCGCCTTACACTGTGCAGAAACCCTCAGTACATGCCTGCTTCGGTGAGCTGCCGTCTTGCAGATACGAGCTCTTATAAGGCTGTAACACTAACACTGCTACCAGATCTGTGTCTGGTATTCTAGCACATCAACAAACCAGTGTTCCCTTTAATACCAGCTGATTTTAGCCATCAGCAAATCATTACTAACCAAAGCAAACATGTAGAACGCTCAAAAAAAATCAGGAATCAGCTCCCGCCTGATCCTGAGATCCAATAACTTTAGTTCATTTAACGAAGGCATAAAATTTTTACCTTCTTGTATGAAATTACAGTTGCAGGCCCTCATCATAATATCTCATAGTTTCAATAAAGATCAAAGATTCCATGTCCTCGTAGAGGAACAGAAAAAACAATCTGGTTCTCTGGATGTTTGTTTTCCAATAATTTGCTGGATAAATCTTTTCTCTTTTACCTACATTTGGACACAAGAGTCATTTTCTATGTCAAAAGGTCAACTGTCAACTTTGGCGCCAAAAAAACAAAACCAAGCTTGAACGACTTTAAACTCAGATGGCTGCAGCTTATTCAAACCACTGAAACCAGCAAAGCAGACCACATCAATCCAGTTCCTAATGACGTCGCAATGGCCTCCTGTGTGTCCCAGTTTGACTTTTGCTGCGTTGTCAAACATCCATCCCTCTCAGATTTTCGGGGACAGGTCTGTTTTCTGTCTCCAGAGGCCAAACTAAACAGTGAGAATCAACCTGCAGATCACTGCATACCTGAAACCAACCACAATGTGCTTTTTTATGTTCCATATATGATGCTAAAAGCCGTTACACTCTCAAATCTGATCTTATATTAATATAACCTGAACGTTAAACCTTGTAAAGGTGCCATAATCCTTTCTGCTGGAGCCTCCTCACATTGGATCCAGAATGTCACGCTCAAGTTCACATGACACCTCGATGGCCTTCGTGTTGCTGATGTCATAGAATTCAGAGGTCTAGAAGGAAGGTCACGACCCTGAGATGGTGACCAACGCCCACAGTCTGAGTACACCTGAGACATGTTCATGCAAAACCCAGAACGACCAGGAGACCCGTACCTGTCGAAGACCACAGCTGCAAAGCTGGGCTCGGAGAAGATCACTTCCCCCGTGTTGAGCTCTTTGGCGGCCCTCAAGCCTCGACCTTTGCTCCCGGCATCAAACAGCTCGGCTCGCTCCATGTTCCCTACAGTCATTGTGCCGGGCAAACAAAACACAGAGGAGACAGTGAGGAAGGAGAAAGCAGCCGAGGGCGGGACAGGCTGAGGGAGTGCAGGACTCTCACTAACATTCGGGTGCCCTCTCTCTCTCCTCTTAGGCCGACCCCTGCAGAGGCCAAAAATAACCCTGAAGGGGTTGAACCACCTCAGCAGAGCGGTAAGAGAGGGAGGGAGGTGAAGGAGGTATGAGGTGGTGCATGTGGGTACCCCTTGTTTGGGTCGGTTCCCCCAGTGGTATTTTGGTCCGGGGCAGCTGTGGCTGTCTGTCAGAGGCACATGACAGGAAACAGATTCAGTGACTTTATCTTTGCTTTTTACAGTAGAGTGGAGGTGACTGCACCCAGTTTACACTCATTAACACATAAAAGAAGATTTTAAAGTCTTCTTTTATGAAATAAATAGAAATAAAGTCACTTTAGTGTTAATTTTCATTGGAAAACAGACAGAAATACAAAGCCATGCTTCATACTTAAAACAATAAACTACATTATTCTTGTTTTAAAGTCACACCATCCACAAAGTGATGAGTCTGAAATAACTGCTGACCCAATAACCAATAAAGTGTATATCAGTCATGCTGACTGGTCACATGTGCAGATAAAAGTATTAAAAGATTCAGGACAAGTAGCGAAGAGGCAGAGCCAATGAGAAAGTGAATCCAGGTGTGAATTGTTTCATGCTGTGGATGCTGCACGCTCAGCACCAGTATGAGGAAAACGTGTATAAATGATATTTCCAGTAAATGTACATTGGTTACAGGCTGTGATTAAGGTCCTTAAAACAATACTAATACGTGGTATAGCCTGAACAACCTGATTTATCAGCATCAGCATTTAAAATGGTTTGTAAATCTAAATAAGTAAAGAAGAGACGAGAGAAACACCATTCATCTGTGCTGTGAGTATCATTGTCAGAGTTTATCCACTAGAGGGCACTCTTCAACATCCCTGTTAGCAACACAGTTCGAGGATTTGTTCCAGTTTCTTCATTGACCCTCCCATCGGCAGAGCTCCAGAGGATCTTGTGAGTACCGATTTATTCAGTCTTTCTTTGCTTTATTTTCATGAAATAATGGTGAAAAACAGTTAAATTATATTATTTCAGACTCACACGAGGCTCTCTGTGATTTTCTTTCTGTGACTGTGTGAATCAGTGATTTCAATGTTTATCTAACACACGGGCGGAGGATTTAAAGTCAGCACACAGTGTTGGTCAGTGTTGTGTTAACCGAGCACCGTTCACGCTGTACATCCGGTGACTTATTCCACTGTGAGAGGATGATCCAGCTCATCATCATAACATCTGTGCTCGCTGCATACATCACACTGTATAAAACACCTGATTCTACAAGTGAAGGTTTTGATGAAAGAGTGAGCAGATTACTAAAAACTGTGTCAAATTCTCTCTGTTTCACATCCAAAGTGCTTTAAAACCAAACATATTGAGTTAGATTTTTCTTTAATCACTGCATTTACTATCTCATACTCATGCCTAATTTTAGAAGGAGCATTTAACATCTGGTAGAGCCCCCACTGGGACCCTCATCCTAGAAGCCTCCAAAGAAGTCCAGGTCATTGGTCCACGTCGGGCAGGCTGCGGAGCCCAGAGGAGGTGGATGCCTCAGAGGGTTTGTTACACCAGCTACACCAACCAACAAGAAATGGTTTCTTTCTGCAGTCTGATCAGCTTCCACTCTCTTCAATTTAAACATCAAACGCTTCATGAACTAAAACATTTACTTCTCTTTCATTCAGCCTCTCACTACAACCACATCCAGCTCCTACCAGGAGTCACAGGAGGAGCTGCTGGAGGTCTCACAGGGCCTGGATCAGCTTGCGGAGGTGCCATCTCCTGCTGCTACTCCTCACAAGGCTCCCCTTCCATCTTTGGTGGCTCCTCCACCATAACCGAGCAGTTCCCGACCTCGTCCAACCTGAGCCCTGGTTTCCACTGCCAGACCAGATGAGGTGAGCCAAAGGTGTTTAGTCTTCACGTGGGTTTGATCAAGCCTGCTGTGTACACAGGTTTCACCTTTAAGCTGCTCTGTTCTCACAGTATAAATGACGTTCATACTTTGAGATCTACGTGTGATGAGTTACACAAAACTGATCGGGGTGGAGTAGCTGCAGCAGCAGCAGGCATCAAGCTCAAGGATGTCAGCTGACGTTCTGGACGAGGGGACCGACCCACCGTCATCACCTCCAATTCTTCCCCCCTTCCGATGCAGACGGTGGGTCAGCTGCAACGCGCAGAGATGACCTGATGCTGCCGTCTGCATTGGCTTACTCTGACCCTACTCACCCATCCCTGTTGCTTGTCACGTGTTTCCATGGTGTTATGGTGTGAAGATTTTTGTGCTGAGGAGTTTTTGTTTTCTGTTCTCATACTGATCCCCTATCAGGAGCTCAGTCTGAGCAGAGTTCTCTTTTTTCTCCTCCACTGCCCTTTTGTGTTGTACATTTCATTGTTGTTCTTTACGCTACCTGTTCTGACCTGTCTCCCCAATGTGAAGTTTGTGTAATGTATGTATGGTTGCAAGAGGTCCAATTTTGCTGCAGGCAACTGCAAGTCACAAATAAAGGCTTCATCAAATCAAATCAAATCATCGACATGGATATCACCAGCACAGTGACATGTCTCCAGACTCCTTTTTAAAAAAGAAAGAACTATTTGCCATCTTTGTTTACAGTTATTTCCATCACAGTGATAAGAAAGAATTTATAAGTCCCAGAAATTCACTTTGTTATAGCAGCAAAGTAGAAAGAGAAGGAATAAATCAATAGATGCAGCATACCGAAGAACAATAATAACAATAATGCAAAAACAGAAGAAAATATAAAATATACAAGGTAGAAGAAATATTTAGACATGCATGTAAACAACAACAAGACAAGCTCAACAGGTCAAACAGTGCAAACATGATTGAATTACAATTACACCTGATTTGATAACAGAGTTCACTTCTGTGTGATTTCAGCTCAGACCAATTTTTGAGATATTCACAGTCATATGATGGCGTTCAATTAGAAACATCAGTGTCAGTGATGAAGGTCTTTACACTCCACCACACATTTCAGATATTAAGTCACACTGAGGAGTCGGTCCGTGGCCTCCATGTCAGGAGGAAACACTGCAGAATGAGAAGGACATTTTCTACAGACACACTTTATCACTGCTTACTACAGGTTAGCTCAGTCGTCTGAGGAGAGTCAGGCCGAGCGTGAACGAGTCTATAAAGAACTAAACATAACAAATGTTACAGAAATCTGCTGCCGTTTTAACCTTTAAGCATATTTCAGAGCCTCAACTTCTCCATTTCTTTAAAGATAAATCAGTACTTCAGCTTCGCCCTGAGGCTGTTCTGTACTTCTGAGTATCTAAGTATTTGTGTACTTCTGGTCCTGGCACAGGACTGAAGCATTATCCACACTAACCCTATCTTCAGAGACCAACAGGATATAAAAACTTCATTAACTCTGATCAAAGTTTACATTTCAATTCAGAGCGTTTAAGTGTCCCCTCTCTCTCTTTTAACACGCACTCATTAATTTTATAAATATTTTAATAATATAAAAATATTACTTAACTGCTGTTAAACACGTTTCTGAGCACCGAACCAGCCTCTGATCAGGAACGTTTACAGCATAATGTGCGGCTTTAAACTTCACACTGATCTCATGTTACAATCCTGCTGTGATCTCAGTAAAAGTCATGCAGGAGAAGCAGAACTTAGCATGTGGACAAAAATCCTAAATCTTAAAATTTAAATGTTTCGGCACCGCTGCCATCGCCTGCTTGTGTACCACCAGGGGGCGGAGTCAGAGGCACTTCCTGCATGATTTAACTTTACAGTCAGTCAGCTAAAGAATGATTAAACACAGATTTTGTGCGTGTTTTAAAAGGAAAAATGAGGAACGCTTCACGAATTTGCGTGTCATCCTTGCGCAGGGGCCATGCTAATCTTCTCTGTATCGTTCCAATTTTAGTATATGTGCTACCGAAGTAACACGACAGCTCCAAGGACCCGGGAGCTATTTAAAGCCCTCCGTCACGGAAGCTGTCTGAGTCACGGTTACAGTGGGAAGAGGCTTAAACTGCGTTTAAACTGGTGGGAAACTGCAGCAGAAACACGTCTCGGTGCTGCTGGGTCGGTTATACATCTGTAAGAAGACACAGAGGCTCAGAGAGCGCCAGTCTGAGTCTGTTCCTCATTCTCTGCTTTCACTTTGAGCCCGTGAGACACACGGAGGCATTGTGGGTAATATACACAAATCGGTTGTACTCACACGCTGCTGATTGGACGGCTGAAGGCAGAACATTACTCATTACCACTTGGTGGGAAATTCGGCACATAGTATATTTCAGAATCTCAGCTTATTGTGGGCAAAAACGCGGATCAGCTCCTTCAGGCTGCGGAGGTCGCGGACAAACAGACTCCAGGTCAGCTTGTACAACAGCGCAATAGCCCTAATCAATGCTAACAGCTGACAGCAGCCAATCAGGTCCAAGCTGACCTGAATATCTGCCTTTATGGACAATAAAAATAATACTAATAATGTGCAATAAAAATATACACTCATTCTTTTTATTTATTAAGTTACTGTGTTGTGTTCTCTTGTTTGTGTTGTGTTGTACGTATTGCCAACGTGGGACAGTTTTGCAATTTCGTTGTACTATTGCACTAGGTATGACTGCAACGACAATAAAGCGTTATCTCTTATCTCTTAAAACACCAGCCGCAGTTCCAGTGGCTGCCTCAGGGCGTCGCTGTGTGGACGCGAAGCTGAGGAGTGTGACTGCAAGAGGAGGAAATCAGCCGCATCACCAATCTCATTAAAATTATCAGTTACTTCTGATCAAAGCATTAACAACGTCACAAAGATGACTCATGACAGCCTGCACTAAACTAGTTGGACCAGGTTACAAACCGGCGTAGAATATTTGTGAGATTTTCAGGTTTATGTCGGTTTTCTTCTGGACTCTCCACCATCTGACCCTAGAACTGAAGAAGCTTCTCGGGTGAGAGGTGAAACGTCTTCAAGCAACTTAAAGAAGTCCAGACGCTTTTCTTTCCAAGCTCAGTAGACGTCGGTTTTCTTCCCACAATCCCCGCCTGAAGGAGGACAGGTGACTGTGAAAGACTTTAGCCCAGCTTCACTAACATTTGAAGAACTGGGCAGTTAAAAATTGTGCTTTTAATTTTGAAATGTAGGTCAGAAAAAACACATTTATTACAGCAAATGAACATGCTCTGTATTAATTCACAAAAGACAAACTCGTACATTTGCAAAATACGGCTTCAAATATTATTCTAGCTCCACAACCTCCTGAGGAAATCGGCTCACACTGTGGGAAATATTTGAACTTCATGTTTTTTATTTCAGACTTTCGGCTGGGATGCTACATGAGGGCTGCAAAGCTCTGCAGAGCAGAAACTCTCTGTCACCAACAACCATCGCCGAATTTATTAAACCCCCCCCCCCCCGCATAATTCATGTACAACGTTGGGGTTGATATAAAACTCGCTTTATTGATTACAAACCAAAGACACAGTAATTTAGCTAAATATTGAACGAAGTCTGGCGCGCACAGGAGCTACAGTCAGTCAGCTAAAGAATGATTAAACACAGATTTTGTGCGTGTTTTAAAAGGGAAAATGAGGAACGCTTCACGAATTTGCGTGTCATCCTTGCGCAGGGGCCATGCTAATCTTCTCTGTATCGTTCCAATTTTAGTATATGTGCTACCGAAGTAACACGACAGCTCCAAGGACCCGGGAGCTATTTAAAGCCCTCCGTCACGGAAGCTGTCTGAGTCACGGTTACAGTGGGAAGAGGCTTAAACTGCGTTTAAACTGGTGGGAAACTGCAGCAGAAACACGTCTCGGTGCTGCTGGGTCGGTTATACATCTGTAAGAAGACACAGAGGCTCAGAGAGCGCCAGTCTGAGTCTGTTCCTCATTCTCTGCTTTCACTTTGAGCCTGTGAGACACACGGAGGCATTGTGGGTAATATACACAGATCAGTTGTACTCACACGCTGCTGATTGGACGGCTGAAGGCAGCAGAACAAAAGCCGACTCAACAACCCTCCTCCCACCCCCGACTGACCTTCACCCGCCCTGCAGGCTGGGAGAGAGACACCATCAGGAGGGGGGAGGAGAGAGAAACCCGGCCCTGCTGCACTCAAACAGAAAGACCTCCACAGGGTCCGGATCTTGCATCAGGACTCAGATATGGAGATTTTTCTGAATCCCAGCAGGACCTGGACTCATTCTGCTGCTGACTGCCTCTGAAACAGCTCCTGATCTGGCCTCTATTTTAAAACCTCTCTTAATTATTGTTATACTGAATGCTGCCTCTGAACATTAAGTGTATGTGTGGACTAAAATCTGCTTTGCTGTCTTTATTTTCCTGCGTTAAACTGAAGGAGGAAGTCTGCTTTTGTTTAAATGATAAAAACAAAACCTGCAGCTCCACCAACCTGCCACACAAGGGCGACACTGAGATATAAGAGTCTGATTTAAGACGACAGACCTCACCAGACTCCGTATAAAAATTGTAATATTTAGTAATCTTAGGGCATCGCTGTCTGACTACAAGCTGCATAGTGGGAGTGCGAAAGGAGGAAATCAGCCACATCACAGATGTCCATTAAAAGTATAAATTACTTTGATCAAATCATTAACAAGGTCACAAAGATGACTCATGACACCACGGAGTAAACCAGTCGGGTCAACCTACAAATCCAGAATAAAATATTGATCAGACTTTCAGGCTTATGTCGGGTTTCTTCCCACAATCTCCCATCTTAAGGAGGACAGGTGATGGTGAACGGCTTTAGCCCAGCTTCACTAAAGTTTGGAGAATTGAACGGTTAAAATGATGGTTTTAAGTTTGAAATGTAGGTCAGAAAAAACACCTTTATTATTGCAGATTAACATGCTTAATTCACAAAAGACAAACTTGTACATTTGTGAAATACGGCTTCGAACATTATTCTAAGCAGAGGTACACATCCTGCTGAGAAAATCGGCTCACACTGTGGGGAATACTTGACCTTCATGTTTTTGTTTTTTTTATTTCAGTTTTTCGGTTGGGATGCTACATGAGGGCTGCACAGCTCTGCTGAGGAGAAATTCTCTGTAACCAACATCCATTGTTGAAATTATTAAACCTCCCTGCATAATTCAAGCACAACTTTGGAGTTGCTATAAAACTCACTTTCTTGGTTGGAAACCAAGGACACAGTAATTTATATAAATATTGAATGGAGTCTGGCGCACACAGGAGCCACTTCTCTTTTTTTTATCTTTATTTTCTTCTGTGGAATTTACTTTGAAAGGTAATTAAAATATAAGGTAATCCATAGATGGTTGTGGAAAAACACCCCCCAGTTTTACTCCTCAGGGCCACTGCAGCCTGCTGAGGAATTCATCTCAACACTCATGTCATTCATTTTGACTCAGACAGCAGAGGAAACAAACTTCATCTCTGCGTATATTTGGATTCAGTGAGTCTTGAAAATCTTTAAATGTATGAAAATCAGATTTTCTCTGTTTGGGTAACACTCACAGTATCTCTGGTCATGATCTCTGTCCATCCACAGGTAGGGTGGTGGTGGTGATGGAGGGGATTTCCTTCAAAATGAAAGTCCTGCCCAAGTTGAAGTACAACTCAGGTCAACTGTGTGTTTTAATGACAGTAAATACAGAAGAATGAATGTATATACTTGTATCAAATTTAACATAAAGAATGACATATTTTAATATTGTGTCTGACTCCAACACCAACACGTGTTTGTCCTGCTACAGCCCTTAATGTGAAAAATCTCACATTAAGGGCTGTAGCAGGACAAACACGTGAACTCTCAGAATGGCCTCCATTCGTCAATATGACATCCATTATGAGCTTAAAACGTCCAACAAAAGGAGCAAGTGCTGACTCTCCAGGTTGGTCCAGCTAATGTGTGACCTCCAGCGGCGCCTCCTGTGATGTTTTTAATTTTTGCCTTACACAAACTTCCCTTACGCAGTATCATTAGAAGGTACAGAATACATTTTCACTGATCTGCAGATAACACCCAACTTTATCGATCCATGAAGCCAGATAACACACACTAATTAGACTCTCTACCACCAGGGGGCGGAGTCAGAGGCACTTCCTTCTTGATTTAACTCTACTGTCAATCAGCTAAAGAATGATTAAACACAGATTTTGTGCGTGTTTTAAAAGAGAAAATGAGGAACGCTTCACGAATTTGCGTGTCATCCTTGCGCAGGGGCCATGCTAATCTTCTCTGTATCGTTCCAATTTTAGTATATGTGCTACCGAAGTAACACGACAGCTCCAAGGACCCGGGAGCTATTTAAAGCCCTCCGTCACGGAAGCTGTCTGAGTCACGGTTACAGTGGGAAGAGGCTTAAACTGCGTTTAAACTGATGGGAAACTGCAGCAGAAACATGTCTCGGTGCTGCTGGGTCGTTTATACATCTGTAAGAAGACACAGAGGCTCAGAGAGCGCCAGTCTGAGTCTGTTCCTCATTCTCTGCTTTCACTTTGAGCCTGTGAGACACACGGAGGCATTGTGGGTAATATACACAAATCGGTTGTACTCACACGCTGCTGATTGGACGGCTGAAGGCAGCAGAACAAAAGCCGACTCAACAACCCTCCTCCCACCCCCGACTGACCTTCACCCGCCCTGCAGGCTGGGAGAGAGACACCACCAGGAGGCGGGAGGAGAGAGAAACCCGGCCCTGCTGCACTCAAACAGAAAGACCTCCACAGGGTCTGGATCTTGCATCAGGACTCAGATCCGGAGGTTTTTCTGAATCCCAGCAGGACCTGGACTCATTCTGCTTATCATTCTGCTGCTGACTGCCTCTGAAACAGCTCCCATTTTAAAACCACTTTCAATTATCCCAAAAAGTTGATTATGTTCATTGTGTATGACCTCCTTGGCTTTGGTGACTCTCCAGGTTGGTCCAGCTAATGTGTGACCTCCAGCAGCCCCTCATCTATTAGCTCTATTAGGGACGTCTCTACACTAACGTTAGTTCAAGACAGCTGTTATGTTCTTTTCTGTTTTGTTTTTTTTGAATAACACCAAGGCATTCTTCTTCCTTCAATTTATATTATACATGCTTCCCATAGGCGGTATCATCAGAAGGCATAGCATACATTTTCACTGCTATGCAGATGACACCCAGCTCTATCTATCCATGAAGCCAGATAACACACACCAGTTAGTTAAACTTCAGGAATGTCTAAAGACAAAGACCTGGAGGACCTCTAATTTTCTGCTTCTTAACGGTGATCAAACTGAGTTTATTGTACTCGGCCATGAAAATCTCAAAAATATGGTATCTAACCAGATTCTTACTCTGGATGGCATTACCTTGGCCTCCAGTAACACTGTGAGGAACCTTGGAGTAATTTCTGACCAGGATATGTCCTTCAATGCACATATTAAATAAATATGTAGGACTGCTTTTTTCAATTGCACAATATAAAAAAGAGCATAAGAGAGAGCATATAACCCCTGTGCTTGCCTCACTGGACTGGCTGCCTGTGTACAAACATTTTAAAATTCTTATGTTTGTTTTTAAACGCTTTAACAATCTTGGCCCGGCCTTACCTCTCTGAGCTTCTTCATCCTTACACACCCTGTCAGTCTCGTAGGTCAGCTGACCAGTTGCTCCTGGAAGGACTGAGATCCAGGAGGAAGCTCAGAGGGGACAGGGCCTTTTCTATCCTTGCTCCTAAATTATGGAATAACTTGCCCTTGCACATTAGAAAGGCCCCTTCACTGTCCGCTTTTAAAACACGTGTTAAAACCCATTTTTATTCTTTGGCTTCTGACCTCAGGGAGACTTAGTTAACAACTAATTTAAATGCAAGACAAGCTAACTAATTATTTATTTGACCTTTTTTTTTTTAAACTTTATTTGGCTTTTAATTATATTTTATGTAATTTTATTATTATATTCCAATGTACAGCACTTTGCATCTGCTGTGGTTGTTTTAAAGTGTTTTATAAATAAAGATGATGATGAAGAAGAAGAAGAAGAAGAAGATGATGATGATGATATCTCTAAAATTAGAAATATCCTGTCTCAGAGTGAAGCTGAAAAACTAGTTCATGCATTTATTACTTCTAGGCTGAACTACTGTAATTCATTATTATCAGGATGGCCTAAAAACTCCCTGAAAAGCCTTCAGTTAATCCAAAATGCTGCAGCAAGAGTACTGACAGGGACTAGAAAGCCACTCTCTTCACTGGCATCCTGTTAAATCCAAAATCAAATTCAAACCCCTGCTCCAGCAGGTGATGACGTACCTGCTTCCGGGTCGAAACTACTCTGTGTTTATTAAGGGTGTTGTGTTTTTAACATTTTTTAATTCTTTGTATCTTGCAGTATTTAATCTGAACAAACCCCTAAAAAAAGGCAGTGATCTCCGTCGGCCTCTCTCCGTTTTTATTACCACTATTCATTTTAAAGCTTAGTTTTTAAAACCTTACGATGCTACAACAGCCCAGCTCATGCAGCAGTATATTAATGACTATGTCACGGATCACAGAGTGTACAGGTAATTGGACCCCAAAAAGCAGACTCAAAACTCCAAAATATGTACAGATTTATTGATTAACTCATGAATCTTTAACGAAGTCGGGGGAACGAAAGACTAAGGCTCACGCTTTGGGGGAAAATGAGGAGCGCGGCGCCCATGGGGGAACTTCAAGAGAAAGGGGAGACACAATTAATAGCACTCAAGCTGTGTCCAAATTCATGGGCTGCATCCTCCTGAGGACGCATTTGTAGACCGATTACGTCACAGCGATGTGCCGAAGGCTGTCCAAATTCGTAGACTCCTCCGAATGCAGCCGACAAATGCGTCCTCCTTTTCCCCAAATTTGAAGGATGGGTCGGGTGTGTCCTTAGTGGCCTACCATATCCCAGAATTCATAGCGCGGCCCAGACAAACTCCAGTTTTCTACCAAGTTTTAAAATTACTCTTATTAATCTTTCTGGGTCACAAAATAAACTTTTAACATATTTTCAGGCGAGAATGTGGGTGTGTAAACTTCAAATATCTGCTTGATTTATCAAGATATCGCATATTTGCAAAAGTGCTTCGACGTTTTCGGAGACGTCTGCTACCCACCAGCTCGATAGCTAGCCGAGAGCTCGAGGGTCACTGAAGCCGCCGAGAACAGCACAACTCCCAGCACATCATTTTCAGATCACCGCGGCCTTTCGCTACTCAGGTTAAACGTAATATATAAGTCACTTAGACAACCTAAAAATGTTATTGTTTGGGTTTTTTCAGTGTTTTATTTGTTCGTGAGTAAATCGGTTTGGCTGAGATTAAAGTTATTAGATTAGATTAGATAAAATAAAACTTTATTAATCCCCCGGGTGGGTTCCTCCTTGGTTTTTACACCGCTCAATAAAAGTCAAACAGAAAAATGATTAAACAGAAGTGTGAGACGGTCGAGAATTTACGCCAGTGTCCTGTTATATTTTAGATAGCAAGGAGCAGATGGCCGAGTTTATTAAACTCCACCGAGACAGCGGTGACGCTAATCAGAAGGCTAGACCGTCCAATTTCCCCAGCCGTTTACTTCCGGCCTACCCGACCTTCTGAGGACCCGACTCACGTAGACCGCGAAGGCCGGGTCCTCAGGAGGATGCAGCCCATGAATTTGGACACAGCTTCAGGTTACCCGGAGCGAGACAGCTAGACTGCATTAATTGCCGAGGCTTACAGGCAGAGCAGGACCGTAGAGCTTAGAGGGGAAGAGGTGCCTTTGGAGGGAATCCAAGGGAGAGAGGCAATCAAGCAAGAGGACAGGCAGGCAACAGACTACCTTGCCGAATGCTGATCACTAATTGCACAAACAAAAATCAAACGGAATCCAAAATCTCACATGGAAAAAGCAAAGATTTAATGCAGAACCTAGTTACCACCGAAGGGAGACTAACAGACAGGCGAAGAGTAGCCATGGAGTGGATAAAAGTTAGTGTTCATCCTCCAGCTGTTTATATTATGCTAACATAGCTGAGTCGCTAGCGATCACATATTTCACATCATTATATACACTGGCTTTTTGTGACGGAAAAAGTGTGGACTTTATACCAGTTTTTAAATTGTGTTGATAGGCCACGTAAAACCAGAGTTATGATAAAATTATATGTAATGTTTGGTTTTCTTCCTGAATACTGTCGTTGTTTATATTTACTGCGGGAAGAAACGGCGTTTTATAAGGAAAACGCTCGAAAGCCTGTGAGCAAAAAGAAAACCAAAACCACCCTTTCCTATTGACCGAAAAATGTACCATGTCGACCAATCAAAAAAATGATATGGCAACATAGCATTTAGTTGTTTAGGGAGGGGGAAGTTTTACGAGTGATGGCGGTGTTTTGAGATGTGAGAGATTTGCGACGTTTAGCGCTAATCTTGCGTAGTTAGTGTGTTTTGTTGTGTAGTTAGTGTGTAGTGTAGTCAATAGTTTTGTTGTGTGTGTCAGAACAATGAGGCGACTGCTGAATGTTACAGGTGTTACAGGAGTGATACATCTCCTGTTGCCAGGCCTGCAGGTATCAGGCTGTTGTTCTCCTTTATCTCATAGTGGACAGAAATTATTTTTTGGAGTGGCACAAATAATTTCTGTGGCATCAAATTTGATGCAGAACAGCTGATTGTTCTGTAAATAGTTTGAAATGTTTATTTAAAAAACGCCTTGGCTGCATTTTTAGGTAAACAGCTGCAAAAAAACTTTCTTGTTTACAAAACTCAGTAACTTTTTTGAAGAAGTAACTATATAATTAATTTCCCAGCACTGGTCATTATATACTGTATTTTACAGACAGAGTTACAGGACTCTCTCCCAGACCACAGACTCGTAATACAAGTCAGAGCTTTATAAAAAAAAGAAAGAAAGAAAAAAAAGAAAGAAAGAAAGTTGTGCTTTCAAAATTGGAGTTCAAGTTATTTTTACTTCCAATAGTGTTAACATCCTACACAGGTCATGAACAAGATTTTTTCAAATTTCCATTGTAAGTGGGCTAAAGCAGTTAATTAAATGTAAATGCTGTAATTTGATTATTTTAATAAACCATGTAACTTGGATGGATTCGACGCTGGCGTGACCACAGTGCACACGTCTGCTGTCTGTCTGCGTCTGCTCACAGAGGTCCAAGGGACCGCTCAGGGACACATGAAAAATTAGAGGGAACATACAACCAGATTAACATGTGAGTGAAGTTGCCCCCCCCCCCCCCCAATCTTCTTCAATCAAATAAAAATGGTATCAAATGTTTGTGCTGCAAAAAATTTCGTTTGTGCTGCATTCATTTTAAAGATATTAATACAAATTTCTAGATGTCATCAGAGGTCAACTCCCCCCCTGTTTGTGCCGCTCTCATTTACATTAAAAATAAAAATATTATAATAATATAATATAATAATAAAATATTAATATTAATAAATATTAATAAAAGAATGTCTTGATGCATACTCAATCATCCAGGTAAGTCTTTTCTCTGCACATTTTAACTGAAATAACAGGGTAGGGACTTTGTATATTCCATCTGTGTAACTCACCTTGGAGAATCGTGTAGTGTTTGCTAGGAACACCAGTAGCCAGTATAGGTAATTGATAAGCACAGCTGGAGAGAATTGGTAGTTATACACAGTCTATATAAGCTTGGTGAGTAAAACAAACCTTTGGGGGTTTATGAGGAGAAAGTAGTTACAGTGAATTTACAGTGGTTAGAAAGCAATTATAGCCAGGGTGGTGATTGAGAAGCGCTTGTGAAAGTGAGTGGATTTAAGAAAGTGAGTGACTGGGGTGTTTCAGTTGGTTTGCTTTCTTTTCTTTCTGACTCTGTGTGTTTGTGGTACAGTGGAGTAGGTAAGTTATCAGGTGTAATAGATACATGGACAGGCGTAGGTGGGGGAAATGGAGCCCAAACTTGTGAGGGAGCTTCTGGAGTTCAAACTCCACAACTGCTGAAGGGTCAAGAAGCAGAGAAAGATGTACAATTAAGAGAAGAGTTGAGACCTTCAGGAAAAATGATGAGTACAATTGATTATTTCATGTAAACTATCAGAGTGTACTATTCTGCTTTCATGTGTTCATTTGTTTTGTTTTTTTTCCCGCTTTTACACGTTTAATCTTGATGGAAAGAAAACTAAAACTGAGCACTTGGTGAAAGTGGTCTGCTCTGCCAAAGAGGCAAATGAAATGCTTAAGGATATTTCATTACAGCCACTTTGGTGGACACTGTGGATGGAAGAAGACTCAGACTATCATGGCACACTATTACTTCCCTGGCATGGAAGGGGACATTCAAAAATGTGTGAGTACAGTTCTTCAAGATGAGCAGGAACAAAGGTGTGTGTTTTACTGTGCTTTTCTTTGTTTGTACTCTGTTGGTTTTGACAAACACATATTATCTACAGCTATAAGTTATTGTGCTGATTATTATGAAAAGCAAGGAGAAATTTAGACTGTTTTTAAGAATTTAATGTTACTCTATTTGTCACTAGGTTGCTCAGTGTCCACAATGCCAATATAACCAGGGCAATATCATCCCATATGGAAAGGATGTATATAAATCTTATAAAGTTTGTATCTGTCTTTTGTGAAACTTGTATGAAAAGCATACAAGAGTGAAAAAAGATATAAGATCCCTAGAAAAATTATATAAATGAAACTTGTATGTTTTGGATACTTCCTAAAACAATATATGAAAGTGGCCACTTTCATGAGTAAATCATGTAAGCCTTATATGATTCACTATATGAAGTAGGCCACATCTGATGCAAGTTTTTTCTATTTCTTTTCCATATGGGAAGGGAAAAAATTATACATTCCAATAGTTGTTACAGTAATGCAGACAGAATAGTTGATACTATTCAAATACTTCAAACATAATATAACAAACTTGTCTTTTTTCCTCATAATTCACAGAGCCCTTTGAGCTCACTGGAATGGATCTTGTTGGTAAACTAACCTTAACAAATGGCGGTAATCAATACATTTGTGTCATGATTGATTATTTCACCAAATGGACAGAGTCCTACCCACTAAAAAGTAAAACAGCAGATGAGGGCACCGGTGTATTCTTGATCTCTTTTACAAATTAGGTGCACCTAAAAGACTGCTAACAGACCAGGGCTCAGAGTTTTCCCACAAGGTACAACATTAATAAATAAAGCAAATATGTAATTTCAGCTGTGATGACTAATGTGATCAACTTTTCAAGGTCATCTATGACCTGTGTGAAACTCTGGGCATCAAAAGAAGCCTCTGCTCAGCATGTCATCCCCAAACAAATGGCCTTGTGGAAAAATTAAATGGCACAAGCCAGAGGTTAAGTACTGCCCTTTATATTTAATGTTGTAACTACGTCACAAAACTGCATATTGAGTATATTTTTCTTTTTCATGCTACCAAATTTCAGATCCCTCAATAAACTGGTGACTGACCACTCAAAGAGCTGGGACAAATTTCTGCAGTTGACTATGTTCGGGCTCAGAACAAGAAAGCAGGTGACTACAAAATAAAGCCCCCTTTTCCTCATGTTCGGCAGGGAGGCAAGGTATCCATTGGAGATCCCAAAGGAATGCAGGTAAAATGCTATAATGCACTTGAGGGAAAATGTTTTAATCCAGTTTCAGTTACTCGGTGTCCTTCTATTTTGGCAGATTACAGAAGAAAGCGTCTGTATGATCATTTCAGTGAAGTTTGTGAGGGCCTAAAATCTCAGGAGGTGGTGTATGCTGAAGTGACCAAAAATGCCAAAAGCAGCCAAGAAAATATCCACAGGAGAGAAACAAAAAGGGGAGAGGAGGATAGTTTTCAGGTGGGAGACCTTGTTTTGCAGAAAAATATAAGGCAAGAAGAGAGGAAAGGTGGCAAACTGGATTTGGATATGGTGGGACCCTTTAAAATTATGAAGCCGGAGGGCAAAACTTGGTGTCAGAGAAGGGAAAGAGGACTCTCAAGATTAACACAGACCAATTGACACACTACTTCCAGCCTAAAGAGAGGGTCCAAGCAAAACTGAAGGAACTGTTTGCTCCTTGTGAGGGGCCATCAGCACCACCAGTGTCACCACCTTCCTGTTAGGGGAAATCGCCGGTGCAGTCTTGCTGTGACCCAGAAGATGATGACTAAGGAGATGGTGAAGTTATTTTCTGAGAATGTTGACTTGGCCCCTGGGAAAGAGTTGGAAAGTGAGGTATGTAAACTTTTTCCAAATCACCTTATTGGAAGGGAATGACGGTGTAATGTTTGTGCCTATTTGACAATGGTGGGGCGAAAAAATGCTGCATTAATTATGGACTAATGTTTAATGACATCAGTTTGGCAGGGGTCCACAAAAAGTTGTCATGCCTGTGGTGAGAGAAGCTCGGGTGCAGAAACAGATCAGTGGGTAAGATAACCAAATCAATACCTAAGACTGAAGCACCTTAAATGGTTTACTTCAACATCACTGGGTAAAATGTCACTTTGATGCACCAACAGAAAACTTATAGTTCAGGTGACCTGCATGCCTTTGCACTTTAAACACACGGAGCACCTAAAGGACACATGAAAACATCGAGCAATCCACAGATAAGACTTTTGCACAGAAATCTGCAGTACCTGCACATTCAGATATGTTTAGTTCCTTCACTCAACAGCCTGACTTTAGACGAATGACTCTGACAATCTAATTTTTCTTTCAGATTGAATGCAACAGCTACGGAAAGTGATACCACACAGTGTACGTGGACTGTACAGAAGGCTACTACAAATGTTATGCATGCTAAATAAACAGAAGAAATGATCGCTGTTGTCTTTGCTTAATGATTGGTTTAATTCTTGACAATCCACATTGCTGGCATTGCATCTTTCAACATGCTTGTGGGTAGATTTGAATGCACATGATTTATGTGAGTGAAGTTGGCCCCCAAACGAAAAATTTTGCAGCACAAACGTAGCACAAACGTTTGATACCACTTTTGTTAGATTTGACGAAGGTGGGGGGCCAACTTCACTCACATGCCAGATGCAAGTGCAGCCACTCAGCCTCTACTCAATGTGGTGATAGAACCAGGTACAGATGTGTGTCTCAAGTTAATCTGGTCGTGAGATATGGCACCTGGCCACAGGTGGCAGTAGTGGACTGAGCTCCATTTGAGAGTGCTCCAGCTGCTAGGTGATAGTCAGTAGATCTGCTACAGACTGAAGATCATATGCAAGTTTTGGAAATTAAACTATGAATATTCTTAACTTGGCTTTAAAACCAAAAAATTCTAACTCACCGAAAAAATCAAAACCACACCACAAACCAACTGACACACGTAGGTCACTCACTTTCTTAAATCTACTCAAGCTCGACTCAATCTCACTGGCTCTGTTTATTACTAATCACTGTAACTGCTGTAAATTCACAGTAACAACCATCTCCCTACAAATGTTTGTTAAATTAACCAAATTTATACAGACTGTATATAACTACAAACTCTCTCCAGCCATCTTGATGAATTACCTATATTGGATCAAAATGTTCATTTCCGGAGAAAAGACGCAGATGTCTATTTATTTGCTGTTTTCGTAGTTGCCTCATGCATGAGAATATCACCACATAAACTTGCGACATTTTTAAAATACTTTGTTGTTCAAGAGCCAGGCAGACTAAAGGTTCAGTTAAGAAACAAGGGGACAGAGCGGTTGTAGCACAGTGTGGAGCACTAGTAAAATTACTGCTCACTCTAACCCCATGATTACACTCCAAAAACCACTACACACCATTCCAACCCCTAACTGCACTCAAGTAAATGCAAGTTTTTGGAAAAATATAGTTTTAAAAGTACTTTTATTGCACCATGTTCATTCACTCATGAGCTGCTGTAACATGAATCAGATGGCTGAATAGCCACTTCAGCATGTAGTCAAGTTCTATAGTCTTGATTTTATGAGCTTTATTTTATGACCAAATGATTTATTCTCTTGTAGATTTTTGGTTTTTCCGTGTTTTTTTCCACTGTGACATTTAGAAGAGCTAAGAAGATCTCTTCAGAGCAACAGTTAGTGTTTTGAAACAACCTTCTGTATCTCTGTAAACAATATTTTCAGTAAACTGACCGCTCTGTGACCATCACTAAATGAATATATTAACATGACTCCGGCTTAATCAGGATAATACTTTCCTGTTGTGACCACCTGAGCTTCAGATAAAGAACAAACTAACACAATACACATTTTTTTAAAAAAAGGTAAGAATTCACATTTACAGAGGTTCAAATTGTTATCAGCAGCTTTTGCCCTGCCAGGTTGTTTTTTATTTAACTTATTAGAATACACCAAGAAACATGAAAACATGCAAGGCTAATGCAGTTTCTGAAAACTGGATGGAAAAGTAGGTGAGCTGTGAATAATATTTAAGCTCCTGAAACTCAGGATTTTTATTTTTTTAAGTAAGTAACAACTGTGTTACATCTTCCAGTTAATAAAGGAAGCTTAGTTGGGCCAGACAGGAATATAAACTCATTACAAATAGTTAGGAGAAAATTAAAAATAGTTTAGGTCTCAGGGCTGCTATTTCTCTCACCCAAAACACCCTTTCACGTGAAATACATCAGCTCTAAACTTGTGCTGTCTATAAAAAAAATTAAATTCCATGTGATGACGTTTTCAGCTAAGTTTCTTCCTGAACAGTAATGGCGGCGCACTGCTGAAAACGTGGTTTGTGACTTTGGCATTCCTTTAGTTTTTAAAGTAGCCTGTGGCATTAACAGAAAACAATAACATACTCATAAAACAAAATACAGTCAGCTGATCTAGAAAGCACAAGAATGGCTGCCGAGTCATCTGCGTTGTTCCGCTGGTTCTTGTGGTTTTTCAGCATTGTCATGCTTGTCTCTGCAGGTGAGCGTTATTTCTTAAACATTCACATTTGGTTTATAGAAGTAGTAGTATCCGCCCATTTTACATATAAATACTGTTTCTTGAAGAATTATTTTCATAATGACTGAGTTTCTTTGTGTGTTGACACGAGGCTGGTGGTGGTTGTTATACACACAAAGCAAGGCTACGCTACGCTAAGGCAACACGAGGCTGGGTGGTGTCTGTGGCCTTGTAACGTTTTGACTCCATGTCTGACCACAGAGACCAAAGAACTTTACTGCCTGCAGCATCTGTAGTTTTCAGAATGAGTCTCCATTGAATAAAGCTTTTTGTTCAAAGAATAAAGGCCAGCAGTGGCTGCACTGAATAGACACAGTAACCTATAATGAGGGGACTGCATATTTAATTGTACCATGGCATGGTTTTGTTCTGTAATCTGTATGCACTGATTTACACTACTAGTAAAATGTTTTAGAACACAAATTCTTCTAGTTTTTAAATTTTTATTTCAGAATCCTACAAAAAAGCCTTTTTCAGGGAACAAGAAATAGCTTAACAACTTAAAGCTGTTCTGCAACAGTAGAGATTGATCAAGCCTTCAAAGTCGATGCTACCAATTGCTACAGGTGTCCCAATTTTTCTTGATTACTTACAAACTGGTCTGTCTGCTGGGGGCAGGGGGTTGTAAATGCAGTGTTGGAACACAATGAGGTACCATACCCTTAATGTACTCAGTTGTACTGCAGTAATGTACTGAAGAAATTTGTGTGTTGCTATAGAAAAAGAAAGAAAAAAGCAATTAACAATGGATGGCAGACAACTCATCATAAGGTTTAAAAGTCTTTCCTACAGTGAATTTGCAAAGAAAGTCACTGTGTTAGTTGGTACAGTTCCCTTCACCATCAAAGGGCACTCAGAACCTGGGGAATCTCAGACAGGAAGAGGTCTGGCAGACCACAATAAAAATCAACAGACAAGTTTCTGGGAGTCAACAGCTTATGTGACAGACTTCCCAACTTCAAGCACAGCGAGTTACAACAAGAAACCATTGGTAAGTCGTCAGAATAAGAAAACGAGACATGCCTGTGGCATGAAACACCACCGATAGACTACTGAAGACTGGAAGAAGGTGCTATGGACTGATCTATCAAAATTTTAACACTTCATCATGCATAATTTACGTAAACCACCGGGTATTGTTTTGCTGCGGTTGATGACTGTTACAGAATGAGAGGCAATGAAGCAACCACAAGGTGGACATTTTTCCCTCTTCATCCTTTCTGGGTTTTTTCCCACTAGTTTTGCTTTTGGCTAGTGTCAGTTTCATTACCTGTAGCATGAGGCGATACCTGGACCCCACAGTAACCAACTCGTCCAGAATGTCTCATCATTATGTGCCACTGCCACAAAGTTTGCTGTGTCTCAGCACAGTCTCAGAGGCACGGTACACTGACCCAACAGTGGTCTGTCTCACTCCTCACTGTGATTGGCTGTTGTAGAAGCAAGCAGTTATACAATGGTTGCTCTAACCCCTCTACTTTGTGTTGTTTCCTCTTTTAGAGCTGAAAAACATCACAGCTGAGTCTGGACTGAACGTCACTCTGCCATGTCGAGCTCCAAACAATAACATCCTGATCTCAGTTGTAGAGTGGAGCAGGCCTGACCTGAAGAGAGATGAGTATGTGATCTTATACCGGGACAACCAACTTCATCCAGATTACCAGGATCCATCCTTTAAGGGCCGGGTGGACCTGCAGGATAACCAGATGAAAGATGGAGACGTCTCATTGGTGCTGAAGGATGTGACGATTAGTGATGCTGGAACATATGAGTGTCGTATCATCCAGAGGACAGGAACAACTCGAATGAAGAGAACTTGGCTGACGACTGACCCCATAAATATCATCAACCTGAGTGTTGTTCCTTCAGGTGAGTTTGAGTTCAGTGTGTGCAGTTTGAAGAGGAAATTGATTCTGGTCTGTGCTTCAGTGATCACGTTCCTGTCCCTCACACCTATTTCTCACCTACAGATCCACCAGGAGGACACAGAGAGGACAGATGGGAGGAAGATGGATCTGTTGGACTGATAGTTGGTGTGCTAGTTTCTTCTACAACAGTGGTTGTTGTCAGTGGTCTATTGATTTACAGAAAACTTCAAAGGCAACAGAATCACGGCTCAGCAGCAACAACAGGATGAAGTGCAAGCCTCCTGGTGCCGTCTCCAGTGTTGACATTGAAGACTTGACTGAACGCTCAGTATTTGGTTTGATTTTTACATGCCTCTTATTATCCTCAGTGTTTATACACCAGTACTTTCTTTGGGTTTTCATTACTGTATTTTTCGGACCACAAGGTGCACTGAATTAAAAGCCGCAATAAGCAAAACAAAACAGTCAGATAAGTCAGACTTTATTCATGTAATTTTTCTTGCTTCCTTCACTTCTGTACCATTGATTCATTAATGTTGAATTCTCTCGCAGCTTCTCTGTTCCCATGTTGTTGCAGTTTATTAATGACTAACCTCGTATTGTGGATGGATCATCTCAGTTGTTCTCCTGACCGAAGTTTGGTCCGTTTACAGCATCCTGCCATGCGATTGCATTTTCCCCCAACCATCGGGAACCCTCGTGTTATCGTTTATTTAGTTGAAAAAGGTTAGCGTTCATCCTCCAGCTTCACTGTGTTTATGTTATGCTAACATAGCTGTGTCGCTAGCGATCACATAGCACATAATTATATACCAGCTAGTCCAACTTCAGTAACCCTGCAAACGTCACTGCTGTTTAATTTTCTGTCTTCATTTATGCTGGAAGTGATAGCACAGCTGTACGTTTGAATTTTTTAGAAATCTCTCAGACAGAACATGCTAAACTAATCTACGTTAGATCTTACAGACACTGAGCTGACTGACAACAAATACACTGTGTATTACTGTAGATTATAAACCAACAGTTGTTACTAAGCTGTTTAATGGTGCAGGACCTACTGGTTGATTACAGCTGAATGACCTCCAATTTCAGATGGGGGAGTCTTGTCTACGCCTCTTCCTGTTGGTACTCTCACTACAGATTGTGTAGCATGAGTTTGTGTACTGCTAATAAATGTCTGCATCACTTTTTGTAAGTCAGTCTAGTCTTTTGTTGTCCTTGGCTGTAAAAGTTAAAATTCATCTTCAACATTTAAATAGTTGTAATTAAACAGAGCTGGAATCAGTTCAAAGCAAAGAAATCATCACTGAACCTGAGTAAAATCTAGACCAACCAAGTGATAACTTCTAGACTGCAGTTTGCAGTCTAGAAGTTATCACCTGAAAAGCCATTTAGTTTATTTATTTATTCATTTAAAAAAAAAAATTATATTTAGTGGAGTCATCAGATCTGCTAATGTTAGCTAGCTTAGTTAGCGAGCTCCATTCATATGCACACACTTTTACATCCTCTCCTCGTGTCCCATCACAGATGTGAGCTTAAGTGTTAAGGTCAAATTGAAGCAACAGCTGGAACAAAAATATTTTCATAAATCATTCAATCGCTTTTAATGATCTCAGGCATAAAAGTGTTCATGGCATACTTTACACACCAGGCCAGTTCTAATTTAATCACAGCACGGCATAACTGACAGAATCAAACTTAAAAAAACCAAAAACTCAAAAAACAACAACAACAACATTAATCTTCAATAAACTCCGATGTGAAAATGAACATCTCTTCACGGGAGCCAAGAATCCAGCGACTGTGGCGTTATAGGTCGGAGCCCTCACTGTCTTCTCCGTTCGTCAGCTAACCTCACGTTAGTTACAAGCCGCCTCTGCTTCGTGTTCGTTGTTTCTAAACTACGTTTACCTTGTTTACCTTACTGCTGTTTCCTATGATCAAATCTGTGTTTGGGTCCACGTCCACGTCCTGGCCTCTGGGCTCCCTCTCTTCCGTGCCTCCTAACAGACTTCAGTCTTCAGTTACTCACCTTCACAGGCTCGTGCTGCAGCAGGACTTAATGTCGTTAAAGCAAACCTTCAGAGAGTGTTTTTCCTCACACACACAATCCAGACGTGTCTGCTTTAAAAAAAGTCAACATACAGCCAGAAACCACCTGTTACTTTGCTTAACAGCTTCTTGTAATGGACCGTGCTCTCCTGTGAAGGCTCAAAATGCACTCAGCACACCCAAATAAATACGACAATAAGAAAGATATTAAGGTGAAACTCAAACTCAAAACACACAGAAATGATAAAATTACTCAAGCAGCAGCAGAAATTTTTGCCCCATTGGTGTGAGAATCCATCTAACACAGGATCATGGCAGTTTGTGATACGGTCATCTCAAAACACTGATTTGTGTCTGTGTGTACAAAATAAATATTTTCCTATATAAGCAGGCATCAGCAATAATTTATATTTTAATTAGGGCAATGCGGTTCCTGTGTAGAGAAAAAAAAAAGTGTGTTGCACTGAGGTTTTCGGGTAATGTTATCAGTACATGTTACAGAGCTCTAGTATCAAAAATATCTCAGGTTGAGGACAGCAAAGAACCAAAGTTTGGGAACATGTTTCCAGCATTTTCTGGTAACATCTCCTGTGGTATTTCAAATAAATTAAGACAAATTTACATTTATTGATGGGGTGCACAAAAAGACATGCTGTTCTTGAGCATTAAATGTGGTGCAATTTAACTACTCTAATATACCAAAACATTTGCATTTTGAGGGAAACACCTACATATCCAATAACGTAAAAAAATGAGTGTAACCACACCTTTTATTTGGAAATATTGACCCCGGGCTTCTTCTTTTTTTCTTTTTTTTTAGCAAAAAAATAAATAAATCTTTTAATACCAAAAGACGGGTTTGTGCTGGTTGGATTTATTTAAGATGTTTTCAACAGAGTTCTTCACAGAAAAATTGTAAATAAATTGAAATATCTCAGATGTAGTTGAAGACAAAGCAAAACGAATATAAGAAAAGAAAAAAGGGGGGATTCTGACAGCCTTTTGATTAAAAAAAAATAGGGTATGTAACAATTAGAGAAAGACCAAGTTTACAGACAGCAAATGCTCAGAGAGAACCAAATTAATAAGGATCAGGTGAACAAAATCAGGCATTAACAAAGACTGGACAAAGAAGAAAAGGAAAATAGTAAAACAATATATTGTTAATGTAAGAGTGATGTTAGAAACCAAAATTATCAAAAGGTTTTTTAACAAATGTGATTTTCTTTTTTGAAACTAAATGTTGCTGCAGCTGTTTTTACATTAGTGTTACATGGCAGCTCAATAGAGGATTTACCTCGATGCTGCCCCAACATTTCGTTTTGTTTGCGGAGTGAGTCAAGTATACAGCGCCACATACTCTAAATATGGAGCAAAGCTGTGAGCATTAAAAACAAGGTATGTGTTTATAGTATCATTGAATAATAAATAACTTCTCTTAAAAACAACGTACAAATACCAATAATTATCAAGTTGTTGCAATAATTAAAATTAGTAGGCATTGTGTTAAGAAAGTGACGTTGACAGGATACCATTATGAGGTAAAAAAAAAAAAAAAGAATAAAAGTAAAATAAAACTATTTTTTACTATTTACTATTTTTTTTTTTATTTTCAGGTGTTACATATGGGACATACATGGCTGGTGGAAGGGAAAGGGAGAAAGAAAGAAACAGCAGGGAAGAGGAACAGTGATAAAGGGCACAAAACAAAAAATGAGGTGGGGGGACAAAAAAATACATATATATATATCACCTGGATCACCTGTTGAGAGAGAAAAAAAAGAAAGAAGAGAAAACAAGCAAAAAAGAGAGCGATATAATAAACAACATCATCACGATAATCTATGTGTATATAATATATAATATGGAATATTATTGTGCAGCACGTAGGATCGACAGCGCACAGTGTGCTTTGAGGTAGCAGCCAAAAAAGGTGTAGTTTGTGTGTGTGAGCACCCGTGTGCACACCTGTGAGCGTGAGCGCGCTTGTATTCAAAAGGTTCCTTCATGTAATGATCTGCTAGAGGGTGTGGGGGGCCATAGCCCCGTCCTCCAGGGCATGAAGCAGGTATGGAGGAGATCCAGGCTCCAGACATCCAGAGACCCTCAGAGTACAAGAGTCCAAGGAAGACTAACAGAGGGGCAGCCGCGCCACTATCCCGGAAAGAGCTGAGGAGAGTCCCAGATGAGGGCTCACCCAGCAGCCACGGAGCAGAAGCCAGATGGGGTTGCAATGACGTGCCCGTGAGCTCCGACGGCAGCCAGCTGTGCCAGAGTGACTGAGCCCTAGGCCCAGGGGCACTTTGTTGTACCTGTGACTTTTAAATGTGCTATAGAAATAAAATTGAAATTGAAATTGAATTATGATATCAAGAGAGCCAGTATATGGGACAGTATCGTTTCTCTTTCTACCAGGGTGTCAAAAAAATTATCTATTATTCTGGAAAAGATGGGCCTATGGGGGTAGGTCACCCCTTACATGCTAAAAAGAAGTGGGACAATTTAAAAAATCAAATACAAAACATGTATATGTGTTATCAATAATATGAATTTGGATGGATGCATAGATAACTGTCATCAGCATATTTTATTTAATTTTTTTTTACATCTATAACATAAAGATAATTTGGAACATTTTAAATGTCTGATTAATAAAATAGAAGAAAATGAAAAGGTAACAACAAAACGAGAATATATACAAGAAATCAAGAATATTTACAGGATAAGAAAACAACTATGTACAGGTATTTATAGTGCAGACCACAGGATTAATCTGACTGACCTGTACCTGGATTGTTTCTTTGAACTTTAATAGCACAGCAGGCCCGATGTTTGCCTGGACAGGAAGTCTCTGGCAGTTTCTGCTGAAGCTAGATCAGAGAGAGGGATGTTGTACTGCTCCTGAGACCCGTATCTTGTCTTTTCTGGTCGGGTGGTCTGTAGAGAGTGCTTTGGATGCTTCCTTCCATTGTCCATCGGTGGCTGCCACTAAGATGAAACAAAAAAAATGTGGATACTAGTCACTCTTCAACAAACAAAACAGGTTAACAAAGCACTAAAAAAAAACATAAGAGGAACCTATACTTAAATTTTTTAGCTTGCCTGTTAAAAGTAGTCGTGTTCTGGTGTACCTCCTCCAGGACAGCAGAGAGTTTGCTCTGACAGAGAGAACCCCTGACTGCCTCCAAACCAGCCATCCTCTCAACCACTCCTGCATATTTCTCAGGCTCATTCTGCGGGGCCATGATGTCACCAGCACGGAAGCAGAAGAAGCATATGCTGTTATGACCTCCAGCACTTGCAGGAAGATGGCTCAGAATCTGGTCTTCATAATAGAATGTGCCCTGGAATATTGGCTGTTGACGCGCTGGGCTCCCACAGCTTGTACTTGCCTTTTGTAGGGAGTGATGAGGCGTAATGGACATTAGAGTCATGGGTACACTCCATCTGCCAAGATAAAATGCCCTTGAGGAGGGTAGACTGACTGCCTGCACAGTGGGCTGTGGCGGAGCAGTCTGGACTCGTACACTGACCTGAGGCTGGTCAGGTACGCGTCAATAAAGCCCTGATGGTCACAAGCCGCCTGTAAGATGATGGGCCCTCAGAGGCTTAATGTAGATGTGGCAGCAATCGATTGCACCAGCTGCTTTCAGAAAAACTCTGAGGCATACTAGCCCTGCAAACGTATGGGACACTACCTCCATGTCTTTGACGGTCTTGGGGATCTGGAAGACCTGGTGTCCACGACCTCCTCTGTGAGTCTGTGGACTGTAGAAGACTCTAGAATGAGGCACCCCTAACACCTGAGAGCAGCCTGTGGGATGCTCCACTTGCCAACTAGCAAAGAAAAAGTCTCAATTGGGGCACCCCATCCATGCTTCCGATTCTGGTTCAGTGGATTAAGCAGCACTGCCAGAAACTACCAGCTCAGCTGAAATTCAGGCTTGGTGTCCTCATGGTTAAAGACACTGTCCAGCACTGGGACACTGCAGTACAGAGGTCTGCTCTGGTTAAGGAAAAGCTAAAGAACAACATAAACAGTTTTACTATTAAGGTACGATATGGGCTATCTTCAGAGATCAAAGCATTCAGAATTTTACACTTAATTAAACAAACTAACGCACAGTGAAAAGACTCCAATGTTGTACGCCTTACCTGTGCAAATCAGGTTTGTTGTGAACTCAAACATTAAAGAGTCTGTTTTCAGTTTTGTGACATTTTTCCACACACACAAGGAGATCAACTGAATCGGTGCCAAGGTTGCACATCTAATC
The DNA here is from genome assembly GCF_057381915.1 of Diplotaxodon limnothrissa. Classification (NCBI taxonomy): domain Eukaryota; kingdom Metazoa; phylum Chordata; class Actinopteri; order Cichliformes; family Cichlidae; genus Diplotaxodon; species Diplotaxodon limnothrissa. The sequence goes on along the minus strand of NC_140602.1, from coordinate 31,186,571 downwards.
TTGGACACTTTTAAACCTGACCCTTCCTGGCCGCCAGAGATTCTACGCGGCGCGGAGAACAACAAAGGACGGGCCGCTCATCCGAGGCGCAGAACAAAGAAGCGCCGGGGAAAACGCGCTGGTATTAGGAACAGACTGAGACAGCAGGCGCATCGCGCACCACTGCCCAGTATCCTACTGGCCAATGTACAATCCATGGAGAACAAGCTCGATGACCTAAGAGCAAGGGTCACCTTCCAACGTGACATGAGGGACTGCAACATTCTGTGCTTCACGGAGACATGGCTGTCCCCCACCGTGCCGGACCAGGCCGTAACTCCGTCGGATTCATTCTTTGTGCTCCGCGCGGACAGAACGGCAGAGTCGAACAAAACCAAAGGTGGAGGAGTGTGTTTCATGGTAAACAGAAAGTGGTGTGATGCCAGGAGCATTTCTACTCTCTCCAGCGGCTGCTCGCCACATCTGGAGTTCCTGAGCATTAAGTGCCGCCCTTTCTATCTGCCCCGTGAGTTCACCTCAGTCATCGCCACGGCGGTCTACATCCCACCCCAAGCGGACACAGGTATGGCTTTGTCCGAATTACATGATGTGCTGAGCTGGCTTCAAAACAAGGACCCGGGCGCAGCCCTCATTGTAGCAGGAGACTTTAACAAAGCGAACCTCAGACAAGTCATGCCAAACTTTTACCAGCATGTCTCGTGTCCAACGAGAGGGGATCGGATTTTGGATCACTGCTACACGCCATACAAGCAGGGCTACAAAGCTGTCTCACACCCGGCTTTTGGGAAGTCTGACCACAACGCCATCTTCCTCATTCCCCAGTATAAACAAAGCATACGGAGGGAAGACGTGACCACGAAGGAAGTAAAACGGTGGACTGCCCAATCAGAAGCTACGCTACAGGACGCACTCAACGACGTAGACTGGGACATGTTCAGAGCATGCGCAGTCGACATCAACAAGTTTACGGAAGTAGCAGTATGCTTCGTCAATATGCTAGCGGAGGAGATTATCCCCACTGCGAGAGTCACCACATTCCCAAACCAGAAACCGTGGATGGACAGATCGATCCGCACTGCAGTAAACGCCAGGACCACCTCCTACAACGCGGGTCTCGCCACTGGCGATATGAGCGCCTACAAAGCGGCCTCATACGGCGTGCGGCGCGCGGTGAGAGATGCCAAACGCAGGTACCGGGAACGTGTGGAGTCCCGCTTCCACCAGGGCGACACACGGAGTATGTGGCACGGACTACGCACCATTACGGACTACAAAGCCAGGGACACTGCGCCGATCAACGCCGACTCTGCATTCACCAACGAGCTGAATCGGTTCTACGCCCGTTTCGAGGTTAGCCAGGCGGCTAATGCTATCTACCGCCTGACTACCGAGGACAGTGACGTCATCAGCGAGAGACCGGTGACCAGCATCGCGGAGCATGACGTCCGAGCGGCACTGAGGAGAGTGAACACAAGGAAAGCGGCGGGGCCAGACGGCATCACCGGCCGTCTGCTGCGCTGCTGTGCTGACCAGCTAGCAGGTGTGTTCACTTACATCTTCAACGAGTCCCTGGCGAAGTCTGTGGTCCCCACATGCTTCAAAAGATCCACCATCATCCCTGTGCCCAAGAACAGCAAACCCTCATCCCTGAACAATTACCGGCCAGTTGCACTGACCTCAGTAGTAATGAAGGTGTTTGAGAGGCTGCTGAAGAACATCATCTCCTCCTCCATCCCAGACACCACAGATCCGCTGCAGTTCGCCTACAGATCCAACAGATCCACAGAGGATGCCATCGCCCACGTCCTACACACCACTCTCAGCCACGTGGACAAGAAACAGAGTAACTATGTGCGAATGCTGTTTGTTGATTACAGTTCAGCGTTTAACACAATAGTGCCCTGCAGACTGTTCACAAAGCTGAGGGATCTGGGACTTAACAGCCGTCTGTGTGCATGGGTGTTGGACTTCCTCACTGGCAGAACTCAGGTGGTGAGGGTGGGCAGGTGCTTCTCCAACAGCATCACCATCAACACAGGAACACCTCAGGGATCTGTCCTCTCGCCACTGCTCTACTCCCTCTACACTTCAGACTGTGTGGCCACCCATGGCTCCAACACCATTGTGAAGTTTGCTGACGACACAGTGGTGTTGGGTGCCATCTCCAACAACGATGAGGCGGCCTACATGGATGAAGTGAAGAATCTGGCATCGTGGTGCCAGGACAACCACCTCCAGCTGAACGTCAGCAAGACCAAGGAGCTGGTGGTGGACTTCAGAAGGGGTCAGCACAGAGACTACAAGCCCATTATCATCAATGGAGCTCCAGTGGAGAGGGTGCAGTCCTTCAAGTATCTTGGTGTCCACATCTCCTTAGACCTGACATGGGCTGCCCACATTCAGGTCCAGACCAAAAAGGCTAGGCAGCGCCTGTATCACCTACGACAACTGAGGAAGTTCAGGGTCTCTCCAAAGATCCTCAGGATTTTCTATACAGGCGCTGTGGAGAGCATCCTCACACAGAACATGACATCGTGGTTTGGGAACAGCTGTGTGAAGGACCAAAAAGCTCTCCAGAGAGTGATCCGTACAGCAGAACGCTGCTGCAGGATTGCTCTCCCCCCGCTTCAGGACACCTACACCAGGAGATGCCGGACTAGAGCAGCGCAGATACTGAAGGACCCGTCCCATCCTGGCAACAAACTGTTCCAACTTCTGCAATCTGGTAGAAGGTTCCGCATCTTCCGGACAAGGACAGAGAGACTCAAGAGGAGCTTCTATCCCCAAGCCATCCGTGCCCTAAACACACACACCCGCCCTCTCACATCATCTATAATTGACTGAGACAGGACTCTTCCAGACACTAAACCAAGGCACAATGTACATTTCAATTCCTTTAATTTTAAATATGTTTATATTGTCTATCCTGTAAAATAGTCAGATATCTATTATATATATATATATATATATATATATATATATATATATATATATATATATATATATATATATATATATTTTAGGGGTGCAACGATATTCGTATCGATATTGAACCGTTCGATACAGTGCTTTCGGTTCGGTACGCATATGTATCGAACAATACAACATTTGTAATTTATTTTATCAATTTTCCTTCTGACGATGCTGTCTGTGTTGAGCGCTCAGTGAATCTGTGTTCGACTACTCCGCCTAGGCTGCACTGTCGAGCGCAGATCCACTGAGCGCTCAACACAGACAGCATCGTCAGAAGGAAGAGCGCAGGGCAAGCTAGCGAGACAGAAGTTAAGCTCTCCTTGCAACAGGCAAATTGAACGTCATTCAGATCTGGCGTTTGGAATTATTTTGGTTTTCATGTGACGTATGACCCTGAAGGTAAGCGAGTCATGGACTAAAGTAAAACAGTATGTTGAATGTGCCATGCAATGCTCAATTACATTGGTGTGAACTAGTGTGTTAGCGCAGTTAGCTCGTTAACGTGTTGGCCGTCTAGCCCCATGCATGGAGTGATCGGCGGTAGCTCGTTAACGGAGATTTGCCGTGTTGTGGCGTTAAGGTAATTTCAACGAGATTAACCTGAAAGCACTAGTGGGAACACAACGAATATGACTGCACATTTACGCCGACATCATCGTAGTGCAAAGACAAGTGGAAGCAGACAAAAAAAAGCAAGCATGCTACTAACTTTAGCCGAGTCATTTAGACAGCTGTTAGCACATGATTCTCCTTATGCTGCTGAGAATATAGCCCAGAAGAAGCGGATGGTATAGCTTTTATTTTGGAAAGAGACATTTCTCTGTAATAAACTCTCTTTTCCAAAGATGAGTGAGTCCTCAATCAGATACAGGGCTTGCAATATCGCTAGCCCGACGTCCCGGAGCTAGCGATTTTTTCAGTTGGGCTACCAAAATCTATCTCTTCCCTGCCCGTCGGGCTATTGTAGGAAAAATATATGTCAATGCTTTTGCATTCTTTCAGAAATGTAGCTGGGTAATTATGTCATTGGCATCGGTGAGCCACTGTCAATATGTGACATATTGAAGTCGCGTTTGAATTTGCGCTTGTTTTTTTGCTTTCACTTTGCAATCGTGCGAACTGTGTATAGAGAGCGACAGCACTGATCTGTGAGTGATGATAATTTGTGCACCAATTCCTCTGACATCGTCTTATTAATCGTTAGCTTACTATGCAAACATGACAAGTGAAATCTCCCGCAGCTTAAACATGTGAGAGGTTGATCGTGCAGAGAATCGCTGAGCTTATGTGAGTGAGTGTGTAAAAGCATTTCAGTTCTGCTGAGCCAAATAAGACAGGTCAGGGTGAAGAAGTGACAGCCAAAGAAAAGCTTACCACAAAACGGAGAAGTTATGACAAATCAGACTATGAGGCAAAAAGAAAGTGCAGCTTTATGTTTCTGTAAAGCACTTTGAATCACCTTGTTGTTGAATTGTGCTATACAAATAAACTTGCCTTGCCTTGCCTTGCCTTTATGGTTTCATGGACAAAAGAATTTCTGTGGCTGCAATATGACGAGCTAAATAACCAGGGGTGCACATAAGTGGTCCGCAGGTGCGCATTCGCTGTCAAAATAAAAAACACGCACAAGGGTTAGGGTTAAATTCAAAAACTGTACTTTTGAGTTAAAATATATATTTATAATTTTAATAAATGACAAATTAAAAATGCATGAACATTTTTTTGTATCGAAAAAATATCGAACCGTGACACCAAAGTATCGAACCGAACCGAACCGTGAATTTTGTGTATCGTTGCACCCCTAATATATATATATATATATATATATATATATATATATAATATCCAGGTAAATAAATATATATATAAATATAAATATAAATATATATATATATATATATATATATACATATATATATATATATATATATAATGTTCTTCCTCTACACCCCCCCCCCCAATTTTTGCACATGTCGAGGAGCGTGTCAGGCTACATTTCACTGTGTGTTATACTTGTATAACTATGCATGTGACAAATAATAAAGAACCTTGAACCTTGAACCTTGAATATTAGAAAATGCTCTATTTTAAATTTGAAAGATATATTTAGTTTTTCTAGCTATAATAAATGTGTATATTTGATCACCAATGATTCAGTTCCTGAAATTAACCATAAAACTAGCTAAAAACTTACAGATTAATCAAACTATTTTACCTGGATATGATAATCTGTCAGCTTTAGATACAACGGTACAGCTCCTGCAGCTCTCTGAGGATTTTTTTTAAAGGGAAAATTTCAGGTTCCATTTTGACACCACTGCAGGTATTTCACATTTTCACAAATCTGCTCAACTCTTGTTGTGTGTTTGTGTTCTTTCCTTATACACACTGTGCTTATGTGCTACAAGTGAAATAATTTCCAATTAGTGAAACTAGCCTACTAAATGAACAATGGGCTGTGAGGTCAGTTCCATAAGGTTGTGAAAACCTGCAGTCAGCTGAGACTAAAGAAGTCACTTGAACCGAAAGTTTGTGCAACACAAACCAGCACAAACGTTTGAGCGTGCAGAAAGACATAACCCAGCTAGGGTTCACCACTCTCTGATGGCCTGTAGGAGGCAGCACGAGCAGTCAGCCGGTATACAAAGTATAGAAAAAGAAGTGTTTCCGGGTGGCAGGTAGATGTTTTGGTGTGGGTCGGGTTGATTAGGTCGTTACAGGTTCTCCATTAAACCGTGTCTTCTGTCCGTGCACACTTTGATGCGCTCCCCTGAGCTCTGCTAGCCGGATATCAGTGTCGCCCCCCTCACTCGCTCCGACCCTGACATGGCCTCCAGGCGGCCGGACAGCTTCGACGGGCTCGGGTACCGTGGCCGGGATGACCCGCTGTACGGAGCGGGCTACCCGGTTCGGAGCGCCGGAGCCCCCGCCGAACCGCAACTCCACCACTGGGTCACCACGCCGCCCGACATCCCCGGCAGCCGCAACCTGCACCCTGGAGAGCGGACACCTCTGTTCGATGACGCCCCGGGAGAGATCGCAGGTTCTGCAAGCGGCTGGGAAGCTCCAAATCCCAGCAGGCCCCCCGCTGGTAGGTTGTTGTGCAGGTTCAGAGTCACCTAGTCTAGCTGGCTAATGACAGGATGAAGCCAGAGCTGGCCAACTAAAGAGATAATGGTCTGATAGGCGCCGATGACCTGTCAGCATGCATGCTAACCGGAAGCTAGCGCACAAGCTAATCAAGCTCAGAGTAATTATGTAATAAACGGACTGGGCTAGCGGCTAGTTAACTAGAAGGCTAATTATATTAGCCAGTTGGCTAACAAAATGCACAAATAGTAAATACAGTAATATAGTAAAATTTTGACTCGCCCATCATTTCCTCAAATTTTGCAAGAAAAATGGGAAACGCAAAATGCAAAGATGTGTTAAAACATGCAAACATACCTGGAAATACAGTAAGTAACGCAAAACAGAGTCTAACTCCAACGAGCTTGACAGTAAATATCTGGTATGAGCAGCTTTATTCTGCAGCACCGCCTGAACTCTCAAAGGCAGCTTTCTGTAATTTGTGTTTGTTGTGCTATGTTTAGTTTACTACTTATTAACTAACTTTATTGGAGTTAAAAGTTATTAAAACAGTGGAATCATCCTCGGTGATGAATGAACTAGACAGCAGACTGTTTGGTAGCTTATGTGAATAAAGCCGTTATTGATTTTATTTATGGACGTCCTGCACTGTGCGAGTTTATCGTGTTTGCTTTTGTCGTTGCAGAGCAGTTGAATCGATTCGCTGGCTTCGGGGTTGGATTCGTCAGGTGAGGAAATCGTTTCTCATGGTTTCAAGATGAGCAGAGGCTCGGACCGAGTCACTGCATGTGGACCAAGCTTGAATGAGTTTATTCAGTCTGAACTGTTTGGACTCCATGGTTGGGAACAATCACACATCTTTCTGTTCTCAGTGTTTCCACTGAAGCTGAAGCTTCATTTAGTTTCAGCGACTCACTGCAACAAAAGTCTCCACTGTCGAGTCAAAGATGCTGGTGGTGATTTTGGTTCTAATCACAGGGAAAAATGAGAGCAAAAAAGGGACGAGACTGTGTCAGTGCTCGCCATTAGTGACAACCAAAAAGCGAGATGTTTTACTTTTTGACACTTTCATCCCAAAAACAGGCTGAAGTGTGAGTTTGGAGAAGTCAGGGGGTTTCTAACTAAAACGTGTGTGTGTGTGTGTGTGTGTGTGTGTGTGTGTGTGTGTGTGTGTGTGTGTGTGTGCACTCAGTCTGTTCACAGAGAACGTCCTCTCTCACCCCTGCATTGTGTTCCGCAGACAGTGCCAGGTATGACCTCACCTTCTTATCAATAAATGATCCATAAATAATGATGGCTATGGATTAAAATACTTTTATTAACGCTGTGGGAGAAACTTTTTTATTTCATTTTTGTGCGTTTTGAGACATTAAATGTTTTATTTTCCTCTTTCTGTTGCTGCACTCTGATTGGCTGTTTACATCAGGTGAACTACCACGCCCGGTGTTATCACCTGACTCCATTCAGCGCTGTCGCTGTAATGTACAGCATCACCAAAGCTCAGGTAACGGGACACACTAAAACCCAAAGATGAATAAAAATATATGTAAAAAGATCATTTTGAATATGTTTGATTGTTTCTTATAAATTATGATAATTATATTTGTATAAAAAGCAGTATAAAAATATTAATCAAATAGGAAAATCTAAATGTATTTGGACATAATGACATTTAGAATATTTCTTTTAATAATACAAAGTTAAATATATTAAAATTAAAATGGAAAATGAAAGTATTTTAACATTATTTACAAATAAGTTTAAAAAGTTTAAATATTGCAAAATAGTAAATGCAGATACAATATGGAGGTTTACAACTGATCAGAATAATCTAAATAAATAATAATACAGTATAATGTATTTATTATAAATACAATATGAAAACTCATAGATAAATATTAAAAGAATAAAAATAGAGACTTAATTATTGATGATGGAGGGGGCACTGTGATGTTGCCTCACAGGAAGGAGGACTACTACTGATCTACTCCGGCTTCCTCCCACTAACCTGAGTCGGCCTGTCCACACGCATTTATACTTCAGGATATAAATTGTGTTATTATGTTGTCGGTGATTAATATGTTGTGTTGATCAGGGTGTGAAGGCTCTGTGGAAGGGGATGGGCAGCACATTCATCGTTCATGGTGTTACGCTCGGAGCCGAGGGCATCATCAGCGAGTTCACGCCACTGCCACGGTAACCACCTGCTCCCACTAGCACATGGATACAGTATTGTACAACGTCACTCTGACGTGTGTGTGTGTGTGTGTGTGTGTGTGTGTGTGTGTGTGTGCGCGTGAAGGGAGCTTCCTCACAGGTGCAGCTGGAAACAGGTGGCTGGGCATTTGCTGCTTAAAGGGTCAGTTTTTCTTCTTCTTCATCTTCTTACCTGTCAGTTCTTTTTTTTTTTTTTTTTTTTTTTTTTTTTTGCTGTTAAACAGAGACTGAGATACAAACTGACCCCGCCTCCTCTTTCTCTCTCTCTCTCTTGCAGATTAACGGCAGTCGTCGCTCTTCCATTTTACTGTGCCAGCCTCATTGAGACCGTGCAGGTCACTGATTATTGTTTATTGAATAGCGATGCCTCTTTTATGACAGCAGTCAGTTAGCAGCAGCTCATTAGCTTTCCTTTTATCACATGATGAGGTTTACCAACTAGTGGTCTAGATCAGAACCTCTTTCTCTGTTCATGACATCACTCACAGAGCAACCAATGAGAGTGAGGTGTTGTTGCGACTTTTTGATGTTGGTTTATGCCTTCACTGCCATGAGATCACATAAAGTGGTGCATAATCTCTCCAACACCTTACCAGCGTTGTGTGAGATTGATGACGCCATCAGCCACACGGCTCCTGTTTGAAACAACGAGAGCATGATGATGTCACACAAACAGGAAGCTGAGAAGCAGCTGTTAGATGACCTGCTGTTCAGTCATTTAGAACAGCGGTCTCCAACCTTTTTTGCGCCACGGACCGGTTTATGCCCGACAATATTTTCACGGACCGGCCTTTAAGGTGTCGCGGATAAATACAATAAAATAAAACTAGTACCGGTACCGAAAAAAAGAAGATTTATTCATAACACACGTGAAAAGACCAAGGAAAACGAGTTAACGATAAAAACGATAACAAAATAACGCTGAAAACCGATAAAAACCCTTAAAACTATACATTTCACACCTGAGCCTCAACTCTTGTGGCCCGGCACCAAACGACTCACTCACGGTCCGAGGCCCGGGGGTTGGGAACCGCTGATTTAGAGCAATGATTAGCTGGATGTGTGTGTGTGTGTGTGTGTGTGTGTGTGTGTGTGTGTGTGTGTGTGTGTGTGTGTGTTTTTGTTTTTTTGTTGTTGTTGTTTGTTTTAAATTGATCATTTGATCGGACCTGTGTTCCTCTCTCCATCTTCAGAGCGAGATTGTGCGGGATGAGTCGTCCTCTGGCCTGCTGGACTGCGTCCGTGAGGGTGTTGCTCGACTGCTGGGTGTCGGCGCACCTCACAGTTGTCGCCTGCTTCCTCTCAGATGCCTGCTGCTTCCCGCTGCGCTGCATGCCATTCTGCGCTATGCCGTGGCTACCTCCATCCAGCGGGTGGTGCTGTGGCTGCACCAGCGTAGCAAGAAGCAGCGGGCAGAACCATCCAATCCACTGGATGCCTACTTCCCCGAGCTGGCGGCATCTTGGGCGGGTTCTCTGGTGGCTGACGTGGTGTTGTTTCCTCTTGAGACGGTGCTACATCGCCTGGCTCTGCAGGGTACGCGCACCATCATTGATGCCACCGATGGAGTGGTCGCGGTGGGAAATGGCGGGAGCCCGCTGGTAGTGCCCGTAAACACGCAGTATGATGGCTTCTCTGACTGCCTGCACGCCATCAGCCGCAAGGAAGGCGGGGCTGGCTTCTACCGAGGTTTTGGCGTGCTGGTAGCCCAGTATGCTTTGCACGGAGCGCTGCTGGCCGCCGCCAGGACGCTGATGAGGGTGCTGCTGCTGGATGCCAAGGCCAGCTAGGTTGTTACTACAGAGACTGTTGTCATGACAACAGGACATTTCTCATCTTGTAAATGAGACGAAAAAGACCTGCTCGTGTGACGACATCAGCACTTGAGTCCTGTTACCTAGCAACCACTAAGAATCACCAGATTGTGTCACCTCCTCCCCAATGATGTCACTTCCTGCTTATGTTTGGACAAACAGTGGTGGCAGTTGTTTTCCTTCACGTAAACTGAGCATCACTTCCTGTGTTTTTGTTCAGCTCTGACAGCTGATTGGTCACCCACTACTGATATACAAACAAACATGTAAACAGATGTTTTTGTATAAAGTTGTAAAAAAATAAAAAAAAGTTCAGTGTAGATTTAGACTAAATTATTTCTGATCGATTGGTCTCTAAAGCGATACTTGGATGAGATGAGCCTGGCTTTTCAAAATAAGTGTCTGTTTAAGCTGGTGTAAGGTGTAATGGTGTCTGTAAATGTTTAAATGTGAAATAAATCAATGTTAATTTGACATTTTTCTTCTTTTTGAAACATTTTTAAATGGATTAATTTGGATTATTTTGAAATTCAGCTTTTTAAGTTTCATAGAAGAAATTTCAAACTTTTCTGACTTATTTTGAAAGTTTTAAAAATGTGACTGCATCTGTGTCAAAGCACTGTGAAGGTAAAAACTCCTGCAGCCTCTTCTCTCCTTATGTCAGGAGCAGAGATCTCCCTCAGCATGATAAGGGTTTCTTGCTCAGAGGTGGAGGACAGACATTTGAGACGTGAGAAAAACCATCACAGAGGATCCTGTACGTGTCACAGGTAGCAGGGGTACTTTCTAAAGTCTGCTTCAATGTTTTCAGCTGCAGATAATAACCTGACCGGTGGAGACTGCAGCGTTACTGGTTGTAATAACTGTGTTCTTCCACAAGGTGAAGCTGTTTACAGTAAGGTAAAGCATTTCCCTGTAGAGCCCTTAGTTCAGTTCGATTATATTTATATAAGTTTCCTAAAAGCGCTTTATATTAAAGTGTAACACACTGTTTGCTACTACAGCTACACATGTTTCTTTTCCAACTATTTATTTATGAGTGACTTATGTATGTATATATATGTATATATTGTACTATTCTTAGTTAGTGTATTGTCTGTCTTGTCTTAATATTGGTTTAAAATGGAGCACTGTAACAAAAAATAATTTCCCCCAGGGATCAATAAAGTATTCTGATTCTGATTCTAAAGACTTTACAGTAATACAGAGAAAACATGTGGATTGACTTTTAATACAGATACTTTAACTGGGGTGAAAATAAGCATCTGTCTGAGATTCTCTTTATTTCCAAACAGGACTAAGGAGATGAGAGGAAAACATCACCAATGCTTTATTCTTAACCTCCAGCTTTATCTGGATAGTTCACATGGAACAGGAACAAACTCGTTATTGATCTGTGTAACTTTATTCAAAAGTAATTTGCAGAGTGCTGCGACATACAAGCAAAAGCCTGACAAATTCAGAAACTGACGGAAAAGTCTCTGAGAAACAGTTTCCATTTATTCACAAATGAAATACAAATTTCAAGATCATAACGTATAAGGTAGTTATTTGTAGAGTTATTTGGTTGTAATAGTTATTTGGCCCAAAACTTGAGATAATATACAGAAAAATACATCTACATTTTTAAATATGTAAACTATAACACCAAGCTAAATCACTAAATGATCCAGAAAAACACAATAATGATAAAAATTCAGTATATATAATCCAGTATATGTAGACAGAAATAATAGTACTCTATCACAAGAAAAATTCTTTCAAAATCAGACATATTTTACAGTATTCATAATTTGCATTATATAATAAAATATACAATTATATTTAAAAGATTTTGTTGCAACTGTTGTGTTGCATTTGAAGAGAAAGATGTTAATGTTTTTGAAGTGATTTGAAAATTATTCCAGATTTGTGGACCACTGCATGGTCACACTGCAGGCACAAATGATAATTAAGCTGTTATAACAAACACATTAAATATCTTCATCCTTTCATGAACATTAAAGCATTTTCTTTATCTTAAAATAAGCTCCTTGAGCCGACTGTTGTGATTTGGGGCTATATAAATAAAACTGCAGTGAATTAACTTCCTGTGCTAATCATGTGTTGTTAGACAATACCTGCTAAATATGTCCACCTCGGTCTCTTGTTACAGCAAAGAACAAATAACAGACAGACTCTGATAAAACATTGATGTGTTCCTCCGCTTCCTCTCTCAGCTGCTGCTTGTTAGACACATCGTCCTGCTTTCTTCAGCTTCCGGCTGCTCAAAGACTCCTCTTCGTCAGCCCACTTTCATTCAGTTCAGTTATAAAACAAACCAAACCGATAGCCTGCTTCTATATTTCACTGGTTTACTTTTTCTTTTCTACTTAATGTATTTAATTTAGAGGTAGGGTCAAGTTTTATTCATGCATTACTTTCAGTTTTTAAAATGTCATCATGTTTATCCAAAAGACAAAAGCAGGGAGGAGGTGAGGAAGCCGTCGCTCCCAAACCTGCGTCACTGCATTTCTCTGTGTTCTTAACTTTCATTGTCAAAGAGCATTTGCGTTGAATAGAAAACATCTGCTGTTTCTTTAAAATGTGCATTAGACTGAGAACGTCACCAGGTGAGTCAGACTATCTAATATAATAATGTAACACTGAAAACACCTCAGCTTTCTGTTTTTAACTCAGAATAAACTTGGCCAGTTTTCTAGAAATGAGATCTGCACCCTCGCGAGTTGGATAGATGTGGTTGCTCTCAATGAGACCAGGTTTTAACCCAAACATTTTCCAGTTATTTATGAAGCCTACATTGTTTTCTGGACACCAGTTAGACAGCCAGCAGTTAAACGATGACAGGCTTCTAATGATGTGAGCATTGGTTCGACTGGGGAGGGGACCAGAGAAACCTACAGAATCCGACATCGTTTTTGCAAAGTTACACACCGACTCAATTTTAGGTTTTATGACCTCCAGTTGATGATTCTGGATGTCGTTATTGCTGACATGAATTACAATTTTATCAAATCTATGTTCATCCTGAGCCAGGAGTTTCAGTTTAGCCTCAATGTCGCCTGCTGTGGCCCCTGATCTGTATGTGAGTGTAGTTGCTGGAATCTCTGGGTCCACATCTTCAAGAACACAGTCGCCGATAACCAGAGTTTTTTTCCGTGCGAGTAGATGAAAAATGGTCTTTAAATCCTGATATAATTTCTTCTTTTTTCCTCTCAGTGTTTTCAGTAGTTTTTCAAACGTCTCTTCATCTGCCAGCCGATGAAGGAGAGGTCCACAGTAAAGCCTGACAAAGCAGAAAATCTCAGTTAAAGTTGATGAAGTGTGTTACACATCTGTGGAGCGCATCATTGGTCTGGTGTTTACCGGGCACACTGAGGTTCTGGTAGAGGGGAACACAGCAGCTGGTTCAGGTGGAGGCTCTGCCTCATGCAGCACAGCCATTGGCTGAAAGCATGAGCCACACGGGGCTGCCATTTCCTCCTGATAGCTGCATCCTTTAAAGTTTTCATCTTCCTCTCAAACTCGTCCTCTACAGACAAAATAAGACAAAGTTTCAGTGACACAGAACCAGAGACCAGCAGCAGTTTGTGTGGAAGCATCAGGAACTCTGACTACAGTCCATCTGCTGACTGCTTTCAAAGAGACTATAACCTGCTGTAACATGCAGGGAAATATCCTCTGTATAAATAGTCTATGTGGACCCACTTCCTTAACCATAAAGAATGTAATTATGTAGATAACTGTAAAATTTAAATGTTTAGACTTAACTGTCTTTGTGAAACTGTAACAAAATGCCAATTTATAAGAAATACAGCTAATAAACTATGTTTCACAGAGTTACAGCAGAATAATGAACACTGATTTCCTTTTTTTTCCCTTTCAATCAGCAGTGGGACATATTGTCTTGAAAACAGTGTGATGCTTGCAGACCTGTGACCTTCATTCAGCTGTCTCTAAAACCATCTCTCCAGTCTGAGAGACAAACTAAGCCTAATCTAACTCTGCTCAGGTTATGATGTCATGTAGATGTCTACTTTATTAGCAAAATCTATGAAATATAATGTATAAATATAATGTATAAATATAATGTATTTTTCTCCTCATTCAATGATATTATTACTTACATAGTAATAGTAGTGGTAGAATAGTTACTTGCATATTTCCACAACCCTCTATCCATAATCACATACTGTGTATGCAACCATTGCATGTAGCGTATTATCTTACTTATTTTGTATTTGTTTATATTTTATTTGTATTTTTTTTTCAATTTTTCTTCTGCTATCCGTACCTGAGCTGAGGTAATGCACAAATTTCCCCACCACGGGATCAATAAAGTCTTATCTCTCTTATATCATCGAGGTCATATTGGGACCACTTAAACTGAAACATGCATCTCACCTTATTTCACACTTTTATATTATTTTTGATGCTTTTTGGGCTGAATCACATTTAGATGTTCCTAATAATTAGTCCACTTCAATGACAGACACAAAGAGAACAAAATAAACAACAACACTAATTAGGAGTGAAAACAATAGCAGGCGTATCACAAGTGTTACTAATAAAGTAATGAGTGAAAATACTGATTTACACATATTTCCATGTATTTGCTAGTAAAATATCAGTCATGTTGCTCAGTGAGCTCAGAGACTTACCTGGACCATCACGATCACACACAAACCCCAGTAGGAGGGCGTGGAGGCAGTGGACAGTTTCAGCTTTTTGGCCAAGCTTTAAGTTGTTAAACCAGAAAACAGTCACACAGACTGGCAGCTTCAGCTGGTCGGGGATGTTTTCTAAGGCTGAAGTCTGAACCTGCAGAGCTTCTTCAAACACTCTGCGACGCAAACCCTCAGGAGCCTGCACAGAAAGGTACCACACAGACAAGATGCTCACATGTACCACAGAAACACATCTATGACCTGTCAGAGTAATTAAACACATATTTCATGATTAACCTCAGTACCTTATGCAGATGCTCTAGTTGCAGTTGTTTCCCTATGGATGGGACACGTTTGTCTTTGATCTCTTCTCTATCCCTGTCATATTCAGTGCACATCTGACCTCCAGTTAACAGTCCATAGAAGTACTGTCTGATGGGGTAAGCAGCTGTGTAACTACTGTGCTGTGAAAAGTCCTCCACAAGAGCAGGCAGCATCATTATCTTCTGATCCACAACACTTATGACGAAAGTGGTGATTTCTCCACGCTCAACTTTTTTACTCACCCATGATGGCAACTCAGAACTTGTTTTTTCTGGTTGAACATACTTTTGAATGGAGAGTTTGAAAGTTTGGTTTTCTTCTTTACCAACATGACTTAAAGCTTGACTCAGAGCACGTTCTCTCTTCTGTGAGTCGTTCAAACCATGCAGATTCACTTTACTTAAAAACCTGAGTATACCATCCAGTCTTTTAATCCTGTACTCACCAGATGAAGATGATTCATTTGCAAAGGTACCATTGTCTTTTAATATTGAATAATCATTTCCTGCTATTGAAGCAAAGACTGGCATGAGAGCAGGGTCCAATTTAAAATGCTCACAAAACTTTGAACGTGTGTAGAGCTTAGCAGGAATCTTGCCATCCTTCTTTCTTTTCCACTCAAAGTTGTCAAGATGAAGGAAACCTTTGTTCACATCATAGATGCAGAAATCTGCGTCATGGGACAGCACAGCACATTGTTTCTGATTTGCAGCAGAAACAACTTCAGGGTCTGCCTCTCCTAAACACTGTTTAAACTCTATGTCTTTCTCCTTCAAGATTTCTATGAAGACATCTTTTACCAGAGGTGGTAAGACGTTACATCCTTGTGGTGCAGCGTCAGGCTCACTCTCTGCTATTGTCTTTGCATTTTCTAGTCTACGCTTTAGACGCGAATGAAGAGTTTTCTGCTTCTCTGATCCTGCAGCTCCATCCAAGAAGATGTATGGAGTGACTTCGCAGTCCTTCAAAGCCTCAAAGAACTTACAGACATCGTCTTTAAATCCAGGATAATCTCCTCCACAGCGCTGGTCCAGCTTTGGATCAGAATTATAATACAAACAATAATAAAGAGCTGCACCATCAATAATGAGACTTGTTTTTTCTACTTTAACCTCTTCACAGAAACACAAATCATCTATCATTCTCTGTAACTTTGAAATCCCCATGATTCCTTGAAGAGTATGAAGGCGAGCCGTAGTTATTGTGGTTTTGCCTCTGTGTCTGTAGATTTTTATGTACCTATGGAAACAACATATAGGTACACACCCACACAGAAACTGTCACACCCAGTGTTGGGGAGTAACGGAATACATGTACCGCTGTTACGTATTTAAAATACAAAATATGAGTAACTGTATTCCGTTAGTTACCGTTTAAAAAGGTGGTATTCAGAATACAGTTACTTTGTTGAAATAAATGGATTACACTGCGGTACTTTCCTGTTTCATTTTGTCAGGACTGTTTGGGTTTTGTTTGACAGCTACGCTCTTTGTTCCAGGCGGCATGCGGTTGCCATGGTTACAGGGCGACGCTCTCTCTCTCTCTCTGCGACTGTGTGTTTCTTACAACAAACGATTGATAGATTGATGCATATATACCATCAAAACAGCGTACATCACTGTGTTTATTTTCATTCAAAGGCTTTATGATTTTTCCTATAATGGTGGGCCAGTCTCTAGTCAAAATACCCGGGCCAACTTTCTGTCCCAGTCCAGCCCTGTATGCAGCTCATCTGCAGTCTGGTGTTACCTACATCTTCCTATTCGGAAGGCAGGATTTCCGAGTTCTGAGTACAATTGAAAGCACCACGACTGCAGTTTTTGTGTTGGATGTAAAAAGCGCACATGACGCTGTGACATAGGCTAGAATCATGGCAGCGTCAATGACGGTCCAGGCGTGGCATTTCTCTCGTGGAAATGTGCACATTTTTTTTCTTTATTGGTAGGTGGCACAGTGCACTTGTGGCAAGTAAGCAAGCTAGAAGACTGGCAAAGTTATGGAAGCAACACATTAACAAGAGAATTCTGAGTAAAACCAAAGTTACTTTCCCTAGTAACTAGTTACTTTGAAAGTAACAAGTAACTTGAAGTAACTGAGTTACTTTTGATAGAAGTAACTAGTAATGTAACTAAGTTACTAATTTAAAGTAACTTACCCAACACTGGTGTTCAGTAACTATGTGACTGAGTGTGCAAATAAGCATGTTGTTCCCAGGTCCAGTTTGCAGAAGATTTGTGGATGTTTGTCTTGTTTTTGAGTCTTTTGGTGAGTATTGTAAGGTGTTTGTAAAAGTGTTTGTGTATATCAGTCCTTTGGTGGTAGTCAGTTGAGGGCTCAGACTGCTTGAGGGTAAAAGCTCTTACAGTGTGTAGTCGTTACATTTTTGATGCTGCAAAACTGTCTGCCAGATGGAAGGAGGGAGAACACTTCATGTGAGGGGTGGAAAGTTTCCTTCACTATGCTGTTCGCACGTCGGATGATGTGTCTGTCGTCGAGTTGGGAGATGGGTGGGAGAGGCCTCCAATGATCCTCTCTGCTGTCCTCACTATCTGCTGCAGAGACTTCTTTTCAGCAAAGGTGCAGTTCCCGTACCAGATAGTGATGTAGCAGCAGAGGACACTCTCAATTAGAGCTGGGCGATATAAGATTTTTTCATATCACGATATGTTTTTTTCATTTCAGGCGATAACGATATCACTATATTTGTAAGATTTAAATGTGCTCACAAGTAAAATGTGAAATAATCAGCAGCGTGTTTTTATTTAAATATTTGTTTCCCATAATAAGTTCAACAGGGTAGATGTACTTAAGGAACATGAGACTTTTTCAGATAAATAAAGGCAAATATTTCAAACTACACAAAAGGCAGCCGCTAAAGTGTTTAAGTTTCAAAATAGAACAAACGAAACAGACTAAATTGTCAATTCCACTTAGAAACAAAATATTAATTCTAAAAATAAATCTTAGTTTGTTTTACAGAAGAACAGACAAAACTGACTAACTTTTGTCAATATCAAATAAACTGAGAACTAAAAGGAAATTCTCAATCTCTCCTTGTTGTATAGCTGAGCTTTTCAAACAGTTTTAACAGTTACTTTAGTCTGACAAAAGCCGAATGACGAATTAGCGCTTCCAGTCAGAGACTGAGGCTACGTCCACACGTACACGGGTATTTTTGAAAACGGAGATTTTCCGTTTTCGTTTTAAAAAATAATCCCGTCCACACATAAAGGCAGAAATGAAGGAAAACGCTGCTATGAACATGCCAAAGCAGCAGGTGGCGCTAGATTCCTAACCGTGCAGAAATGTTGGCCAATCAGAAGTCTAGAAGCCTCGGTGGGAAAAAGTAAACAAAGCTGGGGCATAGAAGCAGAACCGAGTCGTATGTGTGGAGGGACAGTAACTGTGTGTATATGTAAGCATTTAAACACTGCAGAGAGTAGAATTAACAGTAACAGTATTGTAGAAATTCATTTCACCGAAACAATAACGTGGCGCACAGTGTGACGTCAAAAAATGTGCACACCTTTGACGCTGCGTTTTCTCAGTTTTCCTAGTCCACACATAAATGCAAAAATGGAGTTTTCAAAAATCTTCGTTTTCAGTGACCAAAAACGCCGTTTACGTGTGGACGAAAGGTGCAAACGCATAGAAAAATCTGCGTTTTCAAAAATACCCGGGTACGTGTGGACGTAGCGCATGCACCAGTTCATTGTATTTCCAGACTTGCTTTCGGCACAATTTACAGTGCACGCTACTCTGTTTTTTGTCAGACTTGAAATAGCCGAAATACCTTCACACTACGGAACTTCTATGGCTCTTCCGTTCGACAATCTCTCCGGCATTGGAACCATCTGTTTTCTCTTCGGTCACGCTCGGTTGATTTTTCTAGTCGGCACACTCATTTCCTCCATTACCCGGGCGGTACGGTGGCTGGCTGCTTCCCAAACAAATACACATGTGCGGCTTGGCACTTGTGCTGTACGTATCAAGTCACGTGACGTGACGCACCTTTTTTTTTTTTTTTAAGAGGACAAGAGCGGCGAGGTCTATCGCGATAGTTTAATTTTTCTATCGAGAAAAAGTTCTATCGCAACACATATCGTTATCGTTCTATCGCCCAGCTCTACTCTCAATGCTTGCCTGGTAAAATGAGGATGGCAGGAGGGAGACTGTCCTTCTTCAGTTTTCTAAGAAAGTGAAGACGTTGTTGGGCTTTGTTCATGATGGTGGTGGTGTTCAGGTTCCAGGAGAGGTCATCTGATATGTGCACACCTAGGAACTTCACACTGTTGGCCATCTCAACAGCAGATCCGTTGATGTGCAGTGGGGTGTGAGTCGTTGAGCTCTTCCTGAAGTTAACAACCATTTCCTTGAGAGTTTGCTTGCTAAACATGATTGCGCCTGTGTGTTTGGCACGCCGTATACTGCTCTCTCGTATCTGTCTCATTTTATTGTTTTTAGCTAATCACTGGCACACAGCTTTGAAACCTCACCTGAGTTTTAGCTCTCAGTGGTTAAACACTGGACTTAATTCATTCAGGTTCTGTCTGTCGGGTCACATTTAGTTCGCTGTTTTATTTACAACTGAGCAAATCGGGTTGGCTCAGATTAAAGTTACGTAACTGCAGTTTTACTGAAGTTTAATGTCTCACTGGTACATGAACCAAGACTGGACCATTCATTTTTCTTTATTATCTGGTGTGATTTGGATTTTTAAACAGTGAATTAGGAGATTAAACTGACTTTTAATGTCTTTTTATACAAAGAGAAAAGAGAAGGTGTATTATCACCGAGAGGAGCAGAGCTTTCAACAGCATGTTCATCATAATGACTGCAACCTGTACAGAAATATTACATTATCTGTTTTTTAATAGTTATTCAACTGTATTATAAGGATCAGCTATCTGTTAGAATTTTCCGAGTTTACTAACAACGTAACAAATATATTCAAATAAACACATTTCTTATTTTGGAACTAATCTTTCAAGAAGTGAAAACAGTCTGTCCATCCTCTCCCTGCTCTTCTCTCCTCAGCATCTCTTTGCTGCCTCATGCTGGAAGTTTCTTCCTGTTAAAAGGGAGTTTTTCTGGATGAAGCTTGCAGCCATATGTTGTATTTGAGTTTTATACATTTTCTAGCTCAACACATGGCAAAATGTGAAAAAGTGAGAGGTGTGTTTAAAACATACTGAAAATAAGGAGGGAATTTCAAGTCCAGAAACAAAAACTAATAGATTAATTGTTGTGTTGTGCTGCTCTCTAACAACAGAGTCTGAAACAACCTTCCTGGAAAAACCAGGAAGGTTACTTAAACCTCTGATGCCATAAACACATTAACCTACAACTTTGCTATTGTTTAAGCAGTGAGGTCAGGTATCCAGGTGACCGTGTGCTCCAAAGAACAGCTTCAACCTGTTCACCCTGATCTGTGGAAGCCTTTGAGTGTTCAGGTCTGAAAAGACAAAACTGCTTGCACCTGTTTCAGATTTTCTGTTAAATCACATGACCCAGAGTCTCACCTAATCCTCCACCCTCCTCACTGATTCATGTCTGTTTCTCTGAGGAAAGAAAAATCAGCTATTGCAGACTAAAAACATCCTGTTCATATGTGCAAATCTACATTTGCTGTACAGGAAGTCGTGGTTTGTTCCCCGGTTGCTCTACTTTGTGTGTTTTAGTGTCCTTGGGTGAAATACTGAAACCCGAGTTCCCCCCAGTGCACCTACTGGAGGATGAGTGTGTGAATTTTAGGTCAAAACACTCTGAAATATAGAACTGTATGAATGGATTAATAAACCAATCAGTTTCTTTGTAAGAATTTAATAGCAACAGGTTGACCAAAGTGCTGTACAAAGTAAAAAAGTAAAACAAACACAGAAAAAACAAAAACAAAACAATTAAAAGCTAGGGAGTAAAGACGTGTTTTCAGACGGGATTTAAAAATGTTCAGTGTTGGAGAGATCTTAATTCGAAGAGGCACACCGTTCCAAAGTTTAGGTGCAGCAATCACAAAGGCCCGGTCTCCTCTGTGTTTCAGTCTGCTTCTAGGAAATAATCAGAAGCAACTGATCAGCTAACTTAAGAGTTCTGTTTGGAGTATTTTTAGTTAACAGATCAGAGAGGCACGAGGAGCTAATCCATTTAGAGACTTAAAAACAAGCAATAAAATCTTAAAATCAGTTCTAGAACGTACTGGAAGCCAGTGTGAACGAGCCAAGACTGGGAAATTATGGTCACGTTTACGTGTGCCTGTCAAGAGTCGGGCTGCAGCATTCTGAACAAGCTGAAGACGAGAGAGCAGAGCCTGGCTGAATGAGGTGTGCAGTGATAAACTGCTTTGCATGTTTAAGTAAAGGGTTAGTTCTTTATTCTGAATATAATCATACAAAACAATAAAACCACATTAATTATTCATCCATAATGCAAACACACATGCAGCCTCATAGCCTTCTTTCATTGCGGCTGAGTGATGCTGTGGACGCATGAATACATCAGTAATAAAAAAAGAGATTATAATCAGTCGGTACAAGTATGTTTACTTGCATCACAGAACTATGGTTCATCCCTTGTGCCTTCACAGGTCTGGTTACAGTTTAAATTTTTTTCTTTAATTTGGCTTCATTAATTACTTTAATAATTACTTGTTTAACACTGTTAAACTATTCTGTATAGTGTCTTTAAGTGTCCACGAGATTTCACTAATACCCAGTGTCTGATTTTGTAAATAACACATATGCACCATACAGTGGGGCAAAAAAGTATTTAGTCAGCCACCGATTGTGCAAGTTCCCCCACTTAAAATGATGACAGAGGTCAGTAATTTGCACCAGAGGTACACGTCAACTGTGAGAGACAGAATGTGAAAAAAAAATCCATTCACATGGTAGGATTTGTAAAGAATTTATTCGTAAATTAGGGTGGAAAATAAGTATTTGGTCACCTCAAACAAGGAAAATCTCTGGCTCTCACAGACCTGTAACGTCTTCTGTAAGAAGCTTTTCTGTCCCCCACTCGTTACCTGTATGAATGGCACCTGTTTGAACTCATCATCTGTATAAAAGACACCTGTCCACAGCCTCAAACAGTCAGACTCCAAACTCCGCCATGGCCAAGACCAAAGAGCTTTCGAAGGACACCAGGAAAAGTATTGTAGACCTGCACCAGACTGGGAAGAGTGAATCTACAATAGGCAAGCAGCTTGGTGTGAAAAAATCAACTGTGGGAGCAATCATCAGAAAATGGAAGACATACAAGACCACTGATAATCTCCCTCGATCTGGGGCTCCACGCAAGATCTCATCCCGTGGGGTCAAAATGATCATGAGAACGGTGAGCAAAGATCCCAGAACCACACGGGGGGACCTGGTGAATGACCTGCAGAGAGCTGGGACCAAAGTAACAAAGGTCACCATCAGTAACACACTACAACGGCAGGGAATCAAATCCCGCAGTGCCAGACGTGTTCCGCTGCTGAAGCCAGTGCATGTCCAGGCCCGTCTGAAGTTTGCCAGAGAGCACATGGATGACACAGCAGAGGATTGGGAGAATGTCATGTGGTCAGATGAAACCAAAGTAGAACTTTTTGGTATAAACTCAACTCGTCGTGTTTGGAGGAAGGAGAATACTGAGTTGCATCTCAAGAACACCATACCTACTGTGAAGCATGGGGGTGGAAACATCATGCTATGGGGCTGTTTTTCTGCCAAGGGGACAGGACGACTGATCCGTGTTAAGGACAGAATGAATGGGGCCATGTATCGTGAGATTTTGAGCCAAAACCTCCTTCCATCAGTGAGAACTTTGAAGATGAAACGAGGCTGAGTCTGCCAACATGACAATGATCCAAAACACACCGCCCGGGCAACAAAGGAGTGGCTCCGTAAGAAGCATTTGAAAGTCCTAGAGTGGCCTAGCCAGTCTCCAGACCTCAACCCCATAGAAAATCTGTGGCGGGAGTTGAAAGTCCGTGTTGCTCGGCGACAGCCCCAAAACATCACTGCTCTCGAGAAGATCTGCATGGAGGAATGGGCCAAAATACCAGCTACTGTGTGTGCAAACCTGGTAAAGACCTATCCGGTTGTTCAGTGATGACGCGACGAATCCTACTTCCGGGTCTAAAGTAGTCTGCGTTTAATATGGCTTTTGTGTTGTTAACATGTTTAATGTTATGTATTTTCTTCTATTTGATCTCAAAAAGCTCCTAAAACAGTCAGTGATCACTGTTGACCTCCCTCGGCTTTTATTACCGCTAATCATTTATTTAAGCTCAGTTTTTAAAACCTTAGGATGTAACTACAGCCCAGCCCATGCAGCAGTATATGAATGACTAACCTCGTATTGTGGATGGATTATCTCAGTTGTTCTCCTGGCTGAAGTTTGGTCCTTTTACAGCATCCTGCCATGCGATTACATTTGTTCCTGACCACCGAGAACACTCACGGTAACTTTTATCGAGTGGAAAAAAAAGTTAGCTTGTTTATATTATGCTAACGTAGCTGTGTCGCTAGCGGTCACGCAGCACATCATTATATACCAGCTAGCCCAACTTCAGTAACCCTACAAACGTTACTGCTGTTTAGTTTTCTGTCTTCATTTATGCTGGAAGTGATAACAGAGCTGTACGTTTTAATTTGTTTCCAAAACCCCGCAGTCAGGACATGCTATATTGTATTTAGATAGAAGCTAGCGAGCTAACTCCCTGCTAACTTCTAACTCCGTTAAATGTCATAAATTCCGTTTTCATGGATGCCTGGATGTTAAACTCAATTGTTACACCTGGTAGAGCAGAACGCTGATCATTTTATTAAAGATGAAAGACTTTAGACAGTTTTTCAACTCTCAGTAATGCCACAGTGATCGTTTGATATATGGACCTGCAGCGGAGTTTAGACCCAGACACGGCTAGTGACGTCAGACTGAACAACCGGATAGTAAACGTTTGACCTCTGTTATTGCCAACAAAGGTTATGTTACAAAGTATTGAGTTGTATTTTTGTTATTGACCAAATACTTATTTTCCACCCTGATTTACGAATAAATTCTTTACAAATCCTACCATGTGGATTCATGGATTTTTTTTTCACATTCTGTCTCTCACAGTTGAAGTGTACCTCTGGTGCAAATTACTGACCTCTGTCATCATTTTAGGTGGGGGAACTTGCACAATCGGTGGCTGACTAAATACTTTTTTGCCCCACTGTATATACTTAACACATCACATATTTTTCGTTACTCTGTTTCTGCACACAGGTTCTTAAATTCTTGATGTTGCTTGGACACAATAGCCTAAGATCGTTTATCAGCAGGGGTTAAAGTGGGATTTGGTAGGTGGAGGAACCCTAAGATCAGGTGTAGCCGTGCAGCGTAGGAACAAGAATCACTTAGAAATAAGTCATATAGTAATTTGCAGGGATAGAACGAATCAACAGTCCCAACATTTAAAGATCACCAGCTGCAGCAGGAGAAACAGAGAGGACAAGTTTAAGGCAAATGTTAAAGAATTACTTTTATAAATGAAGAGTTAAAATATAACTCGTGGATCATCAGTGCTCAAATTCATGAATATGAATGAACTCTGATCATTTTTGTTTGTAACTGCTGTGTCTGACTCAGAGCTGCATCACTGAGCGACAAAAAGTTCAGGCTCATGAATATTATTTATGAACAAACATGAATATAAAATCAGATCAGATCAGTGCTGGTGGGGAAAATGAAATTCTCACAGATTTAATCACACACTCGTCCTGTTTTGAGGGCTTTGGGTTTTTGATTCGTGTTCATCTTTCTTGTTTTTATGATGACAGTGTTGTGATACTATTCTGTTCTTGGCTTTTGTGTTCAGTCATTATTAGAGACAAATTGTTGAAAAGAGCTACTTTTTACTGTCTTGAACTGTTTTACGTTTTCTTGAGTTTAGCTTATACCGAGAAAAAAAACAGATTTACCAACATATAGAAATAAAATGACCTTTGACCCTTAGTTGTACCGCTAAATCCTCTACTTCAAACACTTCATTCAATCGTGCAGAAAAAATAAAGAACAAAAAATTAAATTTAAATATAAACTATTTGACCTGTATAATTATCATCTGTTTTCAGTATGGCTTCATGTCACATCTGAAGATCTTTTAAAAAAAGAGCATACAGAGGATGCAGTAAAAATAAAGTAAAAGGGGAAAAGGACACAGGATCCCTTTCCAAAAAGTTAATGACAAACAGTCTTTAGGTTCTCATACAATTCCTTCTTTTCTCCTCTCAGTGTTTTCTGTACTTCTTCAATCGTGTCTTCATCTGCCAGCCGATGAAGGAGAGGTCCACAGTAAAGCCTGACAAAGCAAAATCTCAGTTAAAGTTGATGAAGTGTGTTAAACATCTGTGGAGCGCATCATTGGTCTGGTGTTTACCGGGCACACTGAGGTTCTGGTAGAGGGGAACACAGCAGCTGGTTCAGGTGGAGGCTCTGCCTCATGCAGCACAGCCATTGGCTGAAAGCATGAGCCACACGGGGCTGCCATTTCCTCCTGATAGCTGCATCCTTTAAAGCTTTCATCTTCCTCTCAAACTCGTCCTCTACAGACAAAATAAGACAAAGTTTCAGTGACACAGAACCAGAGACCAGCAGCAGTTTGTCTTCTTGTTCAGGCTGATGTGGAAGCATCAGTGCTGCTGCTGTCACACAAACTCTGACTACAGGATGTCTGACTACAGTCCATCTGCTGACTGCTTTCAGAGAGACTAACCTGCTGACAGCTGACTGTGAATAATAAACAGAACTAGAAAAATTTGCATTTCCTGCGAAAATGCAGTGTGGATGCTTAAAGCTGAAGCTGTATGCAAAAAGTAGCTGAAAAAGCTGAAAAGTTGCAGAAATTGTAAAAACTTTGCAGAAGCAAAAGAAGTTTGCTAAAATGGAATAACTTAGCAGAACTGCAATATCTTAGAGGAAACATAATACTTGGCAGAAATACAATAGCATAGCAGAATTTAGCAGAAATATTGTAACTTACCAGAAACATGATAACTTCTCAAAAATACAAGAATTTAGGAGAAATAGTATAAGATAACAGAAAGAATATATTTAGCCAAAAATACTTAAACATTACAGAAACACTATGATTTAGAAAAATAGTACAACAGAGCAGAAATATTGTGATTTACCAGAGACACTGTGATGAACTATGAATATTGTAATTTTAAATTGAGACTATGTTTTAGCACAAATATTATAATTTGGCAGAAATACTATAATTTAGCAGAAATACTATATTAAGCACAAATCCTATAAAAAGCAGAAATGGTATGATTAAGCACAAATACTACATTTAGTAGAAATACTTTGTTTTAGCACAAATCCCATAAAAAGCAGAAATACTGTACTATGATTTAGTAGAAAAACTATAATTAATCAGAAATACTAAATTTAGCAGAAATACTATATTAAGCACAAATACTATGAAAAGCATAAATAGTATGATTAAGCATAAATACTACATTTAGCAGAAATACTATATTAAGCACAAATCCTATAAAAGCAGAAATAGTATATTAAGCACAAATCTTATAAAATAGCAGAAATAGTATGATTTAGCACAATAGTAATAAGTTAAACAGAAAAATTGGAAAAGCAAAATGGACAGCTGAAAAAATGCTGAACATGCTGAGGGTCCCTCAAATATACTTGTTAAATGACAAAAATCTGCAAAAAAATTTATTACAGCCACACAATCACAAATATGTACACATGAGGAAACACACATGCACAGAGAGACCCACACACAAGATCCAATTCAGTCAACCAGTCTAAATATATTGAATTTAAATCTTAGAATGAGATCATCCCATTAAAAGCCTCTCTCTCTCTCTCTCTCTCTCTCTCTCTCTCTCTCTCTCTCTCTCTCTCACACACACACACACAGGGAGAGAGAAGTAAGTTTCTAGGTCAGCCTGGGAGCTGGTGAATTTGAATCCACCAATCAGAGAGGCTGTGCACTTTTCCCCACCAAAACAGGTGCATCTGTTTACACACGCAGCAGCACAGAGAGACACAGGATTTTTGCAGTCTATTTCTCATAGTGACGACTCCCCTCAAACAAATGACCGTAATTTCCTAACCGTAGGGGCTAGAAGGGTCATTCTTACACCGTTTTGTTCAGAAGAGATGGGGGAATCTTCAAGTGTTGACAATTTAATATTAAAATATGAATTTTTAGAGATATATGACATGGATGACTTGTTGACTTAGAAGCCACGAATTCCCCAATATGCAAATTTGAATGCCTGAGACCACATATGTGATTGGCTGGCTGGGAAGCCGTGCAGGCCCTGATTTGTGGATTTGAATTCCTCAGCCCTCAGATATGATTGGCTGGCTTAGAAGCCACGAAGGCCCCAATATGCAAATTTGAATGCCTCAGGACACTTATTTGATTGGCTGGGAAACTGTGCAGGCCCTGATTTGAAAATTTGAATGTCTCAGTCCTCACAGAGGATTGGCTGCCTGGGGACCTGGCAGAAATATATAGAAATACTATTATTAAGCATAAATACTACATTTAGTAGAAATACTATGTTTTAGCACAAATATTATAAAAAGAAGAAAAACTATAATTTAGCAGAAATACTATATTAAGCACAAATCCTATAAAAAGCAGAAATACTATAATTTAGAACAAATAGTATAAAAAGCAGAAATACTATAATTTAGCAGAAATACTATGTTAGGCACAAATCCTATAAAAAGCAGAAATACTATAATTTAGCAGAAATACTATGTTAGGCACAAATCCTATAAAAAGCAGAAATACTATAATTTAGCAGAAATACTATATTAGGCATAAATCCTATGAAAAGCAGAAATAGTATGATTTAGCAGAAATACTGTATTTAGCACAAGTACCGAAAAGTACCAGAAATACTATGATTTAGCAGAATAGTAATAACTTATTGAAACACAAATGCACAGAGGGACACACAAACACAGGCTCTAATCCAGTCAACCAGTCTAACTATGTTCAATTTAAATCCTACAATGACATGCTGTCAAATAAGGGCAGGGTCCTCTCTCTCCCACTAAACACACACACACACACACACACACACACACACACACACACACACACAGGGAGAGAGGACTAAGTTTCTAGGTCAGCCTGGGAGCTGCTGAATTTGAATCCACCAATCAGAGAGGCTGTTTACGTTTTCCCGCCAAAACAGGTGCATCTTTTTACACACGCAGCACAGAGACATAGACCTGCTTCTTTCAGTTTATTTCACATAGTGAGGATTCCCCTCAAACAAATGACCATAATTTCCTAACCATAGCGGCTAGAGCGGTCATTCTTACACCGTTTTGTTCAGAAGAGATGGGGGAATCTTCAAGTGTTGACAATTTATCATTAAAATATGAATTTTTAGAGATATATGACATGGATGACTTGTTGACTTAGAAGCCACGAATTCCCCAATATGCAAATTTGAATACCTGGAGCCCACATACATGATTGGCTGGCTGGGAAGCTGTGCAGGCCCTGATTTGTGGATTTGAATTCCTCAGCCCTTAGATATGATTGGCTGGCTTAGAAGCCATGAAGGCCCCAATATGCAAATTTGAATGCCTCAGGACACATATATGATTGGCTGGGAAGCCGTGCAGGCCCTGATTTGAAAATTTGAATTTCTCAGTCCTCACAGAGGATTGGCTGCCTGGGGACCTGGCAGAAATATATAGAAATACTATGATTAAGCATAAATACTACATTTAGTAGAAATACTATGTTTTAGCACAAATACTATAAAAAGCAGAAATACTATAATTTAGCAGAAATACTATATTAAGCACAAATCCTATAAAAAGCAGAAACAGGATGATTAAGCATAAACACTACATTTAGTAGAAATACTATGTTTGAGCAAAAATCCTATAAAAAGCAGAAATACTATATTAGGCACAAATCCCATAAAAAGCAGAAATAGTATGATTAAGCATAAATACTACATTTAGTAGAAATACTATGTTTTAGCACAAATAGTATAAAAAGCAGAAATATTGTAATTTAGCAGAAATACTATATTAGGCACAAATCTTATAAAATAGCAGAAATAGTATTATTTAGCACAATAGTAATAAGTTAAACAGAAAAATTGGAAAAGCAAAATGGACAGCTGAAAAAATGCTGAACATGCTGAGGGTCCCTCAAATATACTTGTTAAATGGAAAAAATCAGCAAAAAAATGCACAGGGAGAGAGAAGTAAGTTTCTAGGTCAGCCTGGGAGCTGCTGAATTTGAATCCACCAATCAGAGAGCCTGTGTACTTTTTCCCGCCAAAACATGTGCCTCTTTTTACACACGCAGCACAGAGAGGCACAGGATTATTGCAGCCTATTTCTCATAGTGAGGACTCCCCTCAAACAAATGACCATAATTTCCAAACCGTAGGGGCTAGAGCGGTCATTCTTACACCGTTTTGTTCAGAAGAGATGGGGGAATCTTCCAGTGTTTACAATTTATCATTAAAATATGAATTATTAAAGATATTTGACTTCTAATGCACCATAACTGAGTAGAGCGAAGCAAAAACTGCCTTGACTTGCCCTCAAACAACGCTTTGTGACTTGAAATCTATTTGGAGTATCGATATCATTCTTTCACCGTAAGAGACAGCAGGCTTTGGTGAACAATCATGGAAATTTTCAGGTCTCTGTGGAAATCCAACAAAAAGTTATGACGAGAGAAAAAAGTGGTTCATTTCCACAGTTTGAAATCTGAAGAAATCTGAGCGAAGGACGAATTTCCTACCCTCAAACAAGTCCAACTCATTTCAGAACGGTAATAGGTGAGAAAGAAATTCTTGAATTGTGAGCGTCAGGGGTGTCTGAAGATATTCGGGGACAAGCCTCATGTCTTAACTTTGCTTCGTTAAGGAGATATGACGATTCGAATATGCCTCTCATTACAGAAATCCAGCGGTGATTTTGAACAAGCTCTCCATTCACTTTATATGGAGAGTTTTCTGACATTGTGTTGGTCTGAGGAGATTTGCGAAAATTCTATAAATCCCACAACAATGATGGTGACATTTTCTGAAAGCCAGCAAAAATACCTACGTTTTGATGTATAATTTGTGGAAGTTGAGTGAAAATTGAGCAAGTAGCAGGAAGTTGTTCGGACATGAAGAGAAGACTGCAAAACCTTCAGTGACACACTGGAAGCCAAGAGCATAGCAACCATAACAACGCATGTATTTTGTGAAAAATCACAATTTTGCAACTCAAAACTTTAAGAGGCATAAAAGTAAAACAGTAGAAGATTTGAAAAAGCTGAATCATACCTGAATAGCCCAATAATTTGTGAACATTTTAAAATTTGAATGGTTGTTCTAGGTGAAAATATGAGGAAGTAGTTAAGTTTCAAAAACAAGCAAATTTTAGCAGAATTGCAGAAGTTTCCCATTCATTTCAATGGGACAAATTAAAGGAAAAAAGTGGAATATTTTAAAAAGTATAATAGTTAAAAATAGCAAAAGTCATAGCCGGCATTAGCAAAAATAGCTGAATAGTTTAAAGTTTGAACGGTGAAAATAGCACAAAAATTGTGGAAGTAGTTCCACGGCGAAAAGTGTACGGAAGTCCTAAGAATAATAAAGAACTAGAAAAATTTGCATTTCCTGCGAAAATGCAGTGTGGATGCTTTAAAGCTGAAGCTGTATGCAAAAAGTAGCTGAAAAAGCTGAAAAGTTGCAGAAATTGTAAAAACTTTGCAGAAGCAAAGGAACTTTGCTAAAATGGAATAACTTAGCAGAACTGCAATATCTTAGAGGAAACATAATACTTGGCAGAAATACAATAGCATAGCAGAATTTAGCAGAAATATTGTAACTTACCAGAAACATGATAACTTCTCAAAAATACAAGAATTTAGGAGAAATAGTATAAGATAACAGAAAGAATATATTTAGCCAAAAATACTTAAACATTACAGAAACACTATGATTTAGAAAAATAGTACAACAGAGCATGAAATATTGTGATTTACCAGAGACACTGTGATGAACTATGAATATTGTAATTTTAAATTAAGACTATGTTTTAGCACAAATATTATAATTTGGCAGAAATACTATAATTTCGCAGAAATACTATATTAAGCACAAATCCTATAAAAAGCAGAAATGGTATGATTAAGCATAAATTCTACATTTAGTAGAAATACTTTGTTTTAGCACAAATCCCATAAAAAGCAGAAATACTGTACTATGATTTAGTAGAAAAACTATAATTAATCAGAAATACTAAATTTAGCAGAAATACTATATTAAGCACAAATCCTATGAAAAGCAGAAATAGTGTGATTAAGCATAAATACTACATTTAGCAGAAATACTATATTAAGCACAAATCCTATAAAAGCAGAAATAGTATATTAAGCACAAATCTTATAAAATAGCAGAAATAGTATGATTTAGCACAATAGTAATAAGTTAAACAGAAAAATTGGAAAAGCAAAATGGACAGCTGAAAAAATGCTGAACATGCTGAGGGTCCCTCAAATATACTTGTTAAATGACAAAAATCTGCAAAAAAATTTATGACAGCCACACAATTACAAATATGTACACATGAGGAAACACACATGCACAGAGAGACACACACACAAGATCCAATTCAGTCAACCAGTCTAAATATATTGAATTTGAATCTTACAATGAGATCATCCCATTAAAAGGCTTTCTCTCTCTCTCTCTCTCTCTCTCTCTCTCCCTGTCACACACACACACACACACACACACACACACACACACACACACACACACACACAGGGAGAGAGAAGTAAGTTTCTAGGTCAGCCTGGGAGCTGCTGAATTTGAATCCACCAATCAGAGAGGCTGTGCACTTTTCCCCACCAAAACGGGTGCTTCTGTTTACACACGCAGCACAGAGAGAGACACTGGATTATTGCAGTCTATTTCTCATAGTGACGACTCCCCTCAAACAAATGACCATAATTTCCTAACCGTAGGGGCTAGAACGGTCATTCTTACACCGTTTTGTTCAGAAGAGATGGGGGAATCTTCAAGTGTTGACAATTTATCATTAAAATATGAATTTTTAGAGATATATGACATGGATGACTTAGAAGCCACGAATTCCCCAATATGCAAATTTGAATGGCTGAGGCCACATATATGATTGGCTGGCTGGGAAGCTGTGCAGGCCCTGATTTGTGGATTTGAATTCCTCAGCCCTCAGATATGATTGGCTGGCTTAGAAGCCATGAAGGCCCCAATATGCAAATTTGAATGCCTCAGGACACTTATATGATTGGCTGGGAAACCGTACAGGCCCTGATTTGAAAATTTGAATGTCTCAGTCCTCACAGAGGATTGGCTGCCTGGGGACCTGGCAGAAATATATAGAAATACTATGATTAAGCATAAATACTACATTTAGTAGAAATACTATGTTTTAGCACAAATACTATAAAAAGCAGAAATACTATAATTTAGCAGAAATACCATATTAAGAACAAATCATATAAAAAGCAGAAATACTATATTAAGCACAAATTCTATAAAAAGCAGAAATACTATATTAAGCACAAATCCTATTAAAAGCAGAAATACTATATTAAGCACAAATCTTATGAAATAGCAGAAACAGTATGATTTAGCACAATAGTAATAAGTTAAACAGAAAAATTGGAAAAGCAAAATGGACAGCTGAAAAAATGCTGAACATGCTGAGGGTCCCTCAAATATACTTGTTAAATGAAAAAATCAGCATAAAAATGCACAGGGAGAGAGAAGTAAGTTTCTAGGTCAGCCTGGGAGCTGCTGAATTTGAATCCACCAATCAGAGAGCCTGTGTACTTTTTCCCGCCAAAACAGGTGCATCTTTTTACACACGCAGCAGAGAGAGGCACAGGATTATTGCAGCCTATTTCTCATAGTGAGGACTCCCCTCAAACAAATGACCATAATTTCCTAACCGTAGGGGCTAGAGCGGTCATTCTTACACCATTTTGTTCAGAAGAGATGGGGGAATCTTCCAGTGTTAACAATTTATCATTAAAATGTGAATTTTTAGAGATATACGACATGGATGACTTGTTGACTTAGAAGCCACGAATTCCCCCAATATGCAAATTTGAATGCCTGAGGCCACATATATGATTGGCTGCCTGGGAAGCCGTGCAGGCCCTGATTTGTGGATTTGAATTCCTCAGCCCTCAGATATGATTGGCTGGCTTAGAAGCCATGAAGGCCCCAATATGCAAATTTGAATGCCTCAGGACACATATATGATTGGCTGGGAAACCGTGCAGGCCCTGATTTGAAAATTTGAATGTCTAAGTCCTCACAGAGGATTGGCTGCCTAGGGACCTGGCAGAAATATATAGAAATACTATGATTAAGCATAAATACTACATTTAGTAGAAATACTATGTTTTAGCACAAATACTATAAAAAGCAGAAATACTATAATTTAGCAGAAATACTATATTAAGCACAAATCCTATAAAAAGCAGAAATACTATATTAAGCACAAATTCTATGAAAAGCAGAAATACTATATTAAGCACAAATTCTATAAAAAGCAGAAATACTATATTAAGCACAAATCCTATTAAAAGCAGAAAGACTATATTAAGCACAAATCTTATGAAATAGCAGAAACAGTATGATTTAGCACAATAGTAATAAGTTAAACAGAAAAATTGGAAAAGCAAAATGGACAGCTGAAAAAATGCTGAACATGCTGAGGGTCCCTCAAATATACTTGTTAAATGAAAAAATCAGCAAAAAAATGCACAGGGAGAGAGAAGTAAGTTTCTAGGTCAGCCTGGGAGCTGCTGAATTTGAATCCACCAATCAGAGAGCCTGTGTACTTTTTCCCGCCAAAACAGGTGCATCTTTTTACACACGCAGCAGAGAGAGGCACAGGATTATTGCAGCCTATTTCTCATAGTGAGGACTCCCCTCAAACAAATGACCATAATTTCCAAACCGTAGGGGCTAGAGCGGTCATTCTTACACCGTTTTGTTCAGAAGAGATGGGGGAATCTTCCAATGTTAACAATTTATCATTAAAATATGAATTTTTAGAGATATACGACATGGATGACTTGTTGACTTAGAAGCCACGAATTCCCCCAATATGCAAATTTGAATGCCTGAGGCCACATATATGATTGGCTGCCTGGGAAGCCGTGCAGGCCCTGATTTGTGGATTTGAATTCCTCAGCCCTCAGATATGATTGGCTGGCTTAGAAGCCATGAAGGCCCCAATATGCAAATTTGAATGCCTCAGGACACATATATGATTGGCTGGGAAACCGTGCAGGCCCTGATTTGAAAATTTGAATGTCTAAGTCCTCACAGAGGATTGGCTGCCTGGGGACCTGGCAGAAATATATAGAAATACTATGATTAAGCA
Source organism: Diplotaxodon limnothrissa (assembly GCF_057381915.1). Classification (NCBI taxonomy): domain Eukaryota; kingdom Metazoa; phylum Chordata; class Actinopteri; order Cichliformes; family Cichlidae; genus Diplotaxodon; species Diplotaxodon limnothrissa. Next base: position 31,152,052 of record NC_140602.1, on the reverse strand, counting down.
TAAATACTACATTTAGTAGAAATACTATGTTTTAGCACAAATACTATAAAAAGCAGAAATACTATAATTTAGCAGAAATACTATATTAAGCACAAATCCTATAAAAAGCAGAAATACTATATTAGGCACAAATCCTATAAAAAGCAGAAATAGTATGATTAAGCATAAATACTACATTTAGTAGAAATACTATGTTTTAGCACAAATAGTATAAAAAGCAGAAATATTATAATTTAGCACAAATAGTATAAAAAGCAGAAATATTATAATTTAGCACAAATAGTATAAAAAGCAGAAATACTACATTTAGTAGAAATACTATGTTTTAGCACAAATAGTATAATAAAGCAGAAATACTATAATTTAGCAGAAATACTGTATTTAGCACAAGTACCGAAAAGTACCAGAAATACTATGATTTAGCAGAATAGCAATAACTTACAAAATTACAAATATGGAGGCATATTGAAAAAGAAATGCAGAGAGGGACACACAAACATAGGCTCTAATCCAGTCAATCAGTCTAACTATATTCAATTTAAATCCTACAATGACATGCTGCCAAATAAGGGTAGGGTTCTCTCTCTCCCACTAAACACACACACACACACACACACACACACACACACACACACATACACACACAGACAGACACAGAGGGAGAGAGCTGCCGAATTTAAATCCACCAATCAGAGTGGCTGTTTACTTTTTCCCGCCAAAACAGGTGCATCTTTTTACACACGCAGCAGAGAGAGGCACAGGATTATTGCAGTCTATTTCTCATAGTGACGACTCCCCTCAAACAAATGACCATAATTTCCTAACCGTAGGGGCTAGAACGGTCATTCTTACACCGTTTTGTTCAGAAGAGATGGGGGAATCTTCCAGTGTTTACAATTTATCATTAAAATATGAATTATTAAAGATATTTGACTTCTAATGCACCATAACTGAGTAGAGCGAAGCAAAAACTGCCTTGACTTGCCCTCAAACAACGCTTTGTAACTTGAAATCTGTTTGGAGTATCAATATCATTCTTTCACCGTAAGAGACAGCAGGCTTTGGTGAACAATCATGGAAATTTTCAGGTCTCTGTGGAAATCCAACAAAAAGTTATGACGAGAGAAAAAAGTGGTTCATTTCCAGACTTTGAAATCTGAAGAAATCTGAGCGAAGGACGAATTTCCTACCCTCAAACAAGTCCAACTCATTTCAGAACGGTAATAGTTGAGAAAGAAATTCTTGAATTGTGAGCGTCAGGAGTGTCTGAAGATATGCCGGGACAAGCCTCATGTCTTAACTTTGCTTCGTTAAGGAGATATGACGATTCGAATATGCCTCTCATTACAGAAATGCAGCGGTGATTTTGAACAAGCTCTCCATTGACTTTATATGGAGAGTTTTCTGACCTTGTGTTAGTCTGAGGAGATTTGCGAAAGTTCTATGAATACCACAACAATGATAGTGACATTTTCTGAAAGCCAGAAAAAATACCTACGTTTTGATGTATAATTTGTGGAAGTTGAGTGAAAATTGAGCAAGTAGCAAACAGTTGTTCGGACATGAAGAGAAGACTGCAAAAGCTTCAGTGGCACACTGGAAGCCAAGAGCATAGCAACCATAACAACGCATGTATTTTGTGAAAAATCACAATTTTGCAACTCAAAACTTTAAGAGGCATAAAAGTAAAACAGTAAAACATTTGAAAAAGCTGAATCATACCTGAATAGCCCAATAATTTGTGAACATTTTAAAATTTGAATGGTTGTTCTAGGTGAAAGTATGAGGAAGTAGTTAAGTTTCAAAAACAAGCAAATTTTAGCAGAATTGCTGAAGTTTCCCATTCATTTCAATGGGACAAATTAAAGGAAAAAAGTGGAATATTTTAAAAAGTATAATAGTTAAAAATAGCAAAAGTCATAGCCGGAAAGAGCAAAAATAGCTGAATAGTTTAAAATTTGAACGGTGAAAATCGGCTGAAAATTGTGGAAGTAGTTCTACGGCGAAAAGTGTACGGAAGTCCTAAGAATAATAATAACTAGAAAAATTTGCATTTCCTGCGAAAATGCAGTGTGGATGCTTAAAGCTGAAGCTGTATGCAAAAAGTAGCTGAAAAAGCTGAAAAGTTGCAGAAATTGTAAAAACTTTGCAGAAGCAAAGGAACATTGCTAAAATGTAATAATTTAGCAGAACTGCAATATCTTAGAGGAAACATAATACTTGGCAGAAATACAATAGCATAGCAGAATGTCTCAGTCCTCACAGAGGATTGGCTGCCTGGGGACCTGTCAGAAATATATAGAAATAGTATGATTAAGCATAAATACTACATTTAGTAGAAATACTATGTTTTAGCACAAATCCTATAAAAAGCAGAAATACTATAATTTAGCAGAAATACCTATATTAAGCACAAATCCTATAAAAAGCAGAAATACTATATTAGGCACAAATCCTATAAAAAGCAGAAATAGTATGATTAAGCATAAATACTACATTTAGTAGAAATACTATGTTTTAGCACAAATAGTATAAAAAGCAGAAATATTATAATTTAGCACAAATAGTATAAAAAGCAGAAATATTATAATTTAGCACAAATAGTATAAAAAGCATAAATACTACATTTAGTAGAAATACTATGTTTTAGCACAAATAGTATAATAAAGCAGAAATACTATAATTTAGCAGAAATACTGTATTTACCACAAGTACCGAAAAGTACCAGAAATACTATGATTTAGCAGAATAGCAATAACTTACAAAATTACAAATATGGAGGCATATTGAAACACAAATGCAGAGAGGGACACACAAACACAGGCTCTAATCCAGTCAACCAGTCTAACTATATTCAATTTAAATCCTACAATGACATGCTGCCAAATAAGGGCAGGGTCCTCTCTCTCCCACTAAACACACACACACACACACACACACACACACACACACACACACACACACACACAGAGGGAGAGAGCTGCCGAATTTAAATCCACCAATCAGAGTGGCTGTTTACGTTTTCCCGCCAAAACAGGTGCATCTTTTTACACACGCAGGACAGAGAGGCACAGGATTATTGCAGCCTATTTCTCATAGTGAGGACTCCCCTCAAACAAATGACCATAATTTCCTAACCGTAGGGGCTAGAGCGGTCATTCTTACACCGTTTTGTTCAGAAGAGATGGGGGAATCTTCCAGTGTTAACAATTTATCATTAAAATATGAATTATTAAAGATATTTGACTTGTAATGCACCATAACTGAGTAGAGCGAAGCAAAAACTGCTTTGACTTGCCCTCAAACAACGCTTTGTAACTCGAAATCTATTTGGAGTATCAATATCATTCTTTCACCGTAAGAGACAGCAGGCTTTGGTGAACAATCATGGAAATTTTCAGGTCTCTGTGGAAATCCAACAAAAAGTTATGACGAGAGAAAAAAGTGGTTCATTTCCACAGTTTGAAATTTGAAGAAATCTGAGCGACGGACGAATTTCCTACCCTCAAACAAGTCCAACTCATTTCAGAACGGTAATAGGTGAGAAAGAAATTCTTGAATTGTGAGCGTCAGGAGTGTCTGAAGATATACCGGGACAAGCCTCATGTCTTAACTTTGCTTCGTTAAGGAGATATGACGATTCGAATATGCCTCTCATTACAGAAATCCAGCGATGATTTTGAACAAGCTCTCCATTGACTTTATATGGAGAGTTTTCCGACATTGTGTTGGTCTGAGGAGATTTGCGAAAGTTCTATGAATACCACAACAATGCTAGTGACATTTTCTGAAAGCCAGCAAAAATACCTACGTTTTGATGTATAATTTGTGGAAGTTGAGTGAAAATTGAGCAAGTAGCAGGAAGTTGTTCGGACATGAAGTGAAAATTGCAAAACCTTCAGTGGCACACTGGAAGCCAAGAGCATAGCAACCATAACAACACATGTATTTTGTGAAAAATCAAAAAAATGAAACTCAAAACTTTAAGAGGCATAAAAGTAAAACAGTATAAGATTTGAAAAAGCTGAATAATACATGAATAGCCCAATAATTTGTGAACATTTTAAAGTTTGAATGGTTGTTCTAGGTGAAAATATGAGGAAGTAGTTAAGTTTCAAAAACAAGCAAAATTTAGCAGAATTGCAGAAGTTTCCCATTCATTTCAATGGGACAAATTAAAGGAAAAAAGTGGAATATTTTAAAAAGTATAATAGTTAAAAATAGCAAAAGTCATAGCCGGAAAGAGCAAAAATAGCTGAATAGTTTAAAATTTGAACGGTGCAAATCGGCTGAAAATTGTGGAAGTAGTTTAACGGCGAAAAGTGTACGGAAGTCCTAAGAATAATAATAATAATAATAACTAGAAAAATTTGCATTTCCTGCGAAAATGCAGTGTGGATGCTTAAAGCTGAAGCTGTATGCAAAAAGTAGCTGAAAAAGCTGAAAAATTGCAGAAATTGTAAAAACTTTGCAGAAGCAAAAGAAGTTTGCTAAAATGGAATAACTTAGCAGAACTGCAATATCTTAGAGGAAACATAATACTTGGCAGAAATACAATAGCATAGCAGAATTTAGCAGAAATATTGTAACTTACCAGAAACATGATAACTTCTCAAAAATACAAGAATTTAGGAGAAATAGTATAAGATAACAGAAAGAATATATTTAGCCAAAAATACTTAAACATTACAGAAACACTATGATTTAGAAAAATAGTACAACAGAGCAGAAATATTGTGATTTACCAGAGACACTGTGATAACTATGAATATTGTAATTTTAAATTAATACTATTTTTTAGCACAAATACTATAATTTGACAGAAATACTATCATTTGGCAGAAATACTGTTTCAGCACAAATACTCTGGTTTAGCACAAATATTATAACATAGCAGAAATACTATTATATAGCAGAAATGCTATATTTAGAAAGAAAAATATAATATAGTAGAAATAGTATGATTTAGCAGAAATACTGTGTTTAGCACAAGTACCACAAAGTAGCAGAAATACTATCATTTAGCAGAAATACTATGATTGAGCAGAAGTACTAAGATGTAATAAAAGTACTTTGATTTAACAGAAATACAATTATGGAGGAGTAATACTTTAAAATGGGAGAAATATTGATACACACACACACATACACAGAGCGTAAAGGGAAGAGTATTTGTGCCATGGAGTGTTAACAAGAATGTGAGGTCTATATTAGAAAACCTGGTAAAATCATAAAAGTTTGCAGAAATGTAATAAATGATGAATATGAATTACTGGTCTGTGACAGTGTATTAATTTGTAGGGGAAAAAAAACACGTTGACCAAGGTGGAATCGAACCCACGATCTTTGGCTTGCAGACCCGTGTCATTACCAACTGCGCCACTGGGAAAGAGAGCAGGCGTTTTGAAAAACAGGCTGATGAGGAGTCAGAATTAGATCGCGGTGAGAGACAAAAAATGCCATTTTTGGAGTTACAAAACAGTGTGTAACTCAAAAACTAGGTGGACTAGAAGCATAATTCTTCTACTGGCTGAATCAGCGGACTTTGGTGTACTTTGACTGCGATTTTCATTGCTCTCTGTACATCTGTCGCTGAGATATGACGAGAGAGGAAACGGGAGACCTCAGATATGATTGGCTGGCTGGGAAGCCGTGCAGGCTGTGATCTGTATACTTGAATGTCTGAGTCCTCACAGAGGATTGGCTGCCTGGGGACCTGGCAGAAATATATAGAAATAGTATGATTAAGCATAAATCCTATAAAAAGCAGAAATAGTATATTAAGCACAAATCCTATAAAAAAGCAGAAATAGTATATTAAGCACAAATCCTATAAAAAGCAGAACTAGTATATTAAGCAGAAATCTTATGAAATAGCAGAAATAGTATGATTTAGCACAATAGTAATAACTTAAACAGAAAAATTGGAAAAGCAAAATGGACAGCTGAAAAAATGCTGAACGTGCTGAGGGTCCCTCAACTATACTTGTTAAATGAAAAAAATCAGCAAAAAAATCTATAACAGCCACACAATCACAAATATCTACACATAAGGAAACACACATGCACAGAGAGACACACACACAAGATCCAATTCAGTCACCCAGTCTAAATATATTGAATTTGAATCTTACAATGAGATCATCCCATTAAAAGGCTTTCTCTCTCTCTCTCTCTCTCTCTCTCTCTCTCTCTCTCCCTGTCACACACAGACACACACACACACACACACACACACACACACACACACACACACACAGGGAGAGAGAAGTAAGTTTCTAGGTCAGCCTGGGAGCTGCTGAATTTGAATCCACCAATCAGAGAGGCTGTGCACTTTTCCCCACCAAAACGGGTGCTTCTGTTTACACACGCAGCACAGAGAGAGACACTGGATTATTGCAGTCTATTTCTCATAGTGACGACTCCCCTCAAACAAATGACCATAATTTCCTAACCGTAGGGGCTAGAACGGTCATTCTTACACCGTTTTGTTCAGAAGTGATGGGGGAATCTTCAAGTGTTGACAATTTATCATTAAAATATGAATTTTTAGAGATATATGACATGGATGACTTGTTGACTTAGAAGCCACGAATTCCCCAATATGCAAATTTGAATGCCTGAGGCCACATATATGATTGGCTGGCTGGGAAGCTGTGCAGGCCCTGATTTGTGGATTTGAATTCCTCAGCCCTCAGATATGATTGGCTGGCTTAGAAGCCATGAAGGCCCCAATATGCAAATTTGAATGCCTCAGGACACTTATATGATTGGCTGGGAAACCGTGCAGGCCCTGATTTGAAAATTTGAATGTCTCAGTCCTCACAGAGGATTGGCTGCCTGGGGACCTGGCAGAAATATATAGAAATACTATGATTAAGAATAAATACTACATTTAGTAGAAATACTATGTTTTAGCACAAATACTATAAAAAGCAGAAATACTATAATTTAGCAGAAATACCATATTAAGCACAAATCACATAAAAAGCAGAAATACTATATTAAGCACAAATTCTATAAAAAGCAGAAATACTATATTAAGCACAAATCCTATTAAAAGCAGAAATACTATATTAAGCACAAATCTTATGAAATAGCAGAAACAGTATGATTTAGCACAATAGTAATAAGTTAAACAGAAAAATTGGAAAAGCAAAATGGACAGCTGAAAAAATGCTGAACATGCTGAGGGTCCCTCAAATATACTTGTTAAATGAAAAAATCAGCATAAAAATGCACAGGGAGAGAGAAGTAAGTTTCTAGGTCAGCCTGGGAGCTGCTGAATTTGAATCCACCAATCAGAGAGCCTGTGTACTTTTTCCCGCCAAAACAGGTGCATCTTTTTACACACGCAGCAGAGAGAGGCACAGGATTATTGCAGCCTATTTCTCATAGTGAGGACTCCCCTCAAACAAATGACCATAATTTCCAAACCGTAGGGGCTAGAGCGGTCATTCTTACACCGTTTTGTTCAGAAGAGATGGGGGAATCTTCCAGTGTTAACAATTTATCATTAAAATGTGAATTTTTAGAGATATACGACATGGATGACTTGTTGACTTAGAAGCCACGAATTCCCCCAATATGCAAATTTGAATGCCTGAGGCCACATATATGATTGGCTGCCTGGGAAGCCGTGCAGGCCCTGATTTGTGGATTTGAATTCCTCAGCCCTCAGATATGATTGGCTGGCTTAGAAGCCATGAAGGCCCCAATATGCAAATTTGAATGCCTCAGGACACATATATGATTGGCTGGGAAAAGGTGCAGGCCCTGATTTGAAAATTTGAATGTCTAAGTCCTCACAGAGGATTGGCTGCCTGGGGACCTGGCAGAAATATATAGAAATACTATGATTAAGCATAAATACTACATTTAGTAGAAATACTATGTTTTAGCACAAATACTATAAAAAGCAGAAATACTATAATTTAGCAGAAATACTATATTAAGCACAAATCCTATAAAAAGCAGAAATACTATATTAGGTACAAATCCTATAAAAAGCAGAAATACTATATTAAGCACAAATTCTATAAAAAGCAGAAATACTATATTAAGCACAAATTCTATAAAAAGCAGAAATACTATATTAAGCACAAATTCTATAAAAAGCAGAAATACTATATTAAGCACAAATCCTATTAAAAGCAGAAATACTATATTAAGCACAAATCTTATGAAATAGCAGAAACAGTATGATTTAGCACAATAGTAATAAGTTAAACAGAAAAATTGGAAAAGCAAAATGGACAGCTGAAAAAATGCTGAACATGCTGAGGGTCCCTCAAATATACTTGTTAAATGAAAAAATCAGCAAAAAAATGCACAGGGAGAGAGAAGTAAGTTTCTAGGTCAGCCTGGGAGCTGCTGAATTTGAATCCACCAATCAGAGAGCCTGTGTATTTTTCCCGCCAAAACAGGTGCATCTTTTTACACACGCAGCAGAGAGAGGCACAGGATTATTGCAGCCTATTTCTCATAGTAAGGACTCCCCTCAAACAAATGACCATAATTTCCAAACCGTAGGGGCTAGAGCGGTCATTCTTACACCGTTTTGTTCAGAAGAGATGGGGGAATCTTCCAGTGTTAACAATTTATCATTAAAATGTGAATTTTTAGAGATATACGACATGGATGACTTGTTGACTTAGAAGCCACGAATTCCCCCAATATGCAAATTTGAATGCCTGAGGCCACATATATGATTGGCTGCCTGGGAAGCCGTGCAGGCCCTGATTTGTGGATTTGAATTCCTCAGCCCTCAGATATGATTGGCTGGCTTAGAAGCCATGAAGGCCCCAATATGCAAATTTGAATGCCTCAGGACACATATATGATTGGCTGGGAAACCGTGTAGGCCCTGATTTGAAAATTTGAATGTCTAAGTCCTCACAGAGGATTGGCTGCCTGGGGACCTGGCAGAAATATATAGAAATACTATGATTAAGCATAAATACTACATTTAGTAGAAATACTATGTTTTAGCACAAATACTATAAAAAGCAGAAATACTATAATTTAGCAGAAATACTATATTAAGCACAAATCCTATAAAAAGCAGAAATACTATATTAGGCACAAATCCTATAAAAAGCAGAAATACTATATTAAGCACAAATTCTATAAAAAGCAGAAATACTATATTAAGCACAAATTCTATAAAAAGCAGAAATACTATATTAAGCACAAATTCTATAAAAAGCAGAAATACTATATTAAGCACAAATCCTATTAAAAGCAGAAATACTATATTAAGCACAAATCTTATGAAATAGCAGAAACAGTATGATTTAGCACAATAGTAATAAGTTAAACAGAAAAATTGGAAAAGCAAAATGGACAGCTGAAAAAATGCTGAACATGCTGAGGGTCCCTCAAATATACTTGTTAAATGACAAAAATCTGCAAAAAAATTTATTACAGCCACACAATTACAAATATGCACACATGAGGAAACACACATGCACAGAGAGACCCACACACAAGATCCAATTCAGTCAACCAGTCTAAATATATTGAATTTAAATCTTAGAATGAGATCATCCCATTAAAAGCCTTTCTCTCTCTCTCTCTCTCTCTCTGTCACACACACACACACACACACACACACACACACACACACACACACACACACACACAGGGAGAGAGAAGTAAGTTTCTAGGTCAGCCTGGGAGCTGGTGAATTTGAATCCACCAATCAGAGAGGCTGTGCACTTTTCCCCACCAAAACAGGTGCATCTGTTTACACACGCAGCAGCACAGAGAGACACAGGATTTTTGCAGTCTATTTCTCATAGTGACGACTCCCCTCAAACAAATGACCGTAATTTCCTAACCGTAGGGGCTAGAACGGTCATTCTTACACCGTTTTGTTCAGAAGAGATGGGGGAATCTTCAAGTGTTGACAATTTAATATTAAAATATGAATTTTTAGAGATATATGACATGGATGACTTGTTGACTTAGAAGCCACGAATTCCCCAATATGCAAATTTGAATGCCTGAGACCACATATGTGATTGGCTGGCTGGGAAGCCGTGCAGGCCCTGATTTGTGGATTTGAATTCCTCAGCCCTCAGATATGATTGGCTGGCTTAGAAGCCACGAAGGCCCCAATATGCAAATTTGAATGCCTCAGGACACTTATTTGATTGGCTGGGAAACCGTGCAGGCCCTGATTTGAAAATTTGAATGTCTAAGTCCTCACAGAGGATTGGCTGCCTGGGGACCTGGCAGAAATATATAGAAATAGTATGATTAAGCATAAATACTACATTTAGTAGAAATACTATGTTTTAGCACAAATACTATAAAAAGCAGAAATATTATAATTTAGCACAAATAGTATAAAAAGCAGAAATATTATAATTTAGCACAAATAGTATAAAAAGCAGAAATATTATAATTTAGCACAAATAGTATAAAAAGCAGAAATACTACATTTAGTAGAAATACTATGTTTTAGCACAAATAGTATAATAAAGCAGAAATACTATAATTTAGCAGAAATACTGTATTTAGCACAAGTACCGAAAAGTACCAGAAATACTATGATTTAGCAGAATAGCAATAACTTACAAAATTACAAATATGGAGGCATATTGAAAAAGAAATGCAGAGAGGGACACACAAACACAGGCTCTAATCCAGTCAATCAGTCTAACTATATTCAATTTAAATCCTACAATGACATGCTGCCAAATAAGGGTAGGGTTCTCTCTCTCCCACTAAACACACACACACACACACACACACACACACACACACACACACACAGACACAGAGGGAGAGAGCTGCCGAATTTAAATCCACCAATCAGAGTGGCTGTTTACGTTTTCCCGCCAAAAAAGGTGCATCTTTTTACACACGCAGCAGAGAGAGGCACAGGATTATTGCAGTCTATTTCTCATAGTGACGACTCCCCTCAAACAAATGACCATAATTTCCTAACCGTAGGGGCTAGAGCGGTCATTCTTACACCGTTTTGTTCAGAAGACATGGGGGAATCTTCCAGTGTTTACAATTTATCATTAAAATATGAATTATTAAAGATATTTGACTTCTAATGCACCATAACTGAGTAGAGCGAAGCAAAAACTGCCTTGACTTGCCCTCAAACAACGCTTTGTAACTTGAAATCTGTTTGGAGTATCAATATCATTCTTTCACCGTAAGAGACAGCAGGCTTTGGTGAACAATCATGGAAATTTTCAGGTCTCTGTGGAAATCCAACAAAAAGTTATGACGAGAGAAAAAAGTGGTTCATTTCCAGACTTTGAAATCTGAAGAAATCTGAGCGAAGGACGAATTTCCTACCCTCAAACAAGTCCAACTCATTTCAGAACGGTAATAGTTGAGAAAGAAATTCTTGAATTGTGAGCGTCAGGAGTGTCTGAAGATATGCCGGGACAAGCCTCATGTCTTAACTTTGCTTCGTTAAGGAGATATGACGATTCGAATATGCCTCTCATTACAGAAATGCAGCGGTGATTTTGAACAAACTCTCCATTGACTTTATATGGAGAGTTTTCTGACCTTGTGTTAGTCTGAGGAGATTTGCGAAAGTTCTATGAATACCACAACAATGATAGTGACATTTTCTGAAAGCCAGAAAAAATACCTACGTTTTGATGTATAATTTGTGGAAGTTGAGTGAAAATTGAGCAAGTAGCAAACAGTTGTTCGGACATGAAGAGAAGACTGCAAAAGCTTCAGTGGCACACTGGAAGCCAAGAGCATAGCAACCATAACAACGCATGTATTTTGTGAAAAATCACAATTTTGCAACTCAAAACTTTAAGAGGCATAAAAGTAAAACAGTAAAAGATTTGAAAAAGCTGAATCATACCTGAATAGCCCAATAATTTGTGAACATTTTAAAATTTGAATGGTTGTTCTAGGTGAAAGTATGAGGAAGTAGTTAAGTTTCAAAAACAAGCAAATTTTAGCAGAATTGCTGAAGTTTCCCATTCATTTCAATGGGACAAATTAAAGGAAAAAAGTGGAATATTTTAAAAAGTATAATAGTTAAAAATAGCAAAAGTCATAGCCGGAATAAGCAAAAATAGCTGAATAGTTTAAAATTTGAACGGTGAAAATCGGCTGAAAATTGTGGAAGTAGTTCTACGGCGAAAAGTGTACGGAAGTCCTAAGAATAATAATAATAAAGAATAAAGAGAAACAGGAACTCAATAGTGTGGATGCTTAAAGCATCCACACAATAACTAGAAAAATTTGCATTTCCTGCGAAAATGCAGTGTGGATGCTTAAAGCTGAAGCTGTATGCAAAAACTAGCTGAAAAAGCTGAAAAGTTGCAGAAATTGTAAAAACTTTGCAGAAGCAAAAGAAGTTTGCTAAAATGGAATAACTTAGCAGAACTGCAATATCTTAGAGGAAACATAATACTTGGCAGAAATACAATAGCATAGCAGAATTTAGCAGAAATATTGTAACTTACCAGAAACATGATAACTTCTCAAAAATACAAGAATTTAGGAGAAATAGTATAAGATAACAGAAAGAATATATTTAGCCAAAAATACTTAAACATTACAGAAACACTATGATTTAGAAAAATAGTACAACAGAGCAGAAATATTGTGATTTACCAGAGACACTGTGATGAACTATGAATATTGTAATTTTAAATTAAGACTATGTTTTAGCACAAATATTATAATTTGGCAGAAATACTATAATTTAGCAGAAATACTATATTAAGCACAAATCCTATAAAAAGCAGAAATGGTATGATTAAGCATAAATTCTACATTTAGTAGAAATACTTTGTTTTAGCACAAATCCCATAAAAAGCAGAAATACTGTACTATGATTTAGTAGAAAAACTATAATTAATCAGAAATACTAAATTTAGCAGAAATACTATATTAAGCACAAATCCTATGAAAAGCAGAAATAGTATGATTAAGCATAAATACTACATTTAGCAGAAATACTATATTAAGCACAAATCCTATAAAAGCAGAAATACTATATTAAGCACAAATCTTATAAAATAGCAGAAATAGTATGATTTAGCACAATAGTAATAAGTTAAACAGAAAAATTGGAAAAGCAAAATGGACAGCTGAAAAAATGCTGAACATGCTGAGGTTCCCTCAAATATACTTGTTAAATGACAAAAATCTGCAAAAAAATTTATGACAGCCACACAATTACAAATATGTACACATGAGGAAACACACATGCACAGAGAGACACACACACAAGATCCAATTCAGTCAACCAGTCTAAATATATTGAATTTGAATCTTACAATGAGATCATCCCATTAAAAGGCTTTCTCTCTCTCTCTCTCTCTCTCTCTCTCTCTCTCTCTCCCTGTCTCACACACACACACACACACACACACACACACACACACACACACACACACAGGGAGAGAGAAGTAAGTTTCTAGGTCAGCCTGGGAGCTGCTGAATTTGAATCCACCAATCAGAGAGGCTGTGCACTTTTCCCCACCAAAACGGGTGCTTCTGTTTACACACGCAGCACAGAGAGAGACACTGGATTATTGCAGTCTATTTCTCATAGTGACGACTCCCCTCAAACAAATGACCATAATTTCCTAACCGTAGGGGCTAGAACGGTCATTCTTACACCGTTTTGTTCAGAAGAGATGGGGGAATCTTCAAGTGTTGACAATTTATCATTAAAATATGAATTTTTAGAGATATATGACATGGATGACTTGTTGACTTAGAAGCCACGAATTCCCCAATATGCAAATTTGAATGCCTGAGGCCACATATATGATTGGCTGGCTGGGAAGCTGTGCAGGCCCTGATTTGTGGATTTGAATTCCTCAGCCCTCAGATATGATTGGCTGGCTTAGAAGCCATGAAGGCCCCAATATGCAAATTTGAATGCCTCAGGACACATATATGATTGGCTGGGAAGCCGTGCAGGCCCTGATTTGAAAATTTGAATGTCTCAGTCCTCACAGAGGATTGGCTGCCTGGGGACCTGGCAGAAATATATAGAAATAGTATGATTAAGCATAAATACTACATTTAGTAGAAATACTATGTTTTAGCACAAATACTATAAAAAGCAGAAATACTATAATTTAGCAGAAATACCATATTAAGCACAAATCATATAAAAAGCAGAAATACTATATTAAGCACAAATTCTATAAAAAGCAGAAATACTATATTAAGCACAAATCCTATTAAAAGCAGAAATACTATATTAAGCACAAATCTTATGAAATAGCAGAAACAGTATGATTTAGCACAATAGTAATAAGTTAAACAGAAAAATTGGAAAAGCAAAATGGACAGCTGAAAAAATGCTGAACATGCTGAGGGTCCCTCAAATATACTTGTTAAATGAAAAAATCAGCAAAAAAATGCACAGGGAGAGAGAAGTAAGTTTCTAGGTCAGCCTGGGAGCTGCTGAATTTGAATCCACCAATCAGAGAGCCTGTGTACTTTTTCCCGCCAAAACAGGTGCCTCTTTTTACACACGCAGCACAGAGATGCACAGGATTATTGCAGCCTATTTCTCATAGTGAGGACTCCCCTCAAACAAATGACCATAATTTCCAAACCGTAGGGGCTAGAGCGGTCATTCTTACACCGTTTTGTTCAGAAGAGATGGGGGAATCTTCCAGTGTTTACAATTTATCATTAAAATATGAATTATTAAAGATATTTGACTTCTAATGCACCATAACTGAGTAAAGCGAAGCAAAAACTGCCTTGACTTGCCCTCAAACAACGCTTTCTAACTCGAAATCTATTTGGAGTATCGATATCATTCTTTCACCGTAAGAGACAGCAGGCTTTGGTAAACAATCATGGAAATTTTCAGGTCTCTGTGGAAATCCAACAAAAAGTTATGACGAGAGAAAAAAGTGGTTCATTTCCACAGTTTGAAATCTGAAGAAATCTGAGCGAAGGACGAATTTCCTACCCTCAAACAAGTCCAACTCATTTCAGAACGGTAATAGGTGAGAAAGAAATTCTTGAATTGTGAGCGTCAGGGGTGTCTGAAGATATTCGGGGACAAGCCTCATGTCTTAACTTTGCTTCGTTAAGGAGATATGACGATTCGAATATGCCTCTCATTACAGAAATCCAGCGGTGATTTTGAACAAGCTCTCCATTCACTTTATATGGAGAGTTTTCTGACCTTGTGTTAGTCTGAGGAGATTTGCAAAAATTCTATAAATCCCACAACAATGATGGTGACATTTTCTGAAAGCCAGCAAAAATACCTACGTTTTGATGTATAATTTGTGGAAGTTGAGTGAAAATTGAGCAAGTAGCAGGAAGTTGTTCGGACATGAAGTGAAAATTGCAAAACCTTCAGTGGCACACTGGAAGCCAAGAGCATAGCAACCATAACAACACATGTATTTTGTGAAAAATCACAATTTTGCAACTCAAAACTTTAAGAGGCATAAAAGTAAAACAGTAAAAGATTTGAAAAAGCTGAATCATACCTGAATAGCCCAATAATTTGTGAACATTTTAAAGTTTGAATGGTTGTTCTAGGTGAAAATATGAGGAAGTAGTTAAGTTTCAAAAACAAGCAAATTTTAGCAGAATTGCTGAAGTTTCCCATTCATTTCAATGGGACAAATTAAAGGAAAAAAGTGGAATATTTTAAAAAGTATAATAGTTAAAAATAGCAAAAATCATAGCAGGAATTAGCAAAAATAGCTGAATAGTTTAAAATTTGAACGGTGAAAATCGGCTGAAAATTGTGGAAGTAGTTTAACGGCGAAAAGTGTACGGAAACACCCGGAATAATAATAATAAAGAATAAAGAGAAACAGGAACTCTATAGTGTGGATGCTTAAAGCATCCACACAATAACTAGAAAAATTTGCATTTCCTGCGAAAATGCAGTGTGGATGCTTAAAGCTGAAGCTGTATGCAAAAAGTAGCTGAAAAAGCTGAAAAGTTGCAGAAATTGTAAAAACTTTGCAGAAGCAAAAGAAGTTTGCTAAAATGGAATAACTTAGCAGAACTGCAATATCTTAGAGGAAACATAATACTTGGCAG
This sequence comes from Diplotaxodon limnothrissa, assembly GCF_057381915.1. Classification (NCBI taxonomy): domain Eukaryota; kingdom Metazoa; phylum Chordata; class Actinopteri; order Cichliformes; family Cichlidae; genus Diplotaxodon; species Diplotaxodon limnothrissa. Next base: position 31,136,008 of record NC_140602.1, on the reverse strand, counting down.
AGATACAATAGCATAGCAGAATTTAGCAGAAATATTGTAACTTACCAGAAACATGATAACTTCTCAAAAATACAAGAATTTAGGAGAAATAGTATAAGATAACAGAAAGAATATATTTAGCCAAAAATACTTAAACATTACAGAAACACTATGATTTAGAAAAATAGTACAACAGAGCAGAAATATTGTGATTTACCAGAGACACTGTGATGAACTATGAATATTTTAATTTTAAATTGAGACTATGTTTTAGCACAAATATTATAATTTGGCAGAAATACTATAATTTAGCAGAAATACTATATTAAGCACAAATCCTATAAAAAGCAGAAATAGTATGATTAAGCACAAATCTTATAAAATAGCAGAAATAGTATGATTTAGCACAATAGTAATAAGTTAAACAGAAAAATTGGAAAAGCAAAATGGACAGCTGAAAAAATGCTGAACATGCTGAGGGTCCCTCAAATATACTTGTTAAATGACAAAAATCTGCAAAAAAATTTATTACAGCCACACAATCACAAATATGTACACATGAGGAAACACACATGCACAGAGAGACCCACACACAAGATCCAATTCAGTCAACCAGTCTAAATATATTGAATTTATCTCTCTCTCTCTCTCTCTCTCTCTCTCTCTCTCTCTCTCTCTCTCTCTCTCTAAGTAAGTAAGTTTCTAGCAGCAGCACAGAGAGACACAGGATTTTTGCAGTCTATTTCTCATAGTGACGACTCCCCTCAAACAAATGACCGTAATTTCCTAACCGTAGGGGCTAGAACGGTCATTCTTACACCGTTTTGTTCAGAAGAGATGGGGGAATCTTCAAGTGTTGACAATTTATCATTAAAATATGAATTTTTAGAGATATATGACATGGATGACTTGTTGACTTAGAAGCCACGAATTCCCCAATATGCAAATTTGAATGCCTGAGACCACATATGTGATTGGCTGGCTGGGAAGCCGTGCAGGCCCTGATTTGTGGATTTGAATTCCTCAGCCCTCAGATATGATTGGCTGGCTTAGAAGCCATGAAGGCCCCAATATGCAAATTTGAATGCCTCAGGACACTTATTTGATTGGCTGGGAAACTGTGCAGGCCCTGATTTGAAAATTTGAATGTCTCAGTCCTCACAGAGGATTGGCTGCCTGGGGACCTGGCAGAAATATATAGAAATACTATTATTAAGCATAAATACTACATTTAGTAGAAATACTATGTTTTAGCACAAATATTATAAAAAGAAGAAAAACTATAATTTAGCAGAAATACTATATTAAACACAAATCCTATAAAAAGCAGAAATACTATAATTTAGAACAAATAGTATAAAAAGCAGAAATACTATAATTTAGCAGAAATACTATGTTAGGCACAAATCCTATAAAAAGCAGAAATACTATAATTTAGCAGAAATACTATGTTAGGCACAAATCCTATAAAAAGCAGAAATACTATAATTTAGCAGAAATACTATATTAGGCATAAATCCTATGAAAAGCAGAAATAGTATGATTTAGCAGAAATACTGTATTTAGCACAAGTACCGAAAAGTACCAGAAATACTATGATTTAGCAGAATAGTAATAACTTATTGAAACACAAATGCACAGAGGGACACACAAACACAGGCTCTAATCCAGTCAACCAGTCTAACTATGTTCAATTTAAATCCTACAATGACATGCTGTCAAATAAGGACAGGGTCCTCTCTCTCCCACTAAACACACACACACACACACACACACACACACACACACACACAGGGAGAGAGGACTAAGTTTCTAGGTCAGCCTGGGAGCTGCTGAATTTGAATCCACCAATCAGAGAGGCTGTTTACGTTTTCCCGCCAAAACAGGTGCATCTTTTTACACACGCAGCACAGAGACATAGACCTGCTTCTTTCAGTTTATTTCACATAGTGAGGATTCCCCTCAAACAAATGACCATAATTTCCAAACCGTATGGGCTAGAGCGGTCATTCTTACACCGTTTTGTTCAGAAGCGATGGGGGAATCTTCAAGTGTTGACAATTTATCATTAAAATATGAATTTTTAGAGATATATGACATGGATGACTTGTTGACTTAGAAGCCACGAATTCCCCAATATGCAAATTTGAATACCTGGAGCCCACATACATGATTGGCTGGCTGGGGAGCTGTGCAGTTCCTGATTTGTGGATTTGAATTCCTCAGCCCTCAGATATGATTGGCTGGCTTAGAAGCCATGAAGGCCCCAATATGCAAATTTGAATGCCTCAGGACACATATATGATTGGCTGGGAAGCCGTGCAGGCCCTGATTTGAAAATTTGAATTTCTCAGTCCTCACAGAGGATTGGCTGCCTGGGGACCTGGCAGAAATATATAGAAATACTATGATTAAGCATAAATACTACATTTAGTAGAAATACTATGTTTTAGCACAAATACTATAAAAAGCAGAAATACTATAATTTAGCAGAAATACTATATTAAGCACAAATCCTATAAAAAGCAGAAATACTATATTAGGTACAAATCCTATAAAAAGCAGAAATACTATATTAGGCACAAATCCTATAAAAAGCAGAAATACTATATTAGGCACAAATAGTATAAAAAGCAGAAATACTATAATTTAGCAGAAATACTATGTTAAGCACAAATCCTATAAAAAGCAGAAATACTATAATTTAGCAGAAATACTATGTTAGGCACAAATCCTATAAAAAGCAGAAATACTATAATTTAGCAGAAATACTATATTAGGCATAAATCCTATGAAAAGCAGAAATAGTATGATTTAGCAGAAATACTGTATTTAGCACAAGTACCGAAAAGTACCAGAAATACTATGATTTAGCAGAATAGTAATAACTTATTGAAACACAAATGCACAGAGGGACACACAAACACAGGCTCTAATCCAGTCAACCAGTCTAACTATATTCAATTTAAATCCTACAATGACATGCTGCCAAATAAGGGCAGGGTCCTCTCTCTCCCACTAAACACACACACACACACACACACACACACACACACACACACACACACACACACACACAGAGGGAGAGAGCTGCCGAATTTAAATCCACCAATCAGAGTGGCTGTTTACGTTTTCCCGCCAAAACAGGTGCATCTTTTTACACACGCAGCAGCACAGAGAGGCACAGGATTATTGCAGCCTATTTCTCATAGTGAGGACTCCCCTCAAACAAATGACCATAATTTCCTAACCGTAGGGGCTAGAGCGGTCATTCTTACACTGTTTTGTTCAGAAGAGATGGGGGAATCTTCCAGTGTTAACAATTTATCATTAAAATGTGAATTTTTAGAGATATATGACATGGATGACTTGTTGACTTAGAAGCCACGAATTCCCCAATATGCAAATATGAATGCCTGAGACCACATATATGATTGGCTGGCTGGGAAGCCGTGCAGGCCCTGATTTGTGGATTTGAATTCCTCAGCCCTCAGATATGATTGGCTGGCTTAGAAGCCATGAAGGCCCCAATATGCAAATTTGAATGCCTCAGGACACATATATGATTGGCTGGGAAGCCGTGCAGGCCCTGATTTGAAAATTTGAATTTCTCAGTCCTCACAGAGGATTGGCTGCCTGGGGACCTGGCAGAAATATATAGAAATACTATGATTAAGCATAAATACTACATTTAGTAGAAATACTATGTTTTAGCACAAATACTATAAAAAGCAGAAATACTATAATTTAGCAGAAATACTATATTAAGCACAAATCCTATAAAAAGCAGAAATAGGATGATTAAGCATAAACACTACATTTAGTAGAAATACTATGTTTGAGCAAAAATCCTATAAAAAGCAGAAATACTATATTAGGCACAAATCCCATAAAAAGCAGAAATAGTATGATTAAGCATAAATACTACATTTAGTAGAAATACTATGTTTTAGCACAAATAGTATAAAAAGCAGAAATATTGTAATTTAGCAGAAATACTATATTAGGCACAAATCTTATAAAATAGCAGAAATAGTATTATTTAGCACAATAGTAATAAGTTAAACAGAAAAATTGGAAAAGCAAAATGGACAGCTGAAAAAATGCTGAACATGCTGAGGGTCCCTCAAATATACTTGTTAAATGAAAAAATCAGCAAAAAAATGCACAGGGAGAGAGAAGTAAGTTTCTAGGTCAGCCTGGGAGCTGCTGAATTTGAATCCACCAATCAGAGAGCCTGTGTACTTTTTCCCGCCAAAACATGTGCCTCTTTTTACACACGCAGCACAGAGAGGCACAGGATTATTGCAGCCTATTTCTCATAGTGAGGACTCCCCTCAAACAAATGACCATAATTTCCAAACCGTAGGGGCTAGAGCGGTCATTCTTACACCGTTTTGTTCAGAAGAGATGGGGGAATCTTCCAGTGTTTACAATTTATCATTAAAATATGAATTATTAAAGATATTTGACTTGTAATGCACCATAACTGAGTAGAGCGAAGCAAAAACTGCCTTGACTTGCCCTCAAACAACGCTTTCTAACTCGAAATCTATTTGGAGTATCGATATCATTCTTTCACCGTAAGAGACAGCAGGCTTTGGTGAACAATCATGGAAATTTTCAGGTCTCTGTGGAAATCCAACAAAAAGTTATGACGAGAGAAAAAAGTGGTTCATTTCCACAGTTTGAAATCTGAAGAAATCTGAGCGAAGGACGAATTTCCTACCCTCAAACAAGTCCAACTCATTTCAGAACGGTAATAGGTGAGAAAGAAATTCTTGAATTGTGAGCGTCAGGGGTGTCTGAAGATATTCGGGGACAAGCCTCATGTCTTAACTTTGCTTCGTTAAGGAGATATGACGATTCGAATATGCCTCTCATTACAGAAATCCAGCGGTGATTTTGAACAAGCTCTCCATTCACTTTATATGGAGAGTTTTCTGACCTTGTGTTAGTCTGAGGAGATTTGCAAAAATTCTATAAATCCCACAACAATGATGGTGACATTTTCTGAAAGCCAGCAAAAATACCTACGTTTTGATGTATAATTTGTGGAAGTTGAGTGAAAATTGAGCAAGTAGCAGGAAGTTGTTCGGACATGAAGTGAAAATTGCAAAACCTTCAGTGGCACACTGGAAGCCAAGAGCATAGCAACCATAACAACACATGTATTTTGTGAAAAATCACAATTTTGCAACTCAAAACTTTAAGAGGCATAAAAGTAAAACAGTAAAAGATTTGAAAAAGCTGAATCATACCTGAATAGCCCAATAATTTGTGAACATTTTAAAGTTTGAATGGTTGTTCTAGGTGAAAATATGAGGAAGTAGTTAAGTTTCAAAAACAAGCAAATTTTAGCAGAATTGCTGAAGTTTCCCATTCATTTCAATGGGACAAATTAAAGGAAAAAAGTGGAATATTTTAAAAAGTATAATAGTTAAAAATAGCAAAAATCATAGCAGGAAAGAGCAAAAATAGCTGAATAGTTTAAAATTTGAACGGTGAAAATCGGCTGAAAATTGTGGAAGTAGTTTAACGGCGAAAAGTGTACGGAAACACCCGGAATAATAATAATAAAGAACTAGAAAAAATTGCATTTCCTGCGAAAATGCTGTGTGGATGCCTTACGCTGAAGATTTCTGCTGAAAAAAGCAGAAAAAGTTGAAAAAACAAAAAACATTGCCCTGAGCGAGATTCGAACCTGGCCTTTCTGATCTATAGGCGGCGTCTCACCTTACTGGACCAAACTGATTCTTACAAAGAAGAGGTGGAGAGACTGACAATTCTGGTGAAATTAGCAGAAGCTGCTTAGTATTGTGCTAATAAGAGGTGAAAAGGCTAAACATTTAGCAGAAAAGAGGTGAATCAGAAGAAGTTCTGCTGAAAAGAGGTAAAGAAGCAAAAAGATGAGTTGAAAAGAGGTGTAGAAGTGCTTGCTGAAGATGGCTGTATGTGTAATGACACACTGGAGAGTGTCAAGAAAGCAGAGCGCATGCAAGCAGGGAACATGTGTAGCAACTGTCACAGGTAGGATTCGAAACTCTGCCCCCGGGTCTCACGGCAGCTGCCCTACCCTCTGAGCCAAATGAGTTCTGGTCTCAAGCAAATATATGATGAGAGAGAAAATGTGCACTGTGGAGCAGAAGCTCAAATTAGCAGAAAAGAGGTGAAGAGGAAGAACTTTGTTGTGAAATGAGGTAAAGAAACTGAAATTTGTGCTTAAAACAAGTGAAAAAGCTGAACTCTGAAATCCTGCTAAAACAGTAGTAGAGGCTGATATTTTTCAGCTACTCACTGAGCCAAACTGGTTCTCACGTAACTGAAAAAAGGTGGAAAAGCTTAAAATTCTAATGAAAACAGCAGAAGAGGCTAAGTGCACTGTGGAGCAGGAGCTCTAATTAGCAGAAAAGAGGTGAAGAGGAATAATTTCTGCTGAAAAGAGGTAAAGAAGCAAAAAGCCGAGTTGAAAAGAAGTGTAGAAGCAGAAGTGCTTGCTGAAGATGGCTGTATGTGTAATGACACACTGGAGAGTGTCAAGAAAGCAGAGCGCATGCAAGCAGTGAACATGTGTAGCAGCTGTCACAGGTAGGATTCGAACCTCTGCCACCGGGTCTCACGACAGATGCCCTACCCTCTGAGCCAAATGAGTTCTGGTCACAAGCAAAGATATGATGAGAGGGAAAATGTGCACTGTGGAGCAGCAGCTCAAATTAGCAGAAAAGAGGTGAAGAGGAAGAACTTTGTTGTGAAATGAGGTAAAGAAACTGAAATTTGTGCTTAAAACAAGTGAAAAAGCTGAACTCTGAAATCCTGCTAAAACAGCAGAAGAGGCTGATATTTTTCAGCTACTCATTGAGCCAAACTGGTTCTCACGTAACTGAAAAAAGGTGGAAAAGCTTAAAATTCTAATGAAAACAGCAGAAGAGGCTGAGTGCACTGTGGAACAGAAGCTCAAATTAGCAGAAAAGAGGTGAAAACAGCAGAAGAGGGTGAGATTTGTGCTGATAAGAGGTGAAACTGCGGAACCAATCAGAGGTACTGCTTCTGTCTGCTTCATCAGGCTGTGTACTTGTATGTATTTCTGCCATAGACTGTTAACCAGAATCTGAGGTCCATATTAGAAAAGCTGCTAAAATCATTAAACTTTGCAGAATTGTAATAAATTATCAATATGAATTACCGGTCTGTGATAGTGTATAAATTTGTAGTTAAAAAAAAAACATGTGGGCCAAGGTGGAATCGAACCCACGACCTCTGGTCTGAAGAGCGGTGTCATTACCAATCGCGCCACCTCTAAGGGGGCGGGCGCTTTGAAAAAAAGGGTGATGAGGAGTCAGAATTAGATCGCGGTGAGACGCGAAAAACGCCGTTTTTTGGAGTTACAAAACGTCGTGTAACTCAAAAACTAGGTGGGATAGAAGCATAATTCTTGCACTGGGTGAATCAGCGGACGTTGGTGTACTTTGACTGCGATTTACATAGCTCTTTGTATCTCCGTCGCGGAGATATGACGAGAGAAGAAACGGCTTCATTTTCGGAATTTGAAAAATGAGAGGAGGACAGATTTCCACCCCTCAAACAAGTCTAACTCATCTCAGAACGGTAATAGGTGAGAAAATAATTCTTGAATTGTGAGTGTCAGGAGTGTCTGAAGATATACAGGGACAAGCCTCATGTCTTAACTTTGCTTCGTTAAGGAGATATGACGATTTGAAAATGCCTTCAGTTTCAGTATTTCAGCTCTGAGTTTCACAACCTCCCCATAGACTTTGAATGGGGAGTTTTTAGACCATGTGTCACTTCGAGGCAAATTGTGAAAAAAACGTAACTCTCACAATAATTATAGTGACACTGTCTTAAAGCCAGCAAAAATACCTACGTTTTGATGTATAATTTGTGGAAGTTGAGTGGAAATTGAGCGAGTAGCAAGGAGTTGTTCAGACATGAAGAGAAAATTCAGAACGGACGAGTGTGCAGTGGGAGTTAATTGCATAGCAACCATAGCAACACATGTATTTTCTGAAAAATCACAAAGTTGTAACTGAAAACTTAAAGAGTCATTACATGAAAACGGTAACAGATATGAAAAAGCTGAATCACACAGGAATAGCCCAATCATCTGAGAACGTTTTAAAGTTTGAATGGAGTTTCTAGGTGAAAGTATGAGGAAGTAGTTAAGTTTCAAAGACAAGCAAGTTTTAGCAGAATTGTAGAAGTTTCCCATTCATTTCAATGGGACAAATTAAAGGAAAAAAGTGTAATATTTTAAAAAGTATAATAGTAATAAGTACCAAAAGATATAGCAGTCGAAAGCAGAAATAGCAGAACAGTTTAGAGTTTGAATGGTAAAAATCGGCTGAAAACTGAGGGAGTAGTTAAGCGGCAAAGAAACGGAGCAACTAGAATAATAAAGGATAAAGAATAACTAGAAAAATTTGCATTTCCTGCGAAAATGCAGTGTGGATGCTTTAAAGCTGAAGCTGTATGCAAAACGTACAAAAATACAAGAATTTAGGAGAAATAGTATAAGATAACAGAAAGAATATATTTAGCCAAAAATACTTAAGCATTACAGAAACACTATGATTTAGAAAAATAGTACAACATAGCAAAAATACTGTGATTTACCAGAGACACTGTGATGAACTATGAATATTGTAATTTTAAATTAAGACTATGTTTTAGCACAAATACTATGATTTGACAGAAATACTATCATTTGGCAGAAATACTATGTTTCAGCACAAATACTCTGGTTTAGCACAAAAATTATAACATAGCCGAAATACAATTATATAGCAGAAATGCTATATTTAGAAAGAAAAATATAATATAGTAGAAATAGTATGATTTAGCAGAAATACTACAATATAGCATAATAACAATGATTTAGAACAAATACTATGATTGAGCAGAATAGTAATAACTTAAGAGAAAATACTGGAAAAGCAAGATGACAAGCTGAAAAAAAAAAAAAAACGGAACATGGTTAAGTTCCCTCAAAACTAATTGTTGTTCACCTGTGAAAAAAAATAAAGAAATAAAAATAAATTTAAAAAACAAGAAGGAACAGCCAACAGATACACACAAAATCAAATATGTATACACAAATGCACAGAGAGAGACACACACGGAGGGTCTATGCCAGTCAACCAGTCTGAATATATTATAATTTTTTCCAACAATGAGATGCTGTCCTAAAGAGGGTCTCTCTCTCTCTCTCACGCACACACACACACACACACACACACACATGGAGAGAGAAGCATGTTTTCAGTCAAGCAGCCTGGGAGCTGCTAAATTTGAATTCACAGAGGCTGTGTACTTTTTCCCGCCAAAACAGGTGCACACACGCAGCACAGAGACAGGATTTTTGTAGTCTATGGTCGTGTCCAAATTCATGGGCCGCATCCTCCTGAGGACCCGGCCTTCGTGGTCTACGTGGGCCGGGTCCTCAGAAGGTCGGGTAGGCCGGAAGTAAACGGCCATGAAATTGGACGGTCTAGCCTTCTGATTAGCGTCACCGCTGTCTCGATGGAGTTTAATAAACTCAGCCGTCTGCTCCTTGCTATCTAAAATATAACAGGACACTGGTGTAAATTCTCGACCGTCTCACACTTCTGTTTAATCAGTTTTCTGTTTCACGTTTAGTCAGCTGTGTAAAAACCAAGGAGGAACCCACCCGGGGGATTAATAAAGTTTTATTTTATCTAATCTAATCCAATAACTTTAATCTCAGCCAAACCGATTTACTCACGAACAAACAAAACACTGAAAAAAAGCCCAACAATAACATTTTTAGGTTGTCTAAGTGACTTATATATTACGTTTAACTCGAGCAGCGAAAGTCCGCGGTGATCTGAAAATGATGTGCCGGGAGTTGTGCCGTTCTCGGCCGCATCAGTAACCCTCGAGCTCCCGGCTAGCTATCGAGCTGGTGGGTAGCAGACGTCTCCGAAAACATCGAAGCACTTTTGCAAATATGCGATATCTTGATAAACCGAGCAGATATTTGATGTTTACACAGCTACTTGCTCGCCTGAAAATATATTAAAAGTTTCTTTTGTGACCCAGAAAGATTAGTATGAGTAATTTTAAAACTTAGTAGCGGCCACCATTGTTGGAAACTGGAGTTTGGCTGGGCCGCGCTATGAATTCTGGGATATGGTAGGCCACGAAGGACACACCCGACCCATCCTTCAAATTCGGGGGAAAAGGAGGACGCATTTGTCGGCTGCATTCGGAGGAGTCTACGAATTTGGACAGCCTTTGGCGCGTCGCTGTGAAATAATCGGTCTACAAATGCGGCCTCAGGAGGATGCAGCCCATGAATTTGGACACGACCTATTTCTCATAGTGGGGATTCCCCTCAAACAAATGACCATAATTTCCTAACTGTATTGGCCAGAACGGTCATTCTTACACCGTTTTGTTCAGAAGAGATGGGGAATCGTCAAGTGTTGACAATTTATCATTAAAATATGAATTTTTAGAGATATATGACATCGATGACTTGTTGGCTTAGAAGCCACAAAGGCCCCAATATGCAAATTTGAATGCCTCAGCCCACATATATGATTGGCTGGCTGGGAAGCCGTCCAGGCCCTGATTTGTAAATTTGAATGTCTCATCCCTCAGATATGATTGGCTGGCTGGGAAGCCGTGCAGGCCCTGATATGTAAATTTGAATGCCTCAGTCCTCACAGAGGATTGGCTGCCTGGGGACCTGGCAGAAATATATAGAAATACTATGATTAAGCATAAATACTACATTTAGCAGAAATACTATATTAAGCACAAATCCTATAATAAGCAGAAGTACTATATTAAGCAATATAAATATCCTATAAAAATCCTATAAAAAGCAAAAATACTGTACTATGATTTGGTAGAAAAACTATAATTAATCAGAAATACTATATTTAGCACAAATCTTATAAAACAGCAGCAATGCTATGATTTAGCGCAATAGTAATAACTTAAACAGAAAAATTGGAAAAGCAAAATGGACAGCTGAAAAAATGCTGAACATGCCAAGGTATACTTGTTAAATGAAAAAAATCGGCAAAAAAAAAAAATATATAACAGCCACGCAATCACAAATATGGACACATATGGAAACACACATGCACAGAGAGAGACACACACAAGATCCAATTCAGTCAACCAGTCTAAATATATTGAATTTGAATCTTACAATGAGATCATCCCATAAAAAGGCTCTCTCTCTCTCTCTCTCTCTGTCACACACACACACACACACACACACACACACACACACACACACACACACACACACAATCCAATTCAGTCAACCAGTCCAAATATATTGAATTTAAATCTTACAATGAGATCATCCCATAAAAAGGCTTTCTCTCTCTCTCTCTCTCTCTCTCTCGCTCTCTGTCACACACACACACACGCACACACACACACGCACACACAGGGAGAGAGAAGTAAGTTTCTAGCTCAGTCAAGCAGCCTGGGAGCTGCTGAATTTGAATCCACCAATCAGAGAGCCTGTGCACTTTTTCCTGCCAAAACAGGTGCACGCAGCACAGAGAGACACAGGATTTTTGCAGTCTATTTCTCATAATGACGACTCCCCTCAAACAAATGACCATAATTTCCTAACCGTAGGGGCTAGAACGGTCATTCTTACACCGTTTTGTTCGGAAGAGATGGGGGAATCTTAAAGTGTTGACAATTTATCATTAAAATGTGAATTATTAAAGATATTTGACTTCTAATGCACCATAACTGAGTAGAGCAAAGCAAAAACTGCCTTGACTTGCCCTCAAACAACGCTTTCTAACTCTAAATGTATTTGGAGTATCGATATCATTCTTTCACTGTATGAGACAGCAGGCTTTGGTGAACAATCATGGAAATTTTCAGGTCTCTGTGGAAATCCATTAAAAAGATATGACGAGAGAAAAAAGTGGTTCATTTCCAGAGTTTGAAATCTGAAGAAATCTGAGCGAAGGACGAATTTCCTACCCTCAAACAAGTCTAACTCATCTCAGAACAGTAATAGGTGAGAAAATAATTCTTGAATTGTGAGCGTCAGGAGTGTCTGAAGATATACTGGGACAAGCCTTATGTCTTAACTTTGCTTCGTTAAGGAGATATGACGATTCGAATATGCCTCTCATTACAGAAATCAAGCGGTGATTTTGAACAAGCTCTCCATTGACTTTCTATGGAGAGCTTTGCGACTTTGTGTTGGTCTGAGGAGATTTGGCAAAATTCTATAAATCTCACAACAATGATAGTGACATTTTCGGAAAGCCAGCAAAAATACCTACGTTTTGATGTATAATTTGTGAAAGTTGAGTGAAAATTGAGCAAGTAGCAAGAAGTTGTTCGGACATGAAGAGAAGACTGCAAAACCTTCAGTGGCACACTGGAAGCCAAGTGCATAGCAACCATAACAACGCATGTATTTTGTGAAAAATCACAATTGTGCAACTGAAAACTTTAAGAGGCATAAAAGTAAAACGGTAAAAGATTTGAAAAAGCTGATTTATACCTGAATAGCCCAATAATTTGAGAACATTTTAAAGTTTGAATGGTTGTTCTACGTGAAAATATGAGGAAGTAGTTAAGTTTCAGAAACAAGCAAATTTTAGCAGAATTGCAGAAGTTTCCCATTCATTTCAATGGGACAAATTAAGCTTAATATTTTAAAAAGTATAATAGTGAAAAATACCAAAAGACATAGCACACATTAGCAGAAATAGCAGAATAGTTTAAAATTTGAACGGTGAAAATCGGCTGAAAATTGCGGAAGTAGTTAAGTGCCAAAAAGTGTACGGAAGTCCCAAGAGGAACTCAATAGTGTGGATGCTTAAAGCATCCACACAACTAGAAAAAATTGCATTTCCTGCGAAAATGCTGTGTGGATGCCTTACGCTGAAGATTTCTGCTGAAAAAAGCAGAAAAAGTTGAAAAAACAAAAAACATTGCCCTGAGCGAGATTCGAACCTGGCCTTTCTGATCTATAGGCGGCGTCTCACCTTACTGGACCAAACTGATTCTTACAAAGAAGAGGTGGAGAGACTGACAATTCTGGTGAAATTAGCAGAAGCTGCTTAGTATTGTGCTAATAAGAGGTGAAAAGGCTAAACATTTAGCAGAAAAGAGGTGAATCAGAAGAAGTTCTGCTGAAAAGAGGTAAAGAAGCAAAAAGATGAGTTGAAAAGAGGTGTAGAAGTGCTTGCTGAAGATGGCTGTATGTGTAATGACACACTGGAGAGTGTCAAGAAAGCAGAGCGCATGCAAGCAGGGAACATGTGTAGCAACTGTCACAGGTAGGATTCGAAACTCTGCCCCCGGGTCTCACGGCAGCTGCCCTACCCTCTGAGCCAAATGAGTTCTGGTCTCAAGCAAATATATGATGAGAGAGAAAATGTGCACTGTGGAGCAGAAGCTCAAATTAGCAGAAAAGAGGTGAAGAGGAAGAACTTTGTTGTGAAATGAGGTAAAGAAACTGAAATTTGTGCTTAAAACAAGTGAAAAAGCTGAACTCTGAAATCCTGCTAAAACAGTAGTAGAGGCTGATATTTTTCAGCTACTCACTGAGCCAAACTGGTTCTCACGTAACTGAAAAAAGGTGGAAAAGCTTAAAATTCTAATGAAAACAGCAGAAGAGGCTAAGTGCACTGTGGAGCAGGAGCTCTAATTAGCAGAAAAGAGGTGAAGAGGAATAATTTCTGCTGAAAAGAGGTAAAGAAGCAAAAAGCCGAGTTGAAAAGAAGTGTAGAAGCAGAAGTGCTTGCTGAAGATGGCTGTATGTGTAATGACACACTGGAGAGTGTCAAGAAAGCAGAGCGCATGCAAGCAGTGAACATGTGTAGCAGCTGTCACAGGTAGGATTCGAACCTCTGCCACCGGGTCTCACGACAGATGCCCTACCCTCTGAGCCAAATGAGTTCTGGTCACAAGCAAAGATATGATGAGAGGGAAAATGTGCACTGTGGAGCAGCAGCTCAAATTAGCAGAAAAGAGGTGAAGAGGAAGAACTTTGTTGTGAAATGAGGTAAAGAAACTGAAATTTGTGCTTAAAACAAGTGAAAAAGCTGAACTCTGAAATCCTGCTAAAACAGCAGAAGAGGCTGATATTTTTCAGCTACTCATTGAGCCAAACTGGTTCTCACGTAACTGAAAAAAGGTGGAAAAGCTTAAAATTCTAATGAAAACAGCAGAAGAGGCTGAGTGCACTGTGGAACAGAAGCTCAAATTAGCAGAAAAGAGGTGAAAACAGCAGAAGAGGGTGAGATTTGTGCTGATAAGAGGTGAAACTGCGGAACCAATCAGAGGTACTGCTTCTGTCTGCTTCATCAGGCTGTGTACTTGTATGTATTTCTGCCATAGACTGTTAACCAGAATCTGAGGTCCATATTAGAAAAGCTGCTAAAATCATTAAACTTTGCAGAATTGTAATAAATTATCAATATGAATTACCGGTCTGTGATAGTGTATAAATTTGTAGTTAAAAAAAAAACATGTGGGCCAAGGTGGAATCGAACCCACGACCTCTGGTCTGAAGAGCGGTGTCATTACCAATCGCGCCACCTCTAAGGGGGCGGGCGCTTTGAAAAAAAGGGTGATGAGGAGTCAGAATTAGATCGCGGTGAGACGCGAAAAACGCCGTTTTTTGGAGTTACAAAACGTCGTGTAACTCAAAAACTAGGTGGGATAGAAGCATAATTCTTGCACTGGGTGAATCAGCGGACTTTGGTGTACTTTGACTGCGATTTACATAGCTCTTTGTATCTCCGTCGCGGAGATATGACGAGAGAAGAAACGGCTTCATTTTCGGAATTTGAAAAATGAGAGGAGGACAGATTTCCACCCCTCAAACAAGTCTAACTCATCTCAGAACGGTAATAGGTGAGAAAATAATTCTTGAATTGTGAGTGTCAGGAGTGTCTGAAGATATACAGGGACAAGCCTCATGTCTTAACTTTGCTTCGTTAAGGAGATATGACGATTTGAAAATGCCTTCAGTTTCAGTATTTCAGCTCTGAGTTTCACAACCTCCCCATAGACTTTGAATGGGGAGTTTTTGGACCATGTGTCACTTCGAGGCAAATTGTGAAAAAAACGTAACTCTCACAATAATTATAGTGACACTGTCTTAAAGCCAGCAAAAATACCTACGTTTTGATGTATAATTTGTGGAAGTTGAGTGGAAATTGAGCGAGTAGCAAGGAGTTGTTCAGACATGAAGAGAAAATTCAGAACGGACGAGTGTGCAGTGGGAGTTAATTGCATAGCAACCATAGCAACACATGTATTTTCTGAAAAATCACAAAGTTGTAACTGAAAACTTAAAGAGTCATTACATGAAAACGGTAACAGATATGAAAAAGCTGAATCACACAGGAATAGCCCAATCATCTGAGAACGTTTTAAAGTTTGAATGGAGTTTCTAGGTGAAAGTATGAGGAAGTAGTTAAGTTTCAAAGACAAGCAAGTTTTAGCAGAATTGTAGAAGTTTCCCATTCATTTCAATGGGACAAATTAAAGGAAAAAAGTGTAATATTTTAAAAAGTATAATAGTAATAAGTACCAAAAGATATAGCAGTCGAAAGCAGAAATAGCAGAACAGTTTAGAGTTTGAATGGTAAAAATCGGCTGAAAACTGAGGGAGTAGTTAAGCGGCAAAGAAACGGAGCAACTAGAATAATAAAGGATAAAGAATAAAGAGAAACAGGATCTCAATAGTGTGGATGCCTACGGCATCCACCCAACTAGAAAAAATTGCATTTCCTGCGAAAATGCTGTGTGGATGCCTTACGCTGAAGATTTCTGCTGAAAAAAGCAGAAAAAGTTGAAAAAACAAAAAACATTGCCCTGAGCGAGATTCGAACCTGGCCTTTCTGATCTATAGGCGGCGTCTCACCTTACTGGACCAAACTGATTCTTACAAAGAAGAGGTGGAGAGACTGACAATTCTGGTGAAATTAGCAGAAGCTGCTTAGTATTGTGCTAATAAGAGGTGAAAAGGCTAAACATTTAGCAGAAAAGAGGTGAATCAGAAGAAGTTCTGCTGAAAAGAGGTAAAGAAGCAAAAAGATGAGTTGAAAAGAGGTGTAGAAGTGCTTGCTGAAGATGGCTGTATGTGTAATGACACACTGGAGAGTGTCAAGAAAGCAGAGCGCATGCAAGCAGGGAACATGTGTAGCAACTGTCACAGGTAGGATTCGAAACTCTGCCCCCGGGTCTCACGGCAGCTGCCCTACCCTCTGAGCCAAATGAGTTCTGGTCTCAAGCAAATATATGATGAGAGAGAAAATGTGCACTGTGGAGCAGAAGCTCAAATTAGCAGAAAAGAGGTGAAGAGGAAGAACTTTGTTGTGAAATGAGGTAAAGAAACTGAAATTTGTGCTTAAAACAAGTGAAAAAGCTGAACTCTGAAATCCTGCTAAAACAGTAGTAGAGGCTGATATTTTTCAGCTACTCACTGAGCCAAACTGGTTCTCACGTAACTGAAAAAAGGTGGAAAAGCTTAAAATTCTAATGAAAACAGCAGAAGAGGCTAAGTGCACTGTGGAGCAGGAGCTCTAATTAGCAGAAAAGAGGTGAAGAGGAATAATTTCTGCTGAAAAGAGGTAAAGAAGCAAAAAGCCGAGTTGAAAAGAAGTGTAGAAGCAGAAGTGCTTGCTGAAGATGGCTGTATGTGTAATGACACACTGGAGAGTGTCAAGAAAGCAGAGCGCATGCAAGCAGTGAACATGTGTAGCAGCTGTCACAGGTAGGATTCGAACCTCTGCCACCGGGTCTCACGACAGATGCCCTACCCTCTGAGCCAAATGAGTTCTGGTCACAAGCAAAGATATGATGAGAGGGAAAATGTGCACTGTGGAGCAGCAGCTCAAATTAGCAGAAAAGAGGTGAAGAGGAAGAACTTTGTTGTGAAATGAGGTAAAGAAACTGAAATTTGTGCTTAAAACAAGTGAAAAAGCTGAACTCTGAAATCCTGCTAAAACAGCAGAAGAGGCTGATATTTTTCAGCTACTCATTGAGCCAAACTGGTTCTCACGTAACTGAAAAAAGGTGGAAAAGCTTAAAATTCTAATGAAAACAGCAGAAGAGGCTGAGTGCACTGTGGAACAGAAGCTCAAATTAGCAGAAAAGAGGTGAAAACAGCAGAAGAGGGTGAGATTTGTGCTGATAAGAGGTGAAACTGCGGAACCAATCAGAGGTACTGCTTCTGTCTGCTTCATCAGGCTGTGTACTTGTATGTATTTCTGCCATAGACTGTTAACCAGAATCTGAGGTCCATATTAGAAAAGCTGCTAAAATCATTAAACTTTGCAGAATTGTAATAAATTATCAATATGAATTACCGGTCTGTGATAGTGTATAAATTTGTAGTTAAAAAAAAAACATGTGGGCCAAGGTGGAATCGAACCCACGACCTCTGGTCTGAAGAGCGGTGTCATTACCAATCGCGCCACCTCTAAGGGGGCGGGCGCTTTGAAAAAAAGGGTGATGAGGAGTCAGAATTAGATCGCGGTGAGACGCGAAAAACGCCGTTTTTTGGAGTTACAAAACGTCGTGTAACTCAAAAACTAGGTGGGATAGAAGCATAATTCTTGCACTGGGTGAATCAGCGGACTTTGGTGTACTTTGACTGCGATTTACATAGCTCTTTGTATCTCCGTCGCGGAGATATGACGAGAGAAGAAACGGCTTCATTTTCGGAATTTGAAAAATGAGAGGAGGACAGATTTCCACCCCTCAAACAAGTCTAACTCATCTCAGAACGGTAATAGGTGAGAAAATAATTCTTGAATTGTGAGTGTCAGGAGTGTCTGAAGATATACAGGGACAAGCCTCATGTCTTAACTTTGCTTCGTTAAGGAGATATGACGATTTGAAAATGCCTTCAGTTTCAGTATTTCAGCTCTGAGTTTCACAACCTCCCCATAGACTTTGAATGGGGAGTTTTTGGACCATGTGTCACTTCGAGGCAAATTGTGAAAAAAACGTAACTCTCACAATAATTATAGTGACACTGTCTTAAAGCCAGCAAAAATACCTACGTTTTGATGTATAATTTGTGGAAGTTGAGTGGAAATTGAGCGAGTAGCAAGGAGTTGTTCAGACATGAAGAGAAAATTCAGAACGGACGAGTGTGCAGTGGGAGTTAATTGCATAGCAACCATAGCAACACATGTATTTTCTGAAAAATCACAAAGTTGTAACTGAAAACTTAAAGAGTCATTACATGAAAACGGTAACAGATATGAAAAAGCTGAATCACACAGGAATAGCCCAATCATCTGAGAACGTTTTAAAGTTTGAATGGAGTTTCTAGGTGAAAGTATGAGGAAGTAGTTAAGTTTCAAAGACAAGCAAGTTTTAGCAGAATTGTAGAAGTTTCCCATTCATTTCAATGGGACAAATTAAAGGAAAAAAGTGTAATATTTTAAAAAGTATAATAGTAATAAGTACCAAAAGATATAGCAGTCGAAAGCAGAAATAGCAGAACAGTTTAGAGTTTGAATGGTAAAAATCGGCTGAAAACTGAGGGAGTAGTTAAGCGGCAAAGAAACGGAGCAACTAGAATAATAAAGGATAAAGAATAAAGAGAAACAGGATCTCAATAGTGTGGATGCCTACGGCATCCACCCAACTAGAAAAAATTGCATTTCCTGCGAAAATGCTGTGTGGATGCCTTACGCTGAAGATTTCTGCTGAAAAAAGCAGAAAAAGTTGAAAAAACAAAAAACATTGCCCTGAGCGAGATTCGAACCTGGCCTTTCTGATCTATAGGCGGCGTCTCACCTTACTGGACCAAACTGATTCTTACAAAGAAGAGGTGGAGAGACTGACAATTCTGGTGAAATTAGCAGAAGCTGCTTAGTATTGTGCTAATAAGAGGTGAAAAGGCTAAACATTTAGCAGAAAAGAGGTGAATCAGAAGAAGTTCTGCTGAAAAGAGGTAAAGAAGCAAAAAGATGAGTTGAAAAGAGGTGTAGAAGTGCTTGCTGAAGATGGCTGTATGTGTAATGACACACTGGAGAGTGTCAAGAAAGCAGAGCGCATGCAAGCAGGGAACATGTGTAGCAACTGTCACAGGTAGGATTCGAAACTCTGCCCCCGGGTCTCACGGCAGCTGCCCTACCCTCTGAGCCAAATGAGTTCTGGTCTCAAGCAAATATATGATGAGAGAGAAAATGTGCACTGTGGAGCAGAAGCTCAAATTAGCAGAAAAGAGGTGAAGAGGAAGAACTTTGTTGTGAAATGAGGTAAAGAAACTGAAATTTGTGCTTAAAACAAGTGAAAAAGCTGAACTCTGAAATCCTGCTAAAACAGTAGTAGAGGCTGATATTTTTCAGCTACTCACTGAGCCAAACTGGTTCTCACGTAACTGAAAAAAGGTGGAAAAGCTTAAAATTCTAATGAAAACAGCAGAAGAGGCTAAGTGCACTGTGGAGCAGGAGCTCTAATTAGCAGAAAAGAGGTGAAGAGGAATAATTTCTGCTGAAAAGAGGTAAAGAAGCAAAAAGCCGAGTTGAAAAGAAGTGTAGAAGCAGAAGTGCTTGCTGAAGATGGCTGTATGTGTAATGACACACTGGAGAGTGTCAAGAAAGCAGAGCGCATGCAAGCAGTGAACATGTGTAGCAGCTGTCACAGGTAGGATTCGAACCTCTGCCACCGGGTCTCACGACAGATGCCCTACCCTCTGAGCCAAATGAGTTCTGGTCACAAGCAAAGATATGATGAGAGGGAAAATGTGCACTGTGGAGCAGCAGCTCAAATTAGCAGAAAAGAGGTGAAGAGGAAGAACTTTGTTGTGAAATGAGGTAAAGAAACTGAAATTTGTGCTTAAAACAAGTGAAAAAGCTGAACTCTGAAATCCTGCTAAAACAGCAGAAGAGGCTGATATTTTTCAGCTACTCATTGAGCCAAACTGGTTCTCACGTAACTGAAAAAAGGTGGAAAAGCTTAAAATTCTAATGAAAACAGCAGAAGAGGCTGAGTGCACTGTGGAACAGAAGCTCAAATTAGCAGAAAAGAGGTGAAAACAGCAGAAGAGGGTGAGATTTGTGCTGATAAGAGGTGAAACTGCGGAACCAATCAGAGGTACTGCTTCTGTCTGCTTCATCAGGCTGTGTACTTGTATGTATTTCTGCCATAGACTGTTAACCAGAATCTGAGGTCCATATTAGAAAAGCTGCTAAAATCATTAAACTTTGCAGAATTGTAATAAATTATCAATATGAATTACCGGTCTGTGATAGTGTATAAATTTGTAGTTAAAAAAAAAACATGTGGGCCAAGGTGGAATCGAACCCACGACCTCTGGTCTGAAGAGCGGTGTCATTACCAATCGCGCCACCTCTAAGGGGGCGGGCGCTTTGAAAAAAAGGGTGATGAGGAGTCAGAATTAGATCGCGGTGAGACGCGAAAAACGCCGTTTTTTGGAGTTACAAAACGTCGTGTAACTCAAAAACTAGGTGGGATAGAAGCATAATTCTTGCACTGGGTGAATCAGCGGACTTTGGTGTACTTTGACTGCGATTTACATAGCTCTTTGTATCTCCGTCGCGGAGATATGACGAGAGAAGAAACGGCTTCATTTTCGGAATTTGAAAAATGAGAGGAGGACAGATTTCCACCCCTCAAACAAGTCTAACTCATCTCAGAACGGTAATAGGTGAGAAAATAATTCTTGAATTGTGAGTGTCAGGAGTGTCTGAAGATATACAGGGACAAGCCTCATGTCTTAACTTTGCTTCGTTAAGGAGATATGACGATTTGAAAATGCCTTCAGTTTCAGTATTTCAGCTCTGAGTTTCACAACCTCCCCATAGACTTTGAATGGGGAGTTTTTAGACCATGTGTCACTTCGAGGCAAATTGTGAAAAAAACGTAACTCTCACAATAATTATAGTGACACTGTCTTAAAGCCAGCAAAAATACCTACGTTTTGATGTATAATTTGTGGAAGTTGAGTGGAAATTGAGCGAGTAGCAAGGAGTTGTTCAGACATGAAGAGAAAATTCAGAACGGACGAGTGTGCAGTGGGAGTTAATTGCATAGCAACCATAGCAACACATGTATTTTCTGAAAAATCACAAAGTTGTAACTGAAAACTTAAAGAGTCATTACATGAAAACGGTAACAGATATGAAAAAGCTGAATCACACAGGAATAGCCCAATCATCTGAGAACGTTTTAAAGTTTGAATGGAGTTTCTAGGTGAAAGTATGAGGAAGTAGTTAAGTTTCAAAGACAAGCAAGTTTTAGCAGAATTGTAGAAGTTTCCCATTCATTTCAATGGGACAAATTAAAGGAAAAAAGTGTAATATTTTAAAAAGTATAATAGTAATAAGTACCAAAAGATATAGCAGTCGAAAGCAGAAATAGCAGAACAGTTTAGAGTTTGAATGGTAAAAATCGGCTGAAAACTGAGGGAGTAGTTAAGCGGCAAAGAAACGGAGCAACTAGAATAATAAAGGATAAAGAATAAAGAGAAACAGGATCTCAATAGTGTGGATGCCTACGGCATCCACCCAACTAGAAAGCGAAAATTTCTGAAGAAATTTTAAGTGTGCCTATGCCGCCGCTAATCAGTATAGTTTGCCATTCAAACGGCTACAGAGAGCAAAACTCACCGGAGCAGCCATTCTCCACCATGAACTATGGTAAAACCAAACACCGCTCGCGCCTCACAGATGACAGCTTACAGTTTTGTGTAAAGATGAGGTGACTTCGTACAGCCCCAATTTGTAGACGCTGTGCGCAGAGGTTCATAAGCAGACCCGACAATGTTTGCATGAACACACTTTGAAGCATTACGTTATGGACCACTTTTCACACATAGTTGCTGTACCCACACAGCCGGCTGTAGCTTTTCATCTCATAGCCCGACACATACACACAAAAAAAAAAAAAAAAAGCAGAGAGAGCACAGACTTTACACCTGAGAGGCGTGATTGCAGATGCCGCTGAGGTGGGTCCACCTCCCCTGCAGCGGCACTGCAGACCACGCCCTGCCACACACATCAAACACGTAAAATAAATATTTATGCACTTTTCATTCACTTTTTGTTTTTTGTTATTTTTACACAGTGTTCTGAATGATTAACAATGGTCTACAGCCAATCTTGTGTATTATTATACAAACTTTGGTTGTAAGATTCAGATAACTATTTAATAAAAGCTAAATATTTTATATGAGAGTAAGAAAGAAAAGTATATCTTTGTCTCATACTCTCATCAGACAATACATGAACCTCTCAATAAACAAAATATTTGCTCGGCTTAAATGACAAACCGCTATTTTACACAGTGGAACACTTATTTTTAAACAAAACCAATGCAGTTCGCCACTGACAGTGCTTACCTTTGCACATCACAGTAAACACTGAACCAAGATGGCGCCCACGCGAACGAGAAATCTGAACTACGGTGTCCTGCAGAGGACAAATGGTCAAAATTGCTAAAATTTACAACATATATGCAGCTCAACAGCGACACCTTGTGACTTATTCCAGTCACTACCTTACATATACATAACGTCTTACCTGACATTCAGTTCACCGGACACTCATACTGAATCACCAGCCCATATAAATGAAAAATAAGTCCAGCAGCCAACCAAGAGTCATCACGAAAGACTAGGGGTGACACGACAGCGTGAGCGGGCCTGGGTGTCAGCCAGCCCAGCCTGGGTGTCAGCCAGCCCGACCTGGGTGGCAGCCAAGCCGCGCTAGCCAGCTAGCCGCCATGCGGCGGTGAAACGAGAGCGTGAGCCGGCCTGGGTATCAGTCAGCCCGGCCTAGGTGTCAGCCAAGCCGCCCTAGCCAGCTAGCTGCCATGCGGCGCTAGCAGTAACATCGTGAGAGATATGGGACTTCTTGATAAAATATGGGACTTCTTGATAAAATGAGCAGATATTTGAAGTTTACACCCCTACATTCTCGCCTGAAAATACGGGAGGCTGTCATAAAGTTCAAAATCAGTAACTTAGCGCGCACAGCTGTATAGAAACTCCGTCGTGCTAGCTAGCACGCAGTACAGTTATTGTAACTGTCAGCACAACGAAAATAAACTACACCTAAACTCGGTTTATATCTGACCCAAATAGAGTGCAGTTAATAACGTCTTACCTGAAATTCAGTTCACCAGCCGCCTGCTTCTCCTGCATTGGGTTTCCCTTATCCACGATTGAGCTCCGCGTTAGCCACCACCGGTCGATCGGTGTTTCTTTCCCCGCATACGAGGGGAAGAGACATATACCGGTGGCTAACGCGGAGCTAGCTAGTCACCGGTATATGAACAACTCAGTTATTTTTTCCACATCGACCAGCATCATCGGCCCATATAAACGAAAAATAAGTCCAGCTAAGACAAAGACTGTTTGCGGAGCGATCGGGGGTGAAAGGAGTTAGAGACGCCTCACTGAAAGCCAAGCCTGGGTGCTTTTGAGCGAAGCGGCGCTAGCTAGCCGAGCTAGCTAGCCGGCCGGCCAAACTAGCTAGCCGGCTAGCAGCAACATCGTGAGAAATCTGTTGCTAATATGGGATGTTTTGACAAAACGAGCAGATATTTGACGTTTACACACCTACATTCTCACCTGAAAACCGGTCGATCGGCGGCCGCCTCACATGTTTCTTTCCCCACATATGAGGGGAAAGAGACACATACCGGTGGCTAGCTAGCTCCGCGTTAGCCACCACCAAACAACTCAGTTAGTTTTTCCTCATCGACCAGCATCATCGGCCCATATAAACGAAAAATAAGTCCAGTGTGAAACAGTCGCTTGGCGAGCGATCGGGTGGTTTAGCGAGTGTCAGCCTCTTAAGTTTAAGCTTTTTAAGCGACGCGGCGCTAGCTACCCAGCTAGCGTCAGTACACAGGAACTACTTCCGGTAGTTATACAAAATAAAAGCGTCCCCCATTATAATCCGCTATAATGCTCTTATTGTGAAGGGCAAGCGGGACGCCATACTTCCGCTGTGCGCGCCGTTGATATATACCTTGGCTTTACATTAATTGTGAGAAAACAAAACAAACAAATAACTCACCGTTGAGTCGATTGTGAGGTAGTGTAAAGACGAATGAATCGGCTGGGTTATTGCACGCTGTCAACTGGTCTGTAGTGTAGGATTTGTCGATATCTGACAAGTAGGCCAACCACAGGGACACAGCGGCCGCCTCGCATTACTCCCGACATACCACTAGAGTGAGCCAGCACACCACAAATGAAGTTTTCTTGTTCTCCATTCATTTCAATGGGAAAAAACTTGCATTAAAATATTCATATTTAAAAAACTATAGAAGTAATAAACACCAAAAGTCATAGCAACTCATTCCAGCTCCAGCCGCACACAATGATATATCATATGTGAACCTTGTCTCAAAACTGTGGGGCGAGTTAAGGTCCAAAATTTCAGGCGGAAAAAGAATAATAATAATAACTAGAAAAAATTGCATTTCCTGCGAAAATGCTGTGTGGATGCCTTACGCTGAAGATTTCTGCTGAAAAAAGCAGAAAAAGTTGAAAAAACAAAAAACATTGCCCTGAGCGAGATTCGAACCTGGCCTTTCTGATCTATAGGCGGCGTCTCACCTTACTGGACCAAACTGATTCTTACAAAGAAGAGGTGGAGAGACTGACAATTCTGGTGAAATTAGCAGAAGCTGCTTAGTATTGTGCTAATAAGAGGTGAAAAGGCTAAACATTTAGCAGAAAAGAGGTGAATCAGAAGAAGTTCTGCTGAAAAGAGGTAAAGAAGCAAAAAGATGAGTTGAAAAGAGGTGTAGAAGTGCTTGCTGAAGATGGCTGTATGTGTAATGACACACTGGAGAGTGTCAAGAAAGCAGAGCGCATGCAAGCAGGGAACATGTGTAGCAACTGTCACAGGTAGGATTCGAAACTCTGCCCCCGGGTCTCACGGCAGCTGCCCTACCCTCTGAGCCAAATGAGTTCTGGTCTCAAGCAAATATATGATGAGAGAGAAAATGTGCACTGTGGAGCAGAAGCTCAAATTAGCAGAAAAGAGGTGAAGAGGAAGAACTTTGTTGTGAAATGAGGTAAAGAAACTGAAATTTGTGCTTAAAACAAGTGAAAAAGCTGAACTCTGAAATCCTGCTAAAACAGTAGTAGAGGCTGATATTTTTCAGCTACTCACTGAGCCAAACTGGTTCTCACGTAACTGAAAAAAGGTGGAAAAGCTTAAAATTCTAATGAAAACAGCAGAAGAGGCTAAGTGCACTGTGGAGCAGGAGCTCTAATTAGCAGAAAAGAGGTGAAGAGGAATAATTTCTGCTGAAAAGAGGTAAAGAAGCAAAAAGCCGAGTTGAAAAGAAGTGTAGAAGCAGAAGTGCTTGCTGAAGATGGCTGTATGTGTAATGACACACTGGAGAGTGTCAAGAAAGCAGAGCGCATGCAAGCAGTGAACATGTGTAGCAGCTGTCACAGGTAGGATTCGAACCTCTGCCACCGGGTCTCACGACAGATGCCCTACCCTCTGAGCCAAATGAGTTCTGGTCACAAGCAAAGATATGATGAGAGGGAAAATGTGCACTGTGGAGCAGCAGCTCAAATTAGCAGAAAAGAGGTGAAGAGGAAGAACTTTGTTGTGAAATGAGGTAAAGAAACTGAAATTTGTGCTTAAAACAAGTGAAAAAGCTGAACTCTGAAATCCTGCTAAAACAGCAGAAGAGGCTGATATTTTTCAGCTACTCATTGAGCCAAACTGGTTCTCACGTAACTGAAAAAAGGTGGAAAAGCTTAAAATTCTAATGAAAACAGCAGAAGAGGCTGAGTGCACTGTGGAACAGAAGCTCAAATTAGCAGAAAAGAGGTGAAAACAGCAGAAGAGGGTGAGATTTGTGCTGATAAGAGGTGAAACTGCGGAACCAATCAGAGGTACTGCTTCTGTCTGCTTCATCAGGCTGTGTACTTGTATGTATTTCTGCCATAGACTGTTAACCAGAATCTGAGGTCCATATTAGAAAAGCTGCTAAAATCATTAAACTTTGCAGAATTGTAATAAATTATCAATATGAATTACCGGTCTGTGATAGTGTATAAATTTGTAGTTAAAAAAAAAACATGTGGGCCAAGGTGGAATCGAACCCACGACCTCTGGTCTGAAGAGCGGTGTCATTACCAATCGCGCCACCTCTAAGGGGGCGGGCGCTTTGAAAAAAAGGGTGATGAGGAGTCAGAATTAGATCGCGGTGAGACGCGAAAAACGCCGTTTTTTGGAGTTACAAAACGTCGTGTAACTCAAAAACTAGGTGGGATAGAAGCATAATTCTTGCACTGGGTGAATCAGCGGACTTTGGTGTACTTTGACTGCGATTTACATAGCTCTTTGTATCTCCGTCGCGGAGATATGACGAGAGAAGAAACGGCTTCATTTTCGGAATTTGAAAAATGAGAGGAGGACAGATTTCCACCCCTCAAACAAGTCTAACTCATCTCAGAACGGTAATAGGTGAGAAAATAATTCTTGAATTGTGAGTGTCAGGAGTGTCTGAAGATATACAGGGACAAGCCTCATGTCTTAACTTTGCTTCGTTAAGGAGATATGACGATTTGAAAATGCCTTCAGTTTCAGTATTTCAGCTCTGAGTTTCACAACCTCCCCATAGACTTTGAATGGGGAGTTTTTGGACCATGTGTCACTTCGAGGCAAATTGTGAAAAAAACGTAACTCTCACAATAATTATAGTGACACTGTCTTAAAGCCAGCAAAAATACCTACGTTTTGATGTATAATTTGTGGAAGTTGAGTGGAAATTGAGCGAGTAGCAAGGAGTTGTTCAGACATGAAGAGAAAATTCAGAACGGACGAGTGTGCAGTGGGAGTTAATTGCATAGCAACCATAGCAACACATGTATTTTCTGAAAAATCACAAAGTTGTAACTGAAAACTTAAAGAGTCATTACATGAAAACGGTAACAGATATGAAAAAGCTGAATCACACAGGAATAGCCCAATCATCTGAGAACGTTTTAAAGTTTGAATGGAGTTTCTAGGTGAAAGTATGAGGAAGTAGTTAAGTTTCAAAGACAAGCAAGTTTTAGCAGAATTGTAGAAGTTTCCCATTCATTTCAATGGGACAAATTAAAGGAAAAAAGTGTAATATTTTAAAAAGTATAATAGTAATAAGTACCAAAAGATATAGCAGTCGAAAGCAGAAATAGCAGAACAGTTTAGAGTTTGAATGGTAAAAATCGGCTGAAAACTGAGGGAGTAGTTAAGCGGCAAAGAAACGGAGCAACTAGAATAATAAAGGATAAAGAATAACTAGAAAAAATTGCATTTCCTGCGAAAATGCTGTGTGGATGCCTTACGCTGAAGATTTCTGCTGAAAAAAGCAGAAAAAGTTGAAAAAACAAAAAACATTGCCCTGAGCGAGATTCGAACCTGGCCTTTCTGATCTATAGGCGGCGTCTCACCTTACTGGACCAAACTGATTCTTACAAAGAAGAGGTGGAGAGACTGACAATTCTGGTGAAATTAGCAGAAGCTGCTTAGTATTGTGCTAATAAGAGGTGAAAAGGCTAAACATTTAGCAGAAAAGAGGTGAATCAGAAGAAGTTCTGCTGAAAAGAGGTAAAGAAGCAAAAAGATGAGTTGAAAAGAGGTGTAGAAGTGCTTGCTGAAGATGGCTGTATGTGTAATGACACACTGGAGAGTGTCAAGAAAGCAGAGCGCATGCAAGCAGGGAACATGTGTAGCAACTGTCACAGGTAGGATTCGAAACTCTGCCCCCGGGTCTCACGGCAGCTGCCCTACCCTCTGAGCCAAATGAGTTCTGGTCTCAAGCAAATATATGATGAGAGAGAAAATGTGCACTGTGGAGCAGAAGCTCAAATTAGCAGAAAAGAGGTGAAGAGGAAGAACTTTGTTGTGAAATGAGGTAAAGAAACTGAAATTTGTGCTTAAAACAAGTGAAAAAGCTGAACTCTGAAATCCTGCTAAAACAGTAGTAGAGGCTGATATTTTTCAGCTACTCACTGAGCCAAACTGGTTCTCACGTAACTGAAAAAAGGTGGAAAAGCTTAAAATTCTAATGAAAACAGCAGAAGAGGCTAAGTGCACTGTGGAGCAGGAGCTCTAATTAGCAGAAAAGAGGTGAAGAGGAATAATTTCTGCTGAAAAGAGGTAAAGAAGCAAAAAGCCGAGTTGAAAAGAAGTGTAGAAGCAGAAGTGCTTGCTGAAGATGGCTGTATGTGTAATGACACACTGGAGAGTGTCAAGAAAGCAGAGCGCATGCAAGCAGTGAACATGTGTAGCAGCTGTCACAGGTAGGATTCGAACCTCTGCCACCGGGTCTCACGACAGATGCCCTACCCTCTGAGCCAAATGAGTTCTGGTCACAAGCAAAGATATGATGAGAGGGAAAATGTGCACTGTGGAGCAGCAGCTCAAATTAGCAGAAAAGAGGTGAAGAGGAAGAACTTTGTTGTGAAATGAGGTAAAGAAACTGAAATTTGTGCTTAAAACAAGTGAAAAAGCTGAACTCTGAAATCCTGCTAAAACAGCAGAAGAGGCTGATATTTTTCAGCTACTCATTGAGCCAAACTGGTTCTCACGTAACTGAAAAAAGGTGGAAAAGCTTAAAATTCTAATGAAAACAGCAGAAGAGGCTGAGTGCACTGTGGAACAGAAGCTCAAATTAGCAGAAAAGAGGTGAAAACAGCAGAAGAGGGTGAGATTTGTGCTGATAAGAGGTGAAACTGCGGAACCAATCAGAGGTACTGCTTCTGTCTGCTTCATCAGGCTGTGTACTTGTATGTATTTCTGCCATAGACTGTTAACCAGAATCTGAGGTCCATATTAGAAAAGCTGCTAAAATCATTAAACTTTGCAGAATTGTAATAAATTATCAATATGAATTACCGGTCTGTGATAGTGTATAAATTTGTAGTTAAAAAAAAAACATGTGGGCCAAGGTGGAATCGAACCCACGACCTCTGGTCTGAAGAGCGGTGTCATTACCAATCGCGCCACCTCTAAGGGGGCGGGCGCTTTGAAAAAAAGGGTGATGAGGAGTCAGAATTAGATCGCGGTGAGACGCGAAAAACGCCGTTTTTTGGAGTTACAAAACGTCGTGTAACTCAAAAACTAGGTGGGATAGAAGCATAATTCTTGCACTGGGTGAATCAGCGGACTTTGGTGTACTTTGACTGCGAT
This sequence comes from Diplotaxodon limnothrissa, assembly GCF_057381915.1. NCBI lineage: Eukaryota > Metazoa > Chordata > Actinopteri > Cichliformes > Cichlidae > Diplotaxodon > Diplotaxodon limnothrissa. The sequence goes on along the minus strand of NC_140602.1, from coordinate 31,106,843 downwards.
TTACATAGCTCTTTGTATCTCCGTCGCGGAGATATGACGAGAGAAGAAACGGCTTCATTTTCGGAATTTGAAAAATGAGAGGAGGACAGATTTCCACCCCTCAAACAAGTCTAACTCATCTCAGAACGGTAATAGGTGAGAAAATAATTCTTGAATTGTGAGTGTCAGGAGTGTCTGAAGATATACAGGGACAAGCCTCATGTCTTAACTTTGCTTCGTTAAGGAGATATGACGATTTGAAAATGCCTTCAGTTTCAGTATTTCAGCTCTGAGTTTCACAACCTCCCCATAGACTTTGAATGGGGAGTTTTTAGACCATGTGTCACTTCGAGGCAAATTGTGAAAAAAACGTAACTCTCACAATAATTATAGTGACACTGTCTTAAAGCCAGCAAAAATACCTACGTTTTGATGTATAATTTGTGGAAGTTGAGTGGAAATTGAGCGAGTAGCAAGGAGTTGTTCAGACATGAAGAGAAAATTCAGAACGGACGAGTGTGCAGTGGGAGTTAATTGCATAGCAACCATAGCAACACATGTATTTTCTGAAAAATCACAAAGTTGTAACTGAAAACTTAAAGAGTCATTACATGAAAACGGTAACAGATATGAAAAAGCTGAATCACACAGGAATAGCCCAATCATCTGAGAACGTTTTAAAGTTTGAATGGAGTTTCTAGGTGAAAGTATGAGGAAGTAGTTAAGTTTCAAAGACAAGCAAGTTTTAGCAGAATTGTAGAAGTTTCCCATTCATTTCAATGGGACAAATTAAAGGAAAAAAGTGTAATATTTTAAAAAGTATAATAGTAATAAGTACCAAAAGATATAGCAGTCGAAAGCAGAAATAGCAGAACAGTTTAGAGTTTGAATGGTAAAAATCGGCTGAAAACTGAGGGAGTAGTTAAGCGGCAAAGAAACGGAGCAACTAGAATAATAAAGGATAAAGAATAAAGAGAAACAGGATCTCAATAGTGTGGATGCCTACGGCATCCACCCAACTAGAAAAAATTGCATTTCCTGCGAAAATGCTGTGTGGATGCCTTACGCTGAAGATTTCTGCTGAAAAAAGCAGAAAAAGTTGAAAAAACAAAAAACATTGCCCTGAGCGAGATTCGAACCTGGCCTTTCTGATCTATAGGCGGCGTCTCACCTTACTGGACCAAACTGATTCTTACAAAGAAGAGGTGGAGAGACTGACAATTCTGGTGAAATTAGCAGAAGCTGCTTAGTATTGTGCTAATAAGAGGTGAAAAGGCTAAACATTTAGCAGAAAAGAGGTGAATCAGAAGAAGTTCTGCTGAAAAGAGGTAAAGAAGCAAAAAGATGAGTTGAAAAGAGGTGTAGAAGTGCTTGCTGAAGATGGCTGTATGTGTAATGACACACTGGAGAGTGTCAAGAAAGCAGAGCGCATGCAAGCAGGGAACATGTGTAGCAACTGTCACAGGTAGGATTCGAAACTCTGCCCCCGGGTCTCACGGCAGCTGCCCTACCCTCTGAGCCAAATGAGTTCTGGTCTCAAGCAAATATATGATGAGAGAGAAAATGTGCACTGTGGAGCAGAAGCTCAAATTAGCAGAAAAGAGGTGAAGAGGAAGAACTTTGTTGTGAAATGAGGTAAAGAAACTGAAATTTGTGCTTAAAACAAGTGAAAAAGCTGAACTCTGAAATCCTGCTAAAACAGTAGTAGAGGCTGATATTTTTCAGCTACTCACTGAGCCAAACTGGTTCTCACGTAACTGAAAAAAGGTGGAAAAGCTTAAAATTCTAATGAAAACAGCAGAAGAGGCTAAGTGCACTGTGGAGCAGGAGCTCTAATTAGCAGAAAAGAGGTGAAGAGGAATAATTTCTGCTGAAAAGAGGTAAAGAAGCAAAAAGCCGAGTTGAAAAGAAGTGTAGAAGCAGAAGTGCTTGCTGAAGATGGCTGTATGTGTAATGACACACTGGAGAGTGTCAAGAAAGCAGAGCGCATGCAAGCAGTGAACATGTGTAGCAGCTGTCACAGGTAGGATTCGAACCTCTGCCACCGGGTCTCACGACAGATGCCCTACCCTCTGAGCCAAATGAGTTCTGGTCACAAGCAAAGATATGATGAGAGGGAAAATGTGCACTGTGGAGCAGCAGCTCAAATTAGCAGAAAAGAGGTGAAGAGGAAGAACTTTGTTGTGAAATGAGGTAAAGAAACTGAAATTTGTGCTTAAAACAAGTGAAAAAGCTGAACTCTGAAATCCTGCTAAAACAGCAGAAGAGGCTGATATTTTTCAGCTACTCATTGAGCCAAACTGGTTCTCACGTAACTGAAAAAAGGTGGAAAAGCTTAAAATTCTAATGAAAACAGCAGAAGAGGCTGAGTGCACTGTGGAACAGAAGCTCAAATTAGCAGAAAAGAGGTGAAAACAGCAGAAGAGGGTGAGATTTGTGCTGATAAGAGGTGAAACTGCGGAACCAATCAGAGGTACTGCTTCTGTCTGCTTCATCAGGCTGTGTACTTGTATGTATTTCTGCCATAGACTGTTAACCAGAATCTGAGGTCCATATTAGAAAAGCTGCTAAAATCATTAAACTTTGCAGAATTGTAATAAATTATCAATATGAATTACCGGTCTGTGATAGTGTATAAATTTGTAGTTAAAAAAAAAACATGTGGGCCAAGGTGGAATCGAACCCACGACCTCTGGTCTGAAGAGCGGTGTCATTACCAATCGCGCCACCTCTAAGGGGGCGGGCGCTTTGAAAAAAAGGGTGATGAGGAGTCAGAATTAGATCGCGGTGAGACGCGAAAAACGCCGTTTTTTGGAGTTACAAAACGTCGTGTAACTCAAAAACTAGGTGGGATAGAAGCATAATTCTTGCACTGGGTGAATCAGCGGACTTTGGTGTACTTTGACTGCGATTTACATAGCTCTTTGTATCTCCGTCGCGGAGATATGACGAGAGAAGAAACGGCTTCATTTTCGGAATTTGAAAAATGAGAGGAGGACAGATTTCCACCCCTCAAACAAGTCTAACTCATCTCAGAACGGTAATAGGTGAGAAAATAATTCTTGAATTGTGAGTGTCAGGAGTGTCTGAAGATATACAGGGACAAGCCTCATGTCTTAACTTTGCTTCGTTAAGGAGATATGACGATTTGAAAATGCCTTCAGTTTCAGTATTTCAGCTCTGAGTTTCACAACCTCCCCATAGACTTTGAATGGGGAGTTTTTAGACCATGTGTCACTTCGAGGCAAATTGTGAAAAAAACGTAACTCTCACAATAATTATAGTGACACTGTCTTAAAGCCAGCAAAAATACCTACGTTTTGATGTATAATTTGTGGAAGTTGAGTGGAAATTGAGCGAGTAGCAAGGAGTTGTTCAGACATGAAGAGAAAATTCAGAACGGACGAGTGTGCAGTGGGAGTTAATTGCATAGCAACCATAGCAACACATGTATTTTCTGAAAAATCACAAAGTTGTAACTGAAAACTTAAAGAGTCATTACATGAAAACGGTAACAGATATGAAAAAGCTGAATCACACAGGAATAGCCCAATCATCTGAGAACGTTTTAAAGTTTGAATGGAGTTTCTAGGTGAAAGTATGAGGAAGTAGTTAAGTTTCAAAGACAAGCAAGTTTTAGCAGAATTGTAGAAGTTTCCCATTCATTTCAATGGGACAAATTAAAGGAAAAAAGTGTAATATTTTAAAAAGTATAATAGTAATAAGTACCAAAAGATATAGCAGTCGAAAGCAGAAATAGCAGAACAGTTTAGAGTTTGAATGGTAAAAATCGGCTGAAAACTGAGGGAGTAGTTAAGCGGCAAAGAAACGGAGCAACTAGAATAATAAAGGATAAAGAATAAAGAGAAACAGGATCTCAATAGTGTGGATGCCTACGGCATCCACCCAACTAGAAAAATTTGCATTTCCTGCGAAAATGCTGTGTGGATGCCTTAACGCTGAAGATGTCTGCTGAAAAAAGCTGAAAAAGTTGAAAAAAAAAAAAAAAAACATTGCCCTGAGCAGGATTTGAACCTGGCCCTTCTGGTCTAAAGGCAGCGATTCACCTCACTGCACCAAACTCATTCACACAAAGCAGAGGTGGAGAGAGTGACAATTGTGGTGAAATTAGCAGAAGCTGCTTAGAATTGTGCTGATAAGAGGTGAAAAAGCTAAACATTTGGCAGAAAAGAGGTGAATCAGAAGAATTTCTGCTGAAAAGAGGCAAAGAAGCAAAAAGATGAGCTGAAAAGAGGTGTAGAAGCAGAAGTGCTTGCTGAAGATGGCTGTATGTGTAATGACACACTGGAGAGCAGTGACACACAAGAAAGCAGAGCGCATGCAAGCAGGGAACATGTGTAGCAACTGTCACAGGTAGGATTCAAACCTCTGCCACCGGGTCTCACTGCAGATGCCCTACCCTCTGAGCCAAATGAGTTCTGGTCACAAGCAAAGATATGATGAGAGGGACAATGTGCACTGTGGAGCAGAAGCTCAAATTAGCAGAAAAGAGGTGAAGAGGAAGAACTTTGTTGTGAAATGAGGTAATGAAACTGAAATTTGTGCTTAAAACAAGTGAAAAAGCTGAACTCTGAAATCCTGCTAAAACAGAAGAAGAGGCTGATATTTTTCAGCTACTCATTGAGCCAAACTGGTTCTCACGTAACTGAAAAAAGGTGGAAAAGCTTACAATTTTAATGAAAACAGCAGAAGAGGCTGAGATTTGTGCTGATAAGAGGTGAAAATTCTGAACCAATCAGAGGTACTGCTTCTGTCTGCTTCATCAGGCTGTGTACTTGTATGTGTTTCTGCCATAGACTGTTAACAAGAATCTGAGGTCCATATTAGAAAAGCTGGTAAAATCATAAAACTTTGCAGAATTGTAATAAATTATCAATATGAATTACCGGTCTGTGATAGTGTATAAATTTGTACTCAAAAACTAGGTGGGATAGAAGCATAATTCTTGCACTGGGTGAATCAGCGGACTTTGGTGTACTTTGACTGCGATTTACATAGCTCTTTGTATCTCCGTCGCGGAGACATGACGAGAGAAGAAATGGCTTAATTTTCGGAGTTTGAAAAATGAGAGGAGGACAGATTTCCACCCCTCAAACATGTTTTTGCAGAAACACTGTAATTTCGCTTAAATAGTATGAAATAGCAGTAATACTATGATTTGGCAGAAATACTACTTTTTAGCACAAATACTATTGTACAGAATGGTGTACGTCAGTTTAATGCTGGGTGGTGCTGCAATAGTAACTATCCTCGGTCAGAAGGAGAGGCTGACATCCAGGGATTAGATTACCACAGGTGGAGTTTATTGGCGGTCAGATGGATGGTACAGGGAGGCATGGCATACAGTAGGAGGATGTGGAGAGGTGATATGGTGTGGTTTCTATGATTAAGAAAACTGGCAACAAATTCCTCCACTACAAATCAGTCTGATACCACTTCTTACAGGGTTCACGTTTACTAAGGCACTACCCAAAAGGTGCCACAAGAGGGCACTCCAACACAAGAGATGACCTATTTACACTGTAAACACCCCCTACTTAGCCACTACATACTACAGTGATATTACAGTATACAAATTCACACAAATACTATGATTTGGCAGAAATACTATGACTTAGTAGTAATACTATAACATAACAGTTCAATGTTCTAGCACAAATACCACAATATGGCAGAAATACTATGTTTTAGCATAAATACTGTGATTTGGTATAAATACTACGATTTGGCACACATACTATATTCCGCAGATACACTATAACATAACAGATATTCTACGACTTAGTAGTAATACTATAACATAACAGAATTATTAATTGGGCACAAATACCACAATTTGGCAAAAATACTATGATTGGGTACAAATACTATGATTTGGCAATAATACTGCATTTTAACACAAGTACTGAGATTTGATTGAAATACTATGATTTTGAAGAAATACTATTACTCCATACAAATACGATGCTTTGGGACAAATACTATGTTTTGGTTCCAATACTATGATGTGCAACAAATACTATGATTTGGCACAAGTACTATGATTTAGTACAAATACTATGATTTGGCAGAAATACTATGCCTTAGTAGTAATACTATAACATAAGAGATATACTATGGTTTTGCAGACATACTATGTTTTTGCACAAATACCATGATTTGGAACAAATGCTATGATTTAGCAGAAATACTAAGATTGGGTACAAATACTATGATTTGGCAATAATACTGCGTTTTCACAACAACTACTGAGATTTGATTGAAATACTATGACTCCATACAAATACGATGCTTTGGCACAAATACTATGATTTGGCAGAAATACTATGACTTAGTAGTAATACTATAACATAACAGATTTCCTAAAAAAACTATGAAATTGCAGTAATTCTATGACTTGGCAGAGATACTACGTTTTAGCACAAATACTATAACAACGCAGAAATACTATGACTTAGTAGTAATACTATAACATAACAGTTCAATATTCTTGCACAAATACCACAATATGGCAGAAATACTATGTTTTAGCACAAATACTGTGATTTGGTATAAATACTACGATTTGGCACACATACTATATTCCGCAGATACACTATAACATAACAGATATTCTACGAGTTAGTAGTAATACTATAACATAACAGAATTATTAATTGGGCACAAATACCACGATTTGGCAAAAATACCATGATTCGGCACAAATACAATGACATGGCAAAAATACTATGATTGGGTACAAATACTATGATTTGGCAATAATACTGCATTTTAACACAACTACTGAGATTTGATTGAAATACTATGATTTTGAAGAAATACTATTACTCCATACAAATACGATGCTTTGGGACAAATACTATGTTTTGGTTCCAATACTATGATGTGCAACAAATACTATGATTTGGCACAAGTACTATGATTTAGTACAAATACTATGATTTGGCAGAAATACTATGCCTTAGTAGTAATACTATAACATAAGGGATAAACTATGGTTTTGCAGACATACTATGTTATTGCACAAATACCATGATTTGGCACAAATGCTATGATTTAGCAGAAATACTATGAATGGGTACAAATACTATGATTTTGCAATAATACTGCGTTTTAACAACAACTACTGAGATTTGATTGAAATACTATGATTTAGAAGAAATACTATGACTCCATACAAATACGATGCTTTGGCACAAATACTATGATTTGGCACAAGTACTATCACTTAGTACAAATAATATGATTGGGCAGAAGTACTATGTTTCAGTACAAATACTATGATTTGGCAGGAATACTCTGATTTAGCAGAAATACTATGTTTTAACATAAATACTATATTTTGGCAGAAATTCCTGCTAAAAAGGACTATTTCTGCTTTTTAGCAGAAATACTGTAATTTGGCATAAATACTATAATTTGGTATAAATACTGTGATTTGGCACATATAATATATTCAGCACATATATTATAAAATAACAGAAATATTATGATTTGGCCCCAAAACCATGATTTTGCACAAATACCATGATTTTGCAAAAATACTATGATTTTTCAAAAATACTATGATTTAGCAGAAGTACTAAGATGTAGCAGAAGTACTTTGTTTTAGCAGAAATACTATGATTGAGGAGTAATACCTAAACATAGGAGAAATATTGATATACAGACACACATACACAGAGACTAAAGGGAACAGGAGCTGTGGAGAGTCTGGGCTTGGTATATGTAGGTCAGTTAAATTAGCTGCACCTGCTGTAGTCAGCCCTTACACACGCAGACACAGAGAGAGGTGTGAGTTTTCTTCAGTGTATTTCTGACATTCAGGATTCCCCTCGAACAAATGGCCATAATTTCCTAACCGTAGAGGCTAGAACGTTCATTCAGACATTGTTTTGTTCAGAAGAGATGGGGGAATCTTCAGGTCTTCATAATTCAGAGATAAAATATAAATTATTAAAGATATATGACTTGTAATACACTGTAACTGAGTAGAGGCGAAGCAAAAACTGCCTTGACTTGCTCTCAAACAACCTTTGGTAACTCTAAATCTATATGGAGCATCAAAATCATTCTTTCACCGTAAGAAACAGCAGGCTTTGGTGAACAGTCATGGAAATTTTCAGGGCTCTGTGGAAATCCATCAAAAAGATATGACGAGAGAAAAAAGTGGTTCATTTCCAGAGATTGAAATCTGATGAAATCTGAGCGAGGGACAAATTTCCTACCCTCAAACAAGTCTAACTCATCTCCTAACGGTAATAGGTGAGAAAGAAATTCTTGAATTGTGAGCGTCAGGAGTGTCTGAAGATATACGGGGACAAGCATGATGTCTTAACTTTGCTTCGTTAAGGAGATATGACAATTTGAAAATGCCTCTCATCAGAGAAATCCAGCGGTGATTTTGAACAAACTCTCCATTGAGTTTATATGGAGAGTTTTCTGACTTTGTGTTACTCTGAGGAGATTTGCAAAGTATCTATAAGTCCCACAACAATGATAGTGACATTTTCTGAAAGCCAGCAAAAATACCTACGTCTTGATGTATAATTTGTGGGGCTTGAGTGGAAATTGAGCGAGTAGCAAGAAGTTGTTTGGACATGAAGAGAAAATTTAAACAGTTTCACTGTCCCCTCTGAGTTAATTGCATAGCAACCATAGCAACGCATGTATTTTCTGAAAAATCACAATTTTGCAACTGAAGACTTAAAGAGAGATAAGATGAAAACGGTAGAAGATCTGAAAAAGCTGAATCACACAGGAATAGCCCAATCATTTGAGAACGTTTTAAAGTTTGAATGGAGTTTCTAGGTGAAAGTATGAGGAAGTAGTTAAGTTTCAAAGACAAGAAAGTTTTAGCAGAATTGTGGAAGTTTCCCATTCATTTCAATGGGACAAATTAAAGGAAAAAAGTGTAATATTTTAAAAAGTATAATAGTAATAAACACCAAAAGTCATAGCCGGCATTAGCAGAAAGAGCAGAACAGTTTAGAGTTTGAACGGTGAAAATAGCACAAAAATTGTGGAAGTAGATCCACGGCGAAAAGTGTACGGAAACACCCGGAATAATAAAGAATAAAGAGAAACAGGAACTCAATAGTGTGGATGCCTATTAAGGCATCCACACAACTAGAAAAAATTGCATTTCCTGCGAAAATGCTGTGTGGATGCCTTACGCTGAAGATTTCTGCTGAAAAAAGCAGAAAAAGTTGAAAAAACAAAAAACATTGCCCTGAGCGAGATTCGAACCTGGCCTTTCTGATCTATAGGCGGCGTCTCACCTTACTGGACCAAACTGATTCTTACAAAGAAGAGGTGGAGAGACTGACAATTCTGGTGAAATTAGCAGAAGCTGCTTAGTATTGTGCTAATAAGAGGTGAAAAGGCTAAACATTTAGCAGAAAAGAGGTGAATCAGAAGAAGTTCTGCTGAAAAGAGGTAAAGAAGCAAAAAGATGAGTTGAAAAGAGGTGTAGAAGTGCTTGCTGAAGATGGCTGTATGTGTAATGACACACTGGAGAGTGTCAAGAAAGCAGAGCGCATGCAAGCAGGGAACATGTGTAGCAACTGTCACAGGTAGGATTCGAAACTCTGCCCCCGGGTCTCACGGCAGCTGCCCTACCCTCTGAGCCAAATGAGTTCTGGTCTCAAGCAAATATATGATGAGAGAGAAAATGTGCACTGTGGAGCAGAAGCTCAAATTAGCAGAAAAGAGGTGAAGAGGAAGAACTTTGTTGTGAAATGAGGTAAAGAAACTGAAATTTGTGCTTAAAACAAGTGAAAAAGCTGAACTCTGAAATCCTGCTAAAACAGTAGTAGAGGCTGATATTTTTCAGCTACTCACTGAGCCAAACTGGTTCTCACGTAACTGAAAAAAGGTGGAAAAGCTTAAAATTCTAATGAAAACAGCAGAAGAGGCTAAGTGCACTGTGGAGCAGGAGCTCTAATTAGCAGAAAAGAGGTGAAGAGGAATAATTTCTGCTGAAAAGAGGTAAAGAAGCAAAAAGCCGAGTTGAAAAGAAGTGTAGAAGCAGAAGTGCTTGCTGAAGATGGCTGTATGTGTAATGACACACTGGAGAGTGTCAAGAAAGCAGAGCGCATGCAAGCAGTGAACATGTGTAGCAGCTGTCACAGGTAGGATTCGAACCTCTGCCACCGGGTCTCACGACAGATGCCCTACCCTCTGAGCCAAATGAGTTCTGGTCACAAGCAAAGATATGATGAGAGGGAAAATGTGCACTGTGGAGCAGCAGCTCAAATTAGCAGAAAAGAGGTGAAGAGGAAGAACTTTGTTGTGAAATGAGGTAAAGAAACTGAAATTTGTGCTTAAAACAAGTGAAAAAGCTGAACTCTGAAATCCTGCTAAAACAGCAGAAGAGGCTGATATTTTTCAGCTACTCATTGAGCCAAACTGGTTCTCACGTAACTGAAAAAAGGTGGAAAAGCTTAAAATTCTAATGAAAACAGCAGAAGAGGCTGAGTGCACTGTGGAACAGAAGCTCAAATTAGCAGAAAAGAGGTGAAAACAGCAGAAGAGGGTGAGATTTGTGCTGATAAGAGGTGAAACTGCGGAACCAATCAGAGGTACTGCTTCTGTCTGCTTCATCAGGCTGTGTACTTGTATGTATTTCTGCCATAGACTGTTAACCAGAATCTGAGGTCCATATTAGAAAAGCTGCTAAAATCATTAAACTTTGCAGAATTGTAATAAATTATCAATATGAATTACCGGTCTGTGATAGTGTATAAATTTGTAGTTAAAAAAAAAAACATGTGGGCCAAGGTGGAATCGAACCCACGACCTCTGGTCTGAAGAGCGGTGTCATTACCAATCGCGCCACCTCTAAGGGGGCGGGCGCTTTGAAAAAAAGGGTGATGAGGAGTCAGAATTAGATCGCGGTGAGACGCGAAAAACGCCGTTTTTTGGAGTTACAAAACGTCGTGTAACTCAAAAACTAGGTGGGATAGAAGCATAATTCTTGCACTGGGTGAATCAGCGGACTTTGGTGTACTTTGACTGCGATTTACATAGCTCTTTGTATCTCCGTCGCGGAGATATGACGAGAGAAGAAACGGCTTCATTTTCGGAATTTGAAAAATGAGAGGAGGACAGATTTCCACCCCTCAAACAAGTCTAACTCATCTCAGAACGGTAATAGGTGAGAAAATAATTCTTGAATTGTGAGTGTCAGGAGTGTCTGAAGATATACAGGGACAAGCCTCATGTCTTAACTTTGCTTCGTTAAGGAGATATGACGATTTGAAAATGCCTTCAGTTTCAGTATTTCAGCTCTGAGTTTCACAACCTCCCCATAGACTTTGAATGGGGAGTTTTTAGACCATGTGTCACTTCGAGGCAAATTGTGAAAAAAACGTAACTCTCACAATAATTATAGTGACACTGTCTTAAAGCCAGCAAAAATACCTACGTTTTGATGTATAATTTGTGGAAGTTGAGTGGAAATTGAGCGAGTAGCAAGGAGTTGTTCAGACATGAAGAGAAAATTCAGAACGGACGAGTGTGCAGTGGGAGTTAATTGCATAGCAACCATAGCAACACATGTATTTTCTGAAAAATCACAAAGTTGTAACTGAAAACTTAAAGAGTCATTACATGAAAACGGTAACAGATATGAAAAAGCTGAATCACACAGGAATAGCCCAATCATCTGAGAACGTTTTAAAGTTTGAATGGAGTTTCTAGGTGAAAGTATGAGGAAGTAGTTAAGTTTCAAAGACAAGCAAGTTTTAGCAGAATTGTAGAAGTTTCCCATTCATTTCAATGGGACAAATTAAAGGAAAAAAGTGTAATATTTTAAAAAGTATAATAGTAATAAGTACCAAAAGATATAGCAGTCGAAAGCAGAAATAGCAGAACAGTTTAGAGTTTGAATGGTAAAAATCGGCTGAAAACTGAGGGAGTAGTTAAGCGGCAAAGAAACGGAGCAACTAGAATAATAAAGGATAAAGAATAAAGAGAAACAGGATCTCAATAGTGTGGATGCCTACGGCATCCACCCAAAGAGAAACAGGATCTCAATAGTGTGGATGCCTACGGCATCCACCCAACTAGAAAAAATTGCATTTCCTGCGAAAATGCTGTGTGGATGCCTTACGCTGAAGATTTCTGCTGAAAAAAGCAGAAAAAGTTGAAAAAACAAAAAACATTGCCCTGAGCGAGATTCGAACCTGGCCTTTCTGATCTATAGGCGGCATCTCACCTTACTGGACCAAACTGATTCTTACAAAGAAGAGGTGGAGAGACTGACAATTCTGGTGAAATTAGCAGAAGCTGCTTAGTATTGTGCTAATAAGAGGTGAAAAGGCTAAACATTTAGCAGAAAAGAGGTGAATCAGAAGAAGTTCTGCTGAAAAGAGGTAAAGAAGCAAAAAGATGAGTTGAAAAGAGGTGTAGAAGTGCTTGCTGAAGATGGCTGTATGTGTAATGACACACTGGAGAGTGTCAAGAAAGCAGAGCGCATGCAAGCAGGGAACATGTGTAGCAACTGTCACAGGTAGGATTCGAAACTCTGCCCCCGGGTCTCACGGCAGCTGCCCTACCCTCTGAGCCAAATGAGTTCTGGTCTCAAGCAAATATATGATGAGAGAGAAAATGTGCACTGTGGAGCAGAAGCTCAAATTAGCAGAAAAGAGGTGAAGAGGAAGAACTTTGTTGTGAAATGAGGTAAAGAAACTGAAATTTGTGCTTAAAACAAGTGAAAAAGCTGAACTCTGAAATCCTGCTAAAACAGTAGTAGAGGCTGATATTTTTCAGCTACTCACTGAGCCAAACTGGTTCTCACGTAACTGAAAAAAGGTGGAAAAGCTTAAAATTCTAATGAAAACAGCAGAAGAGGCTAAGTGCACTGTGGAGCAGGAGCTCTAATTAGCAGAAAAGAGGTGAAGAGGAATAATTTCTGCTGAAAAGAGGTAAAGAAGCAAAAAGCCGAGTTGAAAAGAAGTGTAGAAGCAGAAGTGCTTGCTGAAGATGGCTGTATGTGTAATGACACACTGGAGAGTGTCAAGAAAGCAGAGCGCATGCAAGCAGTGAACATGTGTAGCAGCTGTCACAGGTAGGATTCGAACCTCTGCCACCGGGTCTCACGACAGATGCCCTACCCTCTGAGCCAAATGAGTTCTGGTCACAAGCAAAGATATGATGAGAGGGAAAATGTGCACTGTGGAGCAGCAGCTCAAATTAGCAGAAAAGAGGTGAAGAGGAAGAACTTTGTTGTGAAATGAGGTAAAGAAACTGAAATTTGTGCTTAAAACAAGTGAAAAAGCTGAACTCTGAAATCCTGCTAAAACAGCAGAAGAGGCTGATATTTTTCAGCTACTCATTGAGCCAAACTGGTTCTCACGTAACTGAAAAAAGGTGGAAAAGCTTAAAATTCTAATGAAAACAGCAGAAGAGGCTGAGTGCACTGTGGAACAGAAGCTCAAATTAGCAGAAAAGAGGTGAAAACAGCAGAAGAGGGTGAGATTTGTGCTGATAAGAGGTGAAACTGCGGAACCAATCAGAGGTACTGCTTCTGTCTGCTTCATCAGGCTGTGTACTTGTATGTATTTCTGCCATAGACTGTTAACCAGAATCTGAGGTCCATATTAGAAAAGCTGCTAAAATCATTAAACTTTGCAGAATTGTAATAAATTATCAATATGAATTACCGGTCTGTGATAGTGTATAAATTTGTAGTTAAAAAAAAAACATGTGGGCCAAGGTGGAATCGAACCCACGACCTCTGGTCTGAAGAGCGGTGTCATTACCAATCGCGCCACCTCTAAGGGGGCGGGCGCTTTGAAAAAAAGGGTGATGAGGAGTCAGAATTAGATCGCGGTGAGACGCGAAAAACGCCGTTTTTTGGAGTTACAAAACGTCGTGTAACTCAAAAACTAGGTGGGATAGAAGCATAATTCTTGCACTGGGTGAATCAGCGGACTTTGGTGTACTTTGACTGCGATTTACATAGCTCTTTGTATCTCCGTCGCGGAGATATGACGAGAGAAGAAACGGCTTCATTTTCGGAATTTGAAAAATGAGAGGAGGACAGATTTCCACCCCTCAAACAAGTCTAACTCATCTCAGAACGGTAATAGGTGAGAAAATAATTCTTGAATTGTGAGTGTCAGGAGTGTCTGAAGATATACAGGGACAAGCCTCATGTCTTAACTTTGCTTCGTTAAGGAGATATGACGATTTGAAAATGCCTTCAGTTTCAGTATTTCAGCTCTGAGTTTCACAACCTCCCCATAGACTTTGAATGGGGAGTTTTTAGACCATGTGTCACTTCGAGGCAAATTGTGAAAAAAACGTAACTCTCACAATAATTATAGTGACACTGTCTTAAAGCCAGCAAAAATACCTACGTTTTGATGTATAATTTGTGGAAGTTGAGTGGAAATTGAGCGAGTAGCAAGGAGTTGTTCAGACATGAAGAGAAAATTCAGAACGGACGAGTGTGCAGTGGGAGTTAATTGCATAGCAACCATAGCAACACATGTATTTTCTGAAAAATCACAAAGTTGTAACTGAAAACTTAAAGAGTCATTACATGAAAACGGTAACAGATATGAAAAAGCTGAATCACACAGGAATAGCCCAATCATCTGAGAACGTTTTAAAGTTTGAATGGAGTTTCTAGGTGAAAGTATGAGGAAGTAGTTAAGTTTCAAAGACAAGCAAGTTTTAGCAGAATTGTAGAAGTTTCCCATTCATTTCAATGGGACAAATTAAAGGAAAAAAGTGTAATATTTTAAAAAGTATAATAGTAATAAGTACCAAAAGATATAGCAGTCGAAAGCAGAAATAGCAGAACAGTTTAGAGTTTGAATGGTAAAAATCGGCTGAAAACTGAGGGAGTAGTTAAGCGGCAAAGAAACGGAGCAACTAGAATAATAAAGGATAACTAGAAAAAATTGCATTTCCTGCGAAAATGCTGTGTGGATGCCTTACGCTGAAGATTTCTGCTGAAAAAAGCAGAAAAAGTTGAAAAAACAAAAAACATTGCCCTGAGCGAGATTCGAACCTGGCCTTTCTGATCTATAGGCGGCGTCTCACCTTACTGGACCAAACTGATTCTTACAAAGAAGAGGTGGAGAGACTGACAATTCTGGTGAAATTAGCAGAAGCTGCTTAGTATTGTGCTAATAAGAGGTGAAAAGGCTAAACATTTAGCAGAAAAGAGGTGAATCAGAAGAAGTTCTGCTGAAAAGAGGTAAAGAAGCAAAAAGATGAGTTGAAAAGAGGTGTAGAAGTGCTTGCTGAAGATGGCTGTATGTGTAATGACACACTGGAGAGTGTCAAGAAAGCAGAGCGCATGCAAGCAGGGAACATGTGTAGCAACTGTCACAGGTAGGATTCGAAACTCTGCCCCCGGGTCTCACGGCAGCTGCCCTACCCTCTGAGCCAAATGAGTTCTGGTCTCAAGCAAATATATGATGAGAGAGAAAATGTGCACTGTGGAGCAGAAGCTCAAATTAGCAGAAAAGAGGTGAAGAGGAAGAACTTTGTTGTGAAATGAGGTAAAGAAACTGAAATTTGTGCTTAAAACAAGTGAAAAAGCTGAACTCTGAAATCCTGCTAAAACAGTAGTAGAGGCTGATATTTTTCAGCTACTCACTGAGCCAAACTGGTTCTCACGTAACTGAAAAAAGGTGGAAAAGCTTAAAATTCTAATGAAAACAGCAGAAGAGGCTAAGTGCACTGTGGAGCAGGAGCTCTAATTAGCAGAAAAGAGGTGAAGAGGAATAATTTCTGCTGAAAAGAGGTAAAGAAGCAAAAAGCCGAGTTGAAAAGAAGTGTAGAAGCAGAAGTGCTTGCTGAAGATGGCTGTATGTGTAATGACACACTGGAGAGTGTCAAGAAAGCAGAGCGCATGCAAGCAGTGAACATGTGTAGCAGCTGTCACAGGTAGGATTCGAACCTCTGCCACCGGGTCTCACGACAGATGCCCTACCCTCTGAGCCAAATGAGTTCTGGTCACAAGCAAAGATATGATGAGAGGGAAAATGTGCACTGTGGAGCAGCAGCTCAAATTAGCAGAAAAGAGGTGAAGAGGAAGAACTTTGTTGTGAAATGAGGTAAAGAAACTGAAATTTGTGCTTAAAACAAGTGAAAAAGCTGAACTCTGAAATCCTGCTAAAACAGCAGAAGAGGCTGATATTTTTCAGCTACTCATTGAGCCAAACTGGTTCTCACGTAACTGAAAAAAGGTGGAAAAGCTTAAAATTCTAATGAAAACAGCAGAAGAGGCTGAGTGCACTGTGGAACAGAAGCTCAAATTAGCAGAAAAGAGGTGAAAACAGCAGAAGAGGGTGAGATTTGTGCTGATAAGAGGTGAAACTGCGGAACCAATCAGAGGTACTGCTTCTGTCTGCTTCATCAGGCTGTGTACTTGTATGTATTTCTGCCATAGACTGTTAACCAGAATCTGAGGTCCATATTAGAAAAGCTGCTAAAATCATTAAACTTTGCAGAATTGTAATAAATTATCAATATGAATTACCGGTCTGTGATAGTGTATAAATTTGTAGTTAAAAAAAAAACATGTGGGCCAAGGTGGAATCGAACCCACGACCTCTGGTCTGAAGAGCGGTGTCATTACCAATCGCGCCACCTCTAAGGGGGCGGGCGCTTTGAAAAAAAGGGTGATGAGGAGTCAGAATTAGATCGCGGTGAGACGCGAAAAACGCCGTTTTTTGGAGTTACAAAACGTCGTGTAACTCAAAAACTAGGTGGGATAGAAGCATAATTCTTGCACTGGGTGAATCAGCGGACTTTGGTGTACTTTGACTGCGATTTACATAGCTCTTTGTATCTCCGTCGCGGAGATATGACGAGAGAAGAAACGGCTTCATTTTCGGAATTTGAAAAATGAGAGGAGGACAGATTTCCACCCCTCAAACAAGTCTAACTCATCTCAGAACGGTAATAGGTGAGAAAATAATTCTTGAATTGTGAGTGTCAGGAGTGTCTGAAGATATACAGGGACAAGCCTCATGTCTTAACTTTGCTTCGTTAAGGAGATATGACGATTTGAAAATGCCTTCAGTTTCAGTATTTCAGCTCTGAGTTTCACAACCTCCCCATAGACTTTGAATGGGGAGTTTTTAGACCATGTGTCACTTCGAGGCAAATTGTGAAAAAAACGTAACTCTCACAATAATTATAGTGACACTGTCTTAAAGCCAGCAAAAATACCTACGTTTTGATGTATAATTTGTGGAAGTTGAGTGGAAATTGAGCGAGTAGCAAGGAGTTGTTCAGACATGAAGAGAAAATTCAGAACGGACGAGTGTGCAGTGGGAGTTAATTGCATAGCAACCATAGCAACACATGTATTTTCTGAAAAATCACAAAGTTGTAACTGAAAACTTAAAGAGTCATTACATGAAAACGGTAACAGATATGAAAAAGCTGAATCACACAGGAATAGCCCAATCATCTGAGAACGTTTTAAAGTTTGAATGGAGTTTCTAGGTGAAAGTATGAGGAAGTAGTTAAGTTTCAAAGACAAGCAAGTTTTAGCAGAATTGTAGAAGTTTCCCATTCATTTCAATGGGACAAATTAAAGGAAAAAAGTGTAATATTTTAAAAAGTATAATAGTAATAAGTACCAAAAGATATAGCAGTCGAAAGCAGAAATAGCAGAACAGTTTAGAGTTTGAATGGTAAAAATCGGCTGAAAACTGAGGGAGTAGTTAAGCGGCAAAGAAACGGAGCAACTAGAATAATAAAGGATAAAGAATAAAGAGAAACAGGATCTCAATAGTGTGGATGCCTACGGCATCCACCCAAAGAATAAAGAGAAACAGGATCTCAATAGTGTGGATGCCTACGGCATCCACCCAACTAGAAAAAATTGCATTTCCTGCGAAAATGCTGTGTGGATGCCTTACGCTGAAGATTTCTGCTGAAAAAAGCAGAAAAAGTTGAAAAAACAAAAAACATTGCCCTGAGCGAGATTCGAACCTGGCCTTTCTGATCTATAGGCGGCGTCTCACCTTACTGGACCAAACTGATTCTTACAAAGAAGAGGTGGAGAGACTGACAATTCTGGTGAAATTAGCAGAAGCTGCTTAGTATTGTGCTAATAAGAGGTGAAAAGGCTAAACATTTAGCAGAAAAGAGGTGAATCAGAAGAAGTTCTGCTGAAAAGAGGTAAAGAAGCAAAAAGATGAGTTGAAAAGAGGTGTAGAAGTGCTTGCTGAAGATGGCTGTATGTGTAATGACACACTGGAGAGTGTCAAGAAAGCAGAGCGCATGCAAGCAGGGAACATGTGTAGCAACTGTCACAGGTAGGATTCGAAACTCTGCCCCCGGGTCTCACGGCAGCTGCCCTACCCTCTGAGCCAAATGAGTTCTGGTCTCAAGCAAATATATGATGAGAGAGAAAATGTGCACTGTGGAGCAGAAGCTCAAATTAGCAGAAAAGAGGTGAAGAGGAAGAACTTTGTTGTGAAATGAGGTAAAGAAACTGAAATTTGTGCTTAAAACAAGTGAAAAAGCTGAACTCTGAAATCCTGCTAAAACAGTAGTAGAGGCTGATATTTTTCAGCTACTCACTGAGCCAAACTGGTTCTCACGTAACTGAAAAAAGGTGGAAAAGCTTAAAATTCTAATGAAAACAGCAGAAGAGGCTAAGTGCACTGTGGAGCAGGAGCTCTAATTAGCAGAAAAGAGGTGAAGAGGAATAATTTCTGCTGAAAAGAGGTAAAGAAGCAAAAAGCCGAGTTGAAAAGAAGTGTAGAAGCAGAAGTGCTTGCTGAAGATGGCTGTATGTGTAATGACACACTGGAGAGTGTCAAGAAAGCAGAGCGCATGCAAGCAGTGAACATGTGTAGCAGCTGTCACAGGTAGGATTCGAACCTCTGCCACCGGGTCTCACGACAGATGCCCTACCCTCTGAGCCAAATGAGTTCTGGTCACAAGCAAAGATATGATGAGAGGGAAAATGTGCACTGTGGAGCAGCAGCTCAAATTAGCAGAAAAGAGGTGAAGAGGAAGAACTTTGTTGTGAAATGAGGTAAAGAAACTGAAATTTGTGCTTAAAACAAGTGAAAAAGCTGAACTCTGAAATCCTGCTAAAACAGCAGAAGAGGCTGATATTTTTCAGCTACTCATTGAGCCAAACTGGTTCTCACGTAACTGAAAAAAGGTGGAAAAGCTTAAAATTCTAATGAAAACAGCAGAAGAGGCTGAGTGCACTGTGGAACAGAAGCTCAAATTAGCAGAAAAGAGGTGAAAACAGCAGAAGAGGGTGAGATTTGTGCTGATAAGAGGTGAAACTGCGGAACCAATCAGAGGTACTGCTTCTGTCTGCTTCATCAGGCTGTGTACTTGTATGTATTTCTGCCATAGACTGTTAACCAGAATCTGAGGTCCATATTAGAAAAGCTGCTAAAATCATTAAACTTTGCAGAATTGTAATAAATTATCAATATGAATTACCGGTCTGTGATAGTGTATAAATTTGTAGTTAAAAAAAAAACATGTGGGCCAAGGTGGAATCGAACCCACGACCTCTGGTCTGAAGAGCGGTGTCATTACCAATCGCGCCACCTCTAAGGGGGCGGGCGCTTTGAAAAAAAGGGTGATGAGGAGTCAGAATTAGATCGCGGTGAGACGCGAAAAACGCCGTTTTTTGGAGTTACAAAACGTCGTGTAACTCAAAAACTAGGTGGGATAGAAGCATAATTCTTGCACTGGGTGAATCAGCGGACTTTGGTGTACTTTGACTGCGATTTACATAGCTCTTTGTATCTCCGTCGCGGAGATATGACGAGAGAAGAAACGGCTTCATTTTCGGAATTTGAAAAATGAGAGGAGGACAGATTTCCACCCCTCAAACAAGTCTAACTCATCTCAGAACGGTAATAGGTGAGAAAATAATTCTTGAATTGTGAGTGTCAGGAGTGTCTGAAGATATACAGGGACAAGCCTCATGTCTTAACTTTGCTTCGTTAAGGAGATATGACGATTTGAAAATGCCTTCAGTTTCAGTATTTCAGCTCTGAGTTTCACAACCTCCCCATAGACTTTGAATGGGGAGTTTTTAGACCATGTGTCACTTCGAGGCAAATTGTGAAAAAAACGTAACTCTCACAATAATTATAGTGACACTGTCTTAAAGCCAGCAAAAATACCTACGTTTTGATGTATAATTTGTGGAAGTTGAGTGGAAATTGAGCGAGTAGCAAGGAGTTGTTCAGACATGAAGAGAAAATTCAGAACGGACGAGTGTGCAGTGGGAGTTAATTGCATAGCAACCATAGCAACACATGTATTTTCTGAAAAATCACAAAGTTGTAACTGAAAACTTAAAGAGTCATTACATGAAAACGGTAACAGATATGAAAAAGCTGAATCACACAGGAATAGCCCAATCATCTGAGAACGTTTTAAAGTTTGAATGGAGTTTCTAGGTGAAAGTATGAGGAAGTAGTTAAGTTTCAAAGACAAGCAAGTTTTAGCAGAATTGTAGAAGTTTCCCATTCATTTCAATGGGACAAATTAAAGGAAAAAAGTGTAATATTTTAAAAAGTATAATAGTAATAAGTACCAAAAGATATAGCAGTCGAAAGCAGAAATAGCAGAACAGTTTAGAGTTTGAATGGTAAAAATCGGCTGAAAACTGAGGGAGTAGTTAAGCGGCAAAGAAACGGAGCAACTAGAATAATAAAGGATAAAGAATAAAGAGAAACAGGATCTCAATAGTGTGGATGCCTACGGCATCCACACAATAAAGAGAAACAGGATCTCAATAGTGTGGATGCCTACGGCATCCACCCAACTAGAAAAAATTGCATTTCCTGCGAAAATGCTGTGTGGATGCCTTACGCTGAAGATTTCTGCTGAAAAAAGCAGAAAAAGTTGAAAAAACAAAAAACATTGCCCTGAGCGAGATTCGAACCTGGCCTTTCTGATCTATAGGCGGCGTCTCACCTTACTGGACCAAACTGATTCTTACAAAGAAGAGGTGGAGAGACTGACAATTCTGGTGAAATTAGCAGAAGCTGCTTAGTATTGTGCTAATAAGAGGTGAAAAGGCTAAACATTTAGCAGAAAAGAGGTGAATCAGAAGAAGTTCTGCTGAAAAGAGGTAAAGAAGCAAAAAGATGAGTTGAAAAGAGGTGTAGAAGTGCTTGCTGAAGATGGCTGTATGTGTAATGACACACTGGAGAGTGTCAAGAAAGCAGAGCGCATGCAAGCAGGGAACATGTGTAGCAACTGTCACAGGTAGGATTCGAAACTCTGCCCCCGGGTCTCACGGCAGCTGCCCTACCCTCTGAGCCAAATGAGTTCTGGTCTCAAGCAAATATATGATGAGAGAGAAAATGTGCACTGTGGAGCAGAAGCTCAAATTAGCAGAAAAGAGGTGAAGAGGAAGAACTTTGTTGTGAAATGAGGTAAAGAAACTGAAATTTGTGCTTAAAACAAGTGAAAAAGCTGAACTCTGAAATCCTGCTAAAACAGTAGTAGAGGCTGATATTTTTCAGCTACTCACTGAGCCAAACTGGTTCTCACGTAACTGAAAAAAGGTGGAAAAGCTTAAAATTCTAATGAAAACAGCAGAAGAGGCTAAGTGCACTGTGGAGCAGGAGCTCTAATTAGCAGAAAAGAGGTGAAGAGGAATAATTTCTGCTGAAAAGAGGTAAAGAAGCAAAAAGCCGAGTTGAAAAGAAGTGTAGAAGCAGAAGTGCTTGCTGAAGATGGCTGTATGTGTAATGACACACTGGAGAGTGTCAAGAAAGCAGAGCGCATGCAAGCAGTGAACATGTGTAGCAGCTGTCACAGGTAGGATTCGAACCTCTGCCACCGGGTCTCACGACAGATGCCCTACCCTCTGAGCCAAATGAGTTCTGGTCACAAGCAAAGATATGATGAGAGGGAAAATGTGCACTGTGGAGCAGCAGCTCAAATTAGCAGAAAAGAGGTGAAGAGGAAGAACTTTGTTGTGAAATGAGGTAAAGAAACTGAAATTTGTGCTTAAAACAAGTGAAAAAGCTGAACTCTGAAATCCTGCTAAAACAGCAGAAGAGGCTGATATTTTTCAGCTACTCATTGAGCCAAACTGGTTCTCACGTAACTGAAAAAAGGTGGAAAAGCTTAAAATTCTAATGAAAACAGCAGAAGAGGCTGAGTGCACTGTGGAACAGAAGCTCAAATTAGCAGAAAAGAGGTGAAAACAGCAGAAGAGGGTGAGATTTGTGCTGATAAGAGGTGAAACTGCGGAACCAATCAGAGGTACTGCTTCTGTCTGCTTCATCAGGCTGTGTACTTGTATGTATTTCTGCCATAGACTGTTAACCAGAATCTGAGGTCCATATTAGAAAAGCTGCTAAAATCATTAAACTTTGCAGAATTGTAATAAATTATCAATATGAATTACCGGTCTGTGATAGTGTATAAATTTGTAGTTAAAAAAAAAACATGTGGGCCAAGGTGGAATCGAACCCACGACCTCTGGTCTGAAGAGCGGTGTCATTACCAATCGCGCCACCTCTAAGGGGGCGGGCGCTTTGAAAAAAAGGGTGATGAGGAGTCAGAATTAGATCGCGGTGAGACGCGAAAAACGCCGTTTTTTGGAGTTACAAAACGTCGTGTAACTCAAAAACTAGGTGGGATAGAAGCATAATTCTTGCACTGGGTGAATCAGCGGACTTTGGTGTACTTTGACTGCGATTTACATAGCTCTTTGTATCTCCGTCGCGGAGATATGACGAGAGAAGAAACGGCTTCATTTTCGGAATTTGAAAAATGAGAGGAGGACAGATTTCCACCCCTCAAACAAGTCTAACTCATCTCAGAACGGTAATAGGTGAGAAAATAATTCTTGAATTGTGAGTGTCAGGAGTGTCTGAAGATATACAGGGACAAGCCTCATGTCTTAACTTTGCTTCGTTAAGGAGATATGACGATTTGAAAATGCCTTCAGTTTCAGTATTTCAGCTCTGAGTTTCACAACCTCCCCATAGACTTTGAATGGGGAGTTTTTAGACCATGTGTCACTTCGAGGCAAATTGTGAAAAAAACGTAACTCTCACAATAATTATAGTGACACTGTCTTAAAGCCAGCAAAAATACCTACGTTTTGATGTATAATTTGTGGAAGTTGAGTGGAAATTGAGCGAGTAGCAAGGAGTTGTTCAGACATGAAGAGAAAATTCAGAACGGACGAGTGTGCAGTGGGAGTTAATTGCATAGCAACCATAGCAACACATGTATTTTCTGAAAAATCACAAAGTTGTAACTGAAAACTTAAAGAGTCATTACATGAAAACGGTAACAGATATGAAAAAGCTGAATCACACAGGAATAGCCCAATCATCTGAGAACGTTTTAAAGTTTGAATGGAGTTTCTAGGTGAAAGTATGAGGAAGTAGTTAAGTTTCAAAGACAAGCAAGTTTTAGCAGAATTGTAGAAGTTTCCCATTCATTTCAATGGGACAAATTAAAGGAAAAAAGTGTAATATTTTAAAAAGTATAATAGTAATAAGTACCAAAAGATATAGCAGTCGAAAGCAGAAATAGCAGAACAGTTTAGAGTTTGAATGGTAAAAATCGGCTGAAAACTGAGGGAGTAGTTAAGCGGCAAAGAAACGGAGCAACTAGAATAATAAAGGATAAAGAATAAAGAGAAACAGGATCTCAATAGTGTGGATGCCTACGGCATCCACCCAACTAGAAAAAATTGCATTTCCTGCGAAAATGCTGTGTGGATGCCTTACGCTGAAGATTTCTGCTGAAAAAAGCAGAAAAAGTTGAAAAAACAAAAAACATTGCCCTGAGCGAGATTCGAACCTGGCCTTTCTGATCTATAGGCGGCGTCTCACCTTACTGGACCAAACTGATTCTTACAAAGAAGAGGTGGAGAGACTGACAATTCTGGTGAAATTAGCAGAAGCTGCTTAGTATTGTGCTAATAAGAGGTGAAAAGGCTAAACATTTAGCAGAAAAGAGGTGAATCAGAAGAAGTTCTGCTGAAAAGAGGTAAAGAAGCAAAAAGATGAGTTGAAAAGAGGTGTAGAAGTGCTTGCTGAAGATGGCTGTATGTGTAATGACACACTGGAGAGTGTCAAGAAAGCAGAGCGCATGCAAGCAGGGAACATGTGTAGCAACTGTCACAGGTAGGATTCGAAACTCTGCCCCCGGGTCTCACGGCAGCTGCCCTACCCTCTGAGCCAAATGAGTTCTGGTCTCAAGCAAATATATGATGAGAGAGAAAATGTGCACTGTGGAGCAGAAGCTCAAATTAGCAGAAAAGAGGTGAAGAGGAAGAACTTTGTTGTGAAATGAGGTAAAGAAACTGAAATTTGTGCTTAAAACAAGTGAAAAAGCTGAACTCTGAAATCCTGCTAAAACAGTAGTAGAGGCTGATATTTTTCAGCTACTCACTGAGCCAAACTGGTTCTCACGTAACTGAAAAAAGGTGGAAAAGCTTAAAATTCTAATGAAAACAGCAGAAGAGGCTAAGTGCACTGTGGAGCAGGAGCTCTAATTAGCAGAAAAGAGGTGAAGAGGAATAATTTCTGCTGAAAAGAGGTAAAGAAGCAAAAAGCCGAGTTGAAAAGAAGTGTAGAAGCAGAAGTGCTTGCTGAAGATGGCTGTATGTGTAATGACACACTGGAGAGTGTCAAGAAAGCAGAGCGCATGCAAGCAGTGAACATGTGTAGCAGCTGTCACAGGTAGGATTCGAACCTCTGCCACCGGGTCTCACGACAGATGCCCTACCCTCTGAGCCAAATGAGTTCTGGTCACAAGCAAAGATATGATGAGAGGGAAAATGTGCACTGTGGAGCAGCAGCTCAAATTAGCAGAAAAGAGGTGAAGAGGAAGAACTTTGTTGTGAAATGAGGTAAAGAAACTGAAATTTGTGCTTAAAACAAGTGAAAAAGCTGAACTCTGAAATCCTGCTAAAACAGCAGAAGAGGCTGATATTTTTCAGCTACTCATTGAGCCAAACTGGTTCTCACGTAACTGAAAAAAGGTGGAAAAGCTTAAAATTCTAATGAAAACAGCAGAAGAGGCTGAGTGCACTGTGGAACAGAAGCTCAAATTAGCAGAAAAGAGGTGAAAACAGCAGAAGAGGGTGAGATTTGTGCTGATAAGAGGTGAAACTGCGGAACCAATCAGAGGTACTGCTTCTGTCTGCTTCATCAGGCTGTGTACTTGTATGTATTTCTGCCATAGACTGTTAACCAGAATCTGAGGTCCATATTAGAAAAGCTGCTAAAATCATTAAACTTTGCAGAATTGTAATAAATTATCAATATGAATTACCGGTCTGTGATAGTGTATAAATTTGTAGTTAAAAAAAAAACATGTGGGCCAAGGTGGAATCGAACCCACGACCTCTGGTCTGAAGAGCGGTGTCATTACCAATCGCGCCACCTCTAAGGGGGCGGGCGCTTTGAAAAAAAGGGTGATGAGGAGTCAGAATTAGATCGCGGTGAGACGCGAAAAACGCCGTTTTTTGGAGTTACAAAACGTCGTGTAACTCAAAAACTAGGTGGGATAGAAGCATAATTCTTGCACTGGGTGAATCAGCGGACTTTGGTGTACTTTGACTGCGATTTACATAGCTCTTTGTATCTCCGTCGCGGAGATATGACGAGAGAAGAAACGGCTTCATTTTCGGAATTTGAAAAATGAGAGGAGGACAGATTTCCACCCCTCAAACAAGTCTAACTCATCTCAGAACGGTAATAGGTGAGAAAATAATTCTTGAATTGTGAGTGTCAGGAGTGTCTGAAGATATACAGGGACAAGCCTCATGTCTTAACTTTGCTTCGTTAAGGAGATATGACGATTTGAAAATGCCTTCAGTTTCAGTATTTCAGCTCTGAGTTTCACAACCTCCCCATAGACTTTGAATGGGGAGTTTTTAGACCATGTGTCACTTCGAGGCAAATTGTGAAAAAAACGTAACTCTCACAATAATTATAGTGACACTGTCTTAAAGCCAGCAAAAATACCTACGTTTTGATGTATAATTTGTGGAAGTTGAGTGGAAATTGAGCGAGTAGCAAGGAGTTGTTCAGACATGAAGAGAAAATTCAGAACGGACGAGTGTGCAGTGGGAGTTAATTGCATAGCAACCATAGCAACACATGTATTTTCTGAAAAATCACAAAGTTGTAACTGAAAACTTAAAGAGTCATTACATGAAAACGGTAACAGATATGAAAAAGCTGAATCACACAGGAATAGCCCAATCATCTGAGAACGTTTTAAAGTTTGAATGGAGTTTCTAGGTGAAAGTATGAGGAAGTAGTTAAGTTTCAAAGACAAGCAAGTTTTAGCAGAATTGTAGAAGTTTCCCATTCATTTCAATGGGACAAATTAAAGGAAAAAAGTGTAATATTTTAAAAAGTATAATAGTAATAAGTACCAAAAGATATAGCAGTCGAAAGCAGAAATAGCAGAACAGTTTAGAGTTTGAATGGTAAAAATCGGCTGAAAACTGAGGGAGTAGTTAAGCGGCAAAGAAACGGAGCAACTAGAATAATAAAGGACTAGAAAAAATTGCATTTCCTGCGAAAATGCTGTGTGGATGCCTTACGCTGAAGATTTCTGCTGAAAAAAGCAGAAAAAGTTGAAAAAACAAAAAACATTGCCCTGAGCGAGATTCGAACCTGGCCTTTCTGATCTATAGGCGGCGTCTCACCTTACTGGACCAAACTGATTCTTACAAAGAAGAGGTGGAGAGACTGACAATTCTGGTGAAATTAGCAGAAGCTGCTTAGTATTGTGCTAATAAGAGGTGAAAAGGCTAAACATTTAGCAGAAAAGAGGTGAATCAGAAGAAGTTCTGCTGAAAAGAGGTAAAGAAGCAAAAAGATGAGTTGAAAAGAGGTGTAGAAGTGCTTGCTGAAGATGGCTGTATGTGTAATGACACACTGGAGAGTGTCAAGAAAGCAGAGCGCATGCAAGCAGGGAACATGTGTAGCAACTGTCACAGGTAGGATTCGAAACTCTGCCCCCGGGTCTCACGGCAGCTGCCCTACCCTCTGAGCCAAATGAGTTCTGGTCTCAAGCAAATATATGATGAGAGAGAAAATGTGCACTGTGGAGCAGAAGCTCAAATTAGCAGAAAAGAGGTGAAGAGGAAGAACTTTGTTGTGAAATGAGGTAAAGAAACTGAAATTTGTGCTTAAAACAAGTGAAAAAGCTGAACTCTGAAATCCTGCTAAAACAGTAGTAGAGGCTGATATTTTTCAGCTACTCACTGAGCCAAACTGGTTCTCACGTAACTGAAAAAAGGTGGAAAAGCTTAAAATTCTAATGAAAACAGCAGAAGAGGCTAAGTGCACTGTGGAGCAGGAGCTCTAATTAGCAGAAAAGAGGTGAAGAGGAATAATTTCTGCTGAAAAGAGGTAAAGAAGCAAAAAGCCGAGTTGAAAAGAAGTGTAGAAGCAGAAGTGCTTGCTGAAGATGGCTGTATGTGTAATGACACACTGGAGAGTGTCAAGAAAGCAGAGCGCATGCAAGCAGTGAACATGTGTAGCAGCTGTCACAGGTAGGATTCGAACCTCTGCCACCGGGTCTCACGACAGATGCCCTACCCTCTGAGCCAAATGAGTTCTGGTCACAAGCAAAGATATGATGAGAGGGAAAATGTGCACTGTGGAGCAGCAGCTCAAATTAGCAGAAAAGAGGTGAAGAGGAAGAACTTTGTTGTGAAATGAGGTAAAGAAACTGAAATTTGTGCTTAAAACAAGTGAAAAAGCTGAACTCTGAAATCCTGCTAAAACAGCAGAAGAGGCTGATATTTTTCAGCTACTCATTGAGCCAAACTGGTTCTCACGTAACTGAAAAAAGGTGGAAAAGCTTAAAATTCTAATGAAAACAGCAGAAGAGGCTGAGTGCACTGTGGAACAGAAGCTCAAATTAGCAGAAAAGAGGTGAAAACAGCAGAAGAGGGTGAGATTTGTGCTGATAAGAGGTGAAACTGCGGAACCAATCAGAGGTACTGCTTCTGTCTGCTTCATCAGGCTGTGTACTTGTATGTATTTCTGCCATAGACTGTTAACCAGAATCTGAGGTCCATATTAGAAAAGCTGCTAAAATCATTAAACTTTGCAGAATTGTAATAAATTATCAATATGAATTACCGGTCTGTGATAGTGTATAAATTTGTAGTTAAAAAAAAAACATGTGGGCCAAGGTGGAATCGAACCCACGACCTCTGGTCTGAAGAGCGGTGTCATTACCAATCGCGCCACCTCTAAGGGGGCGGGCGCTTTGAAAAAAAGGGTGATGAGGAGTCAGAATTAGATCGCGGTGAGACGCGAAAAACGCCGTTTTTTGGAGTTACAAAACGTCGTGTAACTCAAAAACTAGGTGGGATAGAAGCATAATTCTTGCACTGGGTGAATCAGCGGACTTTGGTGTACTTTGACTGCGATTTACATAGCTCTTTGTATCTCCGTCGCGGAGATATGACGAGAGAAGAAACGGCTTCATTTTCGGAATTTGAAAAATGAGAGGAGGACAGATTTCCACCCCTCAAACAAGTCTAACTCATCTCAGAACGGTAATAGGTGAGAAAATAATTCTTGAATTGTGAGTGTCAGGAGTGTCTGAAGATATACAGGGACAAGCCTCATGTCTTAACTTTGCTTCGTTAAGGAGATATGACGATTTGAAAATGCCTTCAGTTTCAGTATTTCAGCTCTGAGTTTCACAACCTCCCCATAGACTTTGAATGGGGAGTTTTTAGACCATGTGTCACTTCGAGGCAAATTGTGAAAAAAACGTAACTCTCACAATAATTATAGTGACACTGTCTTAAAGCCAGCAAAAATACCTACGTTTTGATGTATAATTTGTGGAAGTTGAGTGGAAATTGAGCGAGTAGCAAGGAGTTGTTCAGACATGAAGAGAAAATTCAGAACGGACGAGTGTGCAGTGGGAGTTAATTGCATAGCAACCATAGCAACACATGTATTTTCTGAAAAATCACAAAGTTGTAACTGAAAACTTAAAGAGTCATTACATGAAAACGGTAACAGATATGAAAAAGCTGAATCACACAGGAATAGCCCAATCATCTGAGAACGTTTTAAAGTTTGAATGGAGTTTCTAGGTGAAAGTATGAGGAAGTAGTTAAGTTTCAAAGACAAGCAAGTTTTAGCAGAATTGTAGAAGTTTCCCATTCATTTCAATGGGACAAATTAAAGGAAAAAAGTGTAATATTTTAAAAAGTATAATAGTAATAAGTACCAAAAGATATAGCAGTCGAAAGCAGAAATAGCAGAACAGTTTAGAGTTTGAATGGTAAAAATCGGCTGAAAACTGAGGGAGTAGTTAAGCGGCAAAGAAACGGAGCAACTAGAATAATAAAGGATAAAGAATAAAGAGAAACAGGATCTCAATAGTGTGGATGCCTACGGCATCCACCCAACTAGAAAAAATTGCATTTCCTGCGAAAATGCTGTGTGGATGCCTTACGCTGAAGATTTCTGCTGAAAAAAGCAGAAAAAGTTGAAAAAACAAAAAACATTGCCCTGAGCGAGATTCGAACCTGGCCTTTCTGATCTATAGGCGGCGTCTCACCTTACTGGACCAAACTGATTCTTACAAAGAAGAGGTGGAGAGACTGACAATTCTGGTGAAATTAGCAGAAGCTGCTTAGTATTGTGCTAATAAGAGGTGAAAAGGCTAAACATTTAGCAGAAAAGAGGTGAATCAGAAGAAGTTCTGCTGAAAAGAGGTAAAGAAGCAAAAAGATGAGTTGAAAAGAGGTGTAGAAGTGCTTGCTGAAGATGGCTGTATGTGTAATGACACACTGGAGAGTGTCAAGAAAGCAGAGCGCATGCAAGCAGGGAACATGTGTAGCAACTGTCACAGGTAGGATTCGAAACTCTGCCCCCGGGTCTCACGGCAGCTGCCCTACCCTCTGAGCCAAATGAGTTCTGGTCTCAAGCAAATATATGATGAGAGAGAAAATGTGCACTGTGGAGCAGAAGCTCAAATTAGCAGAAAAGAGGTGAAGAGGAAGAACTTTGTTGTGAAATGAGGTAAAGAAACTGAAATTTGTGCTTAAAACAAGTGAAAAAGCTGAACTCTGAAATCCTGCTAAAACAGTAGTAGAGGCTGATATTTTTCAGCTACTCACTGAGCCAAACTGGTTCTCACGTAACTGAAAAAAGGTGGAAAAGCTTAAAATTCTAATGAAAACAGCAGAAGAGGCTAAGTGCACTGTGGAGCAGGAGCTCTAATTAGCAGAAAAGAGGTGAAGAGGAATAATTTCTGCTGAAAAGAGGTAAAGAAGCAAAAAGCCGAGTTGAAAAGAAGTGTAGAAGCAGAAGTGCTTGCTGAAGATGGCTGTATGTGTAATGACACACTGGAGAGTGTCAAGAAAGCAGAGCGCATGCAAGCAGTGAACATGTGTAGCAGCTGTCACAGGTAGGATTCGAACCTCTGCCACCGGGTCTCACGACAGATGCCCTACCCTCTGAGCCAAATGAGTTCTGGTCACAAGCAAAGATATGATGAGAGGGAAAATGTGCACTGTGGAGCAGCAGCTCAAATTAGCAGAAAAGAGGTGAAGAGGAAGAACTTTGTTGTGAAATGAGGTAAAGAAACTGAAATTTGTGCTTAAAACAAGTGAAAAAGCTGAACTCTGAAATCCTGCTAAAACAGCAGAAGAGGCTGATATTTTTCAGCTACTCATTGAGCCAAACTGGTTCTCACGTAACTGAAAAAAGGTGGAAAAGCTTAAAATTCTAATGAAAACAGCAGAAGAGGCTGAGTGCACTGTGGAACAGAAGCTCAAATTAGCAGAAAAGAGGTGAAAACAGCAGAAGAGGGTGAGATTTGTGCTGATAAGAGGTGAAACTGCGGAACCAATCAGAGGTACTGCTTCTGTCTGCTTCATCAGGCTGTGTACTTGTATGTATTTCTGCCATAGACTGTTAACCAGAATCTGAGGTCCATATTAGAAAAGCTGCTAAAATCATTAAACTTTGCAGAATTGTAATAAATTATCAATATGAATTACCGGTCTGTGATAGTGTATAAATTTGTAGTTAAAAAAAAAACATGTGGGCCAAGGTGGAATCGAACCCACGACCTCTGGTCTGAAGAGCGGTGTCATTACCAATCGCGCCACCTCTAAGGGGGCGGGCGCTTTGAAAAAAAGGGTGATGAGGAGTCAGAATTAGATCGCGGTGAGACGCGAAAAACGCCGTTTTTTGGAGTTACAAAACGTCGTGTAACTCAAAAACTAGGTGGGATAGAAGCATAATTCTTGCACTGGGTGAATCAGCGGACTTTGGTGTACTTTGACTGCGATTTACATAGCTCTTTGTATCTCCGTCGCGGAGATATGACGAGAGAAGAAACGGCTTCATTTTCG
The DNA here is from genome assembly GCF_057381915.1 of Diplotaxodon limnothrissa. Classification (NCBI taxonomy): domain Eukaryota; kingdom Metazoa; phylum Chordata; class Actinopteri; order Cichliformes; family Cichlidae; genus Diplotaxodon; species Diplotaxodon limnothrissa. Next base: position 31,075,480 of record NC_140602.1, on the reverse strand, counting down.
GAATTTGAAAAATGAGAGGAGGACAGATTTCCACCCCTCAAACAAGTCTAACTCATCTCAGAACGGTAATAGGTGAGAAAATAATTCTTGAATTGTGAGTGTCAGGAGTGTCTGAAGATATACAGGGACAAGCCTCATGTCTTAACTTTGCTTCGTTAAGGAGATATGACGATTTGAAAATGCCTTCAGTTTCAGTATTTCAGCTCTGAGTTTCACAACCTCCCCATAGACTTTGAATGGGGAGTTTTTAGACCATGTGTCACTTCGAGGCAAATTGTGAAAAAAACGTAACTCTCACAATAATTATAGTGACACTGTCTTAAAGCCAGCAAAAATACCTACGTTTTGATGTATAATTTGTGGAAGTTGAGTGGAAATTGAGCGAGTAGCAAGGAGTTGTTCAGACATGAAGAGAAAATTCAGAACGGACGAGTGTGCAGTGGGAGTTAATTGCATAGCAACCATAGCAACACATGTATTTTCTGAAAAATCACAAAGTTGTAACTGAAAACTTAAAGAGTCATTACATGAAAACGGTAACAGATATGAAAAAGCTGAATCACACAGGAATAGCCCAATCATCTGAGAACGTTTTAAAGTTTGAATGGAGTTTCTAGGTGAAAGTATGAGGAAGTAGTTAAGTTTCAAAGACAAGCAAGTTTTAGCAGAATTGTAGAAGTTTCCCATTCATTTCAATGGGACAAATTAAAGGAAAAAAGTGTAATATTTTAAAAAGTATAATAGTAATAAGTACCAAAAGATATAGCAGTCGAAAGCAGAAATAGCAGAACAGTTTAGAGTTTGAATGGTAAAAATCGGCTGAAAACTGAGGGAGTAGTTAAGCGGCAAAGAAACGGAGCAACTAGAATAATAAAGGATAAAGAACTAGAAAAATTTGCATTTCCTGCGAAAATGCAGTGTGGATGCTTAAAGCTGAAGCTGTATGCAAAAAGTAGCTGAAAAAGCTGAAAAGTTGCAGAAATTGTAAAAACTTTGCAGAAGCAAAAGAAGTTTGCTAAAATGGAATAACTTAGCAGAACTGCAACATCTTAGAGGAAACACTAGAAAAAATTGCATTTCCTGCGAAAATGCTGTGTGGATGCCTTACGCTGAAGATTTCTGCTGAAAAAAGCAGAAAAAGTTGAAAAAACAAAAAACATTGCCCTGAGCGAGATTCGAACCTGGCCTTTCTGATCTATAGGCGGCGTCTCACCTTACTGGACCAAACTGATTCTTACAAAGAAGAGGTGGAGAGACTGACAATTCTGGTGAAATTAGCAGAAGCTGCTTAGTATTGTGCTAATAAGAGGTGAAAAGGCTAAACATTTAGCAGAAAAGAGGTGAATCAGAAGAAGTTCTGCTGAAAAGAGGTAAAGAAGCAAAAAGATGAGTTGAAAAGAGGTGTAGAAGTGCTTGCTGAAGATGGCTGTATGTGTAATGACACACTGGAGAGTGTCAAGAAAGCAGAGCGCATGCAAGCAGGGAACATGTGTAGCAACTGTCACAGGTAGGATTCGAAACTCTGCCCCCGGGTCTCACGGCAGCTGCCCTACCCTCTGAGCCAAATGAGTTCTGGTCTCAAGCAAATATATGATGAGAGAGAAAATGTGCACTGTGGAGCAGAAGCTCAAATTAGCAGAAAAGAGGTGAAGAGGAAGAACTTTGTTGTGAAATGAGGTAAAGAAACTGAAATTTGTGCTTAAAACAAGTGAAAAAGCTGAACTCTGAAATCCTGCTAAAACAGTAGTAGAGGCTGATATTTTTCAGCTACTCACTGAGCCAAACTGGTTCTCACGTAACTGAAAAAAGGTGGAAAAGCTTAAAATTCTAATGAAAACAGCAGAAGAGGCTAAGTGCACTGTGGAGCAGGAGCTCTAATTAGCAGAAAAGAGGTGAAGAGGAATAATTTCTGCTGAAAAGAGGTAAAGAAGCAAAAAGCCGAGTTGAAAAGAAGTGTAGAAGCAGAAGTGCTTGCTGAAGATGGCTGTATGTGTAATGACACACTGGAGAGTGTCAAGAAAGCAGAGCGCATGCAAGCAGTGAACATGTGTAGCAGCTGTCACAGGTAGGATTCGAACCTCTGCCACCGGGTCTCACGACAGATGCCCTACCCTCTGAGCCAAATGAGTTCTGGTCACAAGCAAAGATATGATGAGAGGGAAAATGTGCACTGTGGAGCAGCAGCTCAAATTAGCAGAAAAGAGGTGAAGAGGAAGAACTTTGTTGTGAAATGAGGTAAAGAAACTGAAATTTGTGCTTAAAACAAGTGAAAAAGCTGAACTCTGAAATCCTGCTAAAACAGCAGAAGAGGCTGATATTTTTCAGCTACTCATTGAGCCAAACTGGTTCTCACGTAACTGAAAAAAGGTGGAAAAGCTTAAAATTCTAATGAAAACAGCAGAAGAGGCTGAGTGCACTGTGGAACAGAAGCTCAAATTAGCAGAAAAGAGGTGAAAACAGCAGAAGAGGGTGAGATTTGTGCTGATAAGAGGCGAAACTGCGGAACCAATCAGAGGTACTGCTTCTGTCTGCTTCATCAGGCTGTGTACTTGTATGTATTTCTGCCATAGACTGTTAACCAGAATCTGAGGTCCATATTAGAAAAGCTGCTAAAATCATTAAACTTTGCAGAATTGTAATAAATTATCAATATGAATTACCGGTCTGTGATAGTGTATAAATTTGTAGTTAAAAAAAAAACATGTGGGCCAAGGTGGAATCGAACCCACGACCTCTGGTCTGAAGAGCGGTGTCATTACCAATCGCGCCACCTCTAAGGGGGCGGGCGCTTTGAAAAAAAGGGTGATGAGGAGTCAGAATTAGATCGCGGTGAGACGCGAAAAACGCCGTTTTTTGGAGTTACAAAACGTCGTGTAACTCAAAAACTAGGTGGGATAGAAGCATAATTCTTGCACTGGGTGAATCAGCGGACTTTGGTGTACTTTGACTGCGATTTACATAGCTCTTTGTATCTCCGTCGCGGAGATATGACGAGAGAAGAAACGGCTTCATTTTCGGAATTTGAAAAATGAGAGGAGGACAGATTTCCACCCCTCAAACAAGTCTAACTCATCTCAGAACGGTAATAGGTGAGAAAATAATTCTTGAATTGTGAGTGTCAGGAGTGTCTGAAGATATACAGGGACAAGCCTCATGTCTTAACTTTGCTTCGTTAAGGAGATATGACGATTTGAAAATGCCTTCAGTTTCAGTATTTCAGCTCTGAGTTTCACAACCTCCCCATAGACTTTGAATGGGGAGTTTTTAGACCATGTGTCACTTCGAGGCAAATTGTGAAAAAAACGTAACTCTCACAATAATTATAGTGACACTGTCTTAAAGCCAGCAAAAATACCTACGTTTTGATGTATAATTTGTGGAAGTTGAGTGGAAATTGAGCGAGTAGCAAGGAGTTGTTCAGACATGAAGAGAAAATTCAGAACGGACGAGTGTGCAGTGGGAGTTAATTGCATAGCAACCATAGCAACACATGTATTTTCTGAAAAATCACAAAGTTGTAACTGAAAACTTAAAGAGTCATTACATGAAAACGGTAACAGATATGAAAAAGCTGAATCACACAGGAATAGCCCAATCATCTGAGAACGTTTTAAAGTTTGAATGGAGTTTCTAGGTGAAAGTATGAGGAAGTAGTTAAGTTTCAAAGACAAGCAAGTTTTAGCAGAATTGTAGAAGTTTCCCATTCATTTCAATGGGACAAATTAAAGGAAAAAAGTGTAATATTTTAAAAAGTATAATAGTAATAAGTACCAAAAGATATAGCAGTCGAAAGCAGAAATAGCAGAACAGTTTAGAGTTTGAATGGTAAAAATCGGCTGAAAACTGAGGGAGTAGTTAAGCGGCAAAGAAACGGAGCAACTAGAATAATAAAGGATAAAGAATAAAGAGAAACAGGATCTCAATAGTGTGGATGCCTACGGCATCCACCCAATAATACTTGGCAGAGATACAATAGCATAGCAGAATTTAGCAGAAATATTGTAACTTACCAGAAACATGATAACTTCTCAAAAATACAAGAATTTAGGAGAAATAGTATAAGATAACAGAAAGAATATATTTAGCCAAAAATACTTAGACATTACAGAAACACTATGATTTAGAAAAATAGTACAACAGAGCAGAAATATTGTGATTTACCAGAGACACTGTGATGAACTATGAATATTGTAATTTTAAATTAAGACTATGTTTTAGCACAAATATTATAATTTGGCAGAAATACTATAATTTAGCAGAAATACTATATTAAGCACAAATCCTATAAAAAGCAGAAATGGTATGATTAAGCATAAATACTACATTTAGTAGAAATACTTTGTTTTAGCACAAATCCCATAAAAAGCAGAAATACTGTACTATGATTTAGTAGAAAAACTATAATTAATCAGAAATACTAAATTTAGCAGAAATACTATATTAAGCACAAATCCTATGAAAAGCAGAAATAATATGATTAAGCATAAATACTACATTTAGCAGAAATACTATATTAAGCACAAATCTTATAAAAAGCAGAAATACTATATTAAGCACAAATCCTATAAAAGCAGAAATAGTATATTAAGCACAAATCTTATAAAATAGCAGAAATAGTATGATTTAGCACAATAGTAATAAGTTAAACAGAAAAATTGGAAAAGCAAAATGGACAGCTGAAAAAATGCTGAACATGCTGAGGGTCCCTCAAATATACTTGTTAAATGACAAAAATCTGAAAAAAAATTTATGACAGCCACACAATTACAAATATGTACACATGAGGAAACACACATGCACAGAGAGACACACACACAAGATCCAATTCAGTCAACCAGTCTAACTATATTCAATTTAAATCCTACAATGACATGCTGCCAAATAAGGGCAGGGTCCTCTCTCTCCCACTAAACACACACACACACACACACACACACACACACACACACACACACACACACAGACAGAGGGAGAGAGCTGCCGAATTTAAATCCACCAATCAGAGTGGCTGTTTACGTTTTCCCGCCAAAACAGGTGCATCTTTTTACACACGCAGGACAGAGAGGCACAGGATTATTGCAGCCTATTTCTCATAGTGAGGACTCCCCTCAAACAAATGACCATAATTTCCTAACCGTAGGGGCTAGAGCGGTCATTCTTACACCGTTTTGTTCAGAAGAGATGGGGGAATCTTCCAGTATTGACAATTTATCATTACAATATGAATTATTAAAGATATTTGACTTCTAATGCACCATAACTGAGTAGAGCGAAGCAAAAACTGTCTTGACTTCCCCTCAAACAACGCTTTGTAACTCGAAATCTATTTGGAGTATCGATATCATTCTTTCACCGTAAGAGACAGCAGGCTTTGGTGAACAGTCATGGAAATTTTCAGGTCTCTGTGGAAATCCAACAAAAAGTTATGATGAGAGAAAAAAGTGGTTCATTTCCACAGTTTGAAATCTGAAGAAATCTGAGCGAAGGACAAATTTCCTACCCTCAAACAAGTCCAACTCATTTCAGAACGGTAATAGGTGAGAAAGAAATTCTTGAATTGTGAGCGTCAGGGGTGTCTGAAGATATTCGGGGACAAGCCTCATGTCTTAACTTTGCTTCGTTAAGGAGATATGACGATTCGAATATGCCTCTCATTACAGAAATGCAGCGGTGATTTTGAACAAACTCTCCATTGACTTTATATGGAGAGTTTTCTGACCTTGTGTTAGTCTGAGGAGATTTGCAAAAGTTCTATGAATACCACAACAATGATAGTGACATTTTCTGAAAGCCAGCAAAAATACCTACGTTTTGATGTATAATTTGTGGAAGTTGAGTGAAAATTGAGCAAGTAGCAAACAGTTGTTCGGACATGAAGAGAAGACTGCAAAAGCTTCAGTGTCACACTGGAAGCCAAGAGCATAGCAACCATAACAACGCATGTATTTTGTGAAAAATCACAATTTTGCAACTCAAAACTTTAAGAGGCATAAAAGTAAAACAGTAAAAGATTTGAAAAAGCTGAATTATACCTGAATAGCCCAATAATTTGTGAACATTTTAAAATTTGAATGGTTGTTCTAGGTGAAAGTATGAGGAAGTAGTTAAGTTTCAAAAACAAGCAAATTTTAGCAGAATTGCTGAAGTTTCCCATTCATTTCAATGGGACAAATTAAAGGAAAAAAGTGGAATAATTTAAAAAGTATAATAGTTAAAAATACCAAAAGATATAGCAGGAATTAGCAAAAATAGCTGAATAGTTTAAAGTTTGAACGGTGAAAATAGCACAAAAATTGTGGAAGTAGTTAAACGGCGAAAAGTGTACGGAAGTCCTAAGAATAATAACTAGAAAAATTTGCATTTCCTGCGAAAATGCTGTGTGGATGCCTTAACGTTGAAGATGTCGGCTGAAAAAAGCAGAAAAAGTTGAAAAAACAAAAAATATTACCCTGAGCAGGATCCAAACTTGGCCCTTCTGGTCTAAACGCAGCGACTCACCTCACTGCACCAAACTCATTCGCACAAAGAAGAGGTGGAGAGACTGACAATTCTGGTGAAATTAGCAGAAGCTGCTTAGAATTGTGCTGATAAGAGGTGAAAAGGCTAAACATTTGGCAGAAAAGAGGTGAATCAGAAGAATTTCTGCTGAAAAGAGGTAAAGAAGCAAAAAGATGAGCTGAAAAGAGGTGTAGAAGCAGAAGTGCTTGCTGAAGATGGCTGTATGTGTAATGACACACTGGAGAGTGTCAAGAAAGCAGAGCGCATGCAAGCAGGGAACATGTGTAGCAACTGTCACAGGTAGGATTCAAACCTCTGCCACCGGGTCTCACGGCAGCTGCCCTACCCTCTGAGCCAAATGAGTTCTGGTCACAAGCAAAGATATGATGAGAGGGAAAATGTGCACTGTGGAGCAGAAGCTCAAATTAGCAGAAAAGAGGTGAAGAGGAAGAACTTTGTTGTGAAATGAGGTAAAGAAACTGAAATTTGTTCTTAAAACAAGTGAAAAAGCTGAACTCTGAAATCCTGCTAAAAAAGCAGAAGAGGCTGATATTTTTCAGCTACTCATTGAGCCAAACTGGTTCTCACGTAACTGAAAAAAGGTGGAAAAGCTTAAAATTCTAATGAAAACAGCAGAAGAGGCTGAGTGCACTGTGGAGCAGAAGCTCAAATTAGCAGAAAAGAGGTGAAGAGGAAGAACTTTGTTGTGAAATGAGGTAAAGAAACTGAAATTTGTGCTTACAGTTTTTTCTGTATGCTTAAGCACATTTTTTGTAACTATTGGCTAATTTTGCAAAACTCTTCACACAAATAAGAAAACCTGTCACCCAATAATCAAAACATTGTAGTTCTCTTGCAAAAGCAAACACAGCTAGATTAACTCCTCACACCTTTGTAAAAATGGTGTTTCCGTATCAAACAGTACACACAAGCCATCATCTACTAAGCACACAATGCGCCAACTGCACACTGATGGTATGAATACAAAACACATCTGGCTTTTGCTTTCTCTGTGCACAAGGTAGGCTATGTCAGTTTGAGCTCATACTTCTGTCATAGATCCATAAGCATAGAGGGATCCAAACTTCAAGTACTGGTGTTTATTCAAACACATCAAAACAAACACAAGTGTTCATTTCCAAGTATAGGATTATTTGCAATCGCCATAATGACTATATGGGTTACTTGGTCTGCAGTGAACATGCTTCCTCTGCCCCCAGCATCTGGTCATCTAGCAATTCTGTAAAGTAACAATTTCAGTATTTTTACATCAATGGTATTGGTGTGTTTCTCATTGGCATACGGCAGTGCTACAAATCTTTGTGCGAAGTGACTGTACTCACCGATTCTCATTTCAAGATGTCCTTATGGTGCTTGCTACAGTGTAGCGGCTCGAGTTAGGCTGGACCCGTTGGCCAGCTACCCTCAGGGTCATTCCACGGTTGATTACATGGTCCACTATTGTAGCTCTGATGTCATCAGCAATTCTATTTCTTACTCTTCCTACCCTTCCTCTCCCCCCTCCTCATCTTCCTCTCCCTCCTCCTCGTCTTCCTCTTGCTCCTCCTTGTCCTTGTCGTCCTCTTCATCCTACTTCTTCACCTCCACGTCCTCTTCCTCGGCCTCCTCTACTTCTCACTCTTTCTGCTCCCTCCATTGTACTCCGCACACACAGCTTACCTGTATCATAGTGCTTAGGCTGATTGCAAAGTGAACTAATTATCTAAAAAAGTTTTCACATGTGAAAGTGTGCCAGACAGTTGGCAAATTAGTGTTAATGATAGCCATACATGTGTATACTTTTGCTAGGAGTGTGTTGGAAATTTGGTAATTGAGTGTTGTGCAGTGAATTGTGCCTACAGTTTTGTAAAGTGTGTGTTACAAAATTGCAAACTGAGTGCAAAGCAGTTTTTGTGCTTTTAGTTTTGCAAACTCAGTGAGTGGTTTTGCTATAAGTCTGAATAGTTTTAGAGATTGTGCTACAGGAATCACAGTTAGGGTTTAAGCATTCAGAAAAAACTGTAAAACAAGTGAAAAAGCTGAACTCTGAAATCCTGCTAAAACAGCAGAAGAGGCTGATATTTTTCGGCTACTCATTGAGCCAAACTGGTTCTCACGTAACTGAAAAAAGGTGGAAAAGCTTAAAATTCTAATGAAAACAGCAGAAGAGGCTGAGATTTGTGCTGATAAGAGGTGAAAATGCTGAACCAATCAGAGGTACTGCTTCTGTCTGCTTCATCAGGCTGTGTACTTGTATGTATTTCTGCCACAGACTGTTAACAAGAATCTGAGGTCCATATTAGAAAAGCTGGTAAAATCATAAAACTTTTCAGAATTGTAATAAATTATCAATACGAATTACCGGTCTGTGATAGTGTATAAATTTGTAGTTAAAAAAAACATGTTGACCAAGGTGGAATCGAACCCAGGACCTTTGGTCTGAAGAGCCGTGTCATTATCAATCGCGCCACCTGAAAAGGGGGCGGGGCGCCTTAAAAAACAGGGTGATCAGCAGTCAGAATTTGATCGCGGTGAGCGGTGGAAAAACGCCGTTTTTTGGAGTTACAAAACGTCGTGTAACTCAAATACTAGGTGGGATAGAAGCATAATTCTTGCACTGGGTGAATCAGCGGACTTTGGTGTACTTTGACTGCGATTTACATAGCTCTTTGTATCTCCGTCGCGGAGATATGACGAGAGAAGAAACGGCTTCATTTTCGGAATTTGAAAAATGAGAGGAGGACAGATTTCCACCCCTCAAACAAATGTAATTTATGGCTCAACGGTAAGATGACTGCAAAAACTGCTTAGACCGTGAGTGTCAGCAGTGTCTGAAGATGAATTGGCACAAGCCTCATGTCTTAACTTCGCTTTGTCAAGGAGATATGACGATTTGAAAATGCCTTCAGTTTCAGTATTTCAGCTCTGAATTTCACAACCTCCCCATAGACTTTGAATGGGGAGTTTTTAGACCTTGTGTCACTTCGAGGCAAATTGTGAAAAAACCGTAACTCTCACAATAATTATAGTGACACTGTCTTAAAGCCAGCAAAAAATACCTACGTTTTGATGTATAATTTGTGGAAGTTGAGTGGAAATTGAGCGAGTAGCAAGAAGTTGTTCAGGCATGAAGAGAAAATTCAGAACGGACGAGTGTGCACTGGGAGTAAATTGCATAGCAACCATAGCAACGCATGTATTTTCTGAAAAATCACAAAGCTGCAACTGAAAACTTAAAGAGGGATAAGATTAAAATGGTAGAAGATCTGAAAAAGCTGAATCAGACAGGAATAGCCCAGTCATTTGAGAACATTTTAAAGTTTGAATGGAGTTTCTAGGTGAAAGTATGAGGAAGTAGTTAAGTTTCAAAGACAAGCAAGTTTTAGCAGAATTGTAGATGTTTCCCATTCATTTCAATGGGACAAATTAAAGGAAAGAAGTGTAATATTTTAAAAAGTATAATAGTAATAAGTACCAAAAGATATAGCAGTCGAAAGCAGAAATAGCAGAACAGTTTAGAGTTTGAATGGTAAAAATCGGCTGAAAACTGAGGGAGTAGTTAAGCGGCAAAGAAACGGAGCAACTAGAATAATAAAGGATAAAGAATAAAGAGAAACAGGAACTCAATAGTGTGGATGCTTAAAGCATCCACACAATAAAGAGAAACAGGATCTCAATAGTGTGGATGCCTACGGCATCCACCCAAAGAGAAACAGGATCTCAATAGTGTGGATGCCTACGGCATCCACCCAATAAAGAGAAACAGGAACTCTATAGTGTGGATGCTTAAAGCATCCACACAATAAAGAATAAAGAGAAACAGGAACTCTATAGTGTGGATGCTTAAGCATCCACACAATAAAGAATAAAGAGAAACAGGAACTCAATAGTGTGGATGCTTAAAGCATCCACACAATAAAGAGAAACAGGAACTCAATAGTGTGGATGCTTAAAGCATCCACACAATAATCAGATTTATGGAGCTGAAACTGTAGAAATTTCATCAGAATGGCAGAGCTGTCACAGGTGTTCCTAATAAAGTGACATGTAGCTAGGGCTGCTCAATTAATCGAATTTTAATCTCGATTACAATCTGGGCTTTCAACGATCATTAAAAATGACTGAGTCGATTATTAGCCCCTCCCTCGTGCTTTACTCTCGCGCTGCTCCCTGTGGCAAATCGAGCGCACCTCTCTGCATTTCGAACACGTGTCACAACAATTAATTAATCACTGATTATTGTTTATTGAATAGCGATGCCTCTTTTATGACAGCAGTCAGTTATCAGCAGCTCATTAGCTTTCCTTTTATCACATGATGAGGTTTACCAACTAGTGTTCTAGATCAGAACCTCTTTCTCTGTTCATGACATCACTCACAGAGCAACCAATGAGAGTGAGGTGTTGTTGCGGCTTTTTGATGTTGGTTTATGCCTTCACTGCCATGAGATCACATAAAGTGGTGCATAATCTCTCCAACACCTTACCAGCTTTGTGTGAGATTGATGACGCCATCAGCCACACGGTTCCTGTTTGAAACAACGAGAGCATGATGATGTCACACAAACAGGAAGCTGAGAAGCAGCTGTTAGATGACCTGCTGTTCAGTCATTTAGAGCAGCGGTCTCCAACCTTTTTTGTGCCACGGACCGGTTTATGCCCGACAATATTTTCATGGACCGGCCTTTAAGGTGTCGCGGATAAATACAACAAAATAAAACTAGTACCGGTACCGGTAAATTTATTCATAACACACGTGAAAAGACCAAGGAAAACCGAGTAAACGATAAAAACAATAACAAAATAATGCCAAAAACCGATAAAAACCCTGAAAATCACACATTTCACACCTGAGCCTCAACTCTCGTGGCCCGGTACCAAACGACTCATGGACCGGTCCGAGGCCCGGGAGTTGGGGACCGTTGATTAAGAGGACCCGAGGGAAGCTCGGAAAGCTAAGCGGAAGTTATTTGGGACGACCGTGGCTCAGGGGGTTGGGAAGTGCATTTGTAACTGGAAGGTCGCCGGTTCGATCCCCGGGCTCTCTGTCCTGGTCGTTGTGTCCTTGGGCAAGACACTTTACCCTACTGCCTACTGGTGTTGGCCAGAGGGCCGATGGTGCGATATGGCAGCCTCGCTTCTGTCAGTCTGCCCCAGGGCAGCTGTGGCTACAACCGTAGCTTACCTCCACCAGTGTGTGTGAATGTGAGAGTGAATGAATAATGGCATTGTAAAGCGCTTTGGGTGCCTTGAAAAAGCGCTATATAAATCCAATCCATTATTATTTGGAGAGGAGAGTGACTGCTGCTGGTTGAAAAGAGAGGTAAAAAAAACTTCAGTGGTGTGGAAACATTATGGGTTCGCGGAGTCAGACGTGGATCAAGTAGACATAGTGTGTAAACTTTGCTATGGTGTCGTAGCTGCACCACAGAGCAACACTGCAAAGTTCACTAAACATAGATGTTTACATTTTTCATTTATTTTTTATATTGCAAACATTTGCACTGTTATCAGTATTTGCACACTATTTTATATTATTTTTTGACAATCTTCAAAGTCACTATTCAATACATTCTTATTGTTAAATAAATATCGTCAAATAATCGAGATCTCAATTTCAGTGAAAATAATCGTGATTATCATTTTTGCCATAATCGAGCAGCCCTACATGTAACTATGCATTTCATTGTAAATATCCATCATTGTATCAAGTAAGACTTACCTGGACCATGTTGGTCAAACACAAACCCCAACAGGAGGGCGTGGAGGCAGTGGACAGTTTCAGGTTTTGGGTGGTGTTGTAGCCTCTTGAACCAGAAAACAGTCACACAGACTGGCAGCTTCAGCTGGTCGGGGATGTTTCCTAAGTCTAAAGTCTGAACCTGCAGAGCTTCTTCAAACACTCTGCGACGCAAACCCTCAGGAGCCTGCACAGAGAGGTACCACACAGACAAGATGCTCACGTGTACCACGGAAACACATCTATGACCTGTCAGAGTAATTAAACACATATTTCATGATTAACCTCAGTACCTTATGTAGACGCTGTAATTTCAGTTGTTTCTGTTCATCACTGCTGAGGAGTATTGATGGGACACGCTTGTCTTTGATCTCTTCTCTATCCCTGTCATATTCAGTGCACATCTGACCTCCAGTTAACAGTCCATAGAAGTACTGTCTGATGGGGTAAGCAGCTGTGTAACTACTGCGCTGTGAAAAGTCCTCCACAAGAGCAGGCAGCAGAATAGTCTTCTGATCTAAAACACTTATGACGAAAGTGGTGATTTCTCCACTCTCAACTTTTTTACTCACCCATGTCGGCAACTCAAGACATTTTTTTTCTGGTTGAACATACTTTTGAATGGCGAGTTTGAAAGTTTGGTTCTCTTTTTTACCAACATGATTTAAAGCTTGACTCAGAGCACGTTCTCTCTTCTGTGAGTCGTTCAAACCATCCAGATTCGCTTTAGTTAAAAAGCTGAGCATACCATCCAGTCTTTTAATCCTGTACTCACCAGGTGAAGATGATTCATTTGCAAAGGTACCATTGTCTTTTAATCTTGAATAATCATTTCCTGCTATTGAAGCAAAGACTGGCATGAGAGCAGGGTCTAATTTGAAATGCTCACAAAACTTTGAACGTGTGTAGAGCTTAGCAGGAATTTTTTCATCCTCTTTGCTTTTCCACTCAAAGTTGTCAAGATGAAGGAAACCTTTGCACAAATCAAAGATGTAAAAATCCTTATCAATGGACAGCACAGCACATTGTTTCTGATTTGCAGCAGAAACAATTACAGGGTCTGCCTCTCCTAAACACTGTTCAAACATGATGTCTTTCTCCTTCAAGATTTCTATGAAGACATCTTTTACCAGAGGTGGTAAGACGTTACATCCTTGTGGTGCAGCGTCAGGCTCAGTCTCTGCTACTGTCTTTGCTTTTTCCAGTTTATGTTTTAGACGAGACACAAGATGTTCACGCTTCTCAGGCCCTGAGCCTCCATCCAGGAAGACGTACGGAGTGACTTCACAGTCCTGCAGAGTCTTAAAGAAGTTACAGACCTCATCTTTGAATCCAGGATAATCTCCTCCACAGCGCTGGTCCAGCTTTGGATCAGACGTATAATACAAAGAATAGTACAGAGCTGCACCATCAATGATGAGACCTGTTTTTTCTATGTTAACCTCTTCATAGAGACACAAATCATCTATCATTTTCTTTAAGGTTGAAACCTCCATGATTCCTTAAAGTGTTGTGAAGGTGAGTGGTGGTTATTGTGCTAATGCCTCTGTGTCTGCAGATATTTACACACCTGCTAGAACATCATACAGGTACACACCCACACTGACAAAACCAGTCACACCTGTTCTGACTAATCTAACATACCTATGTTACTCTTTGGTTTCATTTCTTTTATCTTCATGTCGTGGTCTTCTGTTTTATTTCATTTGATTTGATTTGATTTCAAGTAAACTCAGGTGCCCTGGCTTTTTGTGAAACAATTAATTGGTTCTCGACCCGTCAGAGCATTCACCCATACTTTTAAATGACAGAGTAAAAACGGTGTTAGTGATAAGTTAGACAGAATCATTACCTCGGACTGTCTTCTGATTATTGAGAGAAATAGAAGTGGAGATACTTCTGTTACAAATGCAATATTAATATAATATCAATAGATAATAATACAAATTTTATTTCAATGAATGTAATCACTCTGATCATCTTTTATGTAGAACATAAGCAAAGAAAAACACTGTACAGCTGTGGTCAGAAGATCTTAATAATAACCCCGAACCACCAAGGCTGCAAACAAGTCGACAGCTGAGCTACTAAGTTATACATGAAAAAACACTATTTTTTTTAAAAGAAAGATAGCGATGTAGAAATACACACGACTGTGTTTTCAGATAAAAGTAACAGTTACACAAAGAAAGGCAGAAATAGATGAGGAACAAACGGTGCTAAAAGAGAAAGTTATCATATTCATGAAGCTAAACTTAATAAATTGTGCGTTATTGATCAGTATTTACTCAGGTGTGGATTTACGCATTTGTAATATAGTCTTACATGTGTTTATATTGATTATTTGTGTGTGGACTGAAGCACGCATTTCCTGAAAAGTTACACACAAATCATTGTACACATTTGTGAGTCTAATTTTAAGCTTTTGGGTGATCCTTGAATGAATGTTTGGATGAAACACCCTCGCTTTCGCAGAGAATTCATTCCAACAGCATTTTGATTCTATAACTCCTCAATCACAATATCATGAGTCACAGGACATTCTGGACATTCATGGACACGCTTCATGCAAAATGCACCTTTTATTTGTATGGATGTGTGCAGGTATATGTATACGTATGTATATTTAGTGTACATGTAGTATAGACATGTACATGTGTATATTAATATTTACATATATCTATATGTAAATATTACATAATATTACTTACATAGTAATAGGGGCGATCGTGGCTCAAGAGTTGGGAGTTCGCCTTGTAATTGGAAGGTTGCCAGTTCGAGCCCCGGCTTGGACAGTCTCGGTCGTTGTGTCCTTGGGCAAGACACTTCACCCGTTGCCTACTGGTGGTGGTCAGAGGGCCCGGTGGCGCCAGTGTCCGGCAGCCTCGCCTCTGTCAGTGCGCCCCAGGGTGGCTGTGGCTACAATGTAGCTTGCCATCACCTGTGTGTGAATGTGTGTGTGAATGGGTGGATGACTGGATATGTAAAGCGCTTTGGGGTCCTTAGGGACTAGTAAAGCGCTATATAAATACAGGCCATTTACCATTTACCATTTAATAGTAGTAGTAGCATAGTTAAATTCATGTGAATCTCTGCTACACTTCATGTAACCTACCTGTGACCATGAAACCACCGACACTGTGCAGCAGTCACACACAGTTCTTTACTTTGAATCCATCACAGTGCAGCAAACTAACCTGTTTATCCTGCACTAACCTGCAGAGGATGTTCATGTAACCTTTAACACAGTTTACCTCAGTTCGTTTAGCAGCAGGTTTCACAATATGAAAAAGCCCAAGTCTCATGTATGCAATGTGTGATTTAAAAACATGAGAACTTACATGTAAGCTTTAACCCTTGGATGCACAACCTACCAATACCTACGCTCTTTCTTTTTGTGGGGTCAAAAATGACCCCAAATAAAATCTGTTTTTGCAATAAACTGGGTGTTATTCTTCAAAATCTTTAAAACAAAGAGTTGTAATATATTCATATTCCAGGTGTTCCTCATAAAACACATATGTGACATGAGGCCATTTGCATTTTTATGTATTTTTTCATTAATTTTAAGAAATTGCAGTTTTTGTATCACTACCTAAGTCTTCACAAAAAATCAATGCTTTTTTGCAATAAACTAAAGACATTTCTCTCATTTTGGTTAAGATGATATATCTTGTTCAAACAAAAGAGTAATTTCATTTTTGACATGTACATTTTTTTATTTTCATTCACATTTTAGCACTTAGCAATCAATCAATCAGGCGTCAAAACATGTTTGTGTTCAGAACTACAAATTAAATGTCTTTTATCAATTATTTTTTTTAATGTCTCAATTCCAACCCTCCTCCTTTATCCGGGCTTGGAGCAAGAAAAAAGTGACCCGAAATAGGCTCTCTGTGTTTGCATTTATAAGTAGTTTTAAATCTTGTGATCCACAAAACATCATAACAGTAAAAGAAGAAGTGACTGCGTTACAGTCATTACGGGAGCAGCGGCTTCACTCATGCACGATTCATTTGGAGGTGTGAACGTCTTCTGCCCTGATAGCAGCTGGGGGAGGACTATCCTCCACCTGTGAGCGCTTTGGCACGGGTGAGGTGCCCACGGCAGCACCTGTTGCTTGTTGAGATTAAGAGTGATACACACTTTCACGTCAAAAAGTTGTCATAAATAAGTCTCCAATAACACCAGAAAAAGTCGCCAGATTTGTCGCTAGTCGCTTTTTAGAAAAATAAGTCGCTATGGGGGTCTGAAAACTCACTAAATATAGCGACAAAGTCGCTAAGTTGGCAACACAGGTCCTGGATCATTTGTAGGGCAAGGTCCACAGGGATCCTAGCTGGCCTTCGAGCAGCCATGTTTAGATCAGAGGTTCCCAAAGTGTGGGGCACCTAGATAAACACAAAGCAGGAGATGAAACATCGCCAAATATGTTTCCAAACCAACTTCATTCCAAGCCAAAGACTAGAAAATATGATGAAGCTTGATTGAACTGCTCCAGTAGGAGAAACTTAAGTTATTTTACTTTTCCTTTCTTGTTATTTTTCCTTGCTTTTGTGCAGACATGGTACCTGCACAATCGTTTTGTGTTGTGTTTATTTATTGATTATTGAACATCAGCTCCAGTAGCCCTTCTTAAGTCTAACGATCGAGGCAACTGATAATCGCACAATATCTAGCTTAATACCTGGTTTCTATGAATTCATTAGCACTTCATCAGTGTTACATGAGGTTATAGTCTGAGAAGCAGTGCCAAGACAAAAGGTATTGATATTTATGCAAACAAAAAGAGAAAATAAAATGTCTTTATCTTAAATAATATTTTCTTTTTTCCTGCTAATGTGCCCGGTAAACTCTGTAACATTGTTCATGGTGTTACATGTGATTTCTGTGTCATAAATCTTTTACATGTTGGTTAAACTGCAATAAAAATGATGGGGCACATAAGGATGTTGAGTAACTTGAATTCAATAGTATAATGTGGACTCATAAAAATATTAATCCTTGATGATATTAGTGAACAAAAAAACCTCCAAAATCATATTTTCAAATTTGTTGTCCATAACGCAGTTGAAAAATAACAAATTTGAATGATAATTTAAATTTTATTTTGTTTTTTATTCCAACATTTTATATCCCACTACGTTTTTCTGACCAATCCCAAAACAAAATAGAAAACATTCTTTTAAAACAATTTATTACTTAGACTGTAAATTAGTATTTACAAACTCATAAAGCATAAAACTCCTAACAACATGTCTCCTGTACTTGATGAGGTACGGGCTACAGCATGGAGATACAAATGACATGCAACACACACACACAGCATTAACCTTGTACAACAGCAGCACAAGCTGAAGCACAATATGCAACACAAACTGTGCTCACCCGACTTTATTGATCATCAATGACACGTTCTATTAAAAGGGTCCAGGTGATCAGGAAAATTGACAAAATGTGTCCCAGTCAGAAAAAGGAGATAGGGAGGCAAAAGGGTTAAATTAAAGAGTTTTATTTAAGTTTCTATTAATAACTCAACTAAAAGAGAAGGACAAGCCGCTATGACCAGTTAAAGAAACAAACAACTCAGACATTGGTCAGAAAACTGAAAAGTAAATAAAAAGAAAAAAAAAAAAAAGAGTTTGGTCACCAAACACTCCTCTCCACAGAGCAGGCGTAAACAATCACCAAACATAGCTCTCTAGCTGCAACAACCAGAGCTCACCGTTCTCCTGCCTTAAATACCTTTAATTGCTGATGGGAGTCAGCTGTTCAAAAGCAAAAAGGTGGCAGCTCAGGCAGGACATACGTAGGACACGCCCACACAGGCAACTTCAGGAGAAGGCCCTGCTAGGGCCGTAACAGAAACAAACACCCCTACAATCAAACACCAGTGAAACACACACACACACACACACACACAGGGACATTAAACAGAGCAAAACAATGTATTTATTTTTCATCACCTTTTATTTCCTGAACTAGCAAAACTGAGGCTGGTCCAAGTTTGTATTTGTTAAACTGAGCATAAAGGGGGGGTGGGGTGGGGGGGATCTGATGAAAAGAAAATCACCGGAGAATAGCATGAAATCACAGAGTTAACAGGATTAGGGGCTGTATGTCAGTATGAGCAAACAGAATGTAAGATGGCTGATTACAGACACCACCTGAGATTCAGCCTCAGATGCAGAAAAAACAGGATTACTCCTAAGAGTCTGCAAATGAGCTCTGTTAAGGCCTTGAAGCAACAAAAATACTCCAGAAGGCACAGCACCAGCTGAACGGGTAAGATAAAGACATTTTTACCATCAACATGCTAAAATTTAAAGAGGACCGGATCTGACAGAGACTACAGTTTTTCTGGATGAGAATACTCTCCAAAAGGTGTTTGATTTTACAAAAAAAACTTGTCTATACCAAATGATTTGTCTGATAAATTCTTGAAAGGCTCCTCCTTTCCTCTCTCAGCTGCTCATTAAACACCTGACTGGCATCCATGTTCCTGTTTTCTTCAGTTTCCTGCTGCTCATAAACTATATTTGAGTTAGTGCAGCTCAATCACCTGACTGAAAGAAGTAAAACAAACCAAACTGACAGCTCTTTATTTCCCTGATTTTGTTCTTTTCTTCTTGCTGTATTAAATGTTGAGGCAGGATTGTGTTTTATTTCTGCATTACTTTAAGTTTTAAAAACGTCATCATGTTTATCCAAAAATATAAGGAAGCCATTAATCTCTTAAACCTGCATCACTTCATTTCTCTGTGTTCTTAACGTCTACTGTAAAAATAATATATTTAGTAAACCACATTTAGCTGTTTTGACTCTTTGGTGTTATGGAGTCACAGTCTCTATGACAACAGACCCTAACTCGGCTTTCTTGTCCAAATTCTGTATAAATTCATCCAGACGTCTAGAAAGGAGAGCTGCACCATCCAAAGTGGGATGGATGCCATCTTCCACAATAAGACCAGGGTTTTCCCAGAAGGTTTGCCAGTTATCTAAGAATTTCACGCTGTTTTCTGAACACCATGCAGACAGCCAGTGGTTCAATGACAGCATGCGGCTATAGATGACATCATTGGTCTCATAGGGGAGGGGACCAGAGAAAACTACAGTGTCTGACATTTTTTTGGCAAAGTTACAAACTGATGCAATGCTAATTTTAGTGACCTCGGATTGACTGAAAATGCTGTCATTACTGCCAACGTGAATTACAATCTTCCCATATCTATGTTCATTCTGAAACAGCAGTTTCAGATAAGCTTTAATGTCACCTGCTCTTGCTCCTGGAATGCAATTGATCACAGTTCCTGGAGTCTCTAGCTGCACATCTCTGAGTACAGCATCACCAATAAGCAGAGTTTTTTCCACAATGTGTGGATTGTCTGGATTGGTTTTGGAATCTTCATCTGAGTTATCCTCTATCTCAGTCTTCTGTACTTGTTCCTCACTTGAGGGCCCTTCCCCAGTAGTTTTTGGATAAGAAATCGTCTTTAAATATTCATATAATTCCTTCTTTTCTCCTCTCAGTGTTTTCTGTACTTCTTCAATCGTGTCTTCATCTGCCAGCCGATGAAGGAGAGGTCCACAGTAAAGCCTGATAAAGCAAAATCTCAGTTAAAGTTGATGAAGTGTGTTAAACATCTGTGGAGCGCATCATTGGTCTGGTGTTTACCGGGCACACTGAGGTTCTGGTAGAGGGGAACACAGCAGCTGGTTCAGGTGGAGGCTCTGCCTCATGCAGCACAGCCATTGGCTGAAAGCATGAGCCACACGGGGCTGCCATTTCCTCCTGATAGCTGCATCCTTTAAAGCTTTCATCTTCCTCTCAAACTCGTCCTCTACAGACAAAATAAGACAAAGTTTCAGTGACACAGAACCAGAGACCAGCAGCAGTTTGTCTTCTTGTTCAGGCTGATGTGGAAGCATCAGTGCTGCTGCTGTCACACAAACTCTGACTACAGGATGTCTGATTACAGTCTTAACCTGCTGTGACATGCAAGGGCATGAGTCATCTCTGTGGGCCCTCTTCCTTTCAGTGTAGCCAGTAGTGATTCATATTCTACATTTATTAACAGTCCACGATGTCCATGTCTGCACAGTTTTCACATTGATTTCCCAACACTTTATAATCTACAAATATTTTTTAGTTAAATAAGTTTTTTTTTGTGTATCTTGAAAAATTGAAAACTCCGATTACACTTGTAACACTAAAAACAACTAACAACATTTCACCAGAAACATGTTTTTGCCACTGTCATCCTCTGTCATGCTCACAATCTTCTTCTAGCCTGGTCCCAAGTTAACCTGCTTAGAGCCTCAGACTGTTTTCGACCTGTTTGGTGTTGAAGGTCAACAGGGGTCAAAGCAGCTCATCAAGACACACCAGAATAACTGTAAATAATATACTTATCTTTGTAACTGAGAAAGTTTAAAGTTTTGAAACTTGTACTTAGAGTGTTGATACTGATAGATACAACTGTTTATAACTTAAGGTCTCCGCTATATGAGCTCACCTTGTTTCCCATCATTTGGAGAGGAGGCTGTCGATGCTGCTTCAACCTCTCTGTTAGCTTCTGAAATGAAGGAACATCTTTCACATGTGACACTTTTTCATTGTTTTCAGTGACAGCTGATAGCTAAACCAGATTTTATTTTAAATTGTATAACAGTTAACTTCCCTCATTTTGCTTTTCTTGATTTCCTTCTTTTCATTTTTAATACCTTTTATTCTTCTTCCATGGGGAAAGATATCCCTCATGGTGCACATTCGCAATTACTTAGATAGAATAAATAAGCAGTGACGTCCAGTGTAGGACGGACAACACAATCTTATAAGTGCCATCAGAAAGCCTCCATTATATTGTTTTTTTCTTAACCATTCTTCCATAAAAAACAATTGTAAGGTCACTGATGTTGGACGAGTAGGCCTTGCTCGCACTCTCAACTGTAAATCATCCCACAGTTGTTCTGTCAGGTTGAGGTCAGGACTCTGTGCAGGTCAGTCAAGTTTGTCCACATCAAACCTACTCATCCGTGTCTTTATGGACCTACTTTGTGCAGTTATGTGCAGCGATGTTGGAACAGGAAGGGGTTGTCCCCAAACTGTTCCCACACAGTTGGCCAAAATGTATTGGTATGCTGAAGCATTAAGAGTTCCTTTTACTGGAACTAAGGGGATGAGACCAGCTCCTGAAAAACAATCCCACACCATAATCCCCTCTCCACCAAACTTTACTCTTGGCACATTGCAGTCAGACAAGTACTGTTGTCCTGACCACCATCAAGAACAGACTCATCAGTCGGATATCCAGACAGAGAAGTGTGGTTCATCACTTTAGATAACATGTCTCCACTGCTCTAGAGTCCAGTGGCAGCTTGCTTTACACCATTGCATCCCACTCTTTGCATTGTGGTTGGTGATGCAAAGCTTGGATACAGTTAGTCGCCATAGAAACCCTTTACACAGGGCTCTCTACGCACTGTTCTTGAGCTAATCTGAATGCCACGCGAAGTGTGGAGGTCTGTAGTGACTGTCTGCACAAAGTTGGTGACCTCTGAGCACAATGCTTCTGCTTACTCTGTAATTTTACATGGCCTACTACTTTGTGAGTTGCTGTCATTCCCTATCGCTCCCACTTTGTTATACTGCCACTAACAGCTGACTATGGAATTTTAGGCTACGTCCACATGTACATGGGTATTTTTGAAAATGCAGCCTTTTCTATGCGTTTGGGCCTTTCGTCCACACGTAAACGGTGTTTTGGATCATTGAAAACTGAGATTTTTTAAAACTCTTTGCATTTACGTGTGGACGAGGAAAACTGAGATTTAGTCAACCAACGTCAAAGGTGTGCGCCATTTTTGACTTCACGCTGTGTTTACATGAGATAAATTTCTACAATGGCAGATATAGACAAAATACTGTTGCAGTTTTTTCACGCTTATATACACACACACGGAGTTACTTTCCCTCCATTTAGAAAGACTGAGGCGTCAGAGTGAACTTCTACTTCTGTGGCTTCTACATTCAACACATATGCTCTCACAACCCAAATCCCAATGCCAAAGTCGTCTGTTTCGGACGAAGACTGGGTCGAACCACCCCTTGATAGACAACTTTGAAAGCACGGAGGTACTTCCAGAAAAATGGCGAGAGAATTTTTGCATGTTGAGGACTTCACTTTTGGCTCTTTGTGAGCTACTTCGTCTGCACATTGAAGCCCAAACAACGAAAATGAAGTTGCCTGTCAGTGTTGTAAAAAAAAAAGTTGCATGCACATTGCATTATTTAGCTGATGAAGTGAGGTTATGCAAGACTGCAAACGCTTTCGGACTATTAAGGCAAGTGGTGTTGAAAATTGTAAGACAAGTTTGTACTGCAATTACTGTTCACTTGGGCCCTGTGTTTATACAGTTACCAGCAAGTACAAAGTAGAGGAACTTGTAGCAGGGTTTTACTGAGCCTATGGAATTCCTCAGTGTATTGGTCCTGTGGATGGGACCCATGTGGAAATAAAGCAACCATCCATGAATTCTATGGACCATGTTAACAGGAAGGGGAGGTTTTCTCTGAACATACAAGCCACCTGTGACTAAAGGTATTAATTTATTGATGTTGCGTTGGCAAGGCAGTGTACACAAAACCCATATTTTTGCAAATTCTATGCTGAACACACATTTCAAAAATAGCATGAACTGTGGAACATAAAGAGGCAATTCCAGTTTTCCTTATTGAGGATCCAGTATACCCATGGCTTCCTTACCTAAAGAAAGAATACGCAACTGTGGGAAGCACTGCTCACGAACACTATTTTGGTCTATGCTTAAGTCGAGCTCATTGAATTTGTTTTACAGACTGAAAGCATGGTTTGGAGCATTGCAAAGGCCCTGGCAAGTCTCCCAGTTCGTGTTTTCATGTGTTTTTGCTGTTTTATATTCCAGCGTGATATTGAGGAATAATTCCACCTCACTGTCCCTCCACACATAGGACTCCTTTCTGCTTTTATGTGCCATCTTTGTTTGTGCTTAACTGGCCAACATGGTTAGGATTATTTTGCCACCTTTTTTTTTTTTTTTGCATGTTCTTGACAGCATTTGATTTGTTTTTTATGGAAGCCCGTTTCCGCCACTAAAAAAAAAAAAAAGCTAGTATCCATAACTCGAAATTTCGAGTTAGCTCTGCCAATCAAAAATATACGTGAATGAGGTCGCTTTCTTGTTACCCGGAAGCATATGGCGCAGGACCGCGCACTCAAAAACGGATCCCAACAAATTAAAGTATGTTTGCTGATAGTAACACCATGTGATTCAGCTAATAACACAGGGATTTCATCATTTGTGAAGCCAGGCTGAAAACACTCAGCAATCTGTGCATTCACGACTGGATGTAATACCGGTAGCTTAGCTGTAGCATTTGTAGCTGAGGGCTTCAGCTTCCGGGTAACATGGAAATGACGTCATTCACGTAGATTACTGATTGGCAGCGCTAACTCGAAATTTCGAGTTGCTTTTCTCAAAATTTTGAGTTAATAAATCGAAATTTCGAGTTAATATGTCGAAATTTCGAGAAAATAACTCGAAATTTTGAGTTATGGATCCTTTTTTTTTTTTTTTAGTGGCGGAAACGGGCTTCCATAGTTTTTTGCCTTTAGATGTGGACAGAGATATTTTTTCAAAACTGCACGTGTGGTCCGGATTTTTTTTTTAACGAAAACTGAAAATCTCTGTTTACAAAAGTACCCGTGTACATGTGGACATAGCCTTGGTAGGCAGGAAACTTCACGACTGTACTTGTTACACAGGTTGCGTGGTACCATACTGGAATTCACTGAGCTCCTGAGAGCGAAGCATTCTTTTACTCATGTTTGTAGGAGCAGTCTGTATTCCTAGGAGCTTGAGTTCATACACCCTACACCACGAGAGTCATTGGAACACCTAAACTCAATGATTTGGATGGGTGAGTGACTACTTTTAGTACAGGGTGTGCCATTTATATGGATACACCATAATAAAATGGGAATGGTTGGTGATATTAAAGTCCTGTTTGTGGCACATTAGTATATGTGAGGGGGCAAACTCCTCAAGATGGGTGGTGACCATGGTGGCCATTTAGAAGTCGGCCATCTTGGATACAACTTTTGTTTTTTCAATAGGAAGAGGGCCATGTGACACATCAAACTTATTGGTAATGTCACAAGAAAAACAATGGTGTGCTTGGTTTCAACGTAACTTCATTCTTTCATGAGTTATTTACAGGTTTCTCTTTGTTCACAGCCATTGACATGTCGAAGAGGTTAACACGTGAGGAGCGGATTGAAATTGTGTTGATATCTGGTGAACGCAGTAACCGGGTCATTGCAGCAGATTTCAATGCAAGACACCCTACGAGACCACCTATCTCCCATGCTACAGTTAGCAAACTGCTTGCTAAGTTTCATGAAACTGGTTCAGTGTTGGATTTGCCAAAATGTGGACGCAAGAAAACTGTCACTAATGAAGAAACATCAGTGGCTGTCCTAGCTTCATTCAGCAAGAGCCCACAGCGTAGCACTTGCCGCATGTCACTGGAGAGTGGCATTAGTCCAACATCCCTTCTGCGGATATTAGCTACTCACAAATGACACCCTTACAAACTCCAGCTGCTGCAGCATCTCAACGAGGATGACCCAGATCGGCGCACAGAATTTGCAGAATGGGCAAAACAAAAATGGGAACAGGACCCTCAGTTCACGCAGAAGATTTTGTTCAGTGATGAGGCAAACTTTTATGTGAATGGTGAAGTTAACAAACAAAACCACTGCTATTGGTCTGACACTAACCCACATTGGATGGATCCCTCCAAGACTGTTGGAACAACAAAAGTGATGGTTTGGTGTGGTATATGGGGTACAACGATACTGGGTCCATTTTTCATCAATGGAAACCTCAAGGCCACTGGATATTTGAAATTGCTACATGATGATGTGTTTCCCTCTTTGTGCTCTGAAGCTGGCACGTTCCCTGAGTTTTTCCAGCAAGATGGTGCACAACCACATTATGGGTGCCAGGTCCGAGCATTCCTAGATGAACAGTTTCCTGGAAAGTGGATTGGTCGTCGTGGGCCAGTTGAATGGCCCCCAAGGTCTCCCGATCTGACCCCCTTAGACTTTTATCTTTGGGGTCATCTGAAGGCAATTGGCTATGGTGTGAAGATACGAGATGTGCAGCACCTGAAACTACGGATACTGGATGGCCATATATAAATGGCCATATAAATGGCCCACCCTGTAGTACAGTATATTTTCTATCCATTATCTGGGAAATATATACCATGTTACCCAGTGAGACTTACCTGGACTGTCATGGTGATACATAAACCCCAGTAGGAGGGCGTGGAGGCAGTGGACAGTTTCAGGTTTTGGGTGGTGTTGTAGCCACTTGAACCAGAAAACAGTCACACAGACTGGCAGCTTCAGCTGGTCGGGGATGTTTCCTAAGTCTAAAGTCTGAACCTGCAGAGCTTCTTCAAACACCCTGCGACGCAAATCTTCAGGAGCCTGCACAGAGAGGTACCACACAGACAAGATGCTCATGTGTACCACGGAAACACGTTTATGGCCTGTCAGAGTAATTAAACACATTTATTGATTAACATCAGTACCTCATGCAGACGCTCTAGTTCCAGTTGTTTCTGTTCATCACTGCTGAGGAGTATTGATGGGACACGCTTGTCTTTGATCTCTTCTCTATCCCTGTCATATTCAGTGCACATCTGACCTCCAGTTAACAGTCCATAGAAGTACTGTCTGATGCAGTAAGCAGCTGTGTAACTGCTTGGCTGTGAAAAGTCCTCCACAAGAGCAGGCAGGATCATTGTCTTCTGATCCACAATATTTATGACGAAAGTGGTGAGTTCTCCACGCTCAATTTTTTGAAGAACCCATAAAGGCAGCTCAGAATCAGTCTTTGTTGGTTCAACATATTTTTGAATGGAGAGTTTGAAAGATCTGTCCTCGATCTCACGAACGTGATTTACAGCATTTTGCAGAGCTTGTTCTCTCTTCACTGAATCATTACAGCGGTCCAGCTTCAATTTGCTTAAAAATGTGAGCATACCATACAGTCGTTTGATGTCGTTTTGGCCAGGTGAAGATGATTCATTTGCAAATATTTCTTTACCTAATCTTGAACAATCATTTCCTGCTATTGAAGCAAAGACTGGCATGAGAGCAGGGTCCAATTTAAAATGCTCACAAAACTTTGAACGTGTGTAGAGCTTAGCAGGAATATTTCCATCCTTCTTTCTTTTCCACTCAAAGTGTTTAAGATGAAGGAAACCTTTGTGCACATCATAGATGCAGAAATCTGTGTCAATGGACAGCACAGCACATTGGTTCTGATTTGCAGCAGAAAAAATCTCAGGGTCTGCCTCTCCTAAACACTGTTTAAACTCTATGTCTTTCTCCTTCAAGATTTCTATGAAGACATCTCTGACCAGAGGTGGTAAGACGTTAGGCCTGTATCTTTTTCGTACAGTGCAGCCAAGCTCAGTCTCTGCTACTGTCTTTGCTTTTTCCAGTTTTTTTTTTAGATGAGACACAAGATGTTCACGCTTGTCAGATCCTGAGCCTCCATCCAGGAAGACGTACGGAGTGACTTCACAGTCCTGCAGAGTCTTAAAGAAGTTACAGACCTCATCTTTAAATCCAGGATAATCTCCTCCACAGCGCTGGTCCAGCTTCAGATTAGAGTAATAATACAAAAAATAGTACAGAGCTGCACCATCAATGATGAGACCTGTTTTTTCTATGTTAACCTCCTCACAGAGAGAAGGTATCTGATCTATCAAGTCCTCTAACTTAAAAATTCCCATTATTGCTTAAAGTGTGGTGAAGGTGAGCGGTGGTTATTGTGCTAATGCCTCTGTGTCTGCAGATATTTATACACCTACTAGAACATCGTACAGGTACACACCCACACTGACAGATCCAGTCACACCTGCTCTGACTAATCTAGCATACCTATGTTACTCTTTTGGTTTCATTTCTTTTATCTTCATCTTGTGGCTTTCAGTTTTATTTCACTATGTGGTGCAAAATGAAATGTGTTTCATTAACTTTCCAGCTCTGTTAATATATCAAAGATACTTAGTTCTTTAAGATAAGAAAACGATACGATAAACCTTTATTAGTCCCAAACTAATAAAGGTTAAAAAAGGTTTTATTATCAACACATGTCCCAACTGGTGTTTAAAAAATCAGTATTTAAATTCAGTAATGAACTATGTTGTGAAGAGGAGCTTTTCAAATTGAGAGCCACTGCTAAAGAAAGGCACGATTTTACCACCTCTTGGGTTGATCACTGTAACACTGCCTATTCAGTCCATGTTCTCCTTTCTTTACTACAAACAGTCCAAACTCAGGTGCACTGGCTTTCTGTGAAACAATGAATTGATTGACTCATTAGAGCATTCACCCATACTTTTAAATAACAGAGTGAAAACAGTGTTTGTGATAAGCTAGAGAGAATCATTACCTCAGACTGTCATTGGATTATTGTGAGAAAACCTGATATTG
The DNA here is from genome assembly GCF_057381915.1 of Diplotaxodon limnothrissa. Lineage (NCBI taxonomy): Eukaryota > Metazoa > Chordata > Actinopteri > Cichliformes > Cichlidae > Diplotaxodon > Diplotaxodon limnothrissa. The sequence goes on along the minus strand of NC_140602.1, from coordinate 31,047,686 downwards.
TTGGAGACTATGTGAGGAGCAGGCATTGCACTGAAGTAAAACACATTTACAAAAGATTTCAACATTTCATATCTTGACTCATGAGCTTTGAATAGCTGCAAATCACTGCAGTGTGTTTGTATTCACATTTTTAGGTTTCTAATCAGAGGTGAAACAACTAGAGTCATTTGTCACCTAAGTAGAGGTAGAGATACTTGTTAGAATCAGAATCAGAAAGGGTTTTATTGCCAAATGTTGAGCAGGTTTACAACATCAGGAAATTGCTGCGGTGCTTCAGTGCAAACATATTGTCATAAATTACGCTTAAATAGACAAGAAAATGAAAATAAGAATAAGAATTAAAAGTGCTAAGTAGATAGATATATACATGATATATACATGATATATACATGAGTGCAGGTGGTGATCAGTGCCAAACATGGAATGATGCAGTGAACACAGCGTAGGGTCATGTGTTAGTGGTGGGAACAGTCATACGGTTATTGTTCATGAATCCAACAGCAGAGAGGAAGAAACTGTTCTTATGGCGAGAGGTTCTGGTGCGAATGGACCGGAGCCTCCTGCCTGAGGGGAGCAGGTCAAACAGACTGTGTCCAGGGTGAGAAGGGTCAGCTGAGATCCGAGCTGCACGCCCCAGTGTCCTGGAGGTGTACAGGTCCTGCAGAGATGGGAGTCTGCAGCCAATCACCTTCTCAGCAGAGCGCACAACACGCTGCAGTCTCTGTTTGTCCCTGATAGTGGCTCCAGCGTACCACACGGTGATGGAGGAGGTGAGGATGGACTCGATGATTGCAGTGTAGAATTGCATCATCGTCCGTGTTGGCAGGTTGAATTTCTTCAGCTGCCTCAGGAAGTACATCCTCTGCTGGGCTTTCTTAATGACGGAGGTGATGGTGGGCTCCCACTTCAGGTCCTGGGTGATGGTGGTACCCAGGAAGCGGAATGAGTCCACAGAGGTGATGGCGGTGTCAGTCAGGATGATGGGGGGGAGTGGGGCTGTGTGCTTCCTGAAGTCCACAATAATCTCCACTGTCTTCTGGGCATTCAGCACCAGGTTGTTGTGGCTGCACCAGGACACCAGACGTTCAACCTCCCTCCTGTAGGCAGACTCATCTCATCCCAGATGAGTCCAGTAACGGTGGTGTCATCTGCAAACTTGATTAGCTTGACAGACTGGTGGGTGGAGGTGCAGCCGTTGGTGTACAGGGAGAAGAGCAGAGGAGAAAGAACACAGCCCAGAGGGGAGCCGGTGCCATATTAATATAATATTAATGCATAATAATGAAAAGTTTATTTCAATTAATGTAATCACCTTGAACATCTGTTATGTAGAAAGTAAGCAGAGGAAAACATTGTACAGATGTGGTCAGAAGATTGCATACTCTAAAAGATTAAGAATAACCCAGGAACCACCAAGGCTGCAAAACCAACAGCTGAGTTAGTAAGTTACACATGAAAGCAGTAGAAAGAAGAACAAAGATAGTCTCTGTCACCAGCTGCATCTGGAGAGGCCCAGCATCCACCTATTGCTTTTCACTGTTCACAGCACTGTTTGTTCCTTATCTATTTCTTCCTTTCTCTAAGATGATGTGGACTTGAAAGAGCAGTTTGTAAGAACTGATCCTGCCACTGAGACAGGTTTCTCAGGTAGGAGGAAAGTAGCTCTGTGCATCTTGACCATGTTTGGCTCCACTCCACAGTGAACTTTATCAAAACTAAATACCGATCCCAGCTCATCAATGAGCACCCCACATGTGTATAAGGATGACCCTGACTCCATTCAAGCCCAGGTTTAAAATGCTGTCAGAATAAGCTAAAGCTCAATTCATTCACTGAGCAGAAAAGTGGGGAGTTGATTAAATATGGAGAGAAATTTGCACCCAAATGTCTGAAACTACACGTAACATATCCCTCACTCACTCACAAAACCTCAAATACGTGTGCACCGGTCACCTGGTACACACAGATCATATCACATGCCCACGTGGGGTTCACACAGATCGACAAGTGCAAGCTATGTTCAAGTCCCAGTGTAAAACTGGGACTTCTGGGCTTCAACTGTGTACCTGTGTCTATTTGTTTTGTTTTGTTTGTTTATTCTTTTTACTTATTTCAAATAAAGGGGACACTTATGCTCCCAGCAAGGTTTTTGAAAGATAAAATTATCAGATTCATGAAGCTAAACTTAATCAACTGTTTGTTAATGATCAGTATTTACACGGGTTTGGATTTATGCATTTGTAAAATAGTCTTGTGTGTTCAGATTGATTCTTATTTCTGTGTGGTTTGAAGCACGCACATGTGAGTCCTCAAAAGTTACACACAAATCATTGTACTCATCTGTAAATATTATTTTACGCTTGTGGATCATGTTGTATGCATTTCCAACACTTTTAAGGCAAATTTCTCTCTTTTTCGACCTCTTTAAATTTTAGTTGAATACCCCTAATATACTGTTTATGCTGTGTTTATATTAGACTCTGCAAAGCTGGTATGAAGGTGGAATTCAGTGAATGAATCTCAGGATCATCATCTAAAAGTCATCTGAATCTCTGCTACACTTGATGTAACCTACCATGAAACCACAGACACTGTGCACCAGTCACACACTGTTCTTTACTTTGAATCCATGACAGTACAGCAAACTAACCTGTTAACCTGCACTAACCTGCAGAGGATGTTCATATAACCTTTAACACAGTTTACCTCCGTTTGTTTAGCAGCAGGTTTCACAATATAAAAAAGCACAATGTCACATTACAGACCCAATGTGTGATTTAAAATCATGAGGACTTACATGTAAGCTTTAAATGAGCAGTCCTTACCTTTAAATATCACCTGCCTGTGAAATACAGCAGCTGGACCTTTAGCTAGCAGCACAGTTTGTGCATTTGTTAAGCTGATAGAAACATTGCGTTTGAAATTACCTGCCACTTAAAAATAGTTTACTCCTTTTATGTTTTTATTGTCTTTATTTTTATCTCATCTTCAGTAGAGCTAGCTAGATGCTGAAGCAACATACAGACACCTGCAGTGTCATGGTCCGGAGTCTGGTGACTCTGTGTTTATGTTTTGTTTTCTTATATTTATATGATTTAGTGGTTTGTCATGGCTTTGTCTTTCGTATTTCTAGTATTCTTAGTTATTCTTTGGTAATTTAAAGATTTTCCAGGCCTTAGGTTTTGTCAGTGTGCCTACCTTGTGTTCCTTGTGTTACATCTAGAGTCCTGGTTTCTATGTTCGTGTATTTCCTTTGACAGTGCCATGCCCCGCGTCAGTGTATTCTGTTTGCTCCCCCTCTGTCTTATCTCGTTTGATTATGTTTAGCTGTGTTCTCTGCCTGTTTGCCATTTCCTCGTTTCCCTCTGTGTACATTTATTGTGTGTGTTCACCTCTGTTCCTCGTCAGATCGTCTGTTTTCTCCTGGGTGTAATGTGTCTCATCCCCGGTGTTTATGTCTCAGGCTCCGCATTCCTGGTGTTCAGGTTTTTGTAACATTTACTAATAATAGTACTACTAATTACTTTCCTCATGTTCTTTTGTTAGTTTATCCCAGTGTAGGTTTTGTTAGTCTAAGTCCCCCTCATGCTCTGCTTTTGTTTCATTTTGTCTTTCACTAAATAAATTCACTCACAGCTACGCTGTCATCAGTGCCTGCACTTTGGTCTGCTTTCTCTTCTCTCCACACGGTTCCCTCGCCAACTGTGACCAAACCAGTTAACCTCTGACTATGGCACACAGTTTTGCCTATTTGGTCTCTTTTCATCAGTCAGTATAACACATAATACATCCTAGATAAGCGGAAGAAAATGGATGGATGGACAACGGGTTTACTTGTAGCACAGAACTATGGAGCCCAGCACAGCACTGCTTAATCCCTTGTGTTTGGAGCTTTTTAATGTTTGAATTATGAACAGGCCAGTGTTTTATCAAAGAATCAACCATTCATTGTTTGTTTAAATATATACTAGTTTTACTGTAGTGTTTAATTGCTTGAAGCAAAATATAATAAAATGAGGGGTTACTCAACAATTCTGCACAGTACTATATTTAAACAAACTGATAAACATCAGACTGAAAAAAAGCAAATTATTTTAATGCTGTTAAAGCTAAACAATCACCAATGGTCAGTATTTGATACCAACTGGAGACCAACACTATTGGTTGCTGCTACAGTTCAATATGAAATAGAATAGATCTTTATTGTCACTGTTACAAGAACAACGAAACACAGTTTGGCATCTCTCCGTTGGCAGCATGTAGATTTACACTCAGATTCTTACAACGTAAGTATCTAGAAAGTAAGATAGTCGTTTTTTATCTTTACAAAAAAAGGTATGTAAGATAAAAAGATATGCAATGTAAGCAGGAAGTGAGGGATTAGTGCATTATAAGGTGCTATGTGAACAGTGGTATTGCACATTCAGTAAGGTTTAGAGCTGCTGGGTTGCTACTATCATAAATACAGTTATATAGCTAGAGGTAGGGGTGTTGGTTGCAATACAGTATAATAAATACGGTTTATAAATACAGTGTAAATGTCCATGAATGTAAACAGCACAGTTAGCCTTCAATCAGGGTGGAAGTAGGGCATGTTTTCACAACCACATCACTTCCTTATTTCTTTCCTTTAATTTGGCTTCATTAATTACTTTAATATTTACTCATTAAACAATGTTTTTGTCATTGTACTATATTTGTCTGCAACTATTCTGCATAGTCATTAAATGTCAAGAATGTCTTCATTCTTGACACTCGATGTTGCTTGGACATAATAGCCTGAGATCATTTATCAGCACAGGTTAAAGTGAGATTTGGTAAGTGGAGGAACCTTAAGATCAGGTGTAGCGGTGCAGCATGGGAACAAGAATCCCCTAGAAATTAGTCATATATAAAAAGTCTCTGCTGAAAGAGCTTTTTTTATATATCAGTCTGCACCTTTTTAACAACAACAATACACCTTTAATGTTTACCTGCATGAACTCTGAAGTGTCATATTAGAAACAAACGGCATCACTGAGAGCACATTCAGTAGTCCTGTTGTGAGTTCATCAGATTTAATGATTTTGTACTGAAGCATTCATTTTACTGATGCATATTCTTTATTGATCTCTGCCACCTGTTCCTCTAATAGTGTTTGACTGCTGTAAGCTGCTCAGCTGATCCACTTTGTGTAGTCAACGTGTGACGCCCCTCCTTTCATGTGAGCGCACTCAGAGCTTGAAGTCGAAACTTTGGTTGGCAAACACAGTTAATAACTGGTTTCCCGAACTATCAGCCGATGTTCAACTAATAGAATTCAGAGAGTGAATCTAATCAGCATCTCCAGCTTAAAGTTAAATTGATGTTTCAGACAGAAAGATGGACAATAGAAAGTGAATAAAAGAAAGTTAAGACAGAAAACATCTGACAAAGAAACACAAACTGTCACCATAATTCAGAAATAATAAAAATAATAAAACTTAATCAAATTAAGTGATGATCAGTGTAACCTGCTGTTGTACAACATGTTACTTCCAGTGGATTCTGTGTGACGTAAAACAGCTACTAAGTGTCATTTGTCATGTTAGCATTTCCACGTTCAGTGATCAAGAAATTAAGAAAATAAAATAATGGATGATGAAACAAATGGTCTTGATGGTAAAAGTCCTGATTTTTAAACATTCAGATGAGGATGTGGGATGGGGATCACATCAACATTTCTGCTATGGATCTCCAGAACAGGCTTATACTGTCATCAATACAGACATACAGATAAATCAAATGAGCAGGTAACTGATGTAGAGAAGCAAGCTTGAAAACAGCTGAAAATAATCCCCATCCCAGTCGGTCCTGATTAAAAGACCAAGTGTGTTTAAATCTGTGCAGGCAGCATTTTATCTTGGAGGGCCAGATTGCCACTGAGACAGGAACACATAACAAACAGCTGGAGTATTAATGTGGTCTTTATCTTACAATATAAAATGCTGTGAGGAGTGTTGTTGTGATTTGGTGTTAATTAAATGAAACCTGGGGATCCAGTTCATGAATATGAATGAACTCAGATCATTTCTATTTCTATCTTATTCAGAGCTGGATCACAAGTGAAGCAAAGTTCGTGCTCATGAATGTTATTTATGAACAAACATGAATATAAAGTACTGCAGCTCAGTGTTGGTGAGGAGTTGAATTCCCACTGATTTAATCACAGATTTTCAGCATTTTGAGTTTTTGGTTCTTGTTTAACTTTCTTGTTTTTATGATGACTTTTACTTTTGTGATGATTTTCTGTTTTTAGCTCAGCTAAGTTTCACCGTTTTGTTTTCCTCTGCAGTTCATCCATGTTTACTATTCGTTTTTTATGTTTTGTTGTCTTCTTGTTCCACTTTCTGTTTATGTTAGTAGCTGCTTTTCTTTTTTTCTGTGTGTGGTTTTATCAGAATCAGAATACTTTATTGATTCCTAGGGGAAATAATTTTTCGTTACAGTGCTCCATTATAAACAAACATTAACAAAGACAGACAATACACTAACTAAGAATAGCACAATATATACAGGCATATATATACATAAAAGCCACTTATTAATAAATAGCTGAAAAAGAACATGTGCAAGAAGGGTGTAGCTGTTGCAGTAACCAGTGTGTTAAGTGGATGCGTTGTACAGGGAGATGGCCACAGGCAGGAAAGATTTCCTGTGTCGTTCAGTGGTGCTTTTCGGTAATCTCAGTCTCTCACTGAACGAGCTCCTGTGACTGACCAACATGTCATGGAGTGGGTGGGAGGTGTTACCCAACATTGTCTTTATCTTGGACAACATCCGTCTCTCCGACACCACCTTGAGGGAGTCCAGTTCTCTCCCCACAACTTTACTGACCTTATGGATCAGTTTATCAAGTCTGTTGGCATCTGCGACCCTCAGCCTGCTCCCCCGGCATGCAACAGCATAGAGGATCGCACTGGCCACAACAGACACATAGAAAATCCTCAGCATTTTCTGGCAGATGTTGAAGGACCTCAGTCGCCTCAAAAAATAGAGAAAAAACTGGCCCTTCCTGTAAAGTGCTGTGGTGTTTTTGGCCCTATCCAGTTTATTGTCAATGTGTACTCCAAGGTATTTATAGTCCTCCACAACGTCAACACTGACCCCCTGGATTGAAACAGGGGTCAAGTGTTTCCTGGTCTTCCTGAAGTCCACGATCAGTTCCTTGGTCTTTGCCACGTTGAGCTGCAGATGATTCTGCTCACACCACGTGACAAAGGAGTCGACCACAGCCCGGTACTCTGTCTCTAACTTCAGCCTGTGTGAGTGTCTGACCTGGGGCCTGTTCTTCGTACCTCGCTAAGTAAGTTAGCTGGATTAGATTGTTGACGATTTCGCGTGATCCTGGATCGTTCGGTTCCCCGAAGCTCATCCGGGACTTGCTGTCATAGCAACAGAGCCGTAAGCGTAAACCTGCTCAGGAGCAGGTTTACTTTATGTAAACAGGATTAGATCGCGGCCACGCAGGTATGTCCGCGTCATTTATACGAAAGCAACAGCGATATTCCACCACTGTTTCACCATAAATAAATAACATCAATGTAACTAAAGATAATGCAGCACCGATCCTTTCATTGATGTCACACAGATACATACAGGTCATTTCCTAAAAAAGGGAAATGTACTATTAACATTCTATTACATGTATGTGATTATTACAGATGTAATTCATATTTCAGAGTAGTAATTGTAAATTACTTCGTGTAATCAAGATGAGAGACCACGGCTATAAAAGCGAAGGTGGATTTGGGAAGCCTGTCGCAGCCATATCCTGTCCGTTTACGCGAGCAACCCATTGCGGAAGGTGCAAGATTGATAAGGAGAGTCCTCAGAATTCAGCGTATATTGCGGGACAGACAGGATCCTTTAGCTCAGCGCGACAGTGTGCTCATTGAGAGATATCGATTTTCCCGTGAGGGTATTATTCACTTAACCAACTTGTTGACGAGGGGGTGCAGGACCACCACCTGTCTTTTTTTCCTCTGCCCTTTTCTTGGTTGCTGTTATGAACAAACTAAGAGTATTACAGGCCAGTATTACCTTGCCAAGAGACGAAAAGCAATCTAAGAGATAAATATTACCATTCTGTAGAATACTCCTGTATTCCACTTTTACTTGTTCCCATGTTCTTGTGGGTCCTGTTGTGGCTCTAATGTGAAAGGGGATATAATATAACATATTATAATATAATATAATGCCATATGATATTGGACAATATAGTGTCATATGATAGATCTACCCTACCGCCTACTGGTGTTGGCCAGAGGGGCCGATGGCGCGATATGGCAGCTGTTGCTACAACCGTAGCTGCCTCCACCAGTGTGTGAATGTGGGAGTGAATGAATAGTGGTATCGTACAGCGCTTTGGGTGCCTTGGAAAGCGCTATATAAACCCAATCCATTATTATTATTATTATTAAATTACCTACGAGTTTGATTTGTCAGCAACTTTCTGCCAGCCCTCTCTCCTTGCTTTTGCAGCCTTTGCAGTGTTCTCTTGCGTTTTAATTAAACTCTGAAACTCCTGAAATCCCTCACTCATGAGGTATTTTCCGGCTCTGCTGCCGGAAAATACCGAGCACGCCCCTTCGACATTTTCGCCGACCAATCAGCGGGTTGCCGATCAACGTTTCTACTATCGATGCGTAGCCCCTTTTACGACACCCAGTGATGTCACATTACTGCGTCCAGCTGTACTAATCGTCAACAGCAGGTGTGTTCGGGGAACCGGATTAGCGAGCTCACGGTTAGCGCGATGATTTGGTCTTGGATGTGTCATTTGATCTTGGATGTAGTAAGCGACGTACGAAGAACAGGCCCCTGGCCTCATTATTTTTCTCTGCTGTTAATTATTTGTATCTGTTGTTGAATGTTCTCACCTCCATCTCATCTTCAATCAGTCCTCTGTATATCTCTATAGCTCTCAGCACCTTCCCGTATTCATTGGTGTCTGTTTAATTCACCAGTAGTGTTATCCTGTTTTTCTGCTCTTTAGTTTTTTTCAGTTGAAATTCAGCTCCTGGTGTGTTTTTCTGTATGTTTCTGGACTCCAGTCTTTGTTTCATTTTGTACTTTGGGTTTGGATGTTTTTCTTTGGCCAAATAAAGATACTTCCCATCAGCTACATTGTTCTCCTACATTTTGATTCTCTTCAAACCCCTCTCCATGCTTCTTTTGTTTTATTGTGATCTACAATAAAAACAGTCCTGTGAGGACAGATGCACACACAAAAATATTCATGATTAAACCGAGTGCAGTGCATTAACTATGCACAGTGCAGTATGTATGCTGATTGCAATGGTAAATGAAATAATTTGATGATAATAAAAATTATAAAAAATATATAATGAAATAATAATACAAAATGCCCTCAAAATGTCCTCAATACCCATAATGATAATAATAGCAATAACACTAATAACATAAAATAACAACATAGTAGTCTCATTACAAAGTAAAAGTAGCAATTAATAATAAATAAATAATAACCACAACCTCATATAAATATCATGTAAGTACAATTGTTAAGAGAAAATACCGAAAGTTTTTGTGTGTGCATGTGCGTAGTTATGCAGTTGTCTAGTAGGTATAGTCAGATTTAGAAATATGTAACAACTTCTGTGATTTCCAGGTAACAAGAATCATTTTCTTGGAGTTAGTTAGAGAGACAAGGAGGGGATTTATGTATTTGTTTGGGAGATTTTCAACTTCAGTGACTGCCCAGCAAACAAAGGGTTGGTAAAGCAGGGACTTACTAATATCCAGAATAGGTTAGCAGGTGTGCAGGTCCATGTGGCATTAAAATAGTTGTCAGTGCTACTCAAGGTGCAATATGCAGTTGGGTGCCTCTAAACCCATTTAAATGTATAAAGTATCAAGTCTGTGAATAACTGTGAATGATATTGTGGCGGGTTTTAATCTAGAAGTCAGAGCCGTGAGAGAAGGCCAGATCTTTTCCACATTGCGGTACTGGAATTGCCGTTGTCATTTCCGAGATACACATTAATATTTATAGTCTGGATACTCGATATGTTCCTTGTATTAGTATTTTTTATGGATTCATTTAATAATCTAGGTCAGTGGTTCTCCAACTATGGTACATGTACCACTGGTGGTATCTGGGCACCCTGTATTGGTACATGGGAAATCTCCATAATGATTTTTAAGATTAAATAATATACTGTAGCATGTTGAGGAATCTTTAGAACCAAGGATCAAAACAGAGGTTTCAAAAGGTCACAAAATCATCAAAGTTGGGATGCTGTTTAATATGTAATTAAGAACAGAACACAAGTATTCATAATTCTCATAAACCTATATTTTATTCATAATAGAACATAAAAAAAATGTGAAATGTTTAAACTGAGAAATAAAGGGTAATTTTAAATATGATGCCTACAAAACTGAAATTTAATTGATTTTGTTGTCGTGGTCCTGAGTCTGACAACTCAGTGTTTTGTGTTTCTTAATAATATTTAATGTTCTTGTTTATTATGATTATGTATTCTGTTAAGATTTGCCATTTGTTAGGTTTCTGTTCGGTGCCTGCCCTGGTCCCACTTCTCTGTGTTCCGTCTGTCTGTCCATGATGTTATTATGTCCACTCATGACGCTGTGTCTGTCCTGGATTTAATGTAAATATAATATGGCCAATATTATATGTATTGTCAGATTATTATGATATATATTACAGGATATATTACAGCAGTGAGCCTGAACTCTGTGTCAAAGATTCAAGTTGCAGTTATTTATATTTCCTGTCACATTAAATCTTCACTCAAAGACAAGTATCTTTGACAGTGTATATATAGATGTATTATACATAAGAGACAAACATTGTTCGTTTAATATGTTGGCATTATTACATTTGGCTCAATGCTTACATACATGTGTAAAAAGCTAATGTACGAGCTGTGATAACTGTTTCTGATAAAATGAAGAGTAGACTGATATATGAAATATTCCTTTATTGGGTGAGAAAATCAGACCCTGTCATAACTGCTTTAAGTCATACAGAATAGATATCAGAGCCTTAAACCGGCTGACATCTGCTAAATGGGTCAAACTGGGCAGAAAGTATCCAAACACATAACATCCTTATAGAATATGATGTAACACTATAGATCAACTTACCTCAGAATATATAAAGCATATAAACAATTACAGCAATATGATGCAACAAACACAGCAGTGCTACTAATCCAAAATACTCAAAGCTTCATAGAACTGAAACAAACATTTATTTTTAGTTCCATTCTGCTGCTGATACATACTTTAGGTTTCTGAACATTAAACTTGTTGCTGCCTTTCATAGTGTGTAACTTGAAGGCCCTGAGTACTTTCTCCCACACTGAAAACACTGGAATGATAAAATTATTTGAACATTACCTAATAAGACTGATTCAGGACAGACAATTAGTTATTTTAAACTTTTCTAGCAGTCCTTCACAAACAGGGAACAGTCTGTCTATTCTCTCCATCTGTCAGCTGCTGGCTCTTCCTCCTCCTCTTCCTCACACACTGCTGAGTTTGTCCTGGTGGATCATCAGGGGTGCAAAGCCTCACAGATGATGTGCAGCAGTGGGTCCCTCAGTCTGTCCTCACTCTGGACACTTGCAGTTGTCACACATAGAAATCAAATGTGTGATAAGCTGCAGGATTCAAACACAAGTGTAACTTATAAACACATGTTCATACTTTTATTACACAATCAGAGAGAAAGAAAAAGAGAGAGAGTGCAGGACAGACAGACAGGTGTCTCAGGTGTACACACTGCTGCAAACAGGAGGATTTAGTGTTTGTGTTATTACGAGTGCTAAACAAGAAGAGTTCCCAGATGGTACAGTGGACACATGCGTGACTCCTGTGATTAAAGCATCTTTCTTTCAGCTTAACGAGTGAACCGTCAGCTCGTTCAAACACACGTTAAAGTCCGTTTGGCTCGACACCACCGAACAGAGGCAGCAATATAACATAGCTAACATTAACAGTGCAGTGAATCCTGCTTGTGCCGTGATATTCAGGACTGCAAACCGAGCAGCATCACTGACTTTCAGCTTGTTGTGTTTGTGGACATTGTGGTGGCAGATTTCTTTTCTCATGTATCAATCACATATTTAATCATATCACATTAGTTATAGTAATATCACGTTCTCACTTTACTATAGTAAGAGCACTCCTGTCACTAGTTTACATGCATGTGTTATGTTAACACAGTGAGGCAATTGTAATGGGAGACGTTAAACAGATAGTGGGACTCCTTCTGCTTATCAGGGATGTAAATCCTTAGGTGACGGCCAAGCAGAAAACAAGGTCATAATTCTCTCTGTGAAGGATAAGGTATAGCGCCCCCCCACTTCAAATCAAGCTCACTGGGTGTGTTGTTAAAATTTCCATAACAATATATTACTGACTTTAATTATCCATAAAATTCTCACATTGTCTTTAAGATTAAGTTCAACTATTGAACGGCGTATATTTTAAAGTAAAGGCTTTAAAATCAAGTAAACGCTGAAAGTACAAACATCACTAATGTCACATAACTTTGCCGACATGTGGCCAACAGTAATGTTTTAATGTTCTTCATTATTAAACATTCGCACATAAATAAGTGACATAATATTCAGTACTTACTTTTGAAAGTTTACTCTTCGGCCGCCTCGCTTCAGCCGCCCGACGTTTTTTCCCAAAAAAATATCTACACCCACCGCCGCGCTATGAATTGTGGGATATATGGGACCATGAAGTCTACACGGACCCAGACTTCAAATTTGGGGAAATGAACTGCGCATTTGTTGACCGCATTTGGAGTACACTTCGAATTAGGATACCCCTCGTCGCATCGCTGCGATGTAATCCGTCTACAAATGCGCACTACGAAGCGTGCGGTCGCTGGATTGGGATTAGTGATGGCAAATTTGATTCTTTTTACTGAATCGAGTTTGAATGAGTCACTCACCAAAGTGAATCGGGTTTTTTGAGTCATTTGAGTCCCTGAGTCAGTTGCCCAGACAGTGCAAAAAATGTAGATTTTCACTCAAACTTAATTTGTTTCTCTTTTCATGTAAATCCTACTGCTAAGATGAGTGATTGAAAAAGAAAAACAACTATTTTTATAGAGCAAAAAAGAGCAAAAAAAGATTTCTAAAGGGAACATTTATTTTATTTATTTGATTTTATTACTATTTTCCTCAAATGTGTCAAATATATATTTTCTCATCTCAATGTCCACTGAGCTGTGGGCGGTAATGTGCCTTAACATTGGTTGCCAACCAAGAAGAAGAAGAAGCTGTGAGCCAGGATGGGAGAGGGTGAGTGACTCCTGAGTGATTCGTTCATATTACTATTCACCACAGGAAAGGAGGGGGTGAGTGAGTAGCTGTGTCCCAAAACGTAGGCTGCATCCTCCGGAGGCCGCATTTGAAGACCGATTACGTCACAGCCAGGCAACGAAGGCTGTCCCAATTCGTCGACTCCTTCAAATGCGGCCGACAAATGCATCCTTCATTTCCCCGAATTTGAAGGATGGGTCGGGTGTGTCTTTCGTGGCCCACCATATCCCAGAATTCATAGCGCGACCCGGCCAATTCCAGTTTCCAACAATGGCGGCCGCTAGTAAGTTTTAATATTATGTGACACACTGTAATGTGTGGTCACATTATGTGATTTAATTTTTGTATATTGTATAAGCTTTTAGGTGTAGTTTTGTTAAGGAAGGGCCTTAATCTTGTGATTTTTGTTGGAGATCCAACATGTGGTGTGATCCCTAGTTACGCCACAAGGGGGCACTTCCGCCCCAGTGAGATGGTTTAGTGTGACGCTACTGCTCGTCTTCAGATCTGGCAGAAGCGAGAGAGGAAACACACTACATGTGTTCCAGATCAACTGGCGTTTAGATCAACTGGCGTTGGTCGGACAGATGTGTGGCAGTCTTGCGTTTCAGTAGCTCCTACCGACAAACCAGCAAAAAAACGCCAAATGTGTCATCTGTGACACTTGTGAGGTTGTCTCAAACACACTCCGTCAGTCTTGATGCTGTTGAACAACAAAATGTTTAAAATGTGGCGAGTTTACCTGGTGATATCCTCATGCGCGACGCGATCGCGAAAACAGCAAACAAGTAACACCACGCCGATGTTGTTCACAGGACAGCAAGAGTAAACGATCGGGAGACCCTTGTCGTCGTTATCGTTCCCCTCGCACGGTTTATTTCTCCGAATTCAGCGTTTTTGCTCCACAACTAAAGCGAGCCGTTTACTTTGTGCACTAACATGGAGTCGAGTCAACCAGCGCCACCTCTGGCCAAGTGCCACAGCCTACAGCCAGATCAACCTGTGACACATCTGCACCACGTTTGATTTCGTTTCTTGCACAACACATTTGTACCTTTCAATTGTGTCTGTCTGTGAATCATGCAAATAAACCTTTGAAATGAATGAAATGATATCATATATTCCTTATTGGCCTACATTTGTACAAAATTCCAAATTATATACACAAAGTCATAGAAATCACCACTCCAATTGGTCATCATGATTTTGATATTCTCTTTTCCCATAACAATGAAATACACCTTGGACAAATATGACACATCGATATTTCATTAGTGTCGTCACATCACATCCTGTAAGCATCATCTGCCTGTGTCCTTTCCCTGGAAATTAATATTTCCAGCCAATATAGGCAATCCATCAACATGGCTGGAGAGTTGGTAGTTATATATAAAGTCAGTGACTCAGGTGTGTCGCTTGGTTTGTCATCTGTTTGTGAGACTGGAGGAGACGCAATCTTTTGTTTTAAATCTTAGTTAGGAAGATTCCTGTTTTAAAACAAGCACGTATTGTGAGAAATGCAAGAAGTACATCTGCAGAAAGTACACAGTTACATTCTGTCCATCATGTGGACAAAATTGAAAATGTTGAGGATTGAAAAACTGAGAACGTTGGGCAAGTTCAAAAGAAATGTGTTTGTAAGAACGAAAAACCAAATTGTTCCTAAAATAGTTATGGAAAGTCTAACTGTTGTATGTCTGTGTTCTACATGTTTATCTAATGGGAAATAAAGTTGCTATTGTTCCATTGCAGTTTTTGAACAATTCTGAGTGGATTTACACAGTACGGATCTAAATGACCCGCAACAAAATCAATGTCATTTTTTTGTTCTTCAACATAATACAAGGGTTCATTTCCAAAACTTGCCTATGATCTTCAATTTGTAGCAGATCCACTATCACACAGCAGCTAGAGCAGTTTCAAATGGAGGTCAGTCCACTGCTGCCATCTGTGGCCAAATAGCATAGCCCACTACTAGATTAACTTGTGACACATCTTCACCTGCTGCTATGATCACATTGAGTAGAGGCTGAGTGGCTGCACTTACCCCTGGTACATCCAAATCTACCCACAAACATGTTGAAAGATGCAATGGCAGCAATGTGGATTGTCAACACTAAAAACAATCAGTAAGCAAAGACAACAGGGATCACTTTTTACTGTTTATTTAGCACCCACAACATTTGTAGTCGCCTTCTGCACAGGGAAAGTCCACACACACTGTGTGGTACCACTTTCCACAGAAGGTGCATTCAGTCTGCAAGATTGAATGAGATTGTCAGGGTCATTGTCTGACTGTTTATTACTAATCGCCTGCTGTACATTCACAGTAACTGCCATCTCCTTACAAATGTTTATTAGATTAACCACACTTATACAGACTGTATATAACAACCAACTCTAAAATGTTTTTTCTCAGAGAAAAGACACAGACAGACTACGCTAACGACATGTGATGTTACAACACTAGTGAAATATTGGTGTCATTTCATTCTTTTCAAAGGTTTATTTGCATGACGCACAAACAGACACAACTGAAAGGTACAAATGTGTTGTGCAAGAAACGAAATCAAACGTGGTGCAGATGTGTCACAGGTTGATCTGGCTGTAGGCTGTGGCACTTGGCCAGAGGTGGCGCTGGTTGACTCGACTCCATGTTAGTGCACAAAGTAAACTGCTCGCTTTAGTTGTGAAGCAAAAACGCTGAAACCGGAGAAATAAACCGTGCGAGGGGAACGATAACGACGACAACAGTCTCCCGATCGTTTACTCTTGCTGTCCTGTGAACAACATCGGCGTGGTGTTAATTGTTTGCTGTTTTCGCGATCGCGTCGCGCATGAGGATATCACCAGGTAAACTCGCCACATTTTAAACATTTTGTTGTTCAACAGCATCAAGACTGACGGAGTGTGTTTGAGATAACCTCACAAGTGTCACAGGTGACACATTTGCCGTTTTTTTTTGCTGGTTTGTCGGTAGTAGCTACTGAAACGCAAGACTGCCACACATCTGTTCGACCAACGCCAGTTGATCTAAACGCCAGTTGATCTGGAACACCTGTCGTCCATCTCATGATTTATCTGTTTTTTTCAGGTTAGTAAGTAATAAGGCCACACATGTGGTCCACATAATTTACATGCCAAATAAGGGTAAAACCTGACCAGCAGTTTGTTTTGCTGGGATCTGTATTCGTCTGTTTTGCTCATTGAAATGTGTTACGATCGAGAGTAGGAGCTAGCTTAGCTCGCCACATCCTAGAGTAGCTGTTAGCTTTGTTGTTTTCTAAACTTAAGGCACCCTCTTGTAGCAAAAGTACACCACGGCTCCTGTATATTTGAGTTAATGTGTTCGCAGAGACAGTTTGATATGTTGTCACTGTTATTGTCTAAAGTTAGTGTAATAACCTATAATAATTCTGATCGCTCTGCAATGTTGATGTGGAGATTTCCACTACACAGATACGCCATTAGTATATGGTACAGTACTGGAATGTTTGCTTTATCAAACGATGTGTGAAAAAAGTGTGATTTATAGCTCTTAGTAACAAACAACAGAGATGACTGTTTAGATTTTTGTTTATACTATTACTATACTATTTTAGTTTATTCTGATTTCGGGCTTTGGGAATGTGAGACAGAGATGCTAAGAAGTTTTTGCAACCTGTTGTGAACACATGAATGTGTTTAAATAAAGATCTGGCAGAAGCGAGAGAGGAAACACACTACCTGTCGTCCATCTCATGATTTATCTGTTTTTTTCAGAACCAGACATAATCTGTCAGCCGCCCTCTTGCTTGGGGTGTGTTACAATTACTCTAATTAATCTTTCTGGGTCAAACTTTCAACATATTTTCAGGCAAGAAAGTAGCTGTTGAAACTTTAAATATCTGCTCGGTTTATCAAGACCGCATATTTTCAAAAGTGCTTCGACGTTTTCGGAAACGTCTGTTACCCTCCCGCTCGATAGGTAGCCGGGGGTTTCCATGGTCACTCGACCCGGCGAGAGCAGCGGACTCCCGGCTTCATTGTTTTCAGACCCCTGCAGGTTAAACATGATATATAAGTCACTCGGATAACTTAAAAATGTAAATGTTTGGCTTTTTTCAGTGTTTGTTTTGTTCCAGAGTAAATAAGTTTGCCTGAGATCAGAAGTTGTTAGCTTAGATAAGATTAAATAAAGCTTTATTAATCCATCGGGTGGGTCAGCTCTAGTCTGCGTCTGCCCCTGCTCATTGTCGCGTCGTCCCTCACACTTCACTGTGTGTTCTATTTGCGAACTTGCCTGCCTGTTAGTTTTTCTTTCCCAGTTTGGCTAGTGTTCTGTTCTGTCTGCTACCCCTCAATAAAGCTGGATATTTTGAATCCACTTTGCCTACATGAGTCCAGCTCTTGGGTCCGCCATTCCTGCCTACCTTCACACAGCCATGACATTTTTTTCCCCATTACATCTTCCTTGCATCCATCCAGCCATTTCTTCTTATTTAATTAAGGTTTGTCAGGAGATGAAATTAAACTGTAATTTTTCTTAATGTGTTAAAGTTTGACATTTTTGGTTATAATTCTAAGCTGCTTTATTATTTCTGTTGTCTGGGAACAGTTTGTTCATGTTTTACAGTAAAAACATACCATCTGTATGACAATGCTTTATGAATAAAGTTAAACAACCAAAAAAACAAGTTAAATAACCTCTTCCTGAAACCAGTGAGGGCGGGTGTGTCTTAATAAGGAAGTTTGAGTCACTGCCATTTTGAAGCGTGAGTCATCAGAAGGACACAGCACTGCAGGTCAAAGGAGGACTCTAACCCTCAGATAAACTCTGCATTGAGCGGGAAAGTGAAGGTGAAACTTTAAAAAGTTTTAATTTTAAATTATTTTTCATGAAGTTTTTTTCAGAGACTGAAGATTCTTTCAGGTCAGGTTGCTTCATGCTTTCTCATTCTTTCTGTTTCCGTGTGTAAGCATATGTGCTGCTATTTGTCTACATGGCAGTGTAGAGTTCATGCACATACCTACATGCGCACACACGTTTGAATTATTTGCTTATATGGCTGGTTCAGTCTGTTCTCATTTCTATGTCATCGTTTAGTGCTGTTTTATTAAAGCAGCTGGTGTGGCTCATTTATGCATAGGTTTCTTTTAGTATTTAAGCCTTGTACACCAGATTATGGCATCATTGTGAGTGATCAGTAATTCTCAGTTCTAAATCTGGTAACAGGCCATTGTGTTGTGAACTTTAATTACTTAACTTAGATTTTATTGCCCAAATGTAACCAGTGGAAACGCACATAGAAAAGTCTGAGTGGGATGAAAACCATGTTTTCCAGGCAGGTAACACTGAAAATGATCCCACTTCCATCCAATCAGTCTGCTAATGCAAGTGTAGTTGGCCAGGTTACTCTCCCCGCTCTGTTACTACTATGCCTTCTCCAGGTCATGATATCTCACAGCTACAACAGCAGCAGCTACAGGTAGGCTGCATGTCTGTCGTCATCTGGTTCTGTTGGCTTAAACGATAAGAGATTTAGAAAGTTACCCAGTAGCTGGCAACACTGTTTATAGTGTAACCAGCTACTCATTTCCAGCAGACACAGAGTAAGTAGTGATCCTTCTATCAGCAATTTTGAAACAGAGTCCTGTCCTGTGTTTGTGGTGAGTGGATATGTTATTCTTATTGAATGCTAATTGTTAAATGTAAGCTAATGCAATTGTTTTATCTTGGTAAATGGACTGATTCTTATATAGCACTTTTCTTCTCTCCCAGTAGGGCTGTTCGATATAACGATATATATCGGATGACGATATAAAAACGTCTATCGTTTCATTTTACGCTATCGTTTGTTTCGTGGTGTCGCAAAATAAACTGTTTACGGCAATATTTGTTCATCGTTTTGATGGTCACTGTAGTGGCTATATTAATTTCTTAAAGTTCTCTCTTTGTCTTATATTTAATATAACCACACTACGGACGGACAAGCGCCTGATTTTATGCGTTGTCGTTAGAAACAGTGACGGTAACACCTTCGCGTGTCCGCTTGCTTATGTTCCACATAAACCTTTCATAATAAAGCTCAAGATCCTTGTGGTATTGCAAGAAATTAGTTGGTTATATAAATATATGAGTATGCATAATAGTTATTATTCATAGATACCTACATCCTCGATTCCACTCGAACAGGCCAAACAGCGTGCAAAAAGCGGTCTTGGGCTTATCCTGCTCAGAAACTGGCACCTGGTTGTACCCGCTGGCCAGGTCGATGGTAGAAAACCAGCGTGCGCCAGCAAGGGCATCCAGACTTTCCTCGATGCGAGGTAAAGGGAAGGAGTCCTTCCTCGTTTTGCTATTCAGCAAACAGTAGTCAACGCACAGACGGAGACTTCCATCCTTCTTGCGGACCAACACAATGGGAGAGGCATAAGGACTGCTACTCTACCTGGGCCTCCAATAGCTGATTGATATGGGCCCTGACAGCCTCATAATCAGAAGGAGGAATTCGCCTGTATCTCTGCCGGACGGGTGCGTCATCAAGCAGAGGTATGTCGTGCGAAATGAGGTTTGTGCAGCCCAAGTCTCCCTCATGAGTGGAGAAAACAGAGCGGTACTTCTGCAAAAGTAACCGTACCTCATGTTGCTCTGACTCAGCGAGAGCTGACAGGTCAATTGCATCCACCATGTCTTGAGCAGGGCTGCTGGTTGGGAAACTGTGACGGGAAAAGAGTGTTCCTCGCTAACACCAGCAGGGAGGCTAACAACCGTAGCTTGGCTTATTACTCCCAAACGGTTCCGCGGGTGGAGAACAGCTTCAGCTGTCCCCACATTGGTGACTGGGATGTAGGCAACGCCCTTATCCACCTGGACCAAACATGGAGAGGCCAGCAACCCAACTGGCAACCCGGACTCAGAAGGCTCAAAAAGCACAGCCTGACCTGACAACTGCTGAGAACAGGTGTTAGCCACCAGCTGCATAACGCCACCAGGTATCCGCACGGCCCGCGGGCCCTGTACCTTGACGGTACCGGCAGGGTCCTCCGAGGCTTGGGCTGCAGACTGGTGACACTGATGTAAGGCCTCAAAAACTGGTCTCGGTGCCTGTGACACAGAAGGAGAATTAAACAAGGAGCCACCGAAAGCCCCAAACAGCTTGATAACAGCTGTTATCAAGCCCGAAAGCTTGATAACAGCGGCGAATTACATTCATTCCTAAAATACCAGGGACAGAGGGCGTGGCACCAGGAGGGTCCTTCACTATAAGGACATACACCAGGGTCATTTTTGACAACACAAGGGTTAAGAATGTATAACCTGCAGAGGCCACCATTGTTGCTGTATGTCCTCTGGGAAGAGCTGCTGTCTACCCTGCATGGTTTTCCATGCAGCGTTTTGCTTAGTGTTTCACTTCTGCTGGATTGCCTAATACTGAACTGTTTGTTTGTAAAGTTGCCTGGCTTCAGCAGCTTAGTATGGGACCTTTGCCTGGAGTTGTCCTGGGGACCGGGTAGGTTTTGCTTTCGGTTTTCATTTCATTGTGTTCAGCTATTCCCTTCATGGAGCAGTTGTTGAGCCAGACACAATTGTGGATCTAACTGCGGCTACCCGGCTCAGTTGGCAGCCTGATTATGTTAAAAAACTGCAACTGGAAAGTTGGAGAAGTGACATCTTTCACATAAAATGGTGATGAAGGAGCCCTCTAATGAACAACATTAGCCATTTATTGTAATTTATCCTGAACTGCCTCATGCCTTTTGACACCAACATCATGTCACAGATTTCTCATTAAAACACTTCTGGTGGTGCATTTCCTTGTTAGCCCCATAAAACTGGTGAAAGCCTTACTGGTTAACCTACAGTCTCACTGTAAAATAATGCATCTCTGTTTGTGTCCACAGAGTCTCCATGACCACAGTTTGATTTACAATCCAAAGCAAAAGTTTAGAGGGCAAGTTGGTCATCTGACGAAAATGGCTTCTGGACCAAAAAGAAGACACAGCAAACAGCTGCCTCCTAATCTGTCTGAATTAATGGACAAACTTACTGAAGAAGCAGCTTTATTCATCCAGCAGTTTAGCACCAGTGAACCAAGGATGAGAGAAATTGTAGAAGAGTTTCTGAGGATTTCAAATAAAATAAAAGACATGCAGTGGAAAATGGACACAGTGAGAAACGTGGGAGCTGTTACTGGAGGAGCAGCAGTAGCAGCAGCTGTAGTCATTGGAGCCTCAATCGTTGCAGCTCCGTTCACTGGTGGGATGAGTTTACCATTTGGAGCTGCTGCTATAGGCCAAGTTTTTGCTGCTGGTGGAGTTGCTGTTGTTGCAGCCAATATAAGAAAAATGATGTCAGAGAGTGGAAGTGCAAAGAAAGTAGAAGAACTGGGGAAAGAATTCATGGCGATTGTGGAACCAATGAAGAAGAACCTGGAAGAAATAAAGATGACGTGTGAAAAGTTGGAGGAAAAATCAGCAGAAGCTCAGGCTGAAAACTCTCTGACTGATGTGGAGGAGCTTCAGAGGTGTCTTAGACAAGTGTCTGAACTTAAAGAGAAAAGTGCAGGAGTTTTGACTGAATCTGTATCAGTGCTGTATGCGATCAATCAGCTACTGATTCTCATTGTCAGCATCTTCAGGGTGACTGCAACCCCTGAAAACGATAAAAGGTTAGAAGAGGCCATTATCCAGTCAGCTGATCAGAGTCAAAAGGTTGTTAATGAGTTATATGAGATGAGAAATGAACTCGGTGACTTCACAGAAAAGACGAGAGAATAGAAACCACCCTGTGAACCAGTTCAGACTAACAAATAAAATTTTAAGAATAAAGGATCACCAGACTGTGATCTGGACTGTATGAAGGACTCATGTAGTTTGAGCCTGAGCTTCCTCATGACCTCCGTTAGCAGACTGGATGTTGTTGTATATCCATGTAAAGCTGGTCCACAGCCTCTCCACTGATCTGCAAACATTTATTTGACTGTTTTTACTCCACATTTAACCTGAATTAAGAGATTCTCACTGATTTTCTTTTGTTCTCACTGGAAAAGCTGTGTTCTTGTGTCATCACTAATTAAAAGCCTTCAGAGACAAACACATGAGACATGACAAAGCATTTTTTTTTCTGTTCAGTTCAACCACAGACTTAACAAAATAAAACAAAACAAACTGTCAGCCAAATTCTGTACTTTATATTTTTAATGTTTTTTCTACTTACTGTTTTTAATTTAGGGGTAGAATCATGTTTTATTCATGCATTACTTTCAGTTTTAAAAACTATCATGTTCAGCTCAATGCAAAAGGGAACATGAGAAGGAGTTCTCATGTTCTTGACTTTCATTGTCAAAGGATGTGCTTTGATTGGAAAATGTGTGTTTCTTTTAAATGCATGTATTACAGAGAACATTTGGGATCATCAGGTGACTGGACTACCTGCAATTCATCACCAGTTTAACCATGTGAAAATGACTTTAATTACTTCACTGATTAATATCAAAGGTATACATGTAAAATAATGAAAAAAAAACCATTTTATTTTATGTAAATTTTTATGGTAACTTGTTTTGGTTTTTGCTCATTTTTGGTTCAGTTTATTAGGTAGTCTGCGAGGATAAACAGTCTCTTTGCATGATATTTTGGATTGTATTGTACTGTATTTGTCTGCAACTATTCTACATAAAGTCATCAAATGTCAACTAGATTCTTCATTCTTGACACTCGATGTTGCTTGGACATAATAGCCTGAGATCATTTATCAGCACAGCTTAAAGTGAGATTTGGTAGGTGGAGGCAGTAGCGGCTTTAGATACGGGCGACACGGGCAGTTGCCCGGGGCGGCATCGTGGTGGGGGGCGGCATCAAGGGCATCGTCAAAAAAAAAAAAAAATGCTCGTACTCATGCTGCCCCGACGTTAGCCAGCGCATATTGGGAATGGCATAGACACCGTTCGGTTTTCTATCGCCCATTTGCTGGGAGTAAGGGCGCCCTTCATTTGCGAGGTGCGCCTGCTGCTTGCGGCGCAGAGAGGAGAGGAGAGGGCGGTGGGGGATTCTCTGACCGGCTGGAGCAGCATCTAATAACCAACTCGCAAAATAAAAACAAACCAACAAACACGAAATAACCAGACATTATAATACAGACTTATAATTTGCACCGATGTTTTTTCGAAATTCTATACACGAAAAGTGAGCGTGAGAGCCTGCTTGCTGCTGAAGTCAAAGTAAACTTTATTGTCATCTCTGCTACAGTCCAGTATATAGAGAGACGAGACGACGAGGCTCCAGTTACAGCAGTGCAATAAGAGTGCATATAAGAAGAGTAAGAAAATAAATATACACTTTAGGACTAGGGATAAAGGGATCAATAACAATTTTATAATTTACAATTTGATGATTTAAAGTCTCACACACAACCCGTCGAAAGGGGAGGGGGGGCCCGCTGCTTCCAAATAGAGCACATTTCATTTATAATGTTGTAAATCCAAGCCCATTATGTATTCATGATTTGAATCCTGGGTTGTGTGAAATCTCAGAAATGCACCCTAGACAAAGTGAATCTGTGAACTAAGGTGTAGGTGTGTTAGATCATGTTGTGGTGATCCTTGAGTTGAGGGATGGGTGTTCATACTGGAGTGCAAAATTAAAACCAATGGAAGATGGACAAGAAAAGTTCAAAGCCATCAGGTCTTCAGTTTAGAGACAAGAGAAAAGAAGAGGAGAAGAAACGAGCAAAAGATACAGGTAAGCAGATGTGTCATTGGATAATGGCAGGGCATCCTGAAACAATCAGAATCAGAATACTTTATTAATCCCTAAGGAAATTATGTGCGTTACAGTTGCTCCAAGAAGAAATGGTAAAAATGGCAACAGTAACAGACTAAACTCTAAACTATACATTATGTTACAGGTTTTAATATTAATTAGTCATCGTCAATTGTTGATTTGTCCTGTTCTCATTGTATGACGAATTATGATGGCTGTTTGGTAGCCGTTTGCATACAATGCATACTCTCTCTCTCTCTCTTCATATGTGTGTGTGTGTACAACAGCTTTATGTTAATGTACAATCCTTAACCCTCTGGGGTCCAGGTTATAATTGGCCATTTTTGACTACTTTTGATTTTACCTCTATATTTCACCTTTAAAATATGTTTTTCTTGCCTTATTTGGTATCATTATTTTCAGCACAACCTCAAATATCTGAAATTTGAGTTATTTTTTTCATTTTGGTATACTATATTAGCACAGTTGATCTAAATTCAGACAAAAAATTCAAAATCTGAGTAGAAAAGGTATATTTTTTACTGTAAAACCCACAAACAGGTTTTAGCGAATCATTTTCATAACTTGAAATGCAAATAGAAATTGTACATTTCTAAAAATTATGCACAAGTTTTGCAAACAACAAAGTTATATGGTACTATTTATCTGAAAATGCAGCCAAGGCCTCAGGCGTTTTTTATATAACCCTTTAAATCTTTTTACAGAACAATCAGGTGTGCTGCATCAAATAAGAAGGCACACAAATTATTTGTGCCAGTCCAAAAAATGTAGTTTGTGTTCAGTATAAGACAGAGGAGAACACCAAAGGCCTAAACCCTGCAGGTCTGACAGCAGGAGGTGCATCAGTCCAGTTTTCCATGCGGGAACAGCATTTACACTGGAATCTGCCTTTGACGGCTTTTTTTGGAGAAAATATGAAATTCAGCAGTATAACTGACACACAATACAAGACAATAACTACACAACAAACTAACTACAGCCTCCAAACACGCTAAACGTCACTAATGTCTGACATATGAAAACTCGCGCTCTCTCTGTTTTTCGCTCGCCCGCTTTCCGTCGCGGGTGTCACTCCTAAAAACTTCCCCTTCTCCCTAAACATCCAAATGTCACATGTTGCCATATCATTTTTTTGATTGGCTGACATGGTAAAATCTAACACCAATAGGGAAGGGGTGTTTTTTCTTTTTTCACTCGCAAGCAGAGAGTGTTTGCTAGCACTGTCTGTAGAAAACGCCGTTCTTCCCGCTGTAAACACCGAGTGTTCGCCCAGGGCGCCAAACAGGCTAGGACCGCCACTGGGTGGAGGAACCTTAAGATCAGGTGTAGCGGTGCATAGTGGGAACAACAATCACCTAGAAATAAGTCATATAATAATTTGCGGTGTGAGCTTCAGTGGACTTTATTCTCTTAGAGTCTGTGATCAGCTGACCTGTGATGCTGCTGCTTGATATAAGCAGATGGATCCCAAACTATCAGCTGATGTTCAACCAACAACAGACATAATTCAGAGAGTGAAACTAATCAGCATCTGAAGCTTAAATTTAAATTGATGTCTGCTACCTCTGATGTAAGCTAACATGGACCATGAATGGAGAGGACAAGTTTAAAAAGCCAAATGGTAAAAAAATGTTTTTTATAAATGAGGGTTGAAATATTCCCCAGATAAACATCAGTCATGACACAGCCTGCAAGCAAACAGATCATAACAGGTCAGTAAGCCTGGATCTTATTGCTTTTTTACCTGTCTAAATTACCACGGTAATGCTGTACACATCACCTACTGTAGCCCAGGTGATTTTCAAAGATTTGATTTAAAATCAGGTAAAAGTTCCACATTTTCACTGAGTTCTTTCATTTATTCAAAGTCTGCTTTCAGTGGGAAATCCTCTGCTGAAAGAGCTTTTTTTATATATCAGTCTGCACCTTTTTAACACAAACAATACACCTTTAATGTTTACCTGCATGAACTCTGAAGTGTCATATTAGAAACAAACGGCATCACTGAGAGCACATTCAGTAGTCCTGTTGTGAGTTCATCAGATTTAATGATTTTGTACTGAAGCATTCATTTTACTGATACATATTCTTTATTGATCTCTGCCACCTGTTCCTCTAATAGTGTTTGACTGCTGTAAGCTGCTCAGCTGATCCACTTTGTGTAGTCAACGTGTGACGCCCCTCCTTTCATGTGAGCGCACTCAGAGCTTGAAGTCGAAACTTTGGTTGGCAAACACAGTTAATAACTGGTTTCCCGAACTATCAGCTGATGTTCAACTAATAGAATTCAGAGAGTGAATCTAATCAGCATCTCCAGCTTAAAGTTAAATTGATGTTTCAGACAGAAAGATGGACAATAGAAAGTGAATAAAAGAAAGTTAAGACAGAAAACATCTGACAAAGAAACACAAACTGTTCTTGTTTAACTTTCTTGTTTTTATGATGACTTTTACTTTTGTGATGATTTTCTGTTTTTAGCTCAGCTAAGTTTCACCGTTTTGTTTTCCTCTGCAGTTCATCCATGTTTACTATTCGTTTTTTATGTTTTGTTGTCTTCTTGTTCCACTTTCTGTTTATGTTAGTAGCTGCTTTTCTTTTTTTCTGTGTGTGGTTTTATCAGAATCAGAATACTTTATTGATCCCTGGGGGAAATAATTTTTCGTTACAGTGCTCCATTATAAACAAACATTAACAAAGACAGACAATACACTAACTAAGAATAGCACAATATATACAGGCATACTGGCCTTTTGGATCAGTTTATCAAGTCTGTTGGCATCTGCGACTCTCAGCCTGCTCCCCCAGCATGCAACAGCATAGAGGATCGCACTGGCCACAACAGACACATAGAAAATCCTCAGCATTTTCTGGCAGATGTTGAAGGACCTCAGTCGCCTCAAAAAATAGAGAAAAAACTGACCCTTCCTGTAAAGTGCTGTGGTGTTTTTAGCCCAGTCCAGTTTATTGTCAATGTGTACTCCAAGGTATTTATAGTCCTCCACAATGTCAACACTGACCCCCTGGATTGAAACAGGGGTCAAGTGTTTCCTGGTCTTCCTGAAGTCCACGATCAGTTCCTTGGTCTTTGCCACGTTGAGCTGCAGATGATTCTGCTCACACCACGTGACAAAGGAGTCGACCACAGCCCGGTACTCTGTCTCTAACTTCAGCCTGTGTGAGTGTCTGACCTGGCCTCATTATTTTTCTCTGCTGTTAATTATTTGTATCTGTTGTTGAATGTTCTCACCTCCATCTCATCTTCAGTTACTACAGTTACTCATATTTTGTATTTTAAATACATAACGCCGTACATGTATTCTGCTACTCCCCAACACTGCAGAACAATGAGGCGACTGCTGAATGTTACAGGTGCTGCCAGAACGCCACCAAAGGCAGATTACAGTGTAAACAGTGTCTCCAGGTTGTCAGACCTGCAGGTATCAGGCTTCTGATGTTCTCCTTTATAGTGGACAGGAATTATTTTTTGGAATAGCACAAATAATTTGTGTGGCATCTTATTTAATGCAGAACACCAGATTGTTATGTAAATAGTTTGAAATGGCTATTTTAAAAAAAAAGGTAAATGACAGCAAATAACTTGCTGTTTGCAAAACTTGTGCATATGATTTTAAAATGTACAATTTAGATTTGTATTTAAAGTTATGAAATATGATTCAATAAACATGTTTGTGGTTGTTACAGTAAAAAATATAACTTTTTCTACTCTGATTTTATGTTTTTTGTCTGATTTTAGATCAATTGTGTTAATACAGTCTGTAAAAATGAAAAAATAACTCCAACTTCAGATACTTGATGTTATGCTGAAATGCAGTTTTTAGTTTTGTTCACACATGCAGTTTTAATTGACCTCTTTATGGTTACAATGAGAAAAAAAAACCATCTGTTAATATGAGTGCCATGGAGAATCAGTGAAGCTTTTAAGGGTATTTATTAGGAAGCATTCTAACTATTGACTGACCTTACCAATTACGACAGAAGCTAATATATGACATTGGGTAATTAGTGAGTGCTTCACGATCAGTGTTGGTCAAGTTACTTGAAAAAAGTAATCAGTAACTAATTACTGATTACTCCCCCAAAAAAGTAATCCCGTTACTTTACTGATTACTTATTTTCAAAAGTAATTAATTACTTAGTTACTTAGTTACTTAGTTACTTTTTAAAAACACGATTTACAACCTGAATAGGTGATAAAGCGATAGATCTTTCAGCCCAATTCTACTTTTTCTACATAATCCATCATACAAAATGTAATCAAATGGAAAAGTCTCTTTTTAAAACTTGTTTTATCAGTTTTAATCTTTTAACTTTATGCATCAAGCAAAACATTTAATTATATGCAACATTCTCTGACTTGAATAAATTAGTTTAACATTTAAACCTATTTTCTACACATTCCAGCACATAAAATAAAATATTTTTTGTGTTTTCACTCACTCTTTCAAACAGATGCAAGTAAAACACAGCAGAAAATAAATAAAGTCAAAGACTCAGCGGTCCTTTTGCTCTATTTTCACCTGTAAAGCAGGAGCAGGGTAGGCGGAGGGTTACCCTGGTGCAGGTGTGCTGCGGTCAGTTGAAGAATCCGCGCGAGTGTCTCTGTGAGTTTCCCATCACGTCGTAGCTACTCGGTGCTTGCTCGGAAGTTTAGGGGTTTTTTTCGCTGTAAAAAGAAGTTTTCTTCCCACGCACGATGGACGCTAATGTTTTTGTCACTTTTTATGGAATCAAACTCAAAGTAAGGTCAGTACTTCCACACTTTAAACGCTGCACGCTCATACTCTTTCCCGCACTCGATATATTATCCATTGTTGATCTGCACACAGCTGCTGTCACCAACGTCGCACTTGCTTACGTCACTGTCATGAGACATTCTCGCAAAAAAAATCACGGTTTTAGTAACGCAGTAACGCAGCGTTCCTACGGGAAAGTAACGGTAATCTAATTACCGATTTTGCAATAGTAATCCCTTACTTTACTCGTTACATGAAAAAAGTAATCAGATTACAGTAACGCGTTACAAGTAACGCGTTACTGCCCATCTCTGTTCACGATAGTATAAACTGCATAGTAACTTTAAGCTAACAGAAAGCTAACACAAAGATGGTAAAACACACAATAATATCTACAAAGGTATTTACAAAACTCATATCAATACTAATGTTACACAACAGTATTTTTGAAATGCTTACTGATGTACGCTAACCACAATTTATATTCTGTCCAGTTGAATCGTATTACCAATACACACGGACTCATCCTTTGTCAGCCAATTATAGTAAAAATGGATTCTTATTGGACTGAATCTGGAGTCTTCCTGTTTTCCTGTGTGTGATCATCCATGAATTGAGGAAACTTCTTGGATGAGAGGTGAAACATCTTCAAGGAAAATTAAAGAAGTCCAGATGCTTTTCTTTCCAAGCTCCTTAGACCATGTGAATAAATGATAATGAGAACTCTGACTGTCTAATAGTAGAGGATCCTTCCTGACCCATATCTGTGAGGTCAGGTGGATTAACAACCTTGCAAGCGTGTGGTATGATGACATGCGAAAGCATGAAACTAGCATTTAGGTTCATGAATGAACTGTACTTGTGCTACATACATGATGATGTCTGAGCTCTACACAGTGAGCTGTCTGTGAAGACTCTAGATTAAAACAGCAAAAATGTTCATTCTTTTTTTTCATTAGAAAGATAAAAACTTTCGAGATTTTAATGGCAGATTTAACACATTTGCTTCTGATCATCACAAAGACATGCTTTCTCTTCAGTAAATCTTCCTGCTCTCATTGATTTAGATTAGATTAAAATATTAGGACGATAAATAAAATCAGGTTCTCCATTCTCACTGAGACAGTTTGTTTCTTTTAGCAATAATGTCATCATCTTGTTACCCCAACATTAGAAGTGATCTTACGTCTGTTGTTTCTGGATGTTTGTGATGCTGAGGAAAGTGAAAGAGCAGAGAGGAAGGAGACAAACAGCTTAGAGAGGAGGAGCCACCGACCCATGTGATTTCTTGGAAATCGCAGCTTTAACAGGAACCCTTCAGTTTATGTTTGTTTGCTTGTGTGTGTGAGATTGTATGATTGTGGGGTCTTTACCTTACAATATTTAGCTCCTTGATGTGATTTGTGATTTTCCACTTTATATAAATCAAACAGAATTGAATTGTGTCTGTGTGAATTGCTGATGTCAGTACCGATGTTTCTGTGGATGTTTTCTGCAAAGATAAAACACATTTCTGCAAAAAATTGTGTTTTTGTGAGAGAATTGTGTGAGTATCAGTATCCCTGAAAGCATGCATTGAGCAGATTTCTCTCTAGGAAAGAACAATTTCATGGTTTTAGTAAGAGCATCATCACTATAGCATTAGTTTACCTTTCTGACGTAGTGAGGTAAAAATGCTGAATATTAACAAGGTTACAGAACAGAGAAGGTTTGTCAGGGACAAAGAGCTGGATAACCATGATGGAAAGGCATGGTATATTCCCCACCATTGGCTGTATTGTTCACAGAAGAATAAGCTAAGATTTGTTTTTGCTTGTGAAGCTCCATTCCAAGGAACATCTCTGGGTAACAGCTCTTTTTGAAGAATTACCCACACATTCTTCTCCAGTGGGCCTGTTACCGATTGAGTAAAGGGGGTTTAAATGCCCTCTAGGGCTTTAAGGCTTAGGCTCTGAGCATGCTCACATAAAAATATTCATATTTTGTAGGTCATATGACTCTTCTTCCACACAACATAGTACAGTACCTGTGTGCAGCAATGTAGCAGCAAATTGTTAGTCTGGCGATTTAGCGTGCAGAGCGGTCAAATAAACAATTTAATTCCAGTTAAATATTTTCCCACAGAGTGCGCTCAGTGGGAAATTCTGTTCAATTCCCTTCACAGTCTTCTCCATGCTTCTTTATTACCTTATTCAGTGTTAACATAAAAGTGGGTAAATAATAAAAACCTGCAGTTTGCATTGGAAGTAGACAATACAGACCATTCAGAGGACACAGTACAGTTAAAGTGAGAGCAGAAAAGGTTTGGGAATAACAAAGAAGTGTAACAAAACAGAACTTCAGGACCAGAGAGTTCTTCTCTGATCTGCTGCTCTTTACCCTGTCAGGAGCAGAAGAAATGTAACAAAGCATTCAGAGGACAAAGCAAAAATAATTATTAACAGTTGATATACATGATCTAACGAAAAGTACCAACAGACGCCATGAAAAACAAAGTAAGTCTGAAATCATGTTGATTTTTTAGTTTCCAAGTGGAGATGAGAGGATTATGATGATGTGAGAGGATGATGGCAAACTAGACGAGAGAAACAACATTTGTGTGCTCCGACAATATCTTTATTTCTTTGTTTGGTTCAGTTTGCACTTTATTACATTATGTTTATTACATTATTTTTCATTTGTGTTCTGAATACTTTGCAATATCTTCTTGAAGTAAGATTGAACTATTGTAAATGACAGTAATACTGAAAAGACTTTGCTGCTTTCCAAGTGGGTTGTTTTTTGTTTTTTTAGGATTTATAAAATCCTTGAAAGTCTGCAGTTCATCGTTCAGGAGTGAAGTTCAGCATTTTTGCTTTGAAAAGTTTTAAAATATCTTAAAATATGCAAAAAACCAACAACATTAAAACTGTTTTAATGTTTACTACTGTTAAAATTTCATTTTTTTCATACAGTATATCATTTTCTGTTATAGATTTGTTAAATACATATTTCTTTAGTTCAAAAGTCAAACACATGGTGTCCAGCTGAGTGGACATGTTTGTAACTCCATGAAAAATAGAATCACAAACAAAATTTCTATTATAAATATTGTCATGGTCCTGGGTCATTTTGACCCAGCGTTTTGTGTTTCCTTGAAGTTCAATTTTGTGCCTTGTGTTTATTCTGATTTTGTATTCGTTTAGGGTTGAACCTGAAGTTTGGTGCTCTGGGCCCTGTTTCAGGAAGCCGGTTTAGAAAACTCAGAGTGAAAAACGATACGCAGGGTTGAGTAACCCCGAACTGTCCAACTCGGAATATTCGGTTTCAGAAAGGCTGATAACAAGTAGTTCAGTCAACGCGGAGTTGCTTTAACCCCAAGTGAAGCGCGCGGACGAGGATACATAAAGCCCTGATCAGTGGAGCACAGATTAAGCGAGTCACCATGGAGACGGAGGGAAAGAAGGCGCGGTCAATGTATTTCACAGCGCTTGAGGCCGAAATTCTGATGGCAGCATATGCCGATAACATGCAAATTCCGCGGAAAAAAGTAACACAGCCTCAGCTGCAAAAGAAAGGGAGCATGCATGGCAAAACATAGCCGACAGAGTCAATGCGTGAGTGTTAATTTAAACATTGATCTAGGGATTTCCACCCATTTAACACGTTATTTTATTATATATTATTTTATTTGTTATTTTATACATTTTATTTTGTGATGTGATGTGAGCGCAGGTGCAACCCAACAGGCCCCAAACGTTCCTGGCAGCAAGTAAAAATGAAATATAAAAATATAGTCCAAACAGGTAAGGTGTAATTGTATTATGAGCCATAGTGCTTGGTCTGTTTGTCCGATGTAAATCAATTGCAGTTAGAGGCTACATTAATTTTCTTTCTGTAAGCACTTATTGAAATTATCTGAGCACATTACAAGTACATATTTGCTTACTCTGTATGCTCAAATGTGGCCCGTTATAGCCAACAGAAAAAAAGCGGAGGCCCGAAAAACAGGTGGGGGTCCTCCACCACCACCACTCACAGAGGCTGAGCAGTTGGCCCTCAGCCAAAACAGTGGGCGCCCTGTGGCCGAAGGCATCTCTGCGGGGACATCCTCTGAGTCAATAACCCCGCAAGACACAAGTGCCTACATAGGGGGTAAATTCAAAATAATACATGATGTGCATACATCCTTTCTTCACAGTCACCTTTGCAGTGCTACTCATTCATTTGATAAACTCTTTACCATAATGGATTATTTTGTAGTGAAGTTATTTTCCTACTGATTTTGCCTTCCCTCAGTCTTGGTTGTCTTTGAGAGCATAATGACAATGAAGTGTAAGGTGATTGGTATGTTTGTTAATTGCCATTTGGTCCCTTGTAAGTTATAAGTGACCTGTATAAACCTCATATTCTATCAGTTGATGGTGATGGTGTACTGCATCTGGTGCAGCCTCCTGTTGAGCCAGACCAACATGCAGTTGTGAGTAATACTCCACAGATTATATGAGTTTACAGTAGAACAGCAATGTTGTTTATTTCTTTACTACAGGAAAATAATGAAGAAACATTGACAGCTGTTACAGAGGAGGAAGCAACAGAGACACTTTATGAGGTTTACATCTTTTAATACTTTGTGTACAGGAAACACAGGCGACCAATAAAGCCAGTTGAACAAAAAATCTGTTTATTCTTCTTTCAACATGTTGAGGTGATGGGTCAAAAGAAATGATTGTGACATATGGTGTCTCTGACTGCTCTTCCATCTTGTATGTCCGTGGGAGGGTCAGGATGTTCATGGTTTGGATCACTGCTGTCTGGTTCAGAAGGACAGTGTTCTCCTCTAATTGTGGCAATGTTGTGAAGAATCACACATGCCACAATAATGTCACATGCCCTTTCTGGGGTGACCCTGAGTCTTTGCAGGCACTGGAACCGGGCCTTAAGCATTCCGATAGTCATTTCAACTCTGGCTCTTGTCCTGCAATTAGCCAGATTATATCGCTGCTGTGGGCCCGGTTCAGGGTCAGGGTAAGGGGTAAGCAAATAGGGTAAACATGGATACCCCCTATCACCAAGCAAGTAG
Organism: Diplotaxodon limnothrissa; assembly: GCF_057381915.1. Classification (NCBI taxonomy): domain Eukaryota; kingdom Metazoa; phylum Chordata; class Actinopteri; order Cichliformes; family Cichlidae; genus Diplotaxodon; species Diplotaxodon limnothrissa. The sequence continues at coordinate 31,013,754 of NC_140602.1, read as the reverse complement.
CCAGTGAACTCTCCTAAGACAGAAGGATACACTTCAGTTCAAATGTCCCTGAAGCAATTGGTCTTTATATATTTTAAAGTATTTTCAACTCACCATGTCCAAATTTTGTGCTCAGTGTACATTCACGGAATATTTGTGAGTCATGGACAGAGCCTGGCCACTTGGCTTCCACATTTCTGATAATGTTGGCAGCATCACATATGATCTTCACAGTGCAGAGAACACAAATTAGCATCCATTACTATAATGAAATAATTTGTTAGTTTGACATGCTACAGGGAACTATGTACCTGCACATTAATGCTGTGGAAAGACTTCCTGTTCACATAGTCTCCTTCATTTACTGAAGGAGCAATGATTGGAATGTGAGTACCATCTATACAGCCAATCACGCCTGGGAACCCTGAAAATAAATGTAAAATTTAAGTAGTAGTTCAAGTATCACCACATCATAAATTAAGTTTTGGTCATCCTGATACCTGCAATTTTGTGGCATCCCTCTTTGATAAATCTTGTGGGTCTATGACCGGGGAACACAAACGAGTACAGGAGACGTTTCAGTGCAACTGTAACATTCCTGACTGCCCGACAGACGGTAGCCTTGGAAACGTGCTCAGCTTCACCAATATTATACAGAAAGCTCCCGTTTGCAAAAAACCGAAGTGCAATACAAATAATATGTAATGAACTGAGAGAATGTCCGCGATGTCACATGCGTAATATATGGCCTGAGGATGTTATCCAAATAACTTATAGATTGTGCTGAGAAACGGTAACGTTCACACAGAAAATCATCAGGAAATGATAAAATGTCCATACGCGCTCTGATCACTCTCTCCCGGCGGAGAGCTCTGCGGAGAATTTGGGCTTCACGATCTACTGGCTCTTCAAGGAAGGAGCACGCCATGTCTGACACTTCCTACTGTCAGGTTTCCGACAAAGGGGCGGAGACAGTCAGGGTTAGTTGTAGTAAACCTGCTAGGGGGCAGGTTAGCTTCACGGCGTGTGTCGTCATAGTGACTCACTCAGGCTTCAGCTGAACTCGCTTTGTGAAACCGAAAACCCAGAGTTTTCGTTAACTCAGGGTATACTTACTCAGTTTTTCCACTAAACCGGCTTCCTGAAACAGGGCCCTGTTCATGTCCCCGTGTTGTGTTGTAAATCAGTCTGTGTGTTTCCTGCTTTACTTTGAAGGCTCGTGTCCTAGAGTTCCTGTTTTGTTCTGAAAGTCTGTGTCTGTTGTCATTGTGTTCAGCTTGTCTCCTCCGGTCCTCATGTGTATTAGGTTCAGCTGTTCTTCCCTCCTGTGTGTGATTACCTGATTACCTTGCGTGTGTATATTTAGTGGGTGTCGGTCTGTGTTCGTTGTCGGTCTGTGTTCGTTGTCGGCTCGTCTGCGTTCATCTGTGTATCTCTGCGTTTTTGGTATCCTCCGTCAGTCTGTGTCTCTCTGCCTTTCACCCCGTGTCCTGAGGATTTCTAGTTGCTCTTTAGTTTTCCCAGTTTAGGTTTCCGTTAGTATGTCTCATGATTCGTTGTCTGTTCTGCCACTGTCACCTGTAAATAAACCCTCACTCATATCGTCGGCTGTCTGCATTTTGGGTTCTCCTTTTCCTCCACACCACACGGCTCAACCCGCCAGCCGTGACAAATATTTTCTAGGTCCAAAGAGGAATACATTTCTTCACTGAGGATCTAATAATTTATGCATAAAAGGGTTAATAAAAAGAATGAATTAAATATAAATAAAATAAACATTTCTATTTAAGAAAAAGCTCTTAAAAATAATTTTCTATATAATGAGAAAAGGAGAGAGAGCAACAAAACATGACATAAAGGTAATAAATAAATAAAAGACACATCATGCAAAAAAAATATATATTCAAACCATTTTAAAACCATTTACTTATTTTAATACATTCAGAAACAATTAAAAAAAATAAGAATTTCTTCTTCAAGTGTCCTAGAAATAAACTTCAAACAGAAAATATAAAATGCTTCAGTTTCTGCTTGTTTTGAATGCAGAGTCCAAAATACAAAATCCACCAAATGTAAACAAAGAAATCTCTCATCTCTGTAATAAACAGAGAGCATCCTGGGAAAGATTCACCCTCTTCTACATTTCCCTCCAACTCTGAGCCTCGTTCACAGACTTGTGGCATCTGCTCTCATCCAGTTTGACTCCTTTCGAATGTTGTGAGCATTATTGTGAAACATCTGGCTAAACAACCAAAGCTATAATAACTTTGTGTTATTCAAATGTTGCATGAAAATACTGTTGAGCACTTTTGTTCAGGATAAAAAGGTTTGTTTGCTGCACTGTCAGTACAGCTCTGTGTTGGTTGGTGCAGGGTGGCTGTGGTTTCATGTTAGCAACAGAAAATCATTTTTTTTTCTTTTCTGCCTGTCCCATTTGGTTCTTTAGCCGTCAGAATTGTTGTCTGAAGACCAACAAGGATACCCAATGGATTTACTTTGCCAAATGGATCATCGTGGCATTGCCGTATTGGTCCATTTGATCGACCTTTGCTTTTATTATTTATTATATTTTATTTTCAGATGTTACAGACGGGACAGACATGAGTGAGGGATAGGAAAGGGAGAGGGAAAGAGGAAGGAAAAGAAAAACAGAAGGGGAGAGGGACCGTGAGAAAGGGGGGGAGGAAAAAAAATCTCCTGGATCACCTGTTGAGAGAAGAATAGAAAACAAGCAAAAAAAAAACAACAAAGCAACATACTAAACACAACACCATCGCATTAATCTAGCTAAGTGTAAACAGCAGTAAATATTAAATATTCAATGTTGTTGTGCAGCACGCAGGACAGACAGCGCACAATGTGCTTTGAAGTAGCAGCCAAGAAAGGTGTAATTTAAGTCTACGAGCAGTGAACACCCATGTGCATACCTGTGTGGATCAGCGCGCTTGTATTCAAATGGTTCCCACATGTAATGGTCTGCAAGAGGATGTAGCGAGCCATAGCCCCGTCCCCCAGGGCATGAAGCAGGCATGGAGGAGATCCAGGCCCCAGACATCCAGAGGCCTCAGAGTGCGAGAGCCCAAGGAGGACCACCGGAGGGGCATCCGTGCCACCCTCATGGGAAGGGCTGAGGATCCCCAGACGAGGCGTCACCCAGTAGCCACCGAGCAGAAGCTAGAGGGGGCTGCACCGGCGTGCCCGCCGGCTCTGCCAGCAGCCAGCTGTGCCAGAGTGAACCGAGCCGCAGGCCCAGAGGCCGGAGGCCCGAGGGCCCCCCGCACCCCGGAGGAGGCCTGACCGAGCAACAGGCGCCAGGCCCCGCCAGGTAGCCACCGGGAGTGAGCTGGTACATACCTGAGTGCCCAGCCAAGACACCAAGAACCACCAATACACCGACCCCTGAGGGCATCAGTCACCGGCAGGGAGTGTGGTGAGGGGAGATAGGCCTTGGAGGGCCTGGGAGTTCCCAGAGAGGTGGAGTCTAAGACCCGACCTGAAATATAGACACAGACAAACAGGCACACACAGACACAAACATGCATTCCCACCCTCATGCACACATATACAAACACTCAGCACTCACCCAACGTAAGGATTGACATAAATGGACATGTACACACAATCACACTCCCCAAACATACTCTATACTCCGGGTCCAGGTACCCTCACCCCCAGAGGGGGAAACAGAACCCAGACCCAAGAGATGTTACCCTTCCCCCCGGGGTGGAGGCAAGCAGACCGCCCCAGGCTCCGCAGCAGCAGGGAGGCCAATCGGACAGCCAACATCTCCTCCCAGCCCCCCCGCCCCAATGGCCAGCAGAGAACGGGGGTGTGTGAAGACCCCATACCTCCCTCCTCCCGCTCATGTGTAATGTTGCTGCGTGTTGTTCTAAAGTGCATTTAACACAAGGGAGAGCATGGTGCTGCTGCCAGAGAGCAGCAGGTGTTAGCACGGCCCCTCCCGAGAACCCTCAATGTCTACATGGATTTAAAATTGAGAGGTGGGCACCAGCGCCAGAGGTAGGTTTGAGTACACAGACCGTCCACTGGACGCCGTTAACGTGCCCACCCTCAAGGCCCTATATATATGTGTGTGTTATGAGAGTGTAAGTAATGTGGATGTCTAAGTTGTGAGATAAAATTGAGGCACAGGTGGCCAGAAGGGGACAGAGGGGGGGGTAATGTCTCCCCTGCACCCTTGTGACACACCCGCACCCCAAGGCCCTACCTGTGTGGGTGAGTGTGGTGGAGCGGGAAGAGGGAGGTAGCCGGGGATGGGGAGGAAAAGGAGGGAGGGGAGGATGCCCCTCCCTAGGGCCAGCTCCCCTGCTGACCCCAGTAGGCACCCCTGTCCTCTGGTACCCACCAAGGCAAGGGAGCCCAGGTCCATCCAGACTGGGGCCTACGGTAGCACTGCCAAGCCCCACAGGACCCGGGGCAGCCCACCCTACCCCATCGCAGAGGGAACTGTACCCACCCCAACATTCAATCGTCTCCCAGACTACACAAGACAACAGACACCCAGGTTAAGTTTATTCTCCACCTCTCTTATTTCTCTCCCCCACCTGCAGAGTGGACTCCTGCAAGGATGGAACAACCTCCCCGCCAGTTGAAGAGCCCCCCAGTTAGGCCAATGCACAAGAGGCCCCCTGCGCCAGGGCTGAGCCCCCGTGCACCCACCCGCTCACAACCTCGGTGACACACCGACGAGGACCGAAGCCCCCAAGGCCCAGCCAGAGCCCCAGCACGGAGGCGAAGCACCCCCAAACCCCCACGCCTGCCCCGGATCCACTCAGGGGCAGCCAGGCCACCAGGCCAGTAACCTACGTCCACCAGTACAGAGGATGGTCTTCTCTGCTTGTGTCCTACATATCAGTCTGAAACTGAGGACATACATTAGAATTAGACTTTAAATATTTTTATTATCATGTGATAATAATATTCTATTGTCATATTAATATAACACAAGGTTCAGTTTTCTTGTTAGTAGTGTTGTCCTTCAATAACTTACTTTTACTTTCTTACTCTGAGTACTCTTCAGTAGGGGTGGGTTTTGATAATCGATTCATCGATTAAAATCAATTCTGGCTCGGATAACGTGATATCGAGTCATTAAAATCCTGAATCGATTTTTCAATATAAATGTATTTTGCCCAAAACGCCAGAATCTCAGGTTAAATCTCACAAAATTTCTGTTAGAGTGAATTGTTAAATGTTGTCATTTCTATGCTTGCCAACTCTGATGAAAGAAATTCCACTGTCCTATACCCCCAGATTCTCGAGGTTCTGGTGGGGGGCTGTAATGTTTTATTGCAGATACATCCTATCTGGAAGATCTGCTTCTTTTGATGTAAGATTCCAGCGTTTACGACCCTTTGGTCAACAGGAGGTCTGACACACACACACACACACACACATTCTTACAGAAGTTCACACATATACATACAAGGCCTTGTCTTAGAACCATGTGGGCATGGCTTTGTTCTGATGTTTTTTGTGTGAACTGTGTCTCAATAAAAAGGGCAGCAAGGGAGGTCGTCGTCGGGGTCATTTTCGTGGTGGACACAGGCCTCCCTTGCGCAAGTGATTGATCGGTCGACTGTCTTGTTTTCTTCATGATGAATAAGTCTCTAGAATTAGCGGGGCTTGTGGAAACACAGACCCAACAATTTCAACAACCACCAAACAGCTAAAACAGTAAATGAGAGCAGGTACACGGATTCTGCACAAAGACGTAAACACAAAGCGCGGACCCGCCAGCGGATCAGAATCAGTGAGATGTCGCTTTTCTAACCCGACGGCACGGACACGATCGGGGCTGAAAGCCGACAGCTCGCTCGATTCTGATGTTTCGGCGGGTCCGCGCTTTGTGTTTACACCCTTTTGCGCTGATTCTAAGGCTGTTAGTTTTATCTCTCTCCAAACAATACAGTGGGGCAAAAAAGTATTTAGTCAGCCACCGATTGTGCAAGTTCCCCCACCTAAAATGATGACAGAGGTCAGTAATTTGCACCAGAGGTACACTTCAACTGTGAGAGACAGAATGTGAAAAAAAAATCCATGAATCCACATGGTAGGATTTGTAAAGAATTTATTGGTAAATCAGGGTGGAAAATAAGTATTTGGTCAATAACAAAAATACAACTCAATACTTTGTAACATAACCTTTGTTGGCAATAACAGAGGTCAAACGTTTACTATAGGTCTTTACCAGGTTTGCACACACAGTAGCTGGTATTTTGGCCCATTCCTCCATGCAGATCTTCTCGAGAGCAGTGATGTTTTGGGGCTGTCGCCGAGCAACACGGACTTTCAACTCCCGCCACAGATTTTCTATGGGGTTGAGGTCTGGAGACTGGCTAGGCCACTCCAGGACTTTCAAATGCTTCTTACGGAGCCACTCCTTTGTTGCCCGGGCGGTGTGTTTTGGATCATTGTCATGTTGGAAGACCCAGCCGCGTTTCATCTTCAAAGTTCTCACTGATGGAAGGAGGTTTTGGCTCAAAATCTCACGATACATGGCCCCATTCATTCTGTCCTTAACACGGATCAGTCGTCCTGTCCCCTTGGCAGAAAAACAGCCCCATAGCATGATGTTTCCACCCCCATGCTTCACAGTAGGTATGGTGTTCTTGGGATGCAACTCAGTATTCTTCTTCCTCCAAACACGACGAGTTGAGTTTATACCAAAAAGTTCTACTTTGGTTTCATCTGACCACATGACATTCTCCCAATCCTCTGCTGTATCATCCATGTGCTCTCTGGCAAACTTCAGACGGGCCTGGACATGCACTGGCTTCAGCAGCGGAACACGTCTGGCACTGCGGGATTTGATTCCCTGCCGTTGTAGTGTGTTACTGATGGTGACCTTTGTTACTTTGGTCCCAGCTCTCTGCAGGTCATTCACCAGGTCCCCCCGTGTGGTTCTGGGATCTTTGCTCACCGTTCTCATGATCATTTTGACCCCACGGGATGAGATCTTGCGTGGAGCCCCAGATCGAGGGAGATTATCAGTGGTCTTGTATGTCTTCCATTTTCTGATGATTGCTCCCACAGTTGATTTTTTCACACCAAGCTGCTTGCCTATTGTAGATTCACTCTTCCCAGTCTGGTGCAGGTCTACAATACTTTTCCTGGTGTCCTTCAAGAGCTCTTTGGTCTTGGCCATGGCGGAGTTTGGAGTCTGACTGTTTGAGGCTGTGGACAGGTGTCTTTTATACAGATGATGAGTTCAAACAGGTGCCATTCATACAGGTAACGAGTGGGGGACAGAAAAGCTTCTTACAGAAGACGTTACAGGTCTGTGAGAGCCAGAGATTTTCCTTGTTTGAGGTGACCAAATACTTATTTTCCACCCTAATTTACGAATAAATTCTTTACAAATCCTACCATGTGAATTCATGGATTTTTTTTTCACATTCTGTCTCTCACAGTTGAAGTGTACCTCTGGTGCAAATTACTGACCTCTGTCATCATTTTAGGTGGGGGAACTTGCACAATCGGTGGCTGACTAAATACTTTTTTGCCCCACTGTATTGACCGAACCAGCAGCAAAAGAAGATCCAAACTACGCTTCACATAAACATCATCATGAATTCCCTCTTACTTTTGCTGTTTTGCTTCCACCAGGATAAAATCACACGTCATGCACAGCTCGCTCTCTCTCTCTCTCGCTCTCTCTGTATACTTCAAGAACAGTTTCCAATCTAAAAATCTGTTTTCTTCATTATTCGCTTGCTTGTTACGCACAAGTCTATGGGCTCAAATTGTGGTCATAAATATTTTGTACTTGTAAATCAGGATTTGTATGTGTAAAATGAATTTGTGTGTACATAAAAAAGATTTGTGTGTGGACTTAGCCCAAAAAAACTGTATGAAACTCTGCAAGTTACAAGTACGAATTTTAACCCTATTTTTCTTCCTTTCATCTGATTGGTCAATGTCATGTCAATCACAAATGTAACAATCCAATCAGAGAACAGATGGGTTTGGCTGTCGGAGGGGCGCTTCTTTGAACTTGTCGCACATCAGAGCAACATGGTTCTGTCAAAATTTAATAAGTACACCAGTTAGAGTATTTGTCAAATCTGGGCCCGACAGGAGATGATCATCTAGGCAAGTTCCCTTGTACTTAGCCGAGCAATCAAAAACCACTCAGAGCTTCTCTGGTTTTTTGGAATGATAAACTCCGTGGTGTGGAATATACCATGTTTCACCTTCCTTCTCTTCACAGAGAACTTCTTCAGCATCATTGTTTTTAATTACCTCATTCAAAAACATTACATAGTGAGTCTTGTAGTTCTTGTTGTTCAGCAGCTTTCGTTTGAGATGGTTGAGCCGGATGATAGCTAACTGCTTGTTGTTGGGAAGGTAGGGTCTCTCTTTAAAAGGGAGAGATCTCATAGTGACCATGGGCGTTCATGGAAATGCTTTCCTTTAGCATATTCAGGAAGAGGATGTCATCTTGAGACACTGTTCTGCTGTCCTTGTTGATGTCCTTAAAGTCAGACTCAAGTACTTTAATGGCATCGGATGGCGTCACTGGAGGAAGCTCTTTGACAGTTACTCTATGGCATATGTTGGCAACAGGAGGAGATTCAAGGTGAGGTGGTGAGCAGCCAATGATGCTCCATCCTAGGTCTGTGCGGACTACATAAGGTTCATTATCTCTTCCTAGCATGACCTGTCTTGGTGCTAGTGCCTGTGAGCAGTTATAGCCTATTAGAAGACCAACTTCACAGTCTAAATGTGGCGGAATGTCATCTGCTATTGCTTTGAGATGATTCCAATGCCTCGCCGTTTCACTGGTAGGAATGTGCCTTCGATTCACTGGTATGCAGGCTTTGGTATAGGCAGGAGGGAGATCAATGAGATTTGTGGAGGTATAGCCACGCACTCTGAGACCTGAGACTCTTTCCCTGTGTGTTACTGTGTCCTTTCCGATCATGGTGGTTAGCTTTAGCCTTACAGGATAGGTCTTGGTTGTCAAGCTATGACTAACATCTTCATCAATAAACACAGTGTCACTCTGGGTGTCAAGCAGAGCATAGACAAGCCTTTCTATTCTAGCGTTTTTGCTTTAAAAATCTTAAAATGTGCAAAAACATCAACAACATTAAAACTTGTTATTTTCATTGTTTTCATACAGTATACCATTTTCTGTTATTGATTTGTTAAATACATATTTCTTTAGTTCAAAAGTCAATCACATGGTGTCCAAGTGGACATGTTTGTAACTCCATGAAAAATAGATTCACAAACAAAATTTCAATTATAAATATTTCTAGGCCCAAAGTGGAATACAGGATCTCATAATGTCACAGTCCCCGTGTCAGCCCGGCCAGCCCCGCAAGGCTACATGTGTTTTTGTTTACTCTTTCTCTCACCTCTCTGCCTGGGCAGAGCTCACTGCGTGCTCCCGCCCTTGGCCCACACTGTTAGGGTACCTTAGTCATTGACCCATTGTTCTCATTATGGTTTTTGGCTGCAAGTGTTTTGGGCTTCTGTTTTGTGTTTTCTTTGTCTCCAGTTCTTCTCGGTTTGTGATTTTCTAGTTCTTAGGTTTTAGTTTCTGTACTCTCTCTGTTCTCACAAATTATTTGTGCCACTCCAAAAAAATAATTTCTGTCCACTATGAGATAAAGGAGAACAACAGCCTGATACCTGCAGGCCTGACAACAGGAGATGTATCACTGCTGTAACACCTGTAACATTCAGCAGTCGCCTCATTGTTCTGACACACACAACAAAACTATTGACTACACTACACACTAACTACACAAGATTTGAGCTAAACGTCACAAATCTCTCACATCTCAAAACACCGGCATCACTCCTAAAACTTCCCCCCGTTTCTTAACTGAATGCCATGTTGCCATATCATTTTTTGATTGGTCGACGTACATTTTTCCACCAATAGGAAAGGGCGGGGTTTTTTGGTTTTGTCTTTGCTCACAGGTGGAGAGTGCTTTCGTTTTTCTTATAAAATGCCATTTTTACCGTTTCTCCCCGCAGTAAATATAAACAACGACAGTATTCAGGAAGAAAACCAAACATTGCAGATATTTTTATCACAACTCTGGTTTTACGTGGCCTATCAACACAATTTAAAAACTGGTATAAAGTCCACACTTTTTCCGTCAATTGTTCCATCTGTCCTGCTCACATCTCCAATGGTTGTACACGTTGTCATTACCGTGGCTTCACTCCACATCAGCCGCTTTGCTAGCTAAAACACCGGTGTCGGCACATAAGGACGCTGTCATAGCCTGTCAACGTTGATTAGCTGCGTATATACGAATGTGAATCGCGTGATTGGCTGGACTATGGGATAAGGTGGCATCATTGTAATCCCATACAGGAGCAGCCAGTCACTTACTGACTAACACTGCAAAACAGAATTGTTAAAGTTTTAATTTTAATTTCAAATCAGGTTAGATCTTTTTTTTTTTGTGCGCAACGCAAATTTTCTGTGCGCAGAGACCGTGCCAGCAGTGCGCAATTGCGCACGTGCGCAGCTTAGGGGGAACATTGGTTATAAGTGTACTGGTTACAAAGGTTCATTGTACCACTGTTTGTGGGAGTGTGAAAAGATTCAAAAGTTTTGGTGCTCAGTGTTAAAATATATTTCTCAGATCACATCTTCCCTGTCCCATTAACCCTTTAGAGCCGGTCAGAGCGGGCACGCTCTGTTTTGCGTAACTATTTTTAAATCCCGGTAGCTCTGCAACCACGTAAGCTAGTGCAATAATTTTTTTTGCATATGAAACCGGAGGAGATGTACTTACATCTTATGCCATCAGCTTGAACTAGGTCACAGTTTCCTTCCACATATAGCTTTGCAAAAACTGCATAAAAAGCACTTGCAGCAACAAAAACATAATATTCCAGAAACACGCTTTGCCGATCCAATCAGCTGTTCATAACACTTCCTACGTTGGAATAGACGTCAGCGCGAACTTTTGCCCGAAACCGGAAGTGACGTCGTTTTCGCGGAAATGTAGTTTTTTTTACCATCAGGGCCTCAGGGCTTATACTGGTGTTTTTAAAAGTTATCTTTGACTTTATGACTTTCTTTGTCTTTTCTGGGATGCTTAGGACTCATATTGCACTGCTGGAAATAGTTTATTTTGATGCATATGCTGCCTTTTTGCAAATTTGCAGTATAATATTTATTTTCGTTTTTCCTGCAGTATATAAAAATTGGTGTATTTCAAAAATAAAACTATGAAGGCACTCAAAATAAATTTCCTGTGGTGGGAAACTATTTTGTGCAACTTTTTTGTATTTACAGTTTTGAGGGATAAGCCTCTTAAATTTCTCTAACTAGAAATATATGTTAAAAAAGCAAAAACGATTTTCAATTTTTTTGTAGTTTATTGCACTTTTTTGCAATTTATGTAATTACTATGCACTTAATGAATACATATTATTAAAATCTGGGCTATAATTGATGTATTGATGTATAGCAACTTGAAATGCTCCCAAAAATGGCACCACACCATGTAAAAATATAATATAAGCTCTGGCGGACTTGGTTCTATGGTAGGTCTTAAAGGGTTAAGTCCTAAGGTCTGTATTTTAGGCATTTATTCAGATGACTGTATTTCAACTCAGACAGAGAGAAAGATGGTTGACTTTTGCTTACTCCAGGCCAAACGTTGTATTGCTATATGCTAAAAGAATGTTGGTGGCCCCTCTTTTGACCAATGTTAAACAATGTAAATTTAGTTCTTGAGAAACTGACCTATGTGGTTAGGAAAAGATCATCAGAATTTTTTGATATTTGGAAGATGTTTCTGGAGCTTTTAAAGACCGGGGACGTTGAGGAACTGGAGAGAGAGTAATGTAATGAAAATATGCAACTAAATTTGGGAATGTATACAGTACAGACTATCCTGTACTTTTTTTTTTATTTTATATTTTTTAAATTTCCTTTAGTATTATTAACATTTTTTTATTTGTTTTTTGAATGTCTTGTGTTCTTAGTACTTTCTTACTGCCATATGTTCAAGTTGTTTAAAGTGTTGGATGTTTCTGAATACAAAATTCAATAAATATATGTTTAAAAAAAACAAAGAGGCAGATTTTCTCCATGTTTCAAACACTGAAACACATTTATGAAGCTCCAGAATCTGTTCAGCTAAAGTCAGAGAAGTAACATTGTAACACAAAGGATACTACTGCAGAATCATATTTAGGAAAATTTAAACCTGAATGTAAATTTAAGATATTTTAGTCTGAAAGACGTTATGGGGATGTTATTGTAAAATAGCTGCACACTGACACACTTCTCTAAAAAGGTTGTTATAAATATGGCTAATTCAACATGGCTGACCCCTCATTAAAAAGCCAAAAACAAAACCACTGTATTTTTAATATTTATTTCTTTATGCAGACAAGTCTTATCTGTAGTTGTAATACAAATAGATTAATTCCACCAGGACCAATTCATTTAAGCACACTTGATATGTTAGGGTACATAATCCCATGTTCAAGAAAATTGCAAACACTGGTTCTTAATATATCTTAATATCTAAAATAATGATAGACAATATTGGAAAAAACACATCTGCGTCTATACGTCACAAAAAGCTGCTTCCCCTTGGCAATTCTTCCTTTTCTCAATGATTAAGTTAAAAATGAGGATGATAAAAAAATCAACTTCTACATTAAATTTATCTTGATTTCCTGATCCCAACATTTGCAGTGATCTTACCTGTGTTATTTCAGGATGGTCAGTGATGCTGAGGATGCAGAAAGGGGGGTGAGGGGGAGAAACAGCTTTATACCCAAGAGACAATTCAAAACCAAACAGGATAAAAGAAAGTTAAGACAGAAGAGAACATCTCACAGTAACACAAATTGTCACCATAACTTGTTTTAACAACATAAAGCTGTTAAAACAGAATAAGTAAAATGATGATCAATGTTCAGTCTAAATCTCACTGGAGTTTAACCTGCTGTTGCACATCATGATACTTCCTGTGGATACTGTGTGACATAAAACCGCCATGAACTGTCATTTGTCATGTAAAAGGTAAATGGACTGATTGTTATATTTCTACTCTCCCAGAGCACTCAAAGTGCTTTGTACAACATGTGGCACATTAATCAGATTATTTCTGTGTATTTCTGGACTCTAGCTTTTGTTTCCTTTTGTATTTTGGTTTGCATGTTTTTCTTTGGCCAAATAAAAATTTCTCTTTTACTTTAAATCGGCAGCCTTGTTGTCCCAAATTTCAATTCCCTTCACACTCCTTTCCATGCTTCTGCAATTTACATTCAGTATAGACAATGCAGAGCATACAAAAGACAGAGTACAGCTAAAGTGAGAGCAGAAAAGGTACAAAGTTTCTGAGAATAACAAAGAAGTGTAACAGAATAGAGCTTCAGGAGCAGCAGCATCACTTGGTCTCAATAATCTGTTTTCTTCTGCTTTGAGTCTCTCTGCTCTTCTTCCCTCTTGCGTTTCTGGACTTGCTGTGATCCCTTCTCATTAGAGGGAGCTGCACTCATCAAGGACTGAGAGGATCCCTCTCCAGAAGATGGATTACAAGCAGTCTTTAGATTCTCATATAATTCCTTCTTTTCTCCTCTCAGTGTTTTCTGTACTTCTTCAATCTCGTCTTCATCTGCCAGCCGATGAAGGAGAGGTCCACAGTAAAGCCTGACAAAGCAGAAAATCTCAGTTAAAGTTGATGAAGTGTGTTAAACATCTGTGGAGCGCATCATTGGTCTGGTGTTTACCGGGCACACTGAGGTTCTGGTAGAGGGGAACACAGCAGCTGGTTCAGGTGGAGGCTCTGCCTCATGCAGCACAGCCATTGGCTGAAAGCATGAGCCACACGGGGCTGCCAGTTACTCACACCTTCATCCTTTAAAGCTTTCCTCTTCCTCTCAAACTCGTCCTCTACAGACAACATAAGACAAAGTTTCAGTGACACAGAACCAGAGACCAGCAGCAGTTTGTCTTCTTGATCAGGCTGATGTGGAAGCATCAGTGCTGCTGCTGTCACAGAAACTCTGACTACAGTCCATCTGCTGACTGCTTTCAGAGAGACTAACCTGCTGACAGCTGACCGTGAATAATAAACCGAATAATCAACTTTATGGAGCTGAAACTGTAGAGCTGTCACAAGTGTTCCTAATTAAGTGACTTGTAACTATGCATTTCGTTGTAAATATCCATCATGTTACCCAGTGAGACTCACCTGGACCATGTTGGTCAAACACAAACCCCAACAGGAGGGCGTGGAGGCAGTGGACAGTTTCAGGTTTTGGGTGGTGTTGTAGCCTCTTGAACCAGAAAACAGTCACACAGACTGGCAGCTTCAGCTGGTCGGGGATGTTTTCTAAGGCTGAAGTCTGAACCTGCAGAGCTTCTTCAAACACTCTGCGACGCAAACCCTCAGGAGCCTGCACAGAAAGGTACCACACAGACAAGATGCTCACGTGTACCACGGAAACACATCTATGACCTGTCAGAGTAATTAAACACATATTTATTGATTAACCTCAGTACCTTATGCAGACGCTCTAGTTGCAGTTGTTTCTGTTCATCACTGCTGAGGAGTATTGATGGGACACGCTTGTCTTTGATCTCTTCTCTATCCCTGTCATATTCAGTGCACATCTTATCTCCAATTAACAGTCCATAGAAGTACTGTCTGATACGGTAAGCAGCTGTGTAACTACTGTGCTGTGAAAAGTCCTCCACAACTGGAGTCAGCATCATTGTCTTCTGATCCACAACACTTGTGACGAAAGTGGTGAGTTCTCCAGACATCATATTTTCATGCATCCACGAAGGCAGATTAGAACTTGTTTCTTCTGGTTCAACATATTTTTGAATGGCAAGTTTGAATGTTTTGTTCTCTTTTTCACCAACATGACTTAAAGCTTGACTCAGAGCACGTTCTCTCTTCTGTGAGTCGTTCAAACCATCCAGATTCACTTTACTTAAAAACCTGAGCATACCATCCAGTCTTTTAATGCTGTACTCACAAGATGAAGATGATTGTCTTGCAAACCTACCTCTATCTTCTAATCTTGAATAATCATTTCCTGCTATTGAAGCAAAGACTGGCATGAGAGCAGGGTCCAATTTAAAATGCTCACAAAACTTTGAACGTGTGTAGAGCTTAGCAGGAATTTTGCCATCCTTCTTTCTTTTCCATTCAAAGTTGTCGAGATGAAGGAAACCTTTGTGCACATCATAGATAAGGAAATCTGTGTCAGTGGCCAGCACAGCACATTGTTTCTGATTTGCAGCAGAAAAAACCTCAGGGTCTGCCTCTCCTAAACACTGTTTAAACTCTATGTCTTTCTCCTTCAAGATTTCTATGAAGACATCTTTTACCAGAGGTGGTAAGACGTTACATCCTTTTGGCACAGCGTCAGGCTCACTCTCTGCTATTGTCTTTGCTTTTTCTAGTCTATTTCCAAGGCGAGACACAACTGTTTTGTGCTTGTCAGGCCCCGAGCCTCCATCCAAGATGACGTACGGAGTGACTTCACAGTCCTGCAGAGTCTTAAAAAAGTTACAGACCTCATCTTTGAATCCAGGATAATCTCCTCCACAGCGCTGGTCCAGCTTTGGATCAGAGTTATAATACAAACAATAGTACAGAGCTGCACCATCAATGATGAGACCTGTTTTTTCTACTTTAACCTCTTCACAGAGACACAAATCATCTATCATTTTCTTTAACTTTGAAACCCCCATGATTCCTTACGGTGTGGTGAAGGTGAGCGGTGGTTATTGTGCTAATGCCTTTGTGTCTGGTGATTAGTCGATGCTAGCAGTGATGTCAGCAGAGGGTGAGGGTGCACCACCAGATGTTCTAATACTATTCAAAGCAGTGGAAAAATGTTGAATCGACCTCCTGACTGATCAACTGGAAACTTTGCAGAAATTTCTACAAAAAAAAGAAAAGATTACTGCCGTTTACAATAGTTCAGTCTGACTAACAAGAAAATGTAACAAAGCATTCAGAGGACAAAGCAAAATGTATTATTAACAGGTGATATACATGGTCTTACAAAAAGTGCCAACAGACGCCATGAAAAACAAAGTAATTCTGAATTCAGGATGATTTGTTAGTTTCCATATAAGATGGGAAATGGAGATGAGCGGGTTATGATGATGTGAGGGGACGATGGAGGTGAAACATTTGTGTGCCCAGACAATATTTCTATTTCTTTGTTTGGTTCAGACGGCACTTTATTAAGACCTGTTATCTGAAAAATTTTCTGCAGGGATTTCTTCATCCTCTTATTGTCTTCACCATCATCACTTCTAACAGAATTGCAACCAAGGAACTTGGCTATGCTTGCTATGCTTCACAGGATCTGAACTTTCAGGGAAATTCTTAGAAAAAAAATCAGTTTTCAGGGCAGCAAAAATTATTACAGCAAAGATCTGTGAATACAGAGCCTGAACATGTTTCTCTTTGTGTACCAGCTCTGAGGTTTCTAACTCTCCTCAGGGCTCGCAAAATTTCAAAATCCCTGGTAGCCCTTCGGGCAGGGACTCTTCAGTTTTTTGTAGCCCAAAATAAATTTAAGTAGCCCGAATAAAAAAGAGCAATTTTTTGATTGATGTTTTGTTTCCTGTTTTGTTTCCTTTACAATATTATACATTAAAGTATAATATTGTAAAGGAAACAAAACATTAATCAAAAAATTGTTGAAAAACAAATTACAACATTGTATAAAAATTACAATCATCAATTCAAATACTTGGTTCTAATTGAACAGAAATTTCTATGAACTTGTAAGAACTGTGTAGGACATGAATCAGTCTGTGTCAGATCCTGAATTTGAAATTTCCACTGAAATCACAGGTAAGAGACAAGTGGAACCAAGATCGAGGCCATTTGCTTTTTGAAGTTTGCAAAGACTGCTAAATTGTGCCAGTGGTAGTTCACTCTTTGCAACATAGTACGCTGTTTTAGACTGATTTTCAGGTTTATTTTTAGTATGTTATTTGCAACTGGTGTTTGTTCTGGGAAAGACATTGCAGACTGAGCAATAATGCATTTCTTGCATTTCTCATGGGTTCTAATGGGGGCCTTTCTTAAAATGACTGGTCCCAGTAACAAAGATGCTTGTCGACTCAGAAATCGAGGGAAAACCAACAACACACCCGGCAGAACATCATGTTATTTACACGGGTGCACATAAGTGGTCCGCAGGTGCGCATTCGCTGTCAAAATAAAAGACGCGCACCAGATAAGAAGTTGCAACGCGCGTTTGCGTCCATATAAAAAGCACTGTTTTTGTCCGCTAGAGTGGGATTTTCACGGCACATTCTGCACCACATCTCTGTGCGTTCATCATTTGTTTGAAGCCAGCTCACCTCCTGCAACTACTTTTTCGAGAATACGTGCTTCTTTTGTGGTTCGGACTCCTTCTGACATTTGTTTGGAGGTGGAGGAAAACCAAAGTAATTGCTTAAAGGAGCTTGCTTCTTCGACATCTTTAAGAGTGCTAAACAAATGTCTGTCCTCCTCCAGAAAATCTTATGTACGCAAACGCGTGTTGCAACTATTTTGACAGCAAATGCGCACCTGCGGACCACTTATGTGCACCACTGGTTATTATATAGCTCGTCATATTGCAGCCACAGAAATTCTTTTGTCCATGAAACCATAAAGCTGCACTTTCTTTTTGCCTTATAGTCTGATTTGTCATAACTTCTCCGTTTTGTGGTAAGCTTTTCTTTGGCTGTCACTTCTTCACCCTGACCTGTCTTATTTGGCTCAGCAGAACTAAAATATAAATCCTGCTGCTTTTACACACGCACTCACATAACGCTCAGCGATTCTCTGCGCGATCAACCTCTCACATGTTTAAGCTGCGGGAGATTTCACTTGTCATGTTTGCATAGTAAGCTAACGATTAATAAGACGATGTCAGAGGAATTGGTGTGCAAATTATCATCACTCACCAATCAGTACTGTCCCTATCTATACACAGTTCGCGCGATTGCAAAGTGAAAGCAAAAAACAAGCGCGAATTCAATATGTCACATATTGACAGTGGCTCACCGATGCCAATGACATAATTACCCAGCTACATTTCCGAAAGAATGCAAAAGCATTGACATATATTTTTCCTTCCTACATTAGCCCGACAGGCAGGGCAGAGATGGTAGTCCGACTGGAAAAATCGCTAGCCCCGGGACGTCGGGCTAGCGATTTTGCAAGCCCTGCTCCTGCTGTGATGACGCAGATCAAACTCAGATCCCGTACAGATGAATACATCTGTTATGAAACTATTTTCAGTCTCTGAAAACTCTTCAGGAAAAACGTTTTTAAAAAAAACTAAAATACTCAAAAAAAAAACACTTGTTGATGCTTAGTTTCACTTTCACTTCGCCACGAACTCCAAACAGAGTTTATCTGAACATTATCTGAGTCCTCCTTCCTTCTTTGGCTCTCTGTCTCTCCAGCCTCTCTCTCCTACCTGCACAATCACTATGACATAACGAGCGGATTCTCACCTTTTTAGTCTGCAGAAGCTGAGAGTCCGAGCAGCTCCGACGAGTCACTCTTCAAAATGTCTGAGCAGTAGTGATGTTCGATTCGTGAACGAATCGTTCAATACTCGAGAATCACTTTACTGACTCGTGAATCATGATTCACAAGCCCAACTGACTCACTGACTCATCCCTGTTGCTGTTAGCAAACTAATTCCATTAGTAGAAATATATCTAGCTTATAATTAAAATTGTGGGGGGAAAAACAACAGCCAGTTTCGTAACAAAAGCATTTCTGCTCTGAACTGAAAGAAAACCCCCTGAGTAGAAGCTCACATCAAGAAAATAGCTCCTCGGTTCACAGTAGCATTGCGCTGCTAACATGCTAACAGCACATTTGAGCTACTCACCCCCTCCCTTCCTGTGCTGAATCGTAAGCATAAGCGAATCACTCAGGACTCACTAACCCGAGAAGGGGGCCGAGCAAGATGGCGGCGTGATGAGGAGTGTCTTTTCGAGCTCTCAGCACTAGAAAGATATAAAG
Organism: Diplotaxodon limnothrissa; assembly: GCF_057381915.1. Lineage (NCBI taxonomy): Eukaryota > Metazoa > Chordata > Actinopteri > Cichliformes > Cichlidae > Diplotaxodon > Diplotaxodon limnothrissa. The sequence goes on along the minus strand of NC_140602.1, from coordinate 30,994,747 downwards.
CATTTTTACAACGCTTATTTGACGTCTTTGTAACTTTCAAGACTTTTTTGAAGATCAACACACTAAACCTGCTAAACCTGAAACCAAATTCTGCAACAACAACATGTCGAAATCTGCTCAGAAAAGGCTGAGTAACTCGGGCAAACCACATGCAACTAGCATGCTAGCTAGCGACCATAGCTACATAAGAGAAATGGAGTGTCAGCAGATGGTTGAAGAAGAATTTCCACCCCTACCAGTTACGCCTTCCAAGCCTCCAGTGGCTAAAAAACCAACACTGTCTACCAGTCACTCTGATGACGATTCCCTGAAAGCTGATGCGGTCAACACTTTGATTAATCTGATCAACACCAGAAGTGACGCAATTGAAGAAATGGTAGGAACAGTTCGTACGGACTTAAAGGACATAAGTGATAAGATTATGGTCATTGAGAAAAGGGTTGAGAAAAACGAAACGCTTACACAGAAATGTGACGAACGCATCTCTGAAGTTGAACGCTACAACCGCCGTTGGAATCTGAGACTGTATGGGGTACCGGAGTTGGAGAAGGAAGATGTGCGCGCAAAGGCGATTGGGATATGCCAAACGGTTCTACCTGCGGAGAAGGAAAAGTTTTCAGAGGTCTTAGACATCGCTCATCGAGTGGGGAAACCAAAACAAAATGACCCGAGACCCAGAGGGATCATCATCCGGTTCATCTCAAGAAGAATTCGTGATGCGGTGTGGAAAGCTGCCAAGAATAATACTTTCCTTCAAAATAATCATCTGAGGTTTACTGAAGACCTGACGAGAGAGGACAAAGAAAACAGACTGAAGCTGTGGCCCATTATAAAGAAAGCACGTGAAGAAGGGAAGTCTGCTTACTTTATTGGAGGTCGAGGCTTTGTAAATGGTGCTGAAGTTCACACATAAACTCTTCAATATTCCCTGACCCTTAGTTCTTCTCAGGTTTGTTTACAAGGTGTTCTTTATATTGATGTGCCTGATATTTGTAGATATTAATAGTTGGCTGTCTAAATTGCTCTTTGGTGTTAGCAAAAAGCCAAATTACTGTTAAATAGGTAAAACCTTTTTTGTTATGCTTTTATTAGGCGTCTAAAGTTTTTTTTTTTTATATATATATTTACTCTATACTGTGAACATTCTCATATTCTAGTGCTGATCTCAGTGTTAGGTTAAAAAGTTTATCTTCGATTTACTTTTTAATACATATCTTTTCTTTGTCAACTTGTGTTCTTTGTTTTTTGTTTCTATTAATGCTAGGGGTCTTCGTAACAACTTAAAACGTAAAGCCACTTTTCTTTATGCAAAGCAACTTAAATCTGACTTTGTGTTTTTGCAAGAATCTCACTCTACTATCGACGATGTTAGTTTTTGGCGATCTCAATGGGGAAATTCTATTTGGTTATCTCATGGAACTGAACGATCAGCTGGGGTATCAATCCTAAAAAACAGATATAATGGGGATGTTTTACATACAGAATGTGATTCTGCAGGTCATTACATATGTCAAGTCATAAGATATAATGATTTAGTCTTAATTGTTACTAACATATATGGGTTTAACACGAAGCTAGAAAATGATCATTTATTTTTGACGATTGAAAAAAAAATATCTAGCTGGTTAAATAAATTTCCAAATGCAAAATTATTACTAGGTGGAGACTTTAACTGTATTATGGATGCTGAATTAGATAAATTTCCTCCAGGACATTCGAAAAGAATTAATACCACATTGAAGGCTGTTATGGTACGCCTGAAACTTACAGACATTTGGAGATTCAAATTTCCTCAGTCCAAAATGTTTACTTGGTGCAACAATTCTAACTCGAGACATTCAAGGATAGACTTTTGGTTAGTCTCAGAGAGCTTTGACAGCAATAGCATAGATGTAGGTGCTTGGCCTTCTCCAGCAACAGATCATAAAGCCATATATATTAAAATAAATCTAACTTCTCTACCTAATTCTTCTGTTGTTAAATTTACATACTGGAAACTCAACAGCTCATTATTACAAAAAGACGATGTGAAAAAGGATCTTAAAGAACTGATCTCAAACTTTTGGTCTATAGCTCAAGAAGATTTAAAATATGGTAATAACTGGGAATTATTAAAATTTGAAATTGGCAAATATTTAAGAAAGATTGGCAGCCTTAATGCAAAATCCAAAAGATTGGAGGAAGAAAATATAATTTCTCAAATCACACAGTTATCTAATAAACGAATTGACACTTTAACTGAAGAGGATAAAATGAACCTTGCTAAATTACAAGATAAATTAGATCGTTTATACACAGACAAAGCAAAAGGCGCTTTTATCAGATCAAGATCTAAATGGCTTGAAGAAGGTGAGCGTAACTCCCATTACTTCTTCAGTTTAGAAAAGAAACACTCAAGTATAAATAATATTAGCAAATTAATGATAAATGGAGTTATAACAGAGGATTACAGATTAATCTCTAAATATTGTAGTCATTTCTATAAGGAACTTTATAGTTCTACATTTTCTCAGGAAGATGCAAATCATCTCTTAGGATCGCTGAATGTTAAATCTATCAGCCAAGAAGAATCTATATTATGTGATCAACCCATCTCATTAGAAGAAGTCAAAGTTGCAATTGGGCTATTGAAAAATAATAAATCTCCAGGTACGGATGGTCTTACTGCTGAATTATATAAAACTTTCTCTGAAGAGTTGTCTCCCTTTCTTCTTGAGGTATTTGCAGAAAGCATAGGAAACCAACAGCTTCCCACTACGATGAATCAAGGTTTGACTACATTGATCCCGAAGCCTAATAAGGACCTATTAATGATTGATAATTGGAGACCGATTAGCTTGCTAAATAATGACTATAAAGTATTTGCTCTAATTATAGCTAACAGACTTAAGATGGTTCTTGACTCTGTTATTGATGAAACACAATCTGGCTTTATGCCCAAAAGACACATAACTAACAATATCAGATTGGTTTTAGATGTTCTGGATTATTCTGACCTCATAGATTGCAATGGTTTCATATTATTTTTAGACTTCTACAAGGCCCTCGATACGGTGGAGCATGAATTTATATTTCAAGCTCTGGATAAGTATGGTTTTGGCTCTTACTTCTCTACAGCGATTAAAACATTATACCATAACAGTAACAGCAGTATTAAATTAACAAACGGTACTTCACCCAGATTTAACATACAAAGAGGGATAAGACAAGGCTGTCCCATTTCTCCATACCTGTTTTTGTTAATTGCCCAACTATTGTCTAACCATATGAAATCAAGCAATGTAAAAGGTATATCGCTAATTGGCAAAGATTTACTCATAACACAGTTAGCGGATGACACTACATTATTCCTAAAAGATGAACATCAAATCTCTATTGCTATTGACTCAATCTCCATATTTTCCAAAGCTTCTGGATTATACTTGAATATTCCTAAATGTGAACTTATGGCGATAAAAGACTGCTCGAAAACAGCTTTGTGTAACATTCCACTTAAACAAGAAGTTCGTTATTTAGGTGTCATAATAACCAAGAACCAGGAAAGTAGAATAACTCAAAATTTTTATCCTATTCTAGAGAAACTCAAACACAGATTTAATCAGTGGCTCTTAAGAGATTTGTCGTTAAAAGGCAGAGTATTAATAACTAAAGCAGAAGGCATCTCTCGTCTTACATACGCTGCATTGGCATTGCACCTTGATAAAAAGCTTATAAAAGAGGTTGATAAGTTAATTTTCAACTTTATCTGGAAAAATAGGACACACTACATTAAAAAAACAGTTCTTATGAACTCCTATGTCAACGGAGGACTTAATGTGTTAGATTTTAACACTTTAAATAACACATTCAAAATAAATTGGTTGAAGAATCTAATTACTAATCCTACTTCCATTTGGAATACTATACCTGTATTCATGTTTTCTAAGTTAGGTGGCACTGAATTTTTCCTTACTTGTAATTTTGATATTGATAAAATCCCGTTAAAGATCTCTGCTTTTCATCGTCAAGCTTTTTTAGCTTGGACCCTTATTTACAAGCATAACTTTAGTCCACACAGTTATTATATCTGGAATAATAAGGATGTTTTATTTAAAAGAAAATCTCTCTTCTTAGATAGTTGGTTTAGGAATGACATTGTTTTAGTCAACCAATTATTTGACTCAAATGGTATGCTTTTCTCCTATGAAGAATTTTGTTTACACTTCAATTTAGCTATAAATCGTCATGATTATACCAAAGTATTTGGCTCAATACCATCAGGGGTTTGTATGCTGTTTAAGAATCAACCTAATATCACTTCATTCCACAGGCCGTTGACATCTCCCATACAAACTTTTGTTGGCAAGATTTGCTTTTCTAAGCAATCTAAAAACAACAATAAATCGATTAGAGCTTTATTTCAGAGTACCATAACCACGCTACCATATGTTATTTTTTTCTGGAACCGGCTGTCAGATGGTATTATGTGGAACGAAGTTTGGAAACTCCCTAATCAGTTTTTAATTACCAACAAAATTAAAGATATTTCTTATAAATTAATACACAGAATTTATCCTTCTAAAGATTATCTTCAAAGCAAATTCAAATTAGACATTGATACAAGCTGTAGCTTTTGTAAAACTTCCAAGGAATCTACTACACATCTTTTTTGGTTTTGTAACCTTGTACAAGATTTTTGGCAGAGCTTATGTGTTTTTATTTCAGAAAATATATTTAAAGGATTTGTACTGTTTTGGAAATATGTTTTGTTTGGTCTGCACAAAAATCAAAAACAATTCAATTTTGATAACAGATATATGATTAACTTGTTACTTTTAATGGCTAAATTTCATATTCACAAGTCCAAATATTTAGGAAGACATCCCTCTTTCTATGTATTCTCCTTTGAACTTGTACAGTATCTTAACTCTATTAAGAACTCCACTAACCCAAAAGCTATAAAAACTATTGGTGTTTGTGAAAAAATCAAGATCTTTCAATCACTTTGTTCTTTGGCTTGATTAGTTACTTTCCCCCTAGCATGTTTCTATTGTTGCTTTTGAATGCTGTTCTTGTATTTGTTTATCTATGCATACAATTCTTCTGTAAGTACATCACCATTATTATAATACTGCTTAATTCCATTTTGTATTGTACTGATGTTTAAATAAAGATTTTGGGGAAAAAAAAAAAAAAAAAAAAAAAAAAAACCCCGAGAAGGGTCTGGCTGCAGCCACTGTGGAGCTCCATAGTAACCGGATACACGTGACCTCCACACTAACCGGAAACACGTGACCTCCACACTAGCCGTAAACACACATGGATACCATGGAAGTCTTGCAAGTTGATCACAAAGGTTGGTTAAGTCTTTCTTAAATAAATTTGCCGTTAGTGATTTTATAATTCTAGGAATCGTCTAGTTTTCTTACAATGATCATGTTGCCACTTATTTAGCGTTACAATTTATTTTAATGTTTTTTCATCGTGCTCCATGGCAGAGAAACACACAAATATGCTTTTTCCTGGGCCTGGTTTAAGTAAGAGAGCTGGATTAATGGCTTCTGTGGGCGAGAAGAAGCAAAAACCACATTTTGCATTAGAGTATGATTTATTGTTGGCGTCAGAGATGCAAAATAACGAATACTTCAATACTGTACTTAAGTAGAATTTTCTGGTATCTTTACTGCTGTACTTTTTTGTGCCTACTGTATACTTCTTTATACTTCTACTTCTCACATTTTAGCACGCGTATCTGTACTTTGTAATCCATACATTTGTAAATCAGCCCCCCGCGCGCATGCTTTGGACGCAAGATTACTTCAAAATTTTGTACATAAATTATATTTTAGACCCTGTACTTCTTACTTCGACTTGACTAAAAAGTCGAGTCAGTGCTTTCTAAACAGAGGTATCTAAACTGTAGTAAGGAACGTGTGTACTTGTGACACCTTTGGTTAGCGTCAACACTGTAAATTTCGTCACAAACAGATTTATATATTTATCAATACTTCTATTCGTTATTCTTTTCTGTACAGCTTTTTTTATTGCCCAGATTTTAGTTAGCCCCTGTTCAATTGACTGTTATATGTCAATAGAAACATGTCTCACAAATTAAAGTGTCTTGTAAAATATTTGTGGGGTTTTTTTCAAGAATTTTCTTCCCAAATCTATTACATGCCAACTGTAAATTGTTATTTCTGCTAAAACCTTAACTTAAATGTGTATATGGTGTTTATCTGTTTCTCTCTCTGTTTTAGATGCACTTATCAATCTGGAATTCGGGCTTAAAGCCAGAATTGCAGGAATGCAACACGTGTTGCAGAGGACTCTTTCACTGCCCTCTGTGCCCCACTTTCAGCCCAACTGTCAGGGCAAAGATTGAGGAGCATCTAAGTGTGCATATAAAAAAATGCTTTGCCTTTCAAAGGTATGTTTGTATTAAATATACGTTATAGTTATAAATATGCACTTTTTTAAGCACTTCTGCAGTATCTTTGTTGACTTAAAAGTTGCTGTTGATATTGTACAGTTCAGTGCATTCATCTGCAACAAAAATAGTGTTTTTATAAAATATATTTTTATTTACTTTTCACAATTTTTCTTGACATAAGTTTTGTGATCCATACCATTTTGCTTTCATTATTGAGGTTGGCTTGGATGTTTTTGTTAACATGTACAATCTGATTGTTAGACAAATTGATTGCATTCTATACAACTACATTTAAATTACATCTGTTTGTTTGTTTGTTTTTTTCTCTTACAGATAAAATGATATGCCGGTGCAGGCTGCCTTGTAGGACAACAGGACACTTTCACTGCCCTGTCTGTAAGATTACAATCATACGGCGTGGGGATATGGCAAGGCATTTATTGTCTTGTCAGCATTCTTCAATACCAAGTCAGCCACCATTATCAGGACTGCTCCCCGCTGAACTCTCCGAGGAGACCCGTATTCCTCCGGCAGTACTCTTCGAGGAGCCCCGTTTCCCCCCCAAGGTTTTGTCTTCGGTATCTGAACCATTTTCTGAGTCTTTGTTAGAACATTCATTGGCTCTACCCTCTGTGTTCAATAAAACTGCAGCTGATGGAAAGTCCTTGAAAATGACATGCCCTCACTGTGGCCTTACTCTTCATAGCTCTGGCAAGCTATTTGCACACTGGAGAGAGGAAGCCAAAGCTGTGCTTGAAGGACAACACGTGCCCATTTTCAGACTGAAAAAGCACAAGTTCCAGGAAGTCAGTCAAGTCAGTATTCACTTTAAACAGTAGTGTAATTACATGGTTAGTGAAATTTGAATAACTGTTAAAAAACTGTTCTGCAACAGAGAAATAACTATGTTTTCATCCCCATTTGCCTGACACAGGAGCCAGCAGTTGTTGAAGATCTGCGTCCTGCTGTGCAGTGGGTTGTCCAAAATAAGGCACTTTTCTGTGGACATGTAACAATGCCCAAATATCTGTCCTTAAATCAAGGGGACCAGCAGAGGGTCTTAATAGACATGTCAGAGGAAGAAGACACTGGAGCAAGGGACTTGTTCCTCTTTGTTTTTCAGTTTGCAGAGGACATGGAGCTCTTTTTGAAAGCATGTGCTGATGAGCAGGGGCTAAGGGTCAGTGCTATGTTTGACATGTAATGGACAAATGAAGGCACTGGCTGTGTTTGTTTGTTTGTTTAATATGTTGTTGTTGTTGTTTTTTTGTTTTGTTTTTTGCGTAGTACAAAATTCCAATTAAACTTATTTCAAAATGCTGTTCACTTTATTCTGTGTCCATACTTATAATAAAGGATTACAGTGTAACAGCATTAAATGTAAATGTAACAGCATTTTTTTTTAACTTGTAATTTCAAAATAAAAAGCTTATTGTTGATATTAACAGTAAAGAATTGCAATCAATAATATTTTTATACATTTTAAACATTAACACTCTGGGCTCTATCCTGGCCATCTGTGGACACTTCACTTATTCTTTTTTTTGACTACTGCACTGCAGTGGACCAAAAGAATGACACAGGTTTGATCTTAAGGATCTAATAGTTGTGTGTGTTGTGCATGACATTGCCACACAAATATGTATTTGCAAGATAGAGTAGAATAAATTATGACGCATGAAATATTACATAGGCTGCAGTGAATTTCTGTTGATACAGCCTATTGAGCTTTGAGTTTCCCAGTCAAACTTAGCTTTGAAGCACATGCTAAAAACACTTTTACTCTTGTACATTTCATAACAAGACACCATAGCCAAAATATTAACAAAATATATATTATTAAAAAATTCAAAGCTGCAGCACATACAGCAACAAACACCGTTAGTAAATGTGTCCTGGAGTTTATGCAGGTGCAGAAAGTGCTGCTGCTGTAAGTAAGCCTAACAGCTTCCAGATCAATTATTTTTCTGGAAAGATGGTAGGAAGGGCATCACTGCTCATTTCTACAATCTCCCAGATCTTGGAATACAATCCCTTTGTACCATGAAACCACTTCGCAGTACTAGGAGTCCACTAAAACCTATAAAGAGAGTGATCCCGGAAGAAATGGGGCACACACTAGTGACCTCAACAATTGCAAGACAGCCTTTTCCCCGATGCTCAGATACAATTTTGATTTTGATGAAAAGGACTGGTGCTATTTTAAAGAGTCACGTCGGCAAAAGTAGATAAATGTTTTAAGAAATATACATTTTATAGCATTTTGTGAACATACACAAAAAGTGGCCATTTTTGGCAACAAACAAGCTGAGAGAGAGTTTTATATTTTTTGCTCTCCTTGAACAAAAATAATAGTGCATAATAATCAATGTTGATGTTAATCAATTAGATGTCCCAGACACTACTATTAATAATACAGCAGCCCCTCGTTTATCGCTGGTGTTACGTTCTAAAAATAACCCGCGGTAGGTGAAATCCATGAAGTAGCCAACTTTATTTTTTACAATTATTATAGATGTTAAGACTGTAAAACCCCTCACTACTTGCTTTATACACTTTTCTCAGACAGGCATGAACATTTTCACACTTTTCTCTTTTGTTTAAACACTCTTAGAGTTCAAACCTTCGTAGAAACATAAGTCCGGATTATGGAATGAAACCTAAAGGTGCATTTGAGGGTGCAAAACGTTTCGTCGGCATTGTTGTGTTTGTTTGGGAGAAAACTTACAAACATACAGTACAGCACTTCAGAGTTACATTGCTAGCGATCGAAGATTTATGTAAATTCGACAAGCTAAACGCATTCTGTACTGTACAGCAGGAGTCCCCAAGCTTTTTGCACCACAGACCACTTTAATGTCAGACAATATTTTCAAGGAACGACCTTTAAGGTGTCGCGGATAAATACAACAAAAGAATTAAAAAAAAGAAACTGTGGTATTTTGTAAATATAATAATAAACGTGACTTGAGCTGTGCGCCAGCAACAATGACAGTGACATTCTCCTCTCTGCTTCTTAACGCTCTCTGGTCGCTATGGTAACGCGTAAATAGTTCTTTCAAAATAAGACACACAACTACAACCATACATTTCACACCGGAGGATCAACTCTCGCGGAACGGTACCAAAAGACTCACGGACCGGGAGCGGTCCGTGGGCCTATTAGGGACCGCTCCTGTACAGGAGACACTGGACTAGATTGATTGACAATGGTCTACAGCAATCAGAACGCACAACGCGATGTACTGTAAAAAATTAATAAATCAGCGAAACAGCAAGTGTCACTTTTGGCCACGAACAATTTAGGGGATGGTGAATTTTTTTGAACAAACCCAGAGTGTTAAAAAAAAAACCCCACTTAAAACCATTTTTATTTCTCAGCAGCATCAATAGTAACAAAAACGCAATTTAGTTTTCGCTGTCATAGTCGATTTAACTGAAGTTACGTGTTTCCGGTTACTGTGGAGGTCACGTGTTTCCGGTTACTGTGGAGGTCACGTGTTTCCGGTTACTGTGGAGCTCCACAGTGGCTGCAGCCAGGTGCTCTTGTGACTCACCCCCTCCCTCCTGTGCTGAATCATAGACCGAGCGAACGAATCACTCACTCACTAACCCCCTCCCTCCTGGCTCACAGCTTCTTCTTCTTCTTGGTTGGCAACCAATGTTCTTTGCAAGCTCCTTTGACCAATGTTAAGGCGCATTACCGCCCCGTGGCTCACAGCGCAGTGGACATTTAGATGAGAAAATATATATTTGACACACTTAAGGAAAATACAAATAAAATACAAATAAACAAAATAAATGTTTATTAAGCAATTTTGATAAGAAATTGCTTAATTTTAGAAATGTTTTTGCTCTTTGTTCTCTATAAAATAGTTGTTTGTTTTTTTTGTTGTTTTTTTAATCATTCATCTTAGCAGTGGGATTTACATGAAAAGGGAAACAAATTAAGTTTGAGTGAAAACGTAAAATTTTTGCACTCTCTGGTCAACTGACTCAGTGAATCAAATGACTCAAAACACCTGATTCACTTTGGTGAGTGACTCATTAACACTCGATTCAATAAAAAGAATCAAATTTACCATCACTACTGAGCAGCTGAGATGTCCTCACTCAGTCCCACCATGAGGTTTGTTTCTGAAATCACATGGTCTCCAGTTAGCGCTTTTTAAAATTAATGTGGACCAATCAGAGTCACAGATGCTGCTCACAAACAGCATGAACTCTGATATCAGAGCATCGCCTAACTTTGAGGTTAAGTTTTCTGAACCAATGAAAGTGTCAGTGTAAAGAACTGAAAATGCACATTAAATGCCTCAATTATCTTAATAGAAGAAAAAGAAGCTCAATTTTAACAGTTCACCTAAATTTCTTTAGATGATAAAAAAGTATTGCTGTATTAAATGACAGAACTCTGTCCGCACGATTATAAGAAATAAATATTTAAAAGTAAAGAAAATATTCTGGCAGTTCATATCTAAGGCTGTCCTCTAATTATAAAAGTTTTCTTCATACACAGAAAATCTTCTCTTTCTTTCTGTTTTCTTACTGGGGACCAATTTGCAAAAAAAGAAAAGAAAAAAATCTATTATATAAAATTACTGTTTTATTCTTTATTCTTCTGAAAGCTGTGAGTATGTTTAAAGTAACGAGTACTTTGGAGTATTTTGAAGAACAGAAATATTTAAATTTAAAATAAATACATTAAAATACCTCTGGATGTTTTTCTCTCGTGTTATTTGTGGTGTTTAGAGGTAAAGAGAATCTGAGACAGACGCTCACTTTCACCAGTAAGATATGCTTTAGTCTCCATGAGTCCGGTTATTGATTATCTGCAGCTGGACACATCAAATCAGACATAAAGGGAGTCCTCCTGCTCTGTGTGACACTGATGGGATAATCTGTGAGGGTTTTTCTCCTGTCTGTAACGTCTGTCCTCCTCTGGGCCAGAAACCAGCGTTGGCCCTCCATGCTGAAGAAGGTTTCTATCAAAGTCTCCTCATGTCATGGTCCTAGGCCATGGTGGCCCAGTATTCTTAGTTTTCATGTATTTGTGTATTGTCCCTTATTTAGGCCATGCTTCCTGGGTTGCTCTGTTACGTTGTTCCTTATGTGTTTTTCCCCTTGTGACTCTTACCCCCTGTCTGTCCCTCTGTGTATCTGTGAGCCCTCGTCTCTCCTTGTGTTTTATTCCATGTTTTCCCCAGCCCGTTATGTCTGTGTTCTCACCGTGCTCTCTCTCCTCCTGTCTGAACCTCTGTGTACTTCCTGTTTTACTTTGACAGTCTCCCGTCAGTGTTGTGTTCACCCCTGCCCTGTCTCATTACGATTATCTGTGTCAGCTGTGTTCCCCATGTGCTCCCACTTCCCTCGTTTACCCTCTGTGCATTTATGTCCACATCTCCCTCAGTTCAGTGTCGCGTTCTCCCTCATGACTGTGCGCGCCTCTGTGTGTTTCCTATTTAGTCAGTTCCTTAGTACTTCCCAGTTTAGTTTCATGTTATTTTGTATTGCTGTTATCTTTTGTCAGCAATAAAGCTGTATTTTGAGTTCAGTCCTGTTTTCCCGTGAGTTTGCGTTTGGGTCCTATTTCCTGCCTGCCACACAGCCTGATCATGACACCTTAAGCTGTAAAAAGACATTCTTGTTTAATTTTATTCATTTGTAAAAACACAAAATTGTTCCAGTTTATTATAAAAACCTTAATCAGAACTGAAAAATGTGAAACACTCAGATGTTGTTCATATCTGTTTCTTGATCATCATGAATCATTTTAAAGCCTCTGAAGAAGAAACAGAAGAGCAGCTTTTCTAATGAAATGGAGAAATAACTGGTCAGTGTTACAGAGTTCAGTCAGTTTAAATAAGCTGCTAAGCCTCTAACATAGAATTATTTCTCTGTCTGCTCACAGTCTCCTTCTTACATCATTAGACAATAATGATGTCATCATGTATTAAACTGTTTACCAGCTCCTGGTATTTATCAAACCTGTATCTCAAATCTGCTCTGCTTCCTTCACCCACTCTGCTCCTCATCTCCTCCAGTGTCTCGACCTTGTCTTTCTCCGTTCTGATTTATTCTTCTCAAACTTCTTCACATGTTTTATTGTCTTCTGAACTTGTAGGGTGAACTCGCTGTCTTACACACGAGCATCTGCAGAAGACTTGTTGATACAAATTGTGCATTTTCCACTTTTGATTTTCTCACAGTCCCTAGGTTTCTTTGCCTTTTTGCATGGCTTGTGACAGTCCTCCTCACGCTTAGTGCACCAGGTAACTCCATAACGTTAACTCAAATCTGCATACTCAAATATTTTTGTATCTTTGTAGAACTTAGCTTCAGGTCCTGTAGGTTGATTGTTCCCCATGTTCCTTCAGAGCTTCTTGATCCTGTTTGATTTCTGCCTGTGTCCCTCAAGCCAGGTTGATTCTGTCTTTTAGGGTTCGGGTGCTGGCAGTGCACTAAGAAATTTGGAGATCAGTCTATAGTTAACCAAGACAACTGGATCAAGTATTACAGCCAACTTTAATACTAAATTTGATAAATTTATCTGCATTAGCAGGGTTTTAAGCATTAAGTCTTGTTTGATCAGTGTTGTAACTTATGAATGGGACCTGTGCTGGCTCATGTGTTCAAACTGTTATCTATTTAAACAGCTATAACCTGTTACTCTAACGTAAATAACAAAGTCATAATAAAAGTCATCAGTTATACTTTCATGTGCCAGCAGGTTCTTATCAGTCAGTCTGAATTGCTCAACATAATATTATTATTGTAATTTTGACCTCCAGATCAGAGGTCAAATGTGACTTTTATTTTCTTCATGTCAATGACACACACCACACGTGTAAAAATCATAGTTCCCAGGTTAAAAGTCTTTTGTCTGTTTTCTACCAATTAATTAATTAAGACCACATCTGGATCCCCTTCAGTTCGCTTATCAGCCTCGTCTCGGAACAGAGGACGCCATCATCTACCTGCTCAATCGTGTCTACACCCATCTGGACCAGCCGGCGAGCACAGTGAGGGTCATGTTTTTTGAATTTTCCAGTGCTTTCAACACCATCAGGCCGACCCTCCTGGGTGATAAGTTAGCAGCGATGCAGGTGGATGCTTCTCTGGTGTCCTGGATTGTTGATTACCTGACAGGAAGACCACAATATGTACGTCTCCCACAGTGTGTGTCTGACAAGGTGATTAGCAACACAGGGGCACCACAGGGGACTGTCCTCTCCCCCTTCCTCTTCACCCTCTACACCACAGACTTCAGCCACTGCACAGAGACCTGCCATCTTCAGAAGTTTTCTGATGACTCTGCGGTGGTTGGATGCATCAGCAGGGATGATGAGACAGAGTACCGGGCTGTGGTCGACTCCTTTGTCACGTGGTGTGAGCAGAATCATCTGCAGCTCAACGTGGCAAAGACCAAGGAACTGATCGTGGACTTCAGGAAGACCAGGAAACACTTGACCCCTGTTTCAATCCAGGGGGTCAGTGTTGACATTGTGGAGGACTATAAATACCTTGGAGTACACATTGACAATAAACTGGACTGGGCTAAAAACACCACAGCACTTTACAGGAAGGGCCAGAGTCGTCTCTATTTTTTGAGGCGACTGAGGTCCTTCAACATCTGCCAGAAAATGCTGAGGATTTTCTATGAGTCTGTGGTGGCCAGTGCGATCCTCTATGCTGTTGCATGCTGGGGGAGCAGGCTGAGGGTCGCAGATGCCAACAGACTTAATAAACTGATCCGTAAGGCCAGCAATGTTGTGGGGATGGAGCTGGACTCCCTCAAGGTGGTGTCGGAGAGGCGGATGCTGTCCAAGATAAAGACAATGTTGGATAACACCTCCCACCCACTCCATGACATGTTGGTCAGCCACAGGAGCTCGTTCAGTGAGAGACTGAGATTACCGAAAAGCACCACTGAACGACACAGGAAATCATTCCTGCCTGTGGCCATCTCCCTGTACAACGCATCCACTTAACACACTGTTTGCTGCTACAGCTACACATGTTTCTTTTCCAAATATTTATTTACAAGTGACTTATGTATGTATGTATGTATGTATGTATATATATATGTATATATTGTACTATTCTTAGTTAGCGTATTGTCTGTCTTGTCTTAATGTTGGTTTAAAATGGAGCACTGTAACAAAAAATAATTTCCCCCAGGGATCAATAAAGTATTCTGATTCTGATTCTGATAATGATTAAGTTGATGCATTTGGTTTATGTTGTCCTGGTAACCTGGATAAGTGACACAAAGTGGAAGGATGAAAGCAAACATGGTTGAAACACTGATGTCACCTCCAAAATGGACCCAGAATAAAACCAGCCTCACACAGAGAAAAAATATCAATCAGATTATTTCAAAGAATAAATTAAATGTTTTAAATAAATGCTACATTTTAATATGAACTGACTTCACTCAGGAGAAACGAGTATACATCTAGATTAGATATAACTCAAAAATGAAACCAGTTCAGTTTCTAATGCGCCTCAGCTCTAATGTAAGATCATCACATTATGCAGAGAACTCTTTTCTGTATTGTTTAAATCTGAAGCTCCTTCACAGTTCGAGCTCCTTCGGCAGAAAACCAGGAAAACCAGGCAGAATATTGCAAAGTTTTATTTCTCATCCTGTTCCGACTCACGGTTCTGTCCTGTTTCCGTCCAGCAGGTGGCGGCACTGAGCCGAAGCGGAACCTTGCTGAGCGGGCGGAATGTGTTTCCTGCCGGACTTGATTCCTCGTGGCTCCTTCGTGTGTGTTTTCTCTGCGGCTCCTCGCGGTGCCTGCTGTTTACCTGTGTCTCCCTGTCTATTCGGTGCTCTCTTAGGTGTGCTGTTCTCCGGTGAACGGACATGCCGGCCGGCGGCAGCTCTTTGTTCTCCGGTTTCCGGGTCCTGGGACTTTATTCCAACCACGTGCCGCACGCGCTCCGGTACCACTTGAAGCACCGGGAGTCCTATGTGGTGACGGCGGTCGGCCGGAGCTTCCACACGTTCAACGTAAGAACAGCCGCACGTGCTCACACACAGTCTCACACTCAGTGTAAACCTGACTAAGACCGCCTGCAGGACGGGGAAAGGCCGAGACTTTATAACCGCTTATAAACACACACGGGGTTACGGTGGCTTTACTTTAGGTTATGACGTTATGTCCACTAACCGCCCACTTTATTAGGCGCACTTTGCTGGTACCGGGATGGGCCTCCTGCTTTAAAATATTTTGGTTCATGTTGACATGATGTCATCACTCAGCTGCTGCAGATGTGTCATCTGCATCCATGATACAGATGTCTCAGCACGTCCCAAAGGTGCTCTATTGGATTAAGATCCGGTGACTCTGGAGCTTACTAGAGTGCCGTGAATGCACTGGCATGTTCAAGAAACCAGCTTGGTATTAAATGAGCTTCATAACCATGTTCATCAGAAGATGTTGATCCTCATCTGAGCGTCTGAGCTCCCTCTGTTTATACTCATTACTGATCTATGCTCTGATTGGTGGATTGCTGGTAGGTTTTTTAAAGTGCACCTGCAGCCTGAACACATTTTAAGACCCAGGTTTAATCAGGGTGGTTTGTAAAGAGTTATCCTTCAGTGATATGATAATCTTGTTATGACTGAGACATACAAAGAGGATCAGCGATGAAGGTTTTATTGATACCATCAGGAGTATTGTTTAATTTGCGGATTTCTGATCAGTTTCCTGTGTGGAGTCCATCCTGAGCGCCTGTTACTCTGAAAATAACCTGAATGCTGTGGCTGATATCTGTTGATTATTGATGATCTGTATTGGTCTCCTGCAGGTGAACAGGTTGGGGATCGCTGCTGTCAGTGAGTACTTAGATTTTTATTTTATTTTATTTCTCTCTGATTGGCTGCTCTGTTGTGATGTACTGTAATCAAATTGTGATGTTGTTGTCCAGGTAACAGCCTACCAGATGAAATCACCTGTTTGGCAGCCGACAGGATGTTGGTGTTCGCCGCCACCAGACGGCTCATCAGCGCCTTTGCCAGGAACAAAGAGGTACCAAAACTGTAACCAAACATTATCTTTTTTTTTTCTTAATTTTAAATTCTGACTTTTACTTTTTTTTTTTTTTAGTTAAACAAATTATTTAATTTTCAAACATAAAAACAATAAAATATTTATAATGTTTGGTGCTTTTGCTTTTCTGAAATTCAAATTAGAAAACAAAATATTAAATGTTATTTAAATAACTAATTAAAAAATCTGTTTTATTTCTATTTGAATAATTTTTTTCTTTATGGTCAGATAAATTAAAATTAAATAATAAAATTAAATAATAAAAACGAGCAGAAAATAAAAATGAACCAGTAGTTTGCTCTCCGTACAGGTGGTGATGCATTACAACGGTCATGAACAGGAAGTGCGCCTGCTGCTGCCTCTGGGTGATCAGCTGATCTCTGCTGACAGCGGCGGTGATGTCATCGTGTGGGATGTCCAGAGTGGGGGTGAGTCTGAAGTGGTGTGGCTTGCCCTGCACTCACCTGCTGTAGCATACATGTGCTCTTACCCATCATGCCTCACTCTCTCTGCCTCTCAGAGGTGTACCTGCGGCTGCACTTTGACCCATCAACCTTTGACGTATCGGCCATGATGCACCCGAGCACCTACCTGAACAAGGTGCTCCTGGGGAGCTCCCAGGGTGCACTGCAGCTCTGGAACATCAAGACCAGGTAAGGGTGTAGCGCTCGACTCTGAACACTGACAGAAACACATTCAGAAATCCCCCGAGAGTCTGTCTGATTTTAGGTTTCCTTCCATGTCTCTGTGATGGTCACTGTGTAAAACGTGCATACAAACACCAATGACACAACTACCATCAGCATGTTCAAAGGAGCCTCGACTGTCTCAGCTTGTGGGCCTTAGTCTCTTACAAAAGTATCTTCTGCTGCAGCATGCTGTCAAAAATAAATTATTTTAAAATCGTAAAAGTTTTTTATTCTTTTATAAAAAGTGACACACGTACATGTGTTTTAAATAAATATTTAAATTGTTGATGTTAATACTGTAAGCTACATGTGTATCCATATTCCTGCGTCAGTGTTAATGTTAAAGTGATGAGGTGTTAATAAAGTTGTTTGATCCTCAGTAAGCTGCTCTTCACGTTTGCTGGCTGGTCAGCAGGAGTCACAGTTCTGCAGCAGGTCAGGAACTTCACAGACTTTTATTGTTGGAAGTAAATACACACCTGATTCTTTTATTTTGAAAGATTTGTAAATGAACACTTAACTTTCCAGAGTCCTGCGGTGGATGTGGTTGGTGTTGGCACCGCAACAGGTCGCATCATTATTCACAACATCCGACTGGACGAGACATTGATGAGCTTCACACAGGACTGGGGACCAATCACATCGCTCTCTTTCAGAACAGGTACACGTGATGATGTCATGCCCGTGGCGCTCGCTGCCATTGGCTCCGTCTCTCTTCACGTATTCACCGTATCTTTACCTCTGTCTGTCAGACGGCCCTCCCATTGTGGCGTCCGGCAGTCCTCAGGGCCACATTGCATTCTGGGATTTAGAACGTCACCAGCTCGTCACTCAGCACAGACACGCCCACAGAACGTCCATCGCCGGGGCAACGTTCCTGCAAGGAGAGCCGATATTGGTTACCAACGGCGCCGACAACGCCATCAAGGTAAAAAACAAAACAAGCGAGAGAGATTTATGAAAACCCTTTGATAACTTTCTAATGTTTAACTTTATTTTTAAATATTAAAGAAAATTTTAAAAAACACAATCCCACTAACAAACAACAAAAACCACGACAGCAAATAAAATTAAAACAGCTAAAAGTGTAAAAACAAAATAGAATATGAAACTACAAGAATAAACAGGGTTTGTACGGGTGCTTGAAATCCTTGAAAATGCTTGCATTTCAGATGTGGTGCTTAAAAGTGCTTGAAAGTGTAACTGTATTTCATTCACCACAAACAACTATCTGATTGAATAGTTTTCTTATTAGATAGAGAAATAAAATGAGTCGCAAAATGTAAAAGCAAAATTTCCCCGCCTGGGCTGCCTTGCATCTGTTTCAACGTGTGACCCCGCCCCTCCCTCGGTCAGTCGAGGATGAGTGCGCTAACACACCTGCAGGTTGCTGTTTTAATGAGTGTTTGATGGAAAACGACAGTCGCATGATAGGTGAGTTCTAGTAAATAATTTTCCAGTATGCGTACGTTACACACGCTATTTTAATGATAATAATAATAATAATAATGGATTGGATTTATATAGCGCTTTTCTAGGCACCCAAAGCGCTTTACAATACCACTATTCATTCACTCTCACATTCATACACTGGTGGAGGCAAGCTACAGTTGTAGCCACAGCCTGGGGCAGACTGACAGAAGCGAGGCTGCCATATCGCGCCATCGGCCCCTCTGGCCAACACCAGTAGGCAAGTAGGGTAAAGTGTCTTGCCCAAGGACACAACGACCAGGACAGAGAGCACGGGGATCGAACCGGCGACCTTCCGGTTACAGATGCGATTCCCAACCCCCTGAGCCACGGTCGCCCCATTTTTTAAAATTATGATTATTATTTTGCTATCAAACTCACTGGAGAAATGATTGAAATGAACTGAGTGTGATGCAGTATGGCAGCGCTATTATGGAATATGCTGTGAACTTAGCTAACGTTAGTTAGCAGTGTTAATTTACTCAAGTGAAAGCTTTAAACATTAGCCCGATGCATAACTAGCTAACTTAAGGCTTTCTGATCAACCCTCTGGGGTCGACGGACCCAGAGTCTCCATTTCAACTTGGGTCGAACATGCGGACTTCAAACTATATACCAGTGTTTAAACTGTGTTGATAGGCCACGTAAAACCGATGTGTTTTGAATAAAACAGTGGCGTTTACTCTGGGAGGAAACGGTATAAACGGCGTTTTCTATGGAGAGTGCTAGCAAACACGCTTTGCTCGTGAGTGAAAAAAGAAAAAACACTTCTTCCCTATTGGTGGAAAAATGTACCATGTCGACCAATCAAAAAATGATATGGCAACATGTGGCATCTGGTTGTTTGGGAAGAGGGGGAAGTGAGAGAGCACGAGTGAGCAAAAAAGAGAGAGAGAGTTTTGATACGTGAGAGATTTGTGATGTTTTCCGTGTTTGGAGTCTCAAGTTAGTGTGTTGTCTTGTGTAGTTAGTGTGTAGTTGTTGTTTTGTTTTGTGTGTCAGTTCTACTAGTGAACGTCACAGTTGCTGCCTTAAAGCAACCAAAGGCAGATTGCAGTGTAAACGCTGAGTGACACACCTGCTGTCAGACCTGCAGGTTTGCCCTGTGCTGTTCTCATCTGTGTTATAGTGACACACGCTATTTTTTGGAGTTGCATAAATAATTTGTGTGCCTTCTTATTTGATGCAGAGCACCTGAGTGTTCTGTAAATAGTTATAATGGTTATATGAATAACGTCTGAGCCTTGGCTGCGTTTTTAGGTAAATAGTACCATATGACATTGTTTGCAAAACTTGTGCATATTTTTAAAAAATGTACAATTTCAATTTGCATTA
Organism: Diplotaxodon limnothrissa; assembly: GCF_057381915.1. Taxonomy (NCBI): domain Eukaryota; kingdom Metazoa; phylum Chordata; class Actinopteri; order Cichliformes; family Cichlidae; genus Diplotaxodon; species Diplotaxodon limnothrissa. Next base: position 30,974,783 of record NC_140602.1, on the reverse strand, counting down.
CAAGTTATGAAAATGATTCCTTAAACATGCCTGTGGTTTTTACAGTCAAAAATATCACTTTCTACTCGTATTTTAAATTATGTCTGAATTTAGATAAATTGTGCTGACACATTATGTCAAAATGAATAAATAACAGATTGGCAGGATAAACAGTTTTTAAAGGTGAAATATAGAGGCCAAATCAAAATAGTCAGAAACGGCCAATGGACCCCAGGGGGTTAAAGGCTAAAAGCAAAGTTGTCACCAAGTACTGTTTATATTTGTGTGTATTGCTGCAGCTTTTTTGAGTATTAACTTGGTGCCTTTGGGTGAAATAATGGTAAAATGACCGATCCATATGGTCACAAAGAATAGCCACTTGTTTCTGTGCTACCAAAGTTCCCCGGCTTTCATTCAAAATTTGTTTATCGTCAGCACCGACACATTAAACTACTTAAACATTATAAATGTCTGCAAGCTCACACTGAGGCCTGTGGGGCACTATCAGCCACTGAGACAGTACACACATTTATGTGTTTTTGTATATGAATATTTCATACTTTAAGGCTGCCTGTTTATTTAAGGGAGATACAAAATACATTGGAACTGTACATAATAATATCATGGATGATAAATTAAATAGATTTTAAGTAGATGCTTGTGCATTCTTAAAGTCTGATATGTTGAATTGAACTATGTTTGTTCAAAGCCTCCCAGTCAGTGCTGTTCTCCATGCCTGTCTGACTGTACATGATGTTATTAGCACAAATTCATCATGATCATGATTCATGATCATTTAGGACTTCAGCATTAATACAGACAGCAATGTAGTTAGCAATAAAACAGTTTTATTGGGAATTAACTTAAAAAACAAACAAACATCTGTCTCCTATTTTCTGTCACACAGGAAAGAAGCATCAATATCTGATGAGAAGACTTATTTATTTCTTTTTGGGGGTTTTTTCAACAGGAGAAGAACATCTCAAACAAGCTGATTCGTTCACATTTTCACATCTTAATTTTTAAGTGAAATGTGCATTTTGAGTTTATACACTATGTGTATAAGGCGACCGTTTCCTTTTGCAGTATTTTTGTGTGGTGCTTTTTTACTATCTCTTAACAAAAGGTGAACAAAGGTGTTTAAGTTCACCCTGATTTGTTTTAATTTTCACATGGTCTTACTGAGGTGATGCGAGTTGTTTTTTTGTTTTTTGTTTTTTTTGGGGGTTTTTTTACGGGGGGTGGGGGGATGTGCTTAAAAAGCTTGAAAAGGGACGTTGAAAGTAGGGCTGCTCGATTATGGCAAAAATGATAATCACGATTATTTTCACTGAAATTGAGATCTCGATTATTTGATGATATTTATTTAACAATAACAATGTATTGAATAATGACTTTAAAAAATAATATAAAATAGTGTGCAAATACTGATAACAGTGCAAATGTTTGCAATATAAAACATAAATGAAAAATGTAAACATCTATGTTTAGTGAACTTTGCAGTGTTGCTCTGTGGTGCAGCTACGACACTGTAGCAAAGTTTACACACTGTGTGTACTTGATCCACGTCTGACTCCGCGAACCCATAATGTTTCCACACCACTGAAGTTTTTTTACCTCTCTTTTCAACCAGCGGCAGTCACTCTCCTCTCCAAATAACTTCTGCTTAGCTTTCTGAGCTTCCCTCGGGTCCTCTTAATTGTTGTGACACGTGTTCGAAACGCAGAGAGGTGCACTCGATTTGCCACACGGAGCAGCGCGAGAGTAAAGCACGAGGGAGGGGCTAATAATCGGCTCAGTCACTTTTAATGATCGTTGAAAGCCCAGATCGTAATTTAGATTAAAATTCGATTGAGCAGCCCTAGTTGAAAGTGCTTAAAAAGTGCTTGAATTTGATCCTGAAAAAGGCGCATGAACCCTGAATAAAGTGATTCCATTTAAAAACAACAAAAATACAACTTTTAAAATTAACTACATATAACTAAATAATAACTAAATCTAACTAAAATCAGAGACTACGATGAATAACCCTCTGGGGTCCAGGGTATAATTGGCCAATTTTGGCTACTTTTCATTTTCTCTCCATATTTCACCTTTAAAAACTGTTCATCTTGCCTTGTTTGGTATCAGTTGGTATCAGATTGTAGAGTTATTTTTTCATTTTGACATACTGTATTAACACAGTTGATCTAAATTGAGACAAAAAACATAAAATCCGAGTAGAAAAAAGTTATAATTTTTACTGTAAAAGCCACAAACATGTTTAACTTGAAATGCAAATACAAACTGTACATTGCACAAGTTTTGCAAACAACAAAGTTATATAGTACTATTTAACTAAAAATGCAGCCAAGGCCTCAGGTGTTTTTTTTTTTGTTTGTTTGTTTGTTTGTTTGTTTTTAAATAACCATTTAAAACTATTTAAGGAACAATCAGGTGTTTTGCATCAAATAAGAAGGGACACAAATTGTTTACTCCAAAAGATAGTTTCTGTCCACTATAAGACCGAGGAGAACACCACAGGCATAAACCCTGCAGGTCTGACAGCAGGAGGTGGATCAGCCCTCCTGTTTTTTAGCTGGAGACAGAGTTAACAATACATTCTGCCTTTGGTGGCTTTTTTGCAACAACTGTGACATTGAGCAGTATAACTGACACAAAAAACAAAACAATGACTACACTACACACTAACTACAGCCTCCAAACACGCTAAATGTCACAAATCTCTCACGTATCAAAACTCGCTCTCTCTTTCTTTCGCTCTCTCTCTCTCTCGCCGGTGTCGCTCCTAAAACTTCCCCCTCTTCCTAAACAACCAAATGTCACATGTTGCCATAGAATTTTTTTGATTGGTTGACATGGTAAACTTTAACACCAATAGACAGGGAAGGGGTGTTTTTTCTTTTTTTACTCCCAAGCGGAGAGTGTTTGCTAACGCTGTCCATAGAAAACACTGTTTTTACCATTTCTTCCCGCTGTAAACACCACTGTTTGAAAAAAACATTGCTTTTATTTTTTATGATAACTCTAGTTTTATGTGGCCTATCAACATGATTTAAAAACTGGTATATAGTTTGAAGTCTGTGCATTCGACACAAGCTGAAACTGAGACTCTGAGTCACTGCATCTTGACCAGAGGGTTAAAACCAGAGATCAATAAACAAAAAAAGAAGTATAAACAAGAACTGCAGTAATAATAAAAACAAAGCAAAAAAAAAACTCCCAACAAAAGTCAGACATTGAGGAAAATATAAAAAATAACTTATATTATAAAGAAAATAATGAAAAGCAACATTCTCAATTAAATAATTACAACAAAATATAAAACAGTAGAAAACCTTTTCCCCCCTCAGGTGTGGATTTTTGATCAGGAAGGAGGCGGAGCCAGACTGTTGAGGATCCGTCAGGGACACAGCGCCCCGCCCACCACCATTCATCACCATGGCAATGACGGAAAAAACATCCTAAGTGCAGGTAAGATCAGATGATAGTATACATATTTCTTTATTTATTGTGCCATTTTTATTTTTTCTGTGTCCTCCTGTTTTGAACCCGCTGTTTATATTTTCTGATATTTTTTTAACTTCTTTATATTTATGTTTTGTGTTGCTTTTGCCCGCCCTGCAGGTCAGGATGGGACACTGCAGTCTTTCTCCACCGTCCACGAGCGCTTCAACAAGAACCTGGGTCATGGTAAGCTCAGCCCTCCCATCAGACTCTGTTCAAAAAATGTGACATTTTAGAGTCGCTTTCTCAGACTCAGTGTGTCTGTCGGCAGCCTCTCGATAACAATAACACAAAAATTATGACACAGAAAACTGAACTCTTACTGTTCGACCTATTTCCTTTATTGGCTAAGAACATCCTCCTGACTTCACCCACTGCAGTTTCATGTTGGACACTAAATGCTGCTGCTTTAATAAAAATCTTCTTTTTTTTAATTGAGTATGGTTTATATTTATTTCTTTTAGGCTCTGTTAATAAAAAAAAGGAAAAGAAGAAGAAGAAAGGACTGACGTATGAGGAACTGCGACTTCCTGCCATCACAGCGTTCTCCTCCTGTGAGCACTATGACAAGCTGTGCAGAAGTCCATACAGAAAACGTTCCATTAAAGCTGACACTGTCCTTTTTCTGTTCACAGCTGTCACTCGTCAGTCAGACTGGGACGGCATCGTCGCATGTCATCGTGATCGCCTAGCAACAACCACATGGAACTACCAGAGGTGCACGATGGGAGCGCACCATCTGCAACCACCAGGCTCACGGAGGGGTGCCATTGCTACGGTAATAGCATCTTTAAACCTGTGTTTCTCTAAGCTCCTCTCCTGGATGGCTCTGAGGGTCACATGACTTCCTGTTTCTGCTCCCAGGCTGTTGACATCACTTCCTGTGGTAACTTTGTTGTAATTGGGTCATCTTGTGGCCGCGTGGACGTCTACAACCTGCAGTCCGGACTGCATCGGGGTTGCTACGGTGACGATGAGAAAGGTGTGTTCACCTTTTTCCTGTGATTGCAGCACTGTCTCATTTTATTAACCCAAAGCCCCCGGTAACTGCAGTTTAATCTGTCATGCTATCGAGCCTTTTATGCAAATATGAACATGTATACACAGAAATCTTAGAATCTCAGCTAAATGCTCATATAAATCATTTCTACAACTACCAAACACAGCGAAAACAAGCGATGATTAAAAGAGCAGTTGCGTATTTGCTAAAAAGTCCACTAAGCACAAACAATGGAGCCCCAAACCAACCCCACTTCATGTAACACTGTAAACAATGGCTTGTTAGCTCTCAGAGACCTCGTCAATAATTGCACAACGCCTGAATAGTGCTGTCATTTTGCACTTTTTGGCTTCAGAAGCATAAATCTTTGCACAGAAGATGTTTATATGTTGATTAATGATTTTCTGGATTAAAATGTGAACTTGGGTGTCATTTTCGAGCAGGAAGCTCAGAAATTCCTGTAGTAACAGGTTAACCCCTGTGTCTTGCTCCTCCAGCTCACAATGGTGTGGTGCGAGGCATCGCCACGGATACCCTGAACCAGCTGACCCTTACCACAGGCTCTGATTGGCTGCTGAAATTCTGGCGCTTCAAATCGAAGAAGCTGGAAGAAGAGATGAAACTAAATGCTGCGCCGGCTAGCATGAAGCTACACAGGGAAAGGTAGCTAGGAGCTAGCATGATGCTAATAAACTGCATGATTAGCTGCAGTGAATGCTAACAATTAGCATTCCCTAACACTGCTCACTCTGTTTCTCTGTTAGTGGGATGCTAGCATTAGCACTGGATGACTTCACTCTGGTGGTTGTCGACATAGAAACCAGAAGAGTCGTTAGGAAATTTGCAGGTCACCACGGCAACATCAACGACATGGTGGGTTGGATGAAGGTGTTAGCATACATACACTACGTCACACAGTATGCTAACAGGAAGCTAAATGTTTTTATTCCTCAGACATTCAGCCCTGATGGCCGATGGCTGGTTACTGTGGCAATGGACTGTACCATCCGTGCCTGGGACCTCCCCTCTGGAAGGTAAGACTGAAAATTTTAATGAGTGACTGGGACAACTAATCAGAGACATTAGCTGATCATCAGATCCATCATTTTCTTCTATCCTCAGTCTAGTCGACTGTTTCCTGGTTGCCACGGCGCCAGTGAGTGTGTCCTTGTCCCCGACAGGTGACTTCCTCGCAACAACTCACGTTGACAGTCTGGGCCTCTACCTCTGGTATGAACTAATCACAATGCAGCCTTTGCTACAGCAACCAATCAGGGGCTTTTTTTCTTATTCACAATTGGTCATATGAAAGTCCATTATCAGCCAGTCACAGTGCAGTTGTCCTCCTTTAGGACCAATAAGAGCCTGTGTGGGCCTGTGGGGCTCCGCCCCCTCCCAGCTGACTACCAACCAGTTGTGGAGACTTTACCGGGCGTCACGGTGGAGGAGACAGAACAGGAGGTGAATTCTGAGGAGGAGGAGGAGGATGTCTATCAGTCAGCTGAACAACTGGGGGCGGAGCTTGTAACTTTGTCTCTGCTGCCAGAGTCTCGGTGGAAGAGTCTGCTGCACCTCGATGAAATCAAGGTGAGGAACTGTCATTTTATTAGGAACACTGTGAGCAGCTGTGGTCCTTGATTTCAAAATCATTTTAGTGGGGAGGACAAAATATAAGAACCAGTGATAGCAGTTAAAACGTGAAGTGAAATGATCACTTTTTCACTTGGGTTGTTGCCAAAAATAAAAACAACATCATAATCCTGTGAAAAAGGAACAAACCTGACTGTGATTGATTCCCAGTCCCATCTTTGTATTTATTAAATCAAATATTTATGTTTTGTTTTTTTCATGTTCAGTCTGCTTCTTTTTAAAACCTCCCTGCAGCACATACTGTTGATTCTTCCACATACCAGCTTCATGATGAGTCAGCTCATGAACAGATTAATTCTTTACATGATCACAAATCAGCTGATGGTCTCTAAGGATTGAGTACTGATCATGTAACAACCTCTCACCTGTGTGATTTGGTGTTTGTAGAAAAGGAATAAACCCGTGGCGGCCCCTGCTGCTCCAGCTGCTGCTCCCTTCTTCCTGCCGACAGTTCCCGGACTCACGCCTCGATTTGCGATGCAAACACAAACCGAGCACGAAACACAGGTAACATATGCCTGGGACCCGCTCACATCGGGACCCGAGTATGTTTTAGTCCAAACTGAGGATGTGCACTTTAATCATGCGTAAATAAAGTCGTGTTTCCTGTGTCTCAGTCTAAGGTGCTGAACTGGGGCGTGCTCTCTCAGAGGTCAGAGTTCATCTGCACTCTGGAGTCAGCTCTGACCACGGGATCATGTGAGTTGGGACAGGATTGGCTCACCTTCATGCTTTTATTTTTTAATACTAAAATCTAAAGCTGGTATTTAATCGGAATTTCAAAATAAAAGCTGCTTACTGAGCTGACAGAAAAACAAAATTAACGATAAAGAAAGAAAACAGCTTAATTTTTTTATACCTGAGGATAGTCTGAAATGACAGCAACTGAATCAATTATCCAGTGATTGATTAAGACGTTTTTGTGGTCTTTAGTCCATATCTGATATTGTCCGTAACATTATACTTTTGTATTTTATCAGAGTATAAATAGATGGTTTTCATCAAAGTTTGAAACACAAACCTGAGTTCTGATCAGAGATCAATACTCTCTCTGCAGTTGATCAGCCGCTGCGTCTCCTGAAGGATTGTGGGCCAGCGGCGCTCTCTGTTGAGCTCAACTCTCTGGCTCCAGAGGGGGGTGGAGCCAGAGAGCTCCTGCTAGTGTTCATTCAGATGATTGACAGCATGTTGGCCAGTGGGCGGGACTTTGACCTGGCCCACGCTTACCTGGCGCTCTTCCTAAAGGTTAGCCAATCAGAACACACTCGTCAACTGTGCCATCTTTTATTGTGGAAGTCTCTTCACGATTTCCTGCTAACTTTTTTTGTTTTGTTTTTTTTAGCTCCATCTTCGCTCTTTATCACAGGACGCCACCGCCATGGAAGCTTTGAACCACCTCTTGTCCCGGTTGGAGAAAGGTTGGGCGGAGCTACAAGCATCATTTGACCAATCGTTATGTCTGCTTTCATACGCAAAGAGTGCCCTGCTGTGACACACATACATACACTTTTTGTATTCTAATAAATTTGTTTTGGATTCTTCTTCTGTGTTTTTATTTCAACCATTCAATGAATCTTCTTAATGAAAGATTTCAGTGCTGATGTGCTTTTCTTCATCACTTTCCTAATGCATGATCTCAATGGCAACATCTCAATCTAAAGGAGAATAAATGAGAGGTTTGGTGTTTGAACTACACAGTGGATGTCTGCCTTATAAAAACTACAATATCCAGAAATTGGACTACAAAATGCATACTTTACTTCACTCAAATGTTTTTACTGAGATGTTTGAGCAGTTTTTATAAACGTGACATTCAGAGTTCAGTTGTGGGTTCATCAGCCTTTCAGGAAATAAAAAAACACCATTAATGAACATCTTTGTGATCTGAGTCTGTCTCATGAACATTTCTGTGGATTATGGGATGGTATCATCTCCTATTGCAAATAGTATGTAATAATAGAATAAAATAAAAATGGTAAATGGCCTGTATTTGTATAGCGCTTTACTTAGTCCCTAAGGACCCCAAAGCGCTTTACACATCCAGTCATCCACCCATTCACACACTGGTGATGGCAAGCTACATTGTAGCCACAGCTGCCCTCGGGCGCACTGACAGAGGCGAGGCTGCTGGACACTGGCGCCACCGGGCCCTCTGACCACCACCAGTAGGCAACGGGTCAAGTGTCTTGCCCAAGGACACAACGACTGAGACTGTTGGAGCCGGGGCTCGAACCGGCAACCTTCCAATTACAAGATAAACTGCCAACTCTTGAGCCACGATCGCAACAGCAGCAGCAAAAAACAAACAAACACATATACATACAGAACAGGACATAAAATTTTTACATATTTACACAATCTGCACTTTTTGTGTATTGTACCTCTGCATTAAAAAGTGACATGTAACTTCCAATAAGTTATATATATAAACTGAGAAAAGTAATGTGCAATAAAGGGAGAATAGAAGCTGCTTATGTCAGAATTTAGGATTTGAGCATCTCTGATTGAGGCTGCAGAGACTTTGAACCTCAGTTGCTCCACCCGAGAAGTGGAAGTGGCCAAGGATGTGACACCTGCTCTTCTTGTCTAGCTTTTGCTCCTTCTGATAAGCATGTTTTTTTTTAAATGATTCCCGTTCATGCGCACATTTACCATCACGCATACATGACAGGCACCACTGACACCCGACACTTTCACACGTGAAGTACAGTTTCTTTAAACAAAATGTGTTTTCAGGTAAAGAAGGAAATCTTTTCATAGTAGTGTCAGGAACAGTGGATGAATAAACCCCTTTGAGTCTCCGCCGTGTACAAACAGAGCATGTGTCTGTATTATCAAGGACATATTTACACACATTTGAGAAGCAGTTCTACCCACCAATATTTGTATGGGAGAGTGAAAACATTCTACATTAAGAGCTCGTTCAGTCCTTTTCTGTGTAAATGCCATTATTGTTCTGGGACTGAGGGATGTTCTGATGGAGGAGTGTTGAATTTTTAAAATCCCAGATTGAAATGCTGTTGTCAGCTGTGATGCTGTAGTTGGTTAACGTTACAGCGTAGTCGCTTAAATCTGAACTATAGTGTGATAAATATTTAACTTGAGTGACAGTTACAGTCACCAGGAGCTGTTCCATAAACATGTTTTCAGACCAATGAAGATGTTTTCTGTGTGTGATGGTAATATTGTTCCATATCAAACATCTGGGAGGAGAACAGCTGTGCTGGTGCAGAACACCAAAGAAAAACATCTGCACACATTGGCATTTCTGGGTAGAGTCACAGGAGTCGCCCCCTGCTGAACACTATTTTCACACATTGGGAACATAAAAAGTTTTTTACATTAGAAAAGTTTCCCGATGAACACAGAAATGTTTTAATTATTCAACAGGTTCCCAACAATCAGAGAACACCTCTGAACAATGAAACGAGCATAAAACAGAGCCACCTTTGTTTTTCTTTCAGAACGTATTAAACAAAGAATGTTACTGAACAAAGATCTGTTCCCAATGTGAGCAGGTGACAATAGCAGGTGAAAAAAGTCAAATATAAGAGGGCCACCTTTACACCACGTGACTCAACGGAAGTGACGTCGTGCTGAGTAAGCTCAACCAAGCAGGAAGGAAAACAAACGGCAGTGCGCAGGCGCAGCAGCAGAAGCAGGCTGGTCTGACTCTGCCAAAAGTCCGAACTTTATTTTTGTTCGATTTTAAGAAACTTTTAATTTATTTATTGTTTTTTATTCGGTTCGTTCTCGCGGGAGGCTGAGGTCACGCAGTGTCGTCATTGCGCACGTAAACTGCGGCACGAGACGCAGTGAGAGCGCGAGACCCGCCAGCGTTTGTACCACCCGGAAGTAAGGAAGGAAAAGTCTGAGTGGAAGTTAGTAAAGTTTGATGAATTTTCTGTCGGAGGTTCTTAGACCTGCAGCGGAAAGCATCAGGTGAGCCGGCAGGTGAAAATATTCTAAATTATTTCTATTGGTCAGTTTTACTGCTGCGTGACAAGTTTGACTTAAAGAGCAGCTGTTTGGTCTCCGGAGAGCTGACGGGCAGATTTTACCGCAGGAAACGTGAGCAGGAAAATTGTGAAACATCCACAGAAACCCTGGAGACTTGCGCAGTTTATCCGAGCTCGGAAACTCACCTGTTCATCACGTGCTCACCTTTTAATGTCCCACAGAGGGAATGACACTCTGCTGCTGTACACGAGACACGAGGACAGGACATAAAACCAGTTAACACATCAAATAATACAACATAAAACACATGGGAAACCTCAGAGTTTAGACAAATAATGTAAACCTAAAGAAAAAACACACACTTAAACAAACGTAACTTTATGGGTCATGCTCTGTGAGCGCTTCAATACTGTGCTTTCTCCTTCATGTGCACTAAAAAGTGAAAAGTCTGCACATATTAAATTTCTTCAAACGCGCCTTTAAACTCGGAGTTTGGAGCCAGAGGATGTTCTCCAGATGTGCGTCACGTGATGCTTCGTTTCCTGTTCGCTAGTAAAGTTTTTGGCAGGAAATTTGTGCTTTTTTAAATGAATCATCTTACAGAAAACACAGAAACCAGACAGCAGCTGACAACATAAAGACTAAATATAACACAGCGAGTCTCACATTTAACTCTTTCCTCCTGAAAGTGTGCTAGGAGGAACCATTGAAGCTTTTTTCTGAACCATCACATTTCAGAACAAAATGACTGGATGTGTACAAGCTACTCTGGGGCGTACAGAGGAGGGCGTCAGATGTTGACTTTATGGGAGAAAAGCTTAAAAACTTTCAAACAGCCGGGTAAACGGTCTGTAATGTGCTGTAACTCACTCTCTGCTTTGGAGTGCACAGCTGGATCCTAGAGGAGGACTTCTGAGAGTCCGGCCTGTTTTTCCTGCACTGTGATTAATGATAATATTTTGATGTAAATGTTTTTATCTGTGTAAAGGAAAATTCAAATGTCAGACAGCAGGTTGTACTTTATATTTAAAGCAGAGATTCTGCGTCATTTACTAATGATTATTAATAAGGTTTCAGTTCATTTTCTGCCTGCTCAGACTCTCTCTGCTCTCCTCTGCATGTTTTCTTTTAAATGTGTAAAGAGTTAAACTTAATCAGATGATTTTATTTAATTTAAGTTAAGTTGAGTTTTTACCTCGGTTAAATTTCTTTATTACACTCTGGACTTTATCATCATCATCATCATTACTGTTTACAGCACAGTTTGTAGAACTAGTAGCAACTTCATGAAGAAAAGTTCCAAGTGTGCAAAAAATGAGTGTGTGTGTTTTTTCTTGTTAATAATATCAGCAGCAGTGCAGTAACCCTCCTGAACTCTATTAATGTCTAAAAACTTAGCTCTGAGGGAGGAGTCAGGCTAACCTGCTGGTTTTGAGACTGAAAACTTTGCTTTTATGGAAATGACTGATCTTCCTGGACTGAGCAGTGACACAGAAATGAAAAACAGGTTCAGGAAAAGTGGGAAAAAAAAAAAAAAAAGTTATTTCAGCAGAAACTCTGAGTTCACTGTCCTCAGGAAGGAAAGTGCTCACATCTGCACGGACAGATGGAAACATCCAGATCTCTGAAGGTCTCCGATATTTAAAAGCCCCAGCATGTTTGAAACTGAGTTTTCTTAGATCTTCTGATCATATCTTTTATTTCTTTAAAGATCCCCCCCCCCCTTTTTTTTTTTAAAGGGAAAGACTATGAAATTCATCCTGCAACATGACTGACTTCCTGTTGTATGTTATGCAAAGCAGAGGACAAGTAAAGCGAGTCAGGAGAATTGCACAGAATTCATTAACAAGTCAAAAATCGCCTCTGTGAGCTGAGCCGCTCCGTTTGATCCATGGAGGCAGCGTCACTTCCAGACTAAGAAATCATGACTGAGTGTTTTCAGATGCTATCTCGTAGCCTTAGATCTGAACACCTGCAGCTTTCATGTGATTGGTCCTTTTCTTCTTTGTATTTGTGGCCATAAACGCTTTAATTATCAGCTGATAGTCTGTCATCAGTGTCAGCCAGTCAGGAAGTATTCAGCCCTCCCGCAGGAAGAGGTCACGCCAGGTGAAGCGACTGCTTTAACCTCCAGATCTACAGAAGAACAAAAACAGGAACCATGTGTTAGACTGCCAGGTCAGCCTGGGGTTCACCTGTCAGGTGTCCTACCTGTCGGGCAGACCCTGTCCATCTGTTGTGGTCCCATTGGTCACAGGGTCTGTGGAGTCTTTAAAGAGGTCAGACAGTGCATTAACACATCAAGCCTAAAAGTAGTCTGATTACTCTGCGGCACTAACATAGAGATGATCGTAAACTTCTGGGCCGATGCAGGCGGTTAGAAGATCAGTAATTTATTTTTAGTTTGTTTATTTTAGTCCCTCTGAACTCTTGAGCAGTGAAACATTGCAGAAATAAGTCCTTCAGCTCTCTGAACATTTAACCGGTGCAGCTGTGAGAGCAGACAGCTGCTGGGCACTGATAAGAAAACATCAGTCAATAATTCTGATATCAGCTCTGAAATATTTACTTTGACAAACGGACTCTGAGGTTCAAAGTCTCCACAGTCTGTTTGTGCTGACCTGACTTTAAACTGTGTTTCCTGCTCAGAACGAGCCTCGACTGCACCGCTAAGCATGAACGATCAACCTGTTGTTTTATCAGTGAAATTAAATTAAATAATTTTATTTGGTCATTTTTAATACATTTCCAGCATCGAGCTCATGAGCCTGATTATTTTTGCACATGCACATTATAAAATAAGTGTAATGTATAAAAATTATTACATGACATACAACTTACAGTTTTCCTAAAAATCAAAGCAGAAATTATTGGAAAAAAAAAAGTTAACTGATAGAAAATGTGTTTCTTTGTTGTCATAGCGATGAAGAGGAGTCGGATGTTGGCGGTTCTGGTGGGCGGAATCTTCTGCGTGGCTGTGATGTCACTGTACCGCATGCTGGACCTCATGCAGGGGTCAATGGAGTCTAAGCGATATGGGGAGCCACCTGGTGGACAGGTGGATGAGGTGCGTCCATAAGAGTTTTAATTTTTTTCACAATAAGAGCCTGTGGATTTTCAAAATAGTGTCATTTGTGAGAAAGAAAATTTAAACTCTTTTTTCACATTAACTTAAATTTTCTTTTTAGCTGTGATTCTTATCATTATTCATAATAATAATAATAAAAATAAAATTGGCCCATAACAACAACAACAACAAAAACAATAATAATAATAATAATAATAATAAGTGGTAGTGGTAACTTTTAAAATTATATAAATATTTCATTACCAAGGAAAGAGAAACGAATTCAAACTAATTATAAAAATTGAACCAATCAGATCTCTGGGGTTTTTTAGGATTTGGCCCACCTCCAGCAGAAGATTGACGGGTTGGAGCGTCTCCTTAGCGACAACAACCGATTGGTTGCCATGCTCCGTGACACTCTGCTCCAAAGCAAAGCATCAGCGTGGAAAAGAGCCAACAACAGTATAGACTCCGCCCTTGACAGGAGGGGTGAGGCTCTTCCTGGCTGCCGATTGGCTAAAGAGATGAAGGATGGAGTGGACGGAGTTCAGGTCTGCAAAATTTTACATTTATATTTTGTTCTGTCTCAACTTTAGAAGATTTAACTGACAACATTTACTCAAGTTTTGCAGTTTTTAATTTTTTATTACTTTTTATTTAAAGATGCTGATATCAACACTTTATCAAACGGGAACCAGCAGTTTAACGTGTGACTAACATGGTGTTGGCATGGATCGGCTGTAATGTCAAATGAATCAAACACTTATTTAAGATAAAATTTATTGATCTTAAAAGTATTTGACCCTGAACACAGGCAGATATGGTTAGCATGTTTAGCATGTAGCTGCTAAATAAAAAAAAAAGTAAATCAATGATGTTCAGCATCCAAACACAGGCTCAGGGAATCTTTCAGAACACACTGGTGTGCTTCTCCCCTTTGGTTTTCTTTCTTTCTCTCCCCCTCTCTCTCTCATTCATTCCCCCTGTCCTATTTATTAAAAAAAAAAAAAAAAAAAAAAAAAAAAAAAATGACAAAGGATGAACTGAAGCTCTGCCATCACGTAATGTCGCATACTGCTGTTTCTGATGTCATTAAAAAAAAAAAAAAACAAATATATTCATCCATGGGAATATTACCAATGGAGTGAAGTGAACACAAAGGGAAAGGGGGGGGGTCGGACCTCTTATATTGAAAAAAGAAATTGTTCTAAATGTAGTTTCTGATTTGTCAGACACACATATGTGAATTATTGGTTTAAAAAGTGTTAGTCAAAATCAAACACTGAGTAATGCAAATCTGAGTTTTACTACATGTGACACAGAGCAAAATGCACAAATAAATGTTTCTGGAATGTCTCTATTTCCTTTTGATGGAGGAACTGGACATCAGCTGTGTATTAAATTTCATTTTTCTGCTTATGCTTCGCTTTGAAAAAGCATTAGTTTGAAAAATCACCTTATTTCGCACCAGCTGACAGCATCACATATATCCTGTATCAGCAAAAAAAAAAAAAAAAAAAAAAAAAAAAAAAAAAAGTATTATTAATGCAACTAACATTAGGCAAATCATGTTTTTAAAACTACCTGAAATAAAATACTAAAACAAGAACATAAGTGACCAAGTGATTATTATTATTAAGGCAACACTGCATTAATCAAAAGCCTAACTGCTACAATCTGCACATACCTCTGCCTCAAGAAAAATGTGGAGAACTGCATCAGTTGATAGCTAAAACAGCCTCAGGTTGCCTATAAGGTGTGTGCAATGCAGAGAAAGGACACAAGAATTATAAAGCAACTGTTCTACATAATGTAAATGACGGAGGCAGAATGCACTGCAGTATTTTTGACTAGAATGAAGAAACACTGATGAAATTCTCAGATGTGTTACATTAGATGAGATTATTTAAGTTTTCTTAGACCTCTAATATCTTTTACAAGAGACTGCATGAGGGTATTTCAGTAAAGCATTAAATAAATGAGAAATCCAGTCATCTTCACTATATCCCATGTCTTATGAAGTACAACGTGAGAAAGAATAAAAGAAGATGATATCATAAGAAAGAAAAGAAAAAAAAAAAGAAAAAAAAGAAAAAAGAAAAAAAAGAGAAAAAAAAAAAAAAAGAAAAGAAAGAAAAAAAAGAAAAAAAAAAGAAAGAAAGAAAAAAAAAAAAAAAAAGAAAAAAAAAAAAAAAAAAGAACACACTGGTGTGGATGTAAACGAGCAGCTCGCACACACTGTGTCAGTTTCATGGATGTGTTCGTGCTTCCTGTTTACCTTTGGTTCCTTGACGTCACAGTTACGTGATTCTGGTTTGGCACCTCTGGTGAATACACTGTGAAAGTTCATCCTCCTCACATACTGACACATTCTGATCTCTGTAGATTATAATACACTAAACTATGAAAGTTACACTGGCACACATCCAGCCTGTAAGGACAGAAATGTCCTTTTTTCACTCTCTGAATATCTAGAATAGCATCCCAGCAAATATTTTTATGCAGAGTAACGGTTGTTTGAGTGTGTCCACCTCTAGTTTGAAAAGTCATGCTGACATCAGAGGGGTTACCTCACCGTCTGCTTGGACATCCTTGGACTTCCTGTGTTTGAGAATTGTCTCCTTTTATTGATTAGAACAAAATTAAATAAAAGAATCTTGATGAGAACAGCTTGAACTCTGAACACGGAGGGTTCATAATGCTGGAGTCTGGAGACAGAGAGTTTCTCTTATTGATAAAATCATGATAAAATCATCAAATGGATACATTAATAATGATTTTATTTTTTAGTTTAAATGGGTTTCGTAAGTTTGAATGAAGAACTGAAAGTTACAATAAATATAAATATTCAAAGGAAAACGTGTGTAAATCTTTATTAACATATTCAAAGTTTTTATTAACATAGAAATAAAGTTTTAATAATAACCCCTCCTCCATCAGCTGCTGGATGTTTATGACCTCCTGCCCTTCGATAACCCCGATGGCGGTCCCTGGAAGCAGGGCTTTGAGATCACTTACAAGGGCGACGAGTGGTCGGAGCAACCTCTGGAGCTCTTCCTGATTCCACATTCACACAACGACCCTGGTGAGTGAGACTCTGAGACTCTGATGGCGTGACGGTGGCTGAACTAACACGTGGAGGTGATTTGGTTTTTTTTGTTCTTGTTGTCACAGGCTGGATAAAGACGTTCGACGCGTACTACCACGACCAGACGAGACACATCCTCGACAACATGGTGGTCAAACTGAGCGAGGACAGCAGGTACGCCCACTTCCTGTGCACTGACGCGCCTCACAGACGGCTTCCTAAACCTAACACTAAAGTCAGGTTTAATATTAAAGCAGCATTTATCAGCAGATTTGCATCTTATTATATTAATGTTTTTATTAACCACAGAGAAGGTTTAGAGGTTAAAATCAACCTTCATAACCAGGCTAGCTGAAAACAACCCCACCCAACATTCTGTTCTCTGATGGTGTAAATGTATTTATTTATGTTTTTTTTTCTTTGGTTTTCCCACCATGACACAGAAATTAGATCATTTTAGACACCTGTTAAAAATGTTTGGAGCTTTCAGAGTTTTATAAAAAAGTATGATGTGAATTATGAGTTTTGCCATCATCCAATGAGATCAGGAATAAAATACAGATCAGACTGACGATAAAACAACAACAATAAAACACAAAAACAAAATCATGACGTGAAACAAAGACACAGCAGCACAGACTGATGTTGGTTTGACTCTGAATAGGAAGAAATGATCTTCATATTTTTCCAAAATAAAACTTATTTACATTAAGTTTATCAGAAGTTTGATTTCTTTATCAGTTTGTGCTTCGTGATGCTGTTTATTGATCGAGTTCCTGACAGATTATCGATCATGTCATGTTTTCTGCTCCTCAGGAGGAAGTTAATCTGGGCTGAAATCAGTTATTTCTCCAAGTGGTGGAACGACATCGACGACCAGAAGAGAGCAGCAGTCAAACGGTAACTTCTCCTCAAGCTTCCTTTCATTTTCATGTTTGTTTGAGGTTTTTTTGTTTGGTTGGTTGTTTTTTTTTTTTTCCAGTCACTTCTGAACATGTCCAGAAAAACCAAAAGTAATTATTCTTCATTTCATTTTCTGAAAATTAAACAATTAACCAATGTTGTTTAAATACCAGAAACATCTGGAAAACAGGAGGAAGCACAAAAATAAAATGAAGTGATAAACACAGGCAAGGATGTGCAGAGCTCAGGAGTCGAGCCGCAGACAGTTTTGGTTCATTGAGTCTGTATCTGATGCCATTTCCCCCCTCTCTCTAGTCTGAGCGTCTGCTTTGAGTCTCATCTCTTTATAACATGCTGCAGACACCAGCCTCCATCCAAAAACCCAGCAGTCATCATTCTCGTCCTCTCTAGCTTTTTATCAGCACTGTTCATGTGCAGCTCGTCTGTATGCTCAGTTTTTAAAATCACAGCCCATCACAGCTTCCCAAATATTTGAAGGATTCAGAAGATTTCAGTGGACATGAAGCTCAGGATCAGGACTTTCTAATATAAACATAAAGCGCTCAGCAGCAGATTAATAACAACCTCGTGCTGTGGGGCAATCCTCTCAGACCTTCTCTTTTTTGAACATTGGGTCTGTTTTCAGCAACTACTTCCTGTCTTGTGATGGCGGCTGTTAAAACAGTTTAACCCTCATCCTCTATCTTCATTAATGCTAATGTGTTAATGTTAGTCTAACCAGAGCTTTGTAGCTAACCATCAAGTAGCATAATGTCAGCTAGCATGACTTCACTGACCCTCCAGACATGGCTGCGGTGTAGTTTTCTTCCTCTTTTACAACCAGAGTGATATCAGCGCCTTTCAGTTTTGTTGAAATCCTTCAGTCAGACCGTCGTACAAGATGTCATCCTTAGATGGATGCTAACCCCAGAAAATTGTGGCTGTCTGAATGTTAAACTTTATTGTAACAGCTGGGAGGAAAAAAACAGAAGCAGACTTTATTTTTTTAAACTATAACTAAAATTGTAAGCTGTTTCTTGCTTATTCTGAATTTTCCTTTCAGTTTAATTTCAATTTTTCTCTTATGTCATATTTCCTTTAAAAGAAAAACTTGTAAGTTTTAACCTGCTTAAATAAATGTAACTACATTCTTTCTGTTAATTTTTGTAATTAAAAAAATATATATTTTCATCATTTGAAGCCATTTTTTCCCCTGTTTTCTGTTTCCTTTCGTGTGATTGGCCAGCCTGGTGGAGGCGGGGCAGTTGGAGCTGGTAACGGGCGGCTGGGTGATGCCCGATGAGGCAAACTCTCATTACTTCGCTATGCTGGATCAGCTGATGGAGGGACACCAGTGGCTGCAGAAACACCTGGGTCACATGACTCCCCTGTTTGGCACGTTGTTGTGATGATGTGTTTCCTGTTCGCGTGCTTAACCGTGGCGTTTTCTCTGTGCAGGTGTGAAGCCGAGGAGCGGCTGGGCCATCGACCCATTTGGCCACTCCCCCTCTATGGCGTACCTGCTGAAGGGGGCGGGGCTTCACAACATGCTCATCCAGAGAGTTCACTACTCTATCAAGAAGCACTTTGCCCAGCAACAGACCCTCGAGTTTCTATGGCGACAAAGCTGGGGTAAATAATGTTTTTTCAGTGATGGAAAAATTTATCATGAACAATACAAAACATTTGGAATTTTGACAAATATTTGAAATAATAATTTAAATGATTAAATATTGTAAGTCATTTAAAAATGTGGATTAAATTCAGATTTTTATTAAATTTTTTAATTTAATGGTGTTACTGAAGAAAATATAGTCAAAAAACTTTATTAATAACCAATGAAATACAAAAAGGAAAAGGGGCAGTTAGTGTTTAACTCTGCCCACTTCCTGTCCATCAGACTCCTCCTCCCGTAGTGACATCACATGTCACATGATGCCCTTCTACAGCTATGATGTGCCGCACACGTGCGGTCCAAACCCAGCGGTCTGCTGTCAGTTTGACTTCCAGCGGTTGCCTGGGAGACGGACCTTCTGTCCATGGAAGATCCCACCAAAGCCAATCACAGACCAGAATGTCCATGAGAGGTGAGCAGGAAGCGGGGCCAAAGAGAATAACAATATTATTATTATTCTGTTATTATTATTATTATTATTATTATTATTGTTGTTGTTTTGTTATTATTGCTGTTATTATTATTATTATTATTATTATTATTATTATTATTATTATTATCATTAGGTGTATTATTGAATTTTGGAGCTTTCTTCTTTTTAAAAGAAGGGTTATTTTATTTTATTTTACTTTCATTTTTAAGGAATTTTCGTGATTCATTTATTTATTTACCATTCAAATTTAGGCACCTTTTAAAATTGTTTTAAACTTTTTTTTTTTTACATTAAGCAATTTTATTGAAAATAAATTGAAATTTTTTTATTCAAAACTGTTTCATGGATGTTTTATGTTTTAACATAATTTCCACCTTTTTAAGTTTTTTATTTTTCTTCCTTTGAACTTTTTTCTTGACATTTTAAATTTTGATTGCTTTTTTAATCTTTTTTAGTTTTATTTTCCTTTTCTTCTTTTAATTTTTCCTTGACATTTTCTTTTTTTTAACCTTTACTTTGAATTTCAGGTATTCTAAGTAGAGTAAAGGTTATTGTATTATCATTGTCATTTTCTAGAATGACAGTGATAATACAAATAGTTTTCTAACAAACTTCATTAATTTAACATAGCAGCTTCTCTTCTTCTTCGGTTACTTTGCTGTATTTCTGCTAGTTTTGTTGTTAATAATCACTCTGATTGATCAGAGCTTCTATTGATCCACCTGTCGTCCTCTCAGAGCGCTCCTCCTGCTGGATCAATACCGTCAGAAGTCGAGACTTTTTCGCTCATCTGTCCTTCTTGTTCCTCTTGGCGATGACTTTCGATACGTTGAGTCAAGCGAGTGGGACGTTCAGTTCAACAACTACCAGAAACTCTTTGATTACTTCAACCAGCACCCAGAGCTCCACATCAAGGTGAGCTCCCAGGACACCTGGTTCCCAGGTGGGACCAACTGATTATCAACATTTGGAGACATTATGTTGGTCTTTGCTGTTCTTGAAGAGGCCCGAGTATGCAGCCATGTGGAACTCCACGTGTGATTTTTGCCTGCTAATATTTATCATTACTGCCTGACAAATAGGTTTCTCTTTGCAAAAATGACTCAGACAAACTTGACGCAGTTCCACAGGGTCTCGATCACTTTTCTAGAATATTTTATTTTATTTTCCATTTGTTGAATGTCACACTAATATCCAGTAAATACCCATGCAAAAGAGTTTTTTAAAATTATTATTATAATGAATCACAACTCTGGCCATTGTTGTTTCAAAAATTGATGTGATTAAAAACTATCAGTGTGTTTATGTCTCATGTGAAAAATGGCAAACACAAATATGATTCATGATATCTAAAATATTCTGAAACAACATCTGGACATACAATACAAAAGTGACAAAGAAAGCAAATGAGGTTGTTATCAGTGCAAACAGTCAAGTCAGCAACATCAGCTCTTCGCTGATCGACAGCTTTCCTCTTCTCTTATTTTCAGGCTCGTTTCGGGACGCTTTCTGATTACTTCCAGGCTCTTCATCGGCGTCTGAGCACCACGAGAACGACTCTGCCGAAGCTCCGAGGAGACTTCTTCTCGTATGCTGACCGAGACGATCACTACTGGACCGGGTACTTCACATCCCGGCCATTTTACAAACGCCTTGACAGGAAGCTGGAGGCCACGCTGAGGTACCGCCGCTCTGTGTGGTTACACGATACACATCATGATGTTGTCTTTATTTTTATGGTGACTGTCTGAGTCTTCTTTCTGTGTCAGAGCAACAGAAATCCTCTTCAGCCTGACACTGGCTGAGATGCGTCGTTCCCATAGCGATGGTCGTCTGGCTGAAAATTTTCCAGCACGTGAGTACTTCCAGTGGCTGACAACGGGGAGGCGGAACCTGGCGCTCTTCCAACACCATGATGCCGTCGCTGGCACCGAACGGGAGCATGTGGTGGTTGACTATGGTACCAGGTAGTTACTTCATGTTAGCAAAGTAGCATGTTAAGATAATCGGGAAATAAAAGCAATACATTTAACTTATTAAAAGGTCAATCAAACACAAACAGAGCATTAATCTCTGCCGTGTGAAAGAACAGCCAGGTAAACGTTGAAGCTTGCAGTAGACACATTAGCAAGGAGGGTGGAATAATAGAAGAAAATATGTACAGCACTTTCTGTAGTGAATTGCTTTTATAACTTTTTTTAAACTGACAAAAATGACCTGAGAAAATACAAAATACGGTGTTTAAATAATGATATCTAAATGATTTCATTTATTAAGGGAAAACTGCTGATCTGTTCCTGTGTTTTAAAAAAAAAAAAAAAAAAGTGAAATAATTGCTCCCTAAACCTAATAACTGATTCTGCCAGCCTTGGCAGCAAGAACTGGAATGTAGCATTTGAAATAAAGTCTTGTTTTTCCCTTTTATCATAAGAAGTGATAGTGTTGGCCCATTCCTCTTTGCAGAATTGTAATAATTCAGCTACACTGCAGGGTTTCCTAACATGAACGGTCACCCTAAAAATTAGATTTTGTTTTGAGTCAGAGGGGTGAGTTGCTAGCGTGTTTTGGATCATTGTCTTGCTGCATAACCCACAAATGTGTGGTTTTATTAATTACAGCAACTCGTACGGGTCCCAAAGGACCAAAGCAGCCCAGACCGTCACACTACCACCCCCATCTGTTGCTCTGATGATCTTTTTATGAAGTGCTGTTAGTTTGATGCCAGATGTAATGGAATGGAATCAAGGTGCAGCTTTTTTCCCCCCACAGAGTATTTTCCCAGCAATCTCGGGATCATCCATATGTTTTCTGGCATATGTGAGACAAGCCTTTTTGGTAGCAGTGGTTTTCCTCTAGAATTCTCCCGTGAGATCCTTTAGCCTGCTTCAGTTTGTAAAACAGTTTCTGTTTAAGTGAGTTCTGATTCAGCAGGTCTACCAGGAGTCAGGTCTGCGAGTGGCAGTGAAACTGAGCTCAACTTTCCAAAAAATGTGCTCAATCACAGTTACTTCATAATTAAACAAGAGGGATAATTACTTTTTCACACAGGATAACATTTTTTCTTAATAAATAAATTTATAATTTAAACAGATTCATTTTCTATTTAAACAAATTGCCTAATATCAAAATTTGTTAAATATGTAAGTGTAACAAAACTGCAAAGAAATATCAGGTATGGGGAAAAAATACCTTTTCACAGCACATCAGTGTTAGCATCACCTGTATCTGTGTATTATTTTTAGCATTAGCCTGTTTTTTTTGTCTCATTTGTTTCCTCCATGCTTTCTGTTGAAGGACGGCGTCGCCACTGGCAACGGTAACAGGTACCACCACATCTAGTGTGTGCAGTTAGCATTTAGCATTAGCCTCCCATGACACCCATTCATCTAGATTTAGCATCTAACACTAATAGTCCATCAGTCCTGTTAAATAAGCGTGTTGCTGGCATGTTTTTGCCGTGTAGAATCTCAGTTGTCGTGTGTTTGGAGACTTTAAATATTGAACTGTTTCCTGAATTTAAATTTAAAGGAAAAAACATAAAGAAACAGAAAATTTTAGCTAATGTTTGTTTGTTTTCCAGGTTATTCCAGTCGATCCTGAATCTACACCAGGTGTTGCAGAGCTCCGCTCATTGGCTGCTCCTATTGGACAAGAGCCAATATCACCACGACCAATCAAAGCCCTTCTTACAAATGGTGACTTTTAACTTTCCTCTGGACTTCATATATTTATGAAGAATGTTTTTAATGCTTTCATCCTTTAACGTGATTTATATCCAAGTCCATGTTTTTATTCTTGGTGGCGCAGCTTAGTTCACAATAATCCTTCTTTATGTCATACTGGGCCTTGGTGCAGATCCTCAGGCCATCCTCCATGTCTTTACTCCTTAAAGAGGCTTCACTGACTTTAGTAACTTTTGAAGTTAAAAGATGAGTTTAGAAAGTTTTAATGTTAGAAACGATAAACTGTTTTAATGTTGTGACTTTCCTCCAGGACGAAGTGATCTCGGCGCAGGACGCTCTGCCTCAGAAGACCACGCTCTCACTCAGTTATGAGCCGAGGTATGTGGGTGGAACTGAAGAGGCCTTTTTTTCCCCTTTTTTTAAAAAAATTTTAAGGTGTGAATTTAATAATGAAATAATCCGGTTATTTTATTATTTTACTACTGCTGTTTAAACTGAGCTTTATTAATACTTTTCATATTGTGAATGTGTAAATTGAACAAAGGGGGGAAAGAGCAGATATAATCTCAATTTTGTATTTACAGTTCAGATTTTAGACGATCGTCTTTATGTCAAAACACAAAACAATAAAGTAGAAAAAGTGTCTTTAAAAAGTAATAAAATGAGTGAGAAAAAAATGGCGGGCCTCTGGGAGTGTAAATGTCAGTAACTCCTGTTAGCGGCTGACTTCAATCACAATCACTTCTATTGATTATTGGATTCTGCTTCAGGTCATTGATCATCTTTAACCCCACCGAGCAGCTCCGTACCTCTGTCATCAGCGTCGTCGTTGACTCTCCGGACGCACAGGTTATTGACGCTGAAACGGGCCGACAAATGTCCACTCAGATCTCTGCGGTGTGGGCGGAGCCAAGCCGGCCATCCACAGACACTTTCCAGGTGAGAACCAGCTCACTGATCAGGTTATTGATCACTGCGGTTTGCTTTAACTTCCTCTTCTCTCACTCTAGCTCTCCTTCGTGGCTGAACTTCCTCCTCTGTCACTCGTCGTGTACCATGTGACCAAAGCATCCTCTGGCTCCACCCCTCGGGTACGCTACACAGTCCATCGTCGTGGCAACCCGCTAGATATCCACACCGAGCACTTCCAGGTGTCCAGCCTTCAAGGATCTGAGGCAGACGCACCCCTGTCACTTAGCAACAAACACGTCCAGATATGGAGCTCACCTGAAACGGGCCTGCTGGAGGTCAGGATTTTCAAACTAAAAGTCTGTTGTGTGAATGTTGTTGGCAGACTTCCATGTTCTTAGTAACAAACTGTAAGAACTGATACATTCAGTAAAAGGGATTAAAAATAATGAAAATTCAAAAACATGACTATAAAATGTAAAAATCTGAGTCAAGATTGCTTCAGTCTCTGTACGATTACACCTTCAAAACCAGCAAAGAAGAAAACAAAATGTGAATAAAATCATGTGTGGTTAGATATCATCTTATTTTCAAAATAAGGTTTCTTTTTCACTAAAGCATCTTGTTGACCTGCTTTTACTTTGAAATCCAGAAGCTCCGCCTGCAGTCTGGTCTAGTCCGTAAGATCCAGGTTCAGTTCCTGTGGTACGGAACCAGAACCGGATCCCGGGACAAGAGCGGGGCCTACCTGTTCCTGCCCGCGGATGAGGGGGCTCAGGTGAGACCAGCATGAACACACCTGAAACTCTCGCTCTCTCTCTCGCTCTGTCCTCTGACTTGTTGTTAATGTCTCCTGCAGCTCTATACATCCTCTGAACCTCCATTGGTCCGCATCTCCAGAGGTCCCATCTTCTCTGACATCACTTCCCATTTCCCACACTTTACACACACAGTGCGACTCTTCCACCTGGATGGTAATGACTTCATTCATAAATTTATAAAATAAATTATAAATGATTGTAAATATGAATTTGCTTTGAATAATTCTTAAGCATCTGCTCTGCCTGCCTGTCCCAGGGCATGCTGGGAAATCCCTGGAGATTTCAAACTTGGTGGACATTCGGTCTCAGGTCAATCGTGAGCTCGTCATGAAGATTGTTAGTGACGTTGCCAGTGGCAACCGCTTCTACTCTGACCTCAACGGTTTCCAGGTTTTTACACAATTCTGCTGCTTTTATTTTGAAATGCAGTCCCTTCTGTGATTCCTTACTGAGTCTTGATCTGTTATCGGTATAGATGCAGCAGCGTCGAACGCTGGCGAAGCTCCCCCTGCAGGCTAACTTCTACCCGATGACATCAGCGGTATTCCTGCAGGACTCGACGAGTCGCCTGTCGCTGCTGTCGGCTCAGAGTCAGGGTGTCGCGTCACTCAAACCAGGTGAGCCCACAGTTTACATCACATTTCTATTCTGTTTTAATAGTAGCAAAATTATCAGATCAGTAACGTTGCTGTTTAAAGAGTCACTGCAGTTGGTGTGTTGACCTTTGACCTGTGTGACTCCTTAACTGTGCAGGTGAACTGGAGCTGGTGTTGGACCGGCGCCTGCAACAGGACGATAACCGCGGCCTTGGGCAGGGTGTCACCGACAACAAGCTGACAGCGAGCCTGTACCACTTGCTGCTGGAGGACCGTGGGGGCGGGGCTAAGGTAAGGGACAGAAATAATAGTTGGCAGAAATAATAGCTAGATTTGTCGGTGGGGCCTAGTCTCACGGCACAGTGTTTTGTGAGATCAACGCTCATCACTTTTTCGCTTTTGTTTTTAAATCAAAGGTGACTTGATTACTTTGAGCAGAAAATACTCAGAGTAAAGTTTTCGATATGACACAGAAACAAACCGCCATCGGAGCTTCGACAATAACAACAAATATTTTTTCTCACTCTGGTTTTATTGTGTTTTTGTTCTGACAGGAAGTGGGAGGAGCCTCAGTTGATCACCTGTCGCTGCTTGCCCACCTGGCCTCCCTCTCCCTCTGCCACCCGCCCATGACCATGGTTGCTACCAGCAACAGCCAGCTGCTAAAGCTCCGCCCTTTCCAGCCACTCCACTCGTCGCTGCCGTGCGACATCCACCTGCTGAACCTGAGGACGCTGGAGGACACGCAGGTGAGAGATGCACCTGGAGTAAAGGTATAAAATAAATGATGAGATAATAACCTGTGTGATGTCACTGCGGTAACGGTAAGGAAACACCTGTGGCTCAAACTTCCTGTCAAGGTTCTCGATCAGCGCGAATCGATCACCTGTCAGAAACGAGGTCATTTTTTTGTGTTTGTGTAAACAGGAAGCAGATACACCATCACAGGAAACCGCCCTGTTCCTCCACAGGAAGGGGTTTGACTGTAGCACCGCCCCCGAGCCGGCGCCTCAGTGCACGTGGAGCGAGCATGAAGAGGTGATGACACGCTCGCCATTTATTTAAGATTTAAAATGACATTAAAAGATTGTATGACTTAATTTTCTTCTTGTTGTGTTTCCAGGTGAACCTGGACGACCTTTTCTCTCCGCTTCAGTTCCAATCAGTCCGTCGGTCGGGTCTCACGCTGCTGCGAGCTGACGACGAGCCAGAGTCTGCCCAACAACGGCATCCGCCGCGCATTGCACAGCTGCGGCCAATGGAAATCAGCGCTTTCCGCGTACAAATGGACTGAAATGCTGACGCTGCTGCAGCCACTGAGCAGAGATTGGTACTTATGGTTCTCACAATCAGAGAGCAGACAAACAGGGACTGAAAAAAGTCACATTTAAGGTGAAAAGAAGCAGAAAATTAAAAGATTTAACAGAGAATTTTTTTTTTTATCTCAGATGATTGTCAGACTCGGAGAGAAAATCTTTCAGGGACCAAAACAAAACAGGAAACAAATAGTAAGAAAGGATTCTTTCAAAATAAAAGCCATGATGTTTTCTAGTTTTAGTCCAATCAAAGGTCACATTATTTATTCAAATGAAGAAACACTGAAACTGTGACCAGTTGGTTTGTCCGTTCGGTGTCCAATGAGCGTGTGCGAGAGTGTTTCTATGGTGATGGTCTGTTACTGCTGTTTTACCTGTGAGAGTGGAAGTGTGTGTAATTTTGTCTCATTGCTCTGCTTCTAAATGCACATATTGATTTTTTTTTTTTATGATTTAGTTTGTTGTCGCTGTGAAAAGAGAAGTTGCAGGGAATTCTGGGAAAGCTTTTTTTAATGTAGAGAGATTCTCTCGGGTGAAAGAAAAAAACAGAAACGATTTGTTAAAATGCTTTTACTGCTGGATAAATTTGTGTTAATATAAATAAAAAAAGTTTTTTTATATTTCTGAATAATTTTTTACAATAAGGTTCAGAGTTTCCTGTTTAAGGACTCAGTGATGCTTTGTGTTTGAAGGCTTCAGTCTGGTCACACAGGTTCATTTTTAAGGTGGTAATTGTAAATATCTTTAAAAATAGTTTCAAACCTTCAAAATTAAAAATAACAAAATTCAGGGTGGAAACAAAAAGTTGCATTTTCTTAAACGACTCGTTCCTTTTTTCTGCTTATCTCTTCCTGTGCCCGCCTCTCTGGTTTGAGGGGCCACAAATACAGATACACAAGAACTGAACTAAAAATCAGTGAAAACAGGTCTAATGGAGCGATGAGTCCAAATTTGAAAGTTTTGGTTCAAATTATTGTCAGCATGTACAAGAGAAGTCCAACAGTGAGTGTCTAGCCCTCTGTAAAACACAGTGGCGGCTCAGTCATGGTTTGTGTCTGCGTTTGAGCCCGTGGTGGGAGATCTTTGGTAAAATTGGTGGAGTTATGAACACAGATTTTGATTCACCATGTTAAACCATCTGGAAAGAATCTGATTGGCAAACGCTTCATGTTTCAGTGTGACAGCGACCCTAAAACACACCGACAGTGCAGTAAAAGCAAATCTGAACAGAAAAAACACACAGTGGAACACAATCGGTCAAGAATCGGCCTCCCAGAGCTGCTTCATTAAACACATTTGGCAGTTTATCTGGATACAGATTAAGACCAGTTAATATTTACAGTTACACTGAGGCTGAATTTGCAGCTTAAGGGCCCCCTAGTGGCTGTGGGATAGTCTGAAAATCGGGGAAAAAAACGGCTCAAAAACTAAGTATGAAAATAACAGGTTGGCTATGGTTTATTTATTTATATATGGCAGATCTGTGTGAGCTCTTTAGATAACTGTAAATTGTAAGCTTGGATCTTCTTAACTTGACTTAAAATAATAACATTTCTTCATTACATAACAACTAAAAATCAGAAAAAAGGTACAAACAAGGAAGACAACATGAAACATTAGAAAGCTATTTCAGGTTAATCCACCCCCATACATGCCAACCCTCCCGATTTTTTCAGGAGAATCCTGAATTTCAGTGTCCCTTCCGAAAATCTCCCAGAGTCACCATTCTCCCGAATTTCTCCTGATTTTCCACCCGGACAGCAAAATTGAAAAACCATGTCTCAGATTAGCCCAGCCACTTCCAGTTTCCAACAATGGCTACTACTACTGCAGCTACTTAGTTTTAATATTACTCTTCTTACTCTTTCTGGGTCGCAAAATAAACTTTTAACATATTTTCATGCAAGAATGTAGCTGTGTAAACTTCAAATATAATCGGTTTATCAAGACCACATATTTTCAAAAGTGCTCTGACGGCGAGAACAGCGGACTCCCGGCACAATGTTTTCAACCCGTCCCCCCCCGCGCGGTCTTTCTCGCTACTCAGGTTAAACATGATATATAACCCACATAGCAAAATTGGTATGGCCCGGATCTGGCCCACACAATGTGCTTACACATGGCCCACATACCGCAAAGAATGACGGCCCTTTGGTGGCCCAGATCTGGTTTGCCAGAGTTGGCCCACACATGGGCCAGCACAAGGCCAGTTGCAGACACACTGGTGGTCCTGTGCTGAGCCACGTGTGGATTACCTGGCAAACCTGATCTGGGTCACCAAAGGGCCGTCATTCTTTGCGGTATGTGGGCCATGTGTAAGTTGTGTGCAGCCATGGGCCAGTTGCAAACACACTGCTGGCCCTGTGCTGGCTCAGAACAGTTTCAGCTCTGGCCCCAGATGTCAGCCTAATGTGTACCTTCATCAAACAATGTAATAAAAATTTGCTGGAACATGATAGTGCAAAAGAAACATGATGAAACTCTGTTCAGACAGTGAATAGACTGATTCTTATATAGCACTTTTCTACTCTCCCGGATTACTCAAAGTGCTCTCTACAACATGCCATGTTCACCCACTGTCTTTAAACTGAGTGCTTCCTAATACACGTTCACACTTTTGACATGCAGACTGGAGGAGCCAGGGATTGAATCACTAACCTTCTGTTCAATAGGTGACCTGCTCTACCTCCTGAGCTACAGCCACCCAGTGGTAAACATCAGTAAACCCTAACTAGGTTTTGGATAAAGTGTACACTCACAAACCTGTCAAACCTGCATTTGAAACGTTGGCCACCATAGCAGTATAGTATTGCAATATGGCATTTGGGTCTTCTAACTAAAATAGGAACATAAATAGTGCCATTATTGCCAGACCTTGCCCACATCTGGTTGACATACACCCTGCCATGACAGGCATCAGGCAACAGGTGTGGCCCGGATCCGACATCAAGTGATGTTTTCTATGAGCCTGGGCCACATAAACCAAAAACCAATCGAACCAGATATGGCATGCCATCACATAAACAGTGCTATCATTGCCAGGCCTGGCTCATCTCTGGATGACATGCCACTTACCATGCCAGAAGTCAGCCAGCAGTGCTGGCTATAGTTTTCACACAGCTGAGTAAACGTCAAACAGAAAACTGATTAAACAAAAGTGTGAGATGGTCGAGAATTTACTCCAATGCTGTGTTATATATTAGCGAGAGAGGAGCAGATGGCTGAGTTTATTAAACTGCACCGAGACAGCTGATGACGAAAATCTGGCTAGACCGTCCCATTTCACAGCCTCACACTTCCGCCCTTCTCGGTCTTCAAAGGACCTGGCCCATGTAGACTGCAAAGGCCCGGTCCTCCGATGGATACAGCCTATGAATTAGGACAAAGCTAGGATTTAATCACTTGACTATCATAAGACTCCTTACTGATTAATTATTTGAATAAATAAATCTTTGATTTGATATATTTCAGTTGGTGTTTACTGAAAATATTGCTTCATGTTTATGAGAGCAAGGAATAATTTTGGGAGTTATGGTGACTTTTACAAAGAGGCAAGTGGAAACATAAAAGCATCTTAAATGTAATAAATGAAATCTAATCAATTGCTATACAATATTTAGATTTAACATTAAATGTCATATTTAAATTTAACAGTTCACACTGTTAAGACTTTTAAATGTAGCAGAATTAATATTTTGATCAGTGTCACTTTGCTATGCTTTATGGCTGATAAATAGTAGCTGCCATCTGAACATCTCTCTCTCTCTCTTTTGCTCTCCTGTTGCTGACTCTGCATCCGGGTTTCTGCTCACCTGACTCTCATACCTGTCGCAGGTAGGAGTCTTGTTTATGCCCCGTCCCCTCGGCCTGATCAGGTTGTTCCTGATTTGTATTTATGTTGGATTCTTACTTTCCTGGAGGCTGTCCCTCTGAGGTTTGTTGGTATGTCGTTTATTATTTTGTGCTGAAAGCTGAATTCTTTCCCTCAGGTGTAAACAGGTGTTCTGATTGTAGGCTGTAGCTGGGGAAGTCTGGCACTGGCTGCTTCTTCCTATGACCAAGCGACGCTGCTTCATCAATGAGAAACTTCAACTTGGATTTATTTCTGTTATCATCGCTCCCAGGTAGGCTAAATGCGCTGTGTGCGGGGTGGTAGCCGCTTCGTACCTTAAACGTGTGTTTAAGGTACGAAGAGGCTGTCGTCATGCCTACGTGCTACTTCTCTTTGCGCCATCCACACAGAGAGGGATTCCGACGCCTTTTCTTTCTGAGCGATCCTTTTCCCACTGAGAAGCTGGAGCGTCAACGTCACATAGCGCTGCTTCAGCGGCTTCCAGCTGCTCTTTGTGCGACGTTCACGAGCCACACGCTGATGTTCCTTGTGGGCTATGTCAGCGTTATGTATATCGCTATTGCTGGTGCCTTTAGGTGCAAATTCAGCAAACCATTCTCCCGAAGACATATGGTTGTTTAAAAGGCTGCTTTGGTTCATTTTCCTTAGTTGGAATAAACATATCTGTAATCACTTTGATGTTCTTTTTGATGTAGCTACTTAAAACAGCTCAAAGCACATCTGTTTAGACAGGCATTTAGGTAATATTGATGTGTAGTAAACTGTTTTATTGGATATGCTATTATTCCCATGTGAAGCACTAAGACTCACCTGAGAGGTGTTATATGTGTTGAGACGAGACGCGTAACTGTGATGCGTAAGTGACTGAATAAAAATATTGGTGGCGGCCAGTTGTAAACCTCAGCCTCCTAGGAGATGCACCTATGGTATCAATTAAAAAAAATCATATATAGCCGTATTCTCAAATTATTGCATTTACAAGTTTTAAAAAAACTTGACCTCTGACCTTCAACCTTGAGGACAAGGTTACTTACATTCAAACTCTGAGATCTGAGATTTTTAATAGTCACACCTAAGGTATCAATTTGAAAAAGCTACATCGCTTCATCCTCGAGTTATCGCATTCACACACTCGGGTGTCAATGTTTCCCACCTGGCAGGGTTGTGATAACACTCCATCAAAGGCTTCAGCTTTCTGAAGACTCAGTGTTCCTCAGGCACACAGCTTCTACAGCCAAACAGGTAAGAATCAGCACACAATATCAAACTAACAGCTGACAGCAGGATGGAGACAAAGGGCTGGTTGGCAGACAGTACATAAACTGTGGAACTGAAACCAAATGTTACCCAAAAGGTAAATCTGTGTTTCTCTGCAGGACTTTGGCAGTAAATCATATGGCCAACACTCATAAACATCAGTTTGAGAACTGATACTGACGCTGTTATTGTGATACCTGTGGGTGTGAATGATTTTCTGTTTCTGTTTTACAACAAAGGGAGGGAGAGGAGTCTTCCAGTACCGATGTTTTTTGTTTCATGGAGATGTTATAAAGTGGGTGATCAGGGTTGTTCAGGGTGGCTTCAAAGGTCTCTAGTGTGCATCTTTCCATCTCCACTTCACCTTAGTTATTAGGATAACAGGATCATTAAAAAAGATGAAGTTTCTGAGCAGTTATGAATGTGATTCTTGGTCTAATGGTGAATGTCTTTTACAGTGTTAGTCAGTAGTTGGTTCATCCACTCTGTCTTTTCCCTTTTCTGTTGTGTCATTGCAGCTGTAACCTTGAGTCTAGTTTCAAAACATATTTATATTGTCTGGAGTGTTTCCCTTTGCAAAACTCTATTAAAAGTTGCAGTACTGCCTCAGGGTTGTACATCTCCAACTGGTTCAACTGCAGTTTCCATCCGTCTGTCAGACTGCCTGCAATAAATACAGTAACGAGTCTGCAGGAATTTAACAGGTGGGTCCCAAAGATTATAGTATCCATTCGGTTTTCAGGTCAAATATAAATTATAGTCACAGTTTAACTTGGAGCTGGACATTAAGCTGGACATACAGCTTAATGTTTGCATCAGTTAATGATTGTGACAGCAAAGAAAGTGATGCTAAAAGTTTCTGGGTGTTGGCTCAGGAATGTTGAGTTGAATGCAGCTTCTAGAGGTTTGCCCTTCTTTCATAATGACAAACTGTCATTTTCAGTGTTGTTGTGTAACCGAAGAATGCTCTTTGGTGTTCAGAATCAGAAAGGGTTTTATTGCCAAATGTTGAGTAGGTTTACAACATTAGGAAATTGCTGCGGTACTTAGTGCAACCATACTGTCAGATAACGCTTAAATAGACATAAAAATAAGAATTAAAAGTGCTAAGTAGATAGATATATATATGATATATACATGAGTGCAGGTGGTGATCAGTGCAAACATGGAATGATGCAGTGAACACAGCGTAGGGTCATGTGTTAGTGGCGGGGACAGTCATACGGTTATTGTTCATGTTTCCAACAGCAGAGGGGAAGAAACTGTTCTTATGGCGAGAGGTTCTGGTGCGAATGGACCGGAGCCTCCTGCCTGAGGGGAGCAGGTCAAACAGACTGTGTCCAGGGTGAGAAGGGTCAGCTGAGATCCGAGCTGCACGCCCCAGTGTCCTGGAGGTGTACAGGTCCTGCAGAGATGGGAGTCTGCAGCCAATCACCTTCTCAGCAGAGCGCACAACACGCTGCAGTCTCTGTTTGTCCCTGATAGTGGCTCCAGCGTACCACACGGTGATGGAGGAGGTGAGGATGGACTCGATGATTGCAGTGTAGAATTGCATCATCGTCCGTGTTGGCAGGTTGTTAATTAGTAAGAAACTCCAGACGATTCCATTCTGAGCTGAAGAAGCTTCTGATAGGTTAGTAGAGTCCATGTGAGTAAATTGGTGGCACAGCTGTGGATGCATATAAGGAAAAACACAGAGCCTGTTTCTGTGACATGGGAAAATCAAGAGATGTCAACCAAAACACCAGAAAAAGAATTGTGGAGCTCCATAAGTGTGGCTCAATTATGAATACAATTTGGTGCCATTTGCAATTAAGAAATACAGACAGTTTCTCTCTTTACTCTTAAAGTTAACAAATATGTTTTTATATTTATCTAAAAAAAATAAACATTTAGTCTGATTTGATGTTACAATTAAAAAAGTGTTTGTGTTTTTATCTGAAGAGTAAATATCTGGTTTCAACTGTAGATTTGATGATTGTCAGCACAAAGAGGGAGAGAGAGGGACAGAGATGGAACAAGAGCAGGTGAGACACACATGTTAGTCAAATGGTTGTTTACCAAAAGTATCACCGTATCATAGGTCCTCATGTATCTCGTACCTAGTGTTTCTTTTTAGGTTTGTTATTTTTCAAATTCTATATTTATTAAGTTATGCAGGCTTGTTTGCACAACAAGGCTAAATAATTATATAAACTTTTCTCAATCTAAACAGTGGACTTTGGTAGAATTAAAAAATAAGTGTAGTGCAGGTCTATGATGATTTTTAGTGCTACTATCATCTAGTTCTGATTCTGGTTCTGTCTTGGTTAAGTCCTCAGTAGTCCTGATTTTGAACTGTTGTAGTCCTGTTTTAATTCTGGATCAGTTCTGGGTCTGGTTGAATTGGGGTTTAGTCCTCGTGTCTTGATACAGCCCCGACTTTGTTAAAACTAGTTTAAGGTGTCCTGCACATGTGATATATATTTTTCCCTATATGAAGTCATTCTTTTTTGAACAGAGCCTATTAATCTTTCAGTCATTTCTACCCCCCCCCCAAAAAAAAAATAAAATAAAATCCCACATGCATACTACTCTTTGGGCTAAGCCCCGGGTGTTTCAAATGTCTGGCTCCGCCTCTGGTTACAGCACCAATTTCTTTACCTTTAGCGGCAGGTTCTGTTGTTCTTACAGGTACTATGTTTAAAATCGCTAAGTATGTGGCTGGAAGAGGAGCTCCTCCTGCTGCTGGTGCCCCTGGTGCAAAAATAAAGCCAAAGAGAAGATTTGCAGAGGAAGTGGAAAAATTAGGAAAAGAATTAATGGCTATTGTTGAACCAATGAAGAAGAATGTGGAAGGAATAAAGACGGCATGTGAAAAGTTGGAAAAGGAATCGGCTGAAGCTCAGGCTAAAAATATTTTGACCGATATGGAGGAGCTTCAGAGGCTCCTCAGAAGAGTGTCTAAACTGAAGAGAATGAGTGCGTGAGTTTTGGATGACTTGGGAGAATTGAAACAGGCAATAGATGGGATAAGAGAACACATGCAAAAGGTCTTAATAAACAATACAACCCCTGAAGAAGATGAAAAGTTAAGAAATTGTATCATCCAGTCATTTAACAAGACTCAGAGCCTGGTTGATGAGTGTGCTGTAATGGAGACTGACCTCAGCGAGGTAAGTAAAAGCAGAGTTTCCCATCACACAGTAATCACTAGTAATCTCTAATCACAGTGTAACACTATGTAGCTTTGTGTTCACATTTTTTTAAATGATGAGTTCCATCAAGAGGAAGACCAAAATGTTGGACACTTAAG
This sequence comes from Diplotaxodon limnothrissa, assembly GCF_057381915.1. Lineage (NCBI taxonomy): Eukaryota > Metazoa > Chordata > Actinopteri > Cichliformes > Cichlidae > Diplotaxodon > Diplotaxodon limnothrissa. The sequence goes on along the minus strand of NC_140602.1, from coordinate 30,939,791 downwards.
AAAACAAAAGACACACTACAAGTAACACAACAAGAGAAATATGACAAAGATGTAAAACTGAACACTAGATTCTGTGAACACAGACAACATGATGATTGACAGAGAGAAAACTCACAGACCAAACCCCCTCTAGACTCTTTTCATTAAGGAAACTTAATTTTCTTCCTGTGATAATTCACAAGGTGAAGCGCTGCGTTGCTTGTCCTGCTTCCTTGCATCTCTTCTCTCTCTACCTTACACCCTCACTGGAAAGATCTAAGATGTGTGGAAGATACATAAATTAAATTCTGTGCTATATCAAAGTAATGATAACAGCAACATTAACACTTACACAGACATCTATGAGGCTGACATGTTTTATAAAATGATCACCATAAAAGTCTTAATATTTCTGCTTCTAAATAAGCTAGAAAATTAATTTTAACTAGTAAATCTACACGTTTAAAGGCCAAGTAATTCAGTTTTGTAGTAATTAACCTAAAGAGACTATAATGCACTGACTGTACAGTACTGAAAAACATTTATTAAACCACCATCCAAGGTTTATGCCACAGCTGTCCTGACATAACATCATCAGTAAATACCAAAATCATCTTGTTTCTATGAGCTACATATAAATATATATGTTTCTATTACCAATATGTTTATCAGTGTTAAATACAGAAAGGTTAAAAGGTAGAACTAACACAAAGCTTACAGAAAATTGAAAAATCTCAGTTTCAACAATTTATTCTGATCATTTCTAGCACAATGTGAAACTGAAGATGAGAGTATGATTAAGAAACCTCAGTCCATGTGTCATAATCATAATGTGCGTGCATCACTGCTAGAAAACTGTCATCATTTTGCACTAGAGCAAAATATTAATAACAAATATTTTCAATAACTCATTCACATTGAATTCTTCAGTAGTTTTTCTTGTAAAAATAAAAGAAAAACTTTAATTTCAAACAACTGTTTGCATCACTATACTGCTACATCAGTCTTCCCTTTTCTTTTTTTAAAAACCAGTGACAAATTAAATAGACGGGGTCCTTTATCAGAAATGCAACAATAAAGTTCAGCCTTATAAAAAAGAGCAAATCCGGAAACTTGTGAGGAAAGATGGAAAAATTGTTTAGTGAGAGTTTAAAACGTTTCACTCTTGGTGGCTGCAGTGAGCCTGTTTTTCACGGCGCAGCTTTTCAAAACGTGGTTGGAGGCTTAATACTGCTGCTCTCAAGTCATGTTCAGTATTCAGCCTCAGTCTATATTTTGTTTTTTAGTGAGGCAACAGCAGAAAATCCCATCTCACAGAGATAGGATGTTGTACATAGAAGCAGAATGCCCACAGCTCTCTGTCCTATGAGTAGATGCTCCCTCTACACACCAAGGCAGAATTCACTTAGTGTCTGAGCTGAAAAGCTCAGCCTGAGTGTGTGTCAGAGGTGATCTCAATAAACTGTTTTCTTCAGCAAAAGTAAAATCAGCAGGTGCAGGTTCTGAAAAAATGCTCTCAGGGAAAAGATGTGCTCTTTAAGAAATGAGATCAGTGTGCAAGCTCCCAACTCACTGGCTACATTTAGATACCCAGAGGAATCAACATTTCCTTCATCAAGTTGCCTGCTGTTCATCTCAAGTTTTAGAGTGCATGCATTGATTTTGTCTGCTATGAGGAAGATTTTTGTCTCTGCCTTGAAGCTGAAGATTTAAATCATTTAGCTTTCCAAATATATCGCTAAGATCGGCCAGCTTCATCATCATTAAGCTCCACCTCCAAAAACATCTGAATCTCCTCACCAAGTGCAATGAACAGTCACGCCTTAAGGGGCCTTGTTTATTGAAATTCACTGTGGCAACAACGTCAGTCTAAATTCTGGGCTAATCTGCAGAGTGCTTCTCTGTGTATGAAGCAGTGCGTCCATTGCACATTTGGTGAGACTTGTTCTGTAAGATAACAGTCAAGAAGCTTAAAGAGCTCATCAGCTGTTGCTGTACTTGGGACATACTTGCAAAGCAACACATCCTCACACAGGGCCTCTGACATGACAAAGCAAACACAAGCAATCAAAAGACAGTCTTTATTGCTGTCTGTAGCCTCGTCCACCTGTAAGATGAAAACTTTGTCCTTCAGCGCATCCGTAGTTGTTCACTTAAAACATCACATATCCATCTTCCAACTGTGTCACTGGACAGAGAGAGAGCCTTTAATTTTGAAGCGCTTGTCTCATTGAGCATCGATGACACCATATCTAAAGTTGCTGTATGAGCTTCTCTGCTATCCTGTGAGGTTTCTTGCTCTGGGCAATTTCGTATGTGACTTTGTATGATGCCATTAGTGCTTTGCTGTTTACTGATGCAGATTTTAGAAAGCATCTTCCTGCTGAAGATTCTCTCCAAATAGAGTGGATTGTTCATGTCACTGGGGTGTAATGTCCCTAAGTGTCTTCCTAATTTGTTGGGCCTCATACTGTCAGCTGGCAGACTGTTCAATCATAAGATACACTCGCGTCTCTCCTCATCATCTACCACACTCACCATGAAACCAAGAGAAAGATAAGATTCATCATCTTTCCTTTTTGGCTTATTTCTTTTGCTTACTATTGGCACTTGTTTGTCTCAGATGCAACACCTATTTTTCTTTTCGTAACTGCCAGATATCTCTTGATTTTGATGTCCATCTACAGTGAATGACCAGATTACTATACCTGAGATTAATTTCTTTGTTCTGCTGTAGAAACTATGTCAATATTAAACATTAATTCCCACATAACTTTTTGTCATGTAGCTCACACTTTAAGAATCACAGCACTAGCTTTAATATCTGCCAAAAGAACCGCTAGACTGATATTTGCATCAGACCTTCTCACTGATCATGGAGGTGCTGTGGTTGATGTTTCAACTCAGCATCTGAATGATTGACATCTCTATTTACAGGTGAACCACAAATGGAGTGGGTGTGGTTTTCAGATTCATGTAAACACAGTAGACTGAGTGTGCTCCATGCTATCTTACTTGTTCATTTTGTGGCTCTTTTCTCAGTTTTTATACAACACAGACAAAATGTTTCGATCTTAAAATGCTCAGTCCTGTGGCAAATGTGTTTCTGACTCAGTAATCTCGCAGCGGAGTAAAACAGTAAAACAGTAAGTGGCCCTGAAAGCGAAATCCCTGACAGTCTGGGAGGTCAGCTGCAAACTCCCAGACTTGATAACATTCAAAAATCCACCAGCTATAATCAGTGTGTATGACTGAGCTTTTAGCTTAAACCTCAGTGTGTGACTGAAAAAGTTTGGATTCCCTGATATGTTTGATGGACATGTTTAGTCAGGTGGTAACTCTGTAAAAATTATGTCTCTCTTTGTGTGTCCACAGATACTAACTGAACATGAGGATTTTTACAGCCGTCACACAGCTTCATTTATCCAGCACACAGCTTCATATTTCCAGTATTCAGCATCATTTATTCTACAAGCAGCTTCTTTCCTCCAACATGGAAATTCAATCATCAAACAATTTTCCAGCCAAGACACAAAGGCCAGAGAGATTTTATCCAAGAGGATTTTTGAAGACATAAAAGAAATGCAGAGAAATACAGAAAGTCTGAAATCAGCAGGAGTTTGTACTGGAGAAATAGGAGCTAAAGTCTTACTGTCAGCCGCCCTTGCAGCTCCACCAAATCGAGGACTAAGTTTAGTTGCTGCTGCTGCTGGTGGAGCTGCTGCTCTAGATGTAAATATACTAATTTCAGAGGATAGAAATTTCATAGAAAATTGTGAACTACTGAAAAAGAGCCTAGAAGAAATAAAGAGTACATTTAAAAAGCTGGAGAAAGAATCAGCTGAAGCTCGGGTTGAAATTACTCCTTTGGATATCACACATCTACGTGTTTAAACTGAAGGAGATGAATGAAGGATTGATTGAATTTGAAAAACTGATACAAGTCATGGATAAACTAGTCACACTTACTGGAAGAACCATCAGAGACCATCCAACCCATGAAGTGGTCAAAGAGTTAAAACAGTCTATCCTGCTGTCAGCTGATCAATGTCAGGTTGTTGTCAGCGAGTGTAATAAGGTGAAGATTCAACTTCTAGAGGTACGTAAAACAATACCTACGACCACACAATCATTCATACAACCATACTACATAACCCCTGTTGGAGTTTGAAGTGATTTAACAATTTAAAGATGGATCAAAATGTCCCAAATTTAGAATTATAAATGAAAAACTGCATCACACAAAGCAGCAGTTTGACTCTTAACTTTATGTTTACAACAAAATCCCAAGCCAGCTCACAGCCAGTGATGAAGGGAGAGACGACTGTTGCAATGCTAATTATATTTATTACCAAGAAGTCAGTAAGAGCAAATGATGAGCATGTGTGGAATCAGAAGGAATCAAAAATGCATACTGAGCCTTTGTTTGGATGAGTGTAATGGTCTGGTGTGTTGTCACTGGAACACAAGAGTTAAAACAAACCAGCCTACAAGTGTGGAAACCAATAGGGAGTGAGAGAGCGTATTTGACCAGGGCTTTGGCTGAATAGTCCAGTTTGCTTAACCCTCTCAGGCTCAAATTAAGTTTTTTGTTGCTAATGCACAACCAAGTCCTGCAGTGGTACTTCTGAGTAAAATAAACTCATAAAATATGTATGTGGGGTAATCAGGTTGTTAGTTTCTAACTGTTGCAAATCGGCAACGTCTGCCTTGAGAGGGTTAAGAAGGCAACACACATACATTATCTCTCACCCTTTCCTTGACCTTCTGATGGTGTCTTGGTGGAGTTACAACACTGAGGATGCTAACTCATGGCTGACAGTTGAGCTTCCAGACATCATATATTCGGAAACTGTGATCATTTATCATTTTTGATAAATGGGATAAATTTGGACTACTCCAGTCTCAGATTTTTTTAGATGCACTTATTTAGTTTGGTGGTTATTCTGTAAAAATGTTCTTCTGTTCATAGGTTGCTTCTTTCGTCCGACATGCAACTTCATTCATCCAACAGTTCAACAGCAGCGAGTCACGGATGAGACAGATTGTGAGAGAGTTCCTGAAGATTGCAGAGGAACTCAGAGAAATGCAGAGTAAAACTGACACCGCGAGAAAAGTGGGAGTTGGATTTCTTATTGGCGGGATCTTAGAAGCTCCATTCACTACAGGAGTGAGTGCAGGTGCAGCTGCAACTGCACCTGCAGCTGCAGCCACTGTTGTTACTACCAGTGTAATAAAAATTCTGTCAGACAAAGATAAAGCAAAAGAAGTAAAAACATGGGGAGAAGAATTCATGGCCAAAGTCAGACCAATGAAAGAGAACCTGGAGGACATAAAGACGATATGTGAAAAGCTGGAAACGGAATCAGCTGAAGCTCAGGCCAGAGACACTCAGACTGATGTGGACGAGTTTCAGAGGACCCTCAGACGAGTGTCTCACCTGAAAGCGATGAGTTCAGGACTTCTGGTTGTAACTGAAACCCTGCTGGATGTTATGGATGACGTGGTGAAGCTCATCCAGAAAGACTTCAGAGTGACTGCGACTCCTGAAGAGGATCAAAAGTTAAGCAACGCCATCCTGCAGTCAGCTGCTCAGAGTCAGAGGGTCGTTACTGAGTTTGATAAGATGAGAAAAGAACTGAGAGAGTTCACATGAACTTACAGACAGCAGTAACATCAACTCTGCTTCTAACCTCTGAACCTGTACTGTGTTCACACTAACTAACAAATTAAGTTTTATGAATAATGTATTATGTCATTGCGACGCTACACTATCCGGTCGACTGCTGTCTGCTTATTTCTACTCGTCTGTTTTACTTTGTTTCTACTTGAATAACTGAATGATTAATACATGAAAAATACATCTAACATATAATGTATTTGTAATCAGATATCTCTGATGATCAGGGCATAAAAAAGTCGAAAAAGTGTCGTCTATGAATTACTAGATAGTGGAAAGGGAGTGGGATTAAATAAGGTTATGCTTCTTCCTGCTCCTTTTTGAACATGAAAGTTGTTGTTGTTTTGTTTTTTGGGGGGGGGGGGGATTGTAGTTGTGGTCCTTTTGTTTCGGTTTGTTTGTTTCTCTCTTTTTATTTCTATGTTGTTGTACTTTTTCAACATGTTCAAGATAAAGATTCAATTCAATTTTGAGCAAACCCACAGGACCCGTGGCTCAGGCTTGGGGCCAAAGCCAAAGTGCTGACCTGCTCCACACCTGCTCATTCTGAACTCTGAATTGTTAGAAAGGAGAGAAAAACGAAGAAGAAAATCCACTCACACTCCACCATCATGATCCATCGCCCTGACCTGTGGCAGGTTTGATGTTTTCATCAAGGTCAGGCAAACATAGCGAGAGAAAAGAGTTTATGAAGACACCTCTCCAAGGTATTCAGGCTGGCCTGAGCACCTTTTAAAGCTTCTGGGTGGAACCAAAGTGTAATGAAGGCAGTGGTAAAATTTGCTTTTCTTTTAGATGACAGGCTAAAGGTTGAGGTGATATATTTAGATTAGAGATTTAGATTAAATACATTTAATCTCTTTGTTTAGTTCATTAGTTCAGCTGATCAGGCCTGCCTGTATAACAACATGACTTACCAGTAGCAGTTTGTAAAGGGCCGTAAGCAGGAGTTTAGTTCAAAGGAGAAGACAGAGACTGAGTTTGTTTTTTTAAACTTTTGCAAGTTGCACTAACCCTAAAAATACAACATCAAAAATTCAGATTAGCAGCCGGAATCAAATAACCTGAAAAGAGGCATGAAGAAGACCACGGCTGCTTACAAGAGGAAGACTGGGAACTACTTCTACAGCAGTAACACGGCAAATGTGGCAGTACAGATGTGATTCAAAGCTGCTAATGGTTACGCTTTGCTAGCGGATGAGTTGAACCACTTCTTTGCACGAATGCTTGGAGCTACAAAACAGGTCGTCACTATTGGCTGACATCACTGTAGCTACATCCGTCTTTTATACTGCCTGGGGTTACAGGTACAGGTATTCATCAACATTGAGATTGTTTAGAGGGTCACATGTGGACAGAGAGGACAGACAGTACATGTGGAGAGACACAGCGATGCTTCTAGTGACAGCACATATGGAGGAGCTGGGGGCTGCAGGTACTATCTCATACTAACCTCTCCCTGTTTGTTGGTTGATGTGTCTTCAGTGCACCTGTTATTACTGTCAGTGGCAACAAAGCAGGTGAAATGGAGTCCCAGCGGTTTATGATTTCTAACCCGACAGACTGATAACTGTCACTGATGTTTTAAATGTTATATACCTATGTGGTATGTGACTTTTGTTGCTATGATGCCAGGTCTCTCTTGGAAATGAGATTTTTAATCTCAATGAGATTTTTTTACCTGGATAAATAAAGGATTAATAAAAATATGTCTGAAGTTTGTTTCCTAGACTGATGATTGAGAGTTCCCATGATAGCTCTCAGCAGCAGCGACTGGAAAGTGTTAAATCCAAAAGTTGAAAAAGGTGATCCTGCAGCTATATGTACTGTTAAATATCAACACCTCACCAAGTTTTTTTGATTCCTCATAGGCATCTGATGGAAGACAACACACGGCTCAGTAGATCATTTAAACACTTTTATTACTTCCGGAAGGGAGATGCGTCCTGCATGAGACTCTGACGCAAATCTCGAAAAGGCGGTGTGCGCTTAACAGTTTTATTGCAAGCTGTCCCACTCTAGTCGAAACAACAGTGTTACACATGCATTCAGTAGTCACGTTGCATGGAGTACTCAGAGGTTATTGTCTATTAGCTGCAAAACATCTTCACTCAGCTCCAGCGAGGCTGCATCCTTGCCCTACTCCCTTCTAGTAAATTTCCACTGGCAGATGGTTCCCTGTTATCAACTCCTGCAGACAAGCGTGGGCGAGAGTCTCCTACATTTCTATCACTAAAGGACACGTAGTCTAAGCCCTTTAATATCAGGACCGCTTCCATTCAATACTACACTATGTAATTATATGACACTTATATAAAGCACAGCATTGAGGCGCCTCAGCAATCTCATCTCAACAGTACATACATACAAATGTAAAGTGTACTTCTGATCACAGACAGCTTATCAAAGCCAGTCTTTCCCTCCCTCGTGTGTCTGCGCCTCATTAATAACCTCTCAGAAACCCACCAATACCATATGAACAGCTTTATCACTGTTTAAAGAACTGTGAAATACAGATTTCAATCATGGTCAAACTTTAAACTGGATTCCAGCAGTCCAGCATATCAGATCAAAGTTAATCACTGTTGTAACTGAACACAAACACCGATGCAGACTGAAGGCTGACAGAGGGGATACCGGGTCATGTGACTGATGAAGCAAGGTGGAGAAGTTAATAATTCACCTCACAGCTTATTCCTGAAGTCAGACCACTCAAAAGCATCCTGACTAACTCTCTGCCATCAATCCACAAGCTCTGCTGTCCAAGTAAGTGCAGAATTTTCTCGAAGTTCTTCATTAAAAAATAAATCTTTTCAGTGTTTTAGCTTTTCCTTTGCATTTCTATTTCTCTTCCGGATGAGCTGTGAGAGTTTGAGTTTGACTACTGCTCAGTCATTAAACAAGGTACAGCCAGTGCACCTGAACCTAAACTCATCTTTTTCTAATCCTAACCAAGGAGTTTGCTTTGATGCCTAAACGTGAGCAGTGAATTATTTATTTATTTAAGTCTGTCAAATTATGAACTCAACAATTTGTGAACAAGAGTGATCAAACATTTTCACGAGCATTTCAGACCATGTGAAAGGTAAACATGACTCAACACACCTGTCCGCCTTTGTGTGTAAAGCAACCTTAGTTCTTCTTGAAAGACGCTGTATAAATAGTTGTTGTTAGTGTTATTACTACTATTGTTTTTATTGCTATTTCCAATGTAAGTCTATGCGTATATGCATTTTTTTACTTGTTGATGAAAAATATTTTAAAATCTAGTCCTAGTGTGTTTTAATCATTGTTTAATTGTTATTGTCACTGCATGATGGTTTCATTTTATATTTTTATTTATTTTCTTGGAGAAAAAGTGGTGGAGGATCACTGTGACAGAGAAACGTGAAGGTGAAGTACTGAATAGAAACGGGAAAACATTAATTTACAGCCTTCCTAATAAAAAAAATGCCAGCAAAGTAGGGCTGTACGATATGACCAAAATCTCATATCCCGTTATAAGACATTTCTCATCCCGATAACGACATATATCACAAAATAGTTCTTTTTCTGTAATTTCTGTGAGCCTTGGCCAACTTGACTTGTGTGAAGTGTTTTCAGCTGGGCGTTGTGTCCCTGCAGTGTTTTGAGATAAAAGTTGTAACGGCTGCCATTTACTTTGTATTTATTACACGGTTTGCTGCGGGGAAAGCCTGTTCTAAAGTTTGAGTCTAAGGTTTATTTTGAGCACCTGACAGCTCTTTTTTGCTTCTCATCCGTAAACTCTCTCCATACTCTTTCACATGATTCTTGCGTGGATGGTAGAAGAGGTTTGTTTGAGTCTGTGGTGGGGACCTGTTTGCAGCACAACCAAATCATGTGCATGCTACAGAGGTCCTTCTGTTTGGAGCTACTTGGTTCTTCCTCATCTTCACTGGCCATGCTGGTATTCTCTGTGCCTGCATCAACACGGTGACGATCCAAACGATGAAAAAATATTGCTGTAAACAGTGTATTTTGCAACACCACGAAATGAACAATAGTGTATAATATGAAACGATAGACGTTTTAATTTCATCATCTGATATATTTCGTCATATCGCACAGCCCTACAGCAAAGTCCAAGAATGTGTGAGATTAAATGTCATAAATCCATATCAAACCAGATTAAATATTAAAAGAGAAAACACAAAGCTCTATTGTTGTTACAAACTGAAGAAACACTGAGGTTTAGCTTCTTTTAGATGTGAAATGTTCGTCTTACTGTCGCTGACATGCTCATTGACTGGAATGAAGCTGCTCGTCATCACTCACAGAACAGCAGAGTTTGTTTAACTGTGAAATCTCTGCAGTGATGTGCAGAATGTTTGGAGCTCACTGATAAAAGAGTGAGTGTCTTGCCTTCGTGTTTCCTACTCAAGCTGTTTGAGTTAAAAGAGTCCCAAGCTGGCCTGTGCACCTTTTGCACGTTGTGGATGGAGTCCATGAACCTTCTCTGTAATCTTCCACCTGCCTGACACCTCCACTCTCCCTCCTCTGCACGCGTCTAAGTCATGTCAGACTCACCTCTCTAACTTTGTCTCCAAACTGCTCCCTGAGCTGTCCCTCTGATGTCCTCTAAGCCTCCAGTTTTTGCCCTGAGACCTGGATAGCTCCCTGTGTTCCTTTTGTTCTGATCCTTGTATCAGGTCCTTCTTGTCTCGTCTTCAGTGATTATCTCAGCATCTCATTAGCTCTCATGTATTTATTATGTAAATCTTCCTCTGTTAGTTGTCGCATCCTCCCTCGTGGTAGTGTGTTTCATTGCTCTGTGTTTCCTGTGGTCTCCTTTGAATCAGCTCAGCAGATATTTTTTTGTCTTCCGGCGGGCTTTCAGCAGTAAAGCTATATTTTTGAGTTCACTCCTGGTTTCCAGAATCCTGCCTGATCCTCCTGCTGAACATTGACAGTGTTTGTATTTCTATCATCATCAGTGAGAAAGATTAATCAATCAAGCAACGCAAAGAAGATCTGCTGTTGTTTAAAATTTATTTTCAGGTAAATGTCAAAAAATATTTTATTTACTATTGACTTTTATTTTCTTGCAGCAAGAAGGCCGTGAGTTGAATTCCACCATTTGCATTGTGTTTGCATGTTCTCCCTGTGTCTGTGTGGGTTCTCGCCGGGTACACCAGCTTCCTCCCACAGATGAAGATCAAGAAGATTTGGCCTGCCTCATTTCTGTCTGCCGTTTATTTACTTTCCGGCTCTTTGAGACGTCGCGGCAAAAGGTCGAGGAAAAGCACCGGGTATTTAAATGGACTAACAATGAGGTGGCATTGTTGCTGCGAGTAACACAAAAGTACAAAGTTGCAAAAGCGAGTGAGAATTACAGAATTTGAAGAAAAGCTTTCCAGAGCATGTACAAACTGATATTAATCTCTAATAGGGCTGTCAAAATTGAGAGCAAACAAAGCAACTGCTGTATAATGCCCTCCGCTATCTTTGTTTAATTGGTCACGTGACTGCATCACATGACTAAAATGCATCATCGTTTTTGAAAAGGCTCCGGGTTCACTGTCCACACTGCAACACGAAAATGGCGTTTTCAAATCTATCCGCTTTGGAGAGCGTTTTCAAAATGCTGCATTTTCCTTGACAGAAAACGTTGTCTCAGTGTGGACAGGAAGCCAAAACGGAGAGAAAAAGATGCGTTTACAAACGAAAACACATTAGTGTGGACGTACCCTCTGTGTTAGCTCTGCCGCAGACTGGTGACCTGCCTTGTAGCAGCTGTAATAAGCTCCAGCCCCCCTCTGTGACCCTGAATTGGATAAGTGGAAGGAAATGAATACATTTAAATCAGTGCATACGGGGTAACAGCTGCTGGCTGTCAGCTAACAGCAGAGGTGAGCATCAGTGTTTTAACGTTTTTGAAAATGACCTGTTTCTGTTTGTGTCCACAGAGTCTTGCTGAACAGTTTGATTTACAATCCAAACCAAAGGTCAGAGTTCAAGCTGCTTCCCATAAGACTGCTTACCTACTTACCCACGGTAAAACTTTCACCACACGTCCACTTCAGAGGAAGCTGTGCAAAATGGCCTCAGCTCCAAAAAATGCAAGAATTAGCAATGACCCGCCTCCTGAATTGCATAAATTAAAGAACAAACTTGAAGATTCTGCAAAGTCATTCACTGCAGAGTTTGACAGGAGTGAATCAAGCATGAGAGAGATTATGAGAGAGTTTAGGAGGATTTCTGATGAAGTAGATGAAATGCAGAGAAAAACTAACACTGCGAGAAAAGTGGGAGTTGGATTTCTAATTGGTGGGATCTTAGCAGCTCCGTTTACTGCAGGAGTGAGTTTAGCTGCAGCTGCCGGAGGTGGAGCCACTGTTGTTACTACCAATGTAATAAAAATTCTGTCAGAGGAAGGAAAAGCAAAGAAAGTAGAAAAGTGGGGAGAAGAATTCATGGCCAAAGTCAGACCAATGATGAAGAACCTGGAAGAAATAAAGACGATATGTGAAAAGCTGGAAAAGGAATCAGCTGAAGCTCAGGCCAGAGACTCTCAGATTGATGTGGACGAGTTTCAGAGGACCCTCAGACAGGTGTCGCACCTGAAAGAGATGAGTTCAGGACTTCTGGTTATAACTGAAACCCTGCTGGATGTTATGGGTGGTCTGGTAATGCTCATCAAGGAAGTCTTCAGAGTGACTGCGACTCCTGAAGAAGATCAAAAGTTAAGAGACGCCATCAAAAAGGCAGCTGATCAGAGTCAGAAGATCATTGAGGAGTTTCATAAGATGAGAACAAAACTGAAAGAGTTTACATCAAATAAAAGAAAAGTCACCTCCACCCATCCCCCCCCCTCCATCACCCTGTGAGCCTTACTGTTCACACTGACTAACCAATAAAGTTTTATTAATAAAGGATCATCAGACTTTGACCTGGACTGTATAAGGGACTTGTAGAGTTTGAGTCTGAAGCTTCCCCATGTCCTCTGTTCATAGACAGGATGTTGTTGTATATTCATGTAAAGCTGATCCACAGCAGCCTGATGTCACAGAGAGGTCGTATGAAGAGGATCCACAGCCTCACAAAGAGCTGCTTTCCTCCATGTTCTCTGCTGATCTCACCCGGGACGTCAAACTCATTTCACAGTGTGGGCCACTTACAGCCCACTTTGATCTTAGTGGGTTGGACCAGTGAAACCCTCCTTTCTGTCAATGTAAAGAAGCTTAACTGAACATTTAATCACTGAGATATATTAACATAAGAAAAAAAGGGTAATTTCAACATTATGTCTTTTTGATTTTCGTCCTAGAAAAAGAATTCTGCTGTATTAAAAAAAGATATCCGCCAGCATGACTCTTTGGACTTAAATTGTAAGAAATAAATCTGTAAAATTACAAGTTCTGGTAGCTCATTGTTGTTTATTATTATAACGGGGGAGGCTGGAAAAGCTGTAAAACTAAAACAAACAAACAAAACAAAAACATTTTGTTGTGGTCTTTTTTCATAAAGTTAAAAGTCCAAAAACTATGCCCTCCCTCATGTTTTCCATAACCATACAGTGTTGGCTGATTCTGGCCCCTCCCAGCCTGATGTTGACACCCCTAATCAACACCATTTATCTGACAGTTTTTACTGCACTTTTAATATGACTGAACTCTGAGCTTCATCACTGACTGTTTTTATTTTCACTAGAAAAGTTATGTTCATGTATTTCTTCCTTTATACCATAGGTGTCAAACTCTGGCCGCCTAATTACATTTGGCCCGCGAAGCCATACCAAATTACTATTAGAGCTGGCCTACTAGTATTATACAGCTAATATATATATTGTTTAGTATTAAACTTTGCTTGTTCCATATTCAGTTTTCCAGCAAAACTTATTTGAGTCCATAAGAAAAGATTCATTCTTATATCTGGAGGAAGATTTTTTTTTCAATAAATATTAATGTTAGCCCGCGACTTTGTTCCAGTTTTGAATTTTGGCCCACTGTGTATTTGAGTTTGACACCCCTGCTTTATAGAATCACAGATTAATATTTGGGCTGAAATATGTTTTGGGTGTTGTTACAGTTTCCAAAGGGAGAGTTACTACTTCTTGCAGCTTTAATGTATCTGTTATGAGAGCTTTATTACTCTTATTTTTAATGAATCATGGTGACAGTTTGTGTTTCTATATTTGATTTTCCCTTTTGTCTTTGTGTTTGAGGTTAGTGTTCAGATCTCTGCTCTTATTTCAGAGCTCTTTGTAAACTTTGTTTAAAAAAAAGTTATATAGACCAATAATCATTAATCAGAAGCTTTTATCCTGTTCTATGTGAACTATTCAGATGAAGCTGAATCCCAGCTGGAAGTGAAGAACAAAACAGTGTGTGTGTCAGTGCTAATGCTTTCCTCTCATTTTGTTTGTCCTGGTAAGAAATAACGAGAATCTGAGACAGGAGGCCTGACAAAGGTTCACTTTCACCTCAGTTAAAGTCTCTTTATTACAAGTTCATCAGCTAATGACTCTGCACGGAAATGTCCTTAAACTTTACTGTGTGGAGCTCCACCCTTTGGATAAACAACTATTACAACCAATAAGAGACTTTTCAGTCTCCATAAGTCAGGTTATTGATTGTCTGAACCTGAACACATTAGACACCAGGGTTTTTGTCCTGTCTCTAATTTGTGCCTTAATCTTCCCTCCTGAGAGAGGTGTAGGTGCTCCATGTTGAAAGATGTCTCTGTTCCTAAAATGAATCGGGATTAGAGAAGAGGCAGCAGGACGACCTTTGTTGATGGTGACTCAAGTAAAGACTCAACACTGAATTTTATCAAGGTATTATTGTAACTAACCAAGACTTTATGCAGCTTATTCCTGTGCACGACAGATTACTCTATACAGGTTATGGAGCACGCCTCCGAGCGTGCCCATCACTAACGCTACTGCACACAGAGCTCCAAACAACTCCAGTATTGGCAATTTATGGAACAGACCGGTGGTTCATTACAAGCTTTACTACAGTGTGCTGGGATGGTTAAATGGCTGTATCGATGGCTTTGACCAGTCATGTGATTTAATCAGAGCTTCCTACTTCAGATGTCATCAGTCACTTGTAATGATCCATACCGAAGCAAGCTTTGAAGCAGTAGTAGTTTGAAGCCTCTAGAGATCGCCTGGGGATTATTTTCCTCCATGGATTATTGATATATTTTTATTCTGTGCCATACTCTCATTTATTCTCCTCGGTAGTAAACAGGTGAGCAGAACTCCTATTAGCCGCTGTCCCCGAGAATCAGGCCTTTTGATCAGTGTGAAACTTTGACTTTTCATGATCTTAGCATTACTGTCCCCATCATTTTTACTTTACATGAAGCTTGGTTGGGTGGGCGCTTGATGGCTTTACAGCGGGGGCTAGTCTGTACAAGGAATGTTTGGGCCATAAAACATGTTTGCGTCTGTATGATGACAAAACTCTAAAGAACAAATTTTTAAAAAAGTATCAGTATTTTTTTGAAGAGACTTACTAAATGAAATTTTGCTGTTGAAACAGCATCAGGTTGTCTGTGGTGCCTTTCTACATAATGGTGGTCATTTTACAACATTCCTCGATAGAAGTCAAACTGGGCAAAGGCCAAAATAGCTATAAAAATTCAATGTAAAGAAAAATGACCAAAGTATGACACAGACCAGTTAAACAAAAACAGGAAAAATAAGAGACCAAGCCCACAACATCACACAAACCAACAAAATCCGCATCCCTAAATGGACGTGTCGGTACTTGTTTGGACTGGAGAGAGATGAATGCGTGTAGGTTTATCATCACTGAAAGCACGAGTCCTGTGTTAGCTGGTAAAATGATGTCAGTTTGAAGTTTGAGGGGAGATTAGTGTAAGGACAAGAAAGGCATTATTGACAAAAACAAGACACCCCACATAATCTTTTATTTACAATATAATATTTGGTTAAAATGTTTTGATTGTTCAAATACTTTTGTCACGGTCATTGGTCGGCGATTTTTGTATTATTTATTGTGTTTTGATTTCATCATGATTTATCACTACTAGTCTTTTGGTTTATGATTCTGTATTTGTAAGCTCTAGTAGTTCCTTTTGCTTCTGTGATAGTTTGATAGTTCCTGTCCTGTGTGCATGTGTCTGGTTTTTCTTCCCTTGTCTCGTCTGGTCTGATTACTCCCAGCTGTGCTCTCCTTCTGTGTCTCATTCCCTCGTCATCCCTCACTGTATTTAGGTGCAGCGTTTCTCTCTGTCAGTGTTGTGTTGCACCCTCTTCATGCTGTGTGTGTTTCTCCCTGGGCTCCGTTTCCATGTGTCTAGCATTAGCTTCTAGTTTGTTTGTTTTTTGCGTGTTTATTTTTGTGGAGTTTTTGCACCGCAATAAAGCAGCCTCTTTAAGTCTATTCCTCCATTTGAGTGACATGCGTTTGGGTCCTACATGCTGCCTACCACACAGCCGTACCATAACAATTTTCATTAGCTGTTGTAAAATAATGCAGTTAGTGGGGATAGGTTAATTGGTTAATCCAAATTGCCCATAGGTGTGAATGTGGGAGTGAATGTGAGCGTGAATGGTTGTCTGTCCCTGTGTGTTGGCCCTACGACAGACTGGCGACCTGTCCAGGGTGTACCCCGCCTCTCGCCCTATGACAGCTGGGATAGGCTCCAGCGCCCCCCGCGACCCTGAAAAGGATAAGCGGAAGTGAATGGATGGATGTTGTAAAATAATGTGTGCCCCAATCTCCAATGAGACATAGGCTGTCTCCCAATTCAGGGTCTGCAGCCTTAAAGTACGCATTTCAAGGCCGATTACGTTACAGCGGCGCGCCGAAGGCTGTCCCAATTCAAAGGCTGCTCGAAATGCGGCCCTGAAATGCGTCCTTCATTTCCCTGAATTTTAAGGCTGTGGCAGTGTAGACTTCGTGGTCCCATATATCCCACAATTCATAGCACGGCAGTCGGTGTGGAGAATTCTGCCGCAGACGGCAGAAGCGGAGCGGCCGAAGAGTTTCTGTCATCGTTGTATTTTTACTCAGTTGTATATAGTATTTGTATTCTATTTTTATCTTATTGTATATTTATTTTATTTTATTCTATTCTGTACAGTTGTGTACTGTATTTATTCTTATTGTATTCTAATTTTTGCCTCATAACTTTTGCACTGTCCACTTCCTGCTGTGACAAAACAAATTTCCCACGTGTGGGACTAATAAAGGTTATCTTATCTTATCTTAAACTGTGAAAAGTAAGTACTGAATATTATGTCACTTATTTATGTGCAAATGTTTAATAACGAAGAACATTAAACATTACTGTTGGCCACATGTCGGCAAAGTTATGTGACATTAGTGACGTTTGTACTAACTTGGTTTTAAAGCCTTTACTTTAAAATATACACCGTTCAATAGCTGAGCTTAATCTTACAGAGAATGATCAAAGCTCATGTAGAAACAAACAAACAAATGAACAAAATATTTTCTCCTTCATTTCTGTCAAACAAAGCTGTATGACAAGTTTCCAGTGGTTAGTATCATGGTTGCTAGGCAACCTGGGCAGCGCAACGGAGGCTTTTTTTTTTTAACTTTATTGACAAACAACAGTATCAGCGCAACGGAGGCTAGACCGTCCCATTACACAAGCCTCGCACTTCCGGCCTTAGCGGTCTTTGAGTACGCGGCCCTTGAGGATCGTTGAAGCTGCGTACTTTAAGGCTGCAGACCCTGAATTGGGAGACAGCCAGTGTGCTGGAAGTGTACTTATTCCTCTGTTACACCACAAGAGGGAGTATCTCCTGAAATGAATAGCAGGAGCAGTGGGAGCAAACAAGCCAGGCCACTCATACAGTACGACTAACAAGAGCTGTGTGAGACTGTGTACAAATGTGTAACGATGTACTATATCTATATATTTGCAGGTAAGCAGATACAAAATACTAAATAACTTGACTTTGGTCTAAAGATAAGTCCACAGGGTTGCAGAGAATGTGGGAAAGTTGGCTGTTAATTCCCATTATGTGTAGTGTTTATTTATTGTGTATTTTTAGTGCATTTTATTGTATATTTAATGTTTATTTGGTAGCGATGCAGATTAGCCATGAAGCCAGTTTGTGTGGTAACCTCAAGGAGCTGTGGTGGATCTATATTCAATTTCAATTCAATTTTATTTATATAGCGCCAAATCAAACAACAGTCGCCTCAAGGCGCTTTATATTGTACAGTAGATCGTACAATAATAGATACAGAGAAAAGCCCAACAATCATATGACCCCCTATGAGCAAGCACTTTGGCTACAGTGGGGAGGAAAAACTCCCTTTTAACAGGAAGAAACCTCCGGCAGAACCAGGCTCAGGGAGGGGCGGCCATCTGCTGCGACCAGTTGGGGTGAGAGAAGGAAGACAGGATAAAGACATGCTGTGGAAGAGAGACAGAGGTTAAGAACAGATATGATTCAATGCAGAGAGGTCTGTTAATACATAGTGAGTGAGAAAGGTGACTGACAAAGAAATATTCAGTGCATCATGGGAATCCCCGGCAGCCTACGTCTACTGCAGTATAACTAAGGGAGGATTCAGGGTCACCTGGTCCAGCCCTAACTATATGCTTTAGCAAAAAGTTTTAAGCCTAATCTTAAAAGTAGAGATAGTGTCTGTCTCCCGACTCCAAACTGGAAGCTGGTTCCACAGAAGAGGGGCCTGAAAACTGAAGGCTCTCCCTCCCATTCTACTTTTAAATACTCTAGGAACAACAAGTAGGCCTGCAGTGCGAGAGCAAAGTGCTCTAATAGGGTGATATGGTACTACAAGGTCATTAAGATAAGATGGGGCCTGATATGTTAAGCAGTTCTTTTTCAATCTGTGCATATCTTGTCTCTGCATCTGTCATGGATCGCGATGCATATGCAACAGGCTGCCACTCATCATACCTCTGCAGAAGAACAGCTCCAAGCCCACTCTCTGATGCATCTGATGAGATCTTAATAGGTCTCATTGGATCATAAAACTTCAGAACTGGTTCCTTTGTAAGCAGATCTTTCAAGTCACGCCATGCTTTCTCATGTTCATGATTCCACTCCCATGCAATTCTCTTTTCAGTTAGCTGTCTCAGTGGTGCCATTTTTTCCCGAGAGATTCGGTATGAATTTTCCCATGTAGTTTATCATGTCATTAAATCCCTGCACATCTTTCTTGCATTGGGGCTTCAGCATGTTTTCAATTGCAGACACCTTTTGAGGATCTGGTCTGATGCCTTCACTGCTCAGGATATCTCCAACGAATGTCAGTTCCTTCGCCCCAAGCTGACATTTCTCTTTGTTCAGCTTCAGATTGGCTTTTCTGGTTGCTTCAAGAACATTTCTCAGTCTCATGTCATGTTCAGCTTTTGTGCTACCCCACACAATGATGTCATCCATTGACGTGTCGACTCCTTCCAGGTGTTCATAGATCATGTGTATTGTCTTGTGATACACCTCAGGTGCTGAAGCAATGCCAAATGGCAGTCGCCGGAATCTGTACCTGCCAAGTTTTGAACTTGCTTCGTCCAGCTTCAGTTGCCAAAATCCTGATGAAGCGTCTAGCTTGCTAAAGTACTTCGCTTTTGCAAACTGTGACATTATCTCTTCTCTTGTAGGTTGAAATGTTCTCTATTTATTGCTCTATTCAGATCTCTAGGATCCATGCAAATTCTGAGCTTTCCAGTCTTTTTCTCCACAATAACAAGAGAACTCACCCACTCCGTTGGTTCATCGATCTTTTCAATCACTTCCAGGTTTTCCATCCTGTCCAACCTGGCTTTCAGTGGCTTTTGTAGAGCAAATGGTACTTTGCGGCATGGATGAATGGCTGGTCTTACACTTTCATCGACTCTGATTGTGTGTTCTCCAGCAAGGCAACCAAGTCCCTGAAATAGGTCACCATATTCCTTCATCAACTCATTATAGTCCATGTCATCATCCGTTTCCACAACGAGCATTCTTTTCACTAGGTTCAGACTCTCACAGGCATGTAACCCTAGTATAGGCTGCACATTCATGGGCACCGCAATGAATGTTAGTGTGTGCTCCTTGTCTTTGTGTGTCATTTTAACCATGCATTTTCCTTTCACAGGTATTTCTGCACCTGAGTATCCACTCACTTTAAACTTTGTTGGATGTATTTTAGGGCTAGGTCGGATTTTCTTGAACTCTGCTTCTGATATCACATTCACTTGAGCTCCAGTATCCAGCTTGACTTTCATGAGTGTGTCATTCACTTTGAGTGTCATTATCCAGTCCTTTTCACCTGTCTTATTGTCTGTCACTGCCGCTACATAGAGCTCCTCTGTGTCTTCTTCATCCACAGTATGTACTGTACTCTGTTTCGAGGTTTGAGCTTTGCAGCACCTAGCATAATGGTTATTTTTGTTACAATTATTGCATCTTTTCCCATATGCTGGACATTTTTAGGAGGATGTTGCATTCCGCAGTGACCACAAGTAGGGCTGGGCTACCGTTCACGGTAATACCGGTGTAATGTTGGGCAACGATAGGAAAATGAAATATCGTGATAGAATATGGGTAAAATGCGCATGCGCAGTGCCTTTATTTACATACGCACATGGCGGCGACGCAGAATGAGAAGAGCAAAAGTTGATCGCTAAATGAAACGGATGAACCAGAATTGGTTTGTAAAAATGCTGCAACTTAAGTGGTGTGGAACTGGTTTAGCTTTCGTCCATCAGATACACAACAAAGCACTATTTTTGGTAGAGCATGCTAGTGGGCCATCGTTATTACTGTGTATTTTGGAAAATACGGCACACTTAAAATCAATCCTTTGATTTTTCTGAAAATCGACAGTGCCCCTTATAATCCCGTGTGCCTTATGTATGAATTCTGTTTGTGTTTACTGACCTCGAAACTATTTTATGTGGTACACGGCGTTCAAAAATCTGTCAAATGTTTCAGTACAATTTTGTTAAGCTACAAACCCAGCTTAATGCTGGGCAGACACTGTGCGATTTTTTTCAGCCGCGCGATTCAGCTCCTGCTCAAACTGTACGATTGACTCGCAGGGATCAACTCAAGTTGATAGGATGCAGGGTCTCACACTTTATGGCCCGATGCTCTGATGCGACCTGAATGCTCAAACTGTGCGTCCATAAAATTAAGGTCACTCTCGCTCTCTCTCCCTCTCTGTCTTTCACTCACACAGACACGCACACTGCCACCATCAACTTTGCTAAATTGCTAATGAAAAACATTGATCAGTCAGCTGTGATTGAGCAGCAATGTCCATCCAACTATTTTCACGGTTACTGTGGTCGTGATAATTTTCTGAGGCCACATTGAAAAGGCTCAGATGAGCTTTCCAAAGTTCTACAAGTGCCTCCATCGCTTGTGTCCAGATCACACGCTGCACTGCCGTGCTACTCCGTCTTTTTCACCGACATTTATATGTTTGCGCGTGCGCAGTGTAAGAAGCTGCGGTGACACCCTCACGACGCTCACGAGGATGTTTGAAATCCTCCCGACCAAGCGATTGATGATCGGGAGCTGGTCGTGAGGTGTTAATCGCTTCTCGTTACCCCACGTATACTACACGATGCACAATGAAGGCCAGAATCGGGCCAATCACCAAAACGGTCGCACGACTGAAAAATCGTCTCAGAATGGGCCAAAAATCGCACAGTATAATCCCATCATAAGACGTCCATGCTCACGTCACTAGGTCTCTTTTCTCCCCCTCGGCGAGTTAGCTACACTACGTTCACTGCTAAGCTGATCCATCGCTACTGCTATGTTGTAGTCCGTTACCTTTCTTCAAGTCTAGCTTCTGACACCATGTCTTGTTTCTTTATGTTGTTGTGGGTTCTCAAGAATGACACCATTACTTGAAGAGAAGGTATTTTATCGAGCTGTGGTTCACATGTAAACAAAGCTTAGCCATCACCGTCTGCCCCGAGGTATCTCTCTCTAGCTCTCTAGCTCCCCCTACAGTCTAGGAGTATTAACAACATAAAACATGATACTAGGCAAATAAGGATTTGCTGTTATCATCAGTGTTGGGAAGGTTACTTTTAAAATGTATTCCATTACAGAATACAGAGTACATGCCCCAGAATGTATTCTGTAACGTATTCCGTTACGTTACTCAATGACATTAATGTATTCTGAATACTTTGGATTACTTAATATATTATCATGCTTTTTACAACAACGTGAATGTACTATTGCTGTGTGATTTATTACTATTACTGAAGGTCCGCGACTCCGAACTGTAGTAAAGGGACCTCTGACTAATACGGCGGGGTCCCTGTCGGCTCGTAGCCGAAAAATAGCTTTACTTTGTTGTGTGGGTCAACTTTTCTTGCGAGAGACAGAGAGAGGCGTTGAAAGGCTGCTCCAACGGAACTTATTGTTTTCGGAGGAAAACAGGAACACGGTGTACAGTCGAGTCTTAATAGCTTACTTACAACTGGGCTCGTAAGGCACTCTTCTTGGCTGAAGTGGTTATTATTATATTTACATGCTTCCAGCTCCCGTTTTTCCTCGATGACAACTCGTACCTTTCCACTCCCCTTTTTCTCCCTCCTCGCGCTCACAGACCCATAACGTGTATGGCAGTCCATTCTCCCTGCAACACGGACTACACTGCCCATGATGCTACATTCTTTAGAGCTATGCTTGTAGCATTCTGCCTGTTAGCTTAGCACAACAACAACAGCAACGAAAAGGCGCTCTCTCACCCAGGAAACACACAGTCGCAGAGAGAGAGAGAGCGTCGCCCTGTAACCATGGCAACCGTAACGCTGCCGCCTGGAACAACAGAACGTAGCTGTCAAACAAAACCCAAACAGTCCTGACCCGCGACAAAATGAAACAGGAAAGTACCGCAGTGTAATCCATTTATTTCAACAAAGTAACTGTATTCTGAATACCACCTTTTTAAACGGTAACTGTAACGGAATACAGTTACTCATATTTTGTATTTTAAATACGTAACGGCGGTACATGTATTACGTTACTCCCCAACACTGATTATCATTACAACTGACTGTGGGCTGTCGTGGGATGGATGCGTGCGCGCATTCCACACACTTGCCTTTTTGTTACTGCTGCATGTCGCTGGGTCCAGCAGTCGAACAGGAGGAAAGGAAGACAGGTGACTTTAGTACACGTGCAGCCAGCGTGTATTATCACTTACTTGCCACTGAAAGGATTGCACTGTTTCGGACCACAAAGCTGGAGGTGAGGCATGTCGTTCCTGGTGTTAAATAGCGGGCTCCTGTCCCGCTTTGGGGTCACGCGACCTGTACTATGTTGTTTGGGTTCTTCCTCTTTTAACCATCCTGTTTAAGTCGCCTGCAAGTAGTTGTATAAATATATATGATTAATATGGAAACTATTGTTGGTAATGAGCAGGGAGACATACTGTTTTGTGGGAAAGATGGATAGACATGATGCCTGGTGGGATACAACAGGGTGTAAAGGGAGTTGCCCAGGCCTACACAGTCAGTTTATTGGTGGTTACAGTGAGGGTAACGTGTGGCCTGGCTGTTAAAACGGCAGACTTATGAAGAACTCACTTCAGTCAGTTAGTCTCTAAGCAAACTATTTTATTTTCTTATTTTTTATTTATTGTATTTTTATTTATTGTAAATAGTTCTTTTGTATTAAATTCCACCTTCAGAACATCTTCTGACTATGCCTGCATTTTTCCCACTAGTGAGTGTTCTCATGTTGAACCCACAGAGGATTAAAGGATTCATCCTCCTGATAAACAGTTTAATGCTGTCAGGTTTAAATCTTTTAGACTCTCGTCATTTAATTGTTTCCCCATACATATACATAATTATCACACCACCTCTCTATTCTGACACATGCTGTTTCACAACTCACACTACTCATAACTCAGAAACACCTTCAGATTTTACATCAGTAATAACATACAACCTTTAACAAGATGAGATTTTTAAACTACATATACAAATGTACAAACTTTAATAGAAAAAAGGTTTTTTGTGAACACTGATTTTTTTAAATTACTTTCCTAATTATTTTTGAATTACAACCTTTCTCTGAATGTCAGTGTCATTACCTCGGCGCTGATCCTTATCTGCTGTCATTTATGTGTTTTTAGGGGTTCTTGTAAAATTTTTTTCTTAGATTTAAAGGCTCCACTCGCTCTTTTCAGTGAATCATAAAGCTTTAATTCAGAACAAGGAGAATAATAAATTCACATTCAGAATATTAAAACGTGGAGACAGAGATGGGGAACACAGGAGGGAACAGGAACTATAAACAAAGACTGCAACAAAACCAATAAATGACAAGAATCATGAAGTAAATTATTATTATTATTATTGTTATTACAAATTAAAGTCATTTTGCTCCTGGGAAAGACAATAAAGGCAGAGAAACGCTGCAACACAAAAGCTGGAAT
Organism: Diplotaxodon limnothrissa; assembly: GCF_057381915.1. Classification (NCBI taxonomy): domain Eukaryota; kingdom Metazoa; phylum Chordata; class Actinopteri; order Cichliformes; family Cichlidae; genus Diplotaxodon; species Diplotaxodon limnothrissa. Next base: position 30,915,737 of record NC_140602.1, on the reverse strand, counting down.
CAACCCAGCTGTAGGTACTGATGTTACCTGCTTTGAAGCTGCACACAATATAAAATCAGCTGCTGTGAAAACAGGTTAACAAAGATCACAGCAGCTGACATTAAGGGTTTGTTGTGGGCTGCATCAGGCTGAGTCCCTGCACAGCGAGGCACAGAACCTCCAGCAGAACCTCTGGGGGCAGCTCGGGCCGGTCCCAGCCGTCACTCAACTCTTTCAGCTTCTGATCGTTCAAACAGATGAACTCGGCCGCCCAGCGGAGCTCCCCTCCCTCCTGCAGGGGGACGGGCAGGGACTCTGGCAGTGTGGCCCGACCGTCCTTCAGACCATCCACCTGGAGAAGCAGAGAGGGAGCTGTTGTCTGATCAGATTCAAACATGAGGAAGACTCCGCCCACAGGCTGCTGATAGTGGGCGGAGCTGCTGCTGATGTGCTGTTAAGTGTAACAGGGTCTGTAAAATCACTGTAAATGTTCACTTGCTTAATTCAGGAAGCCCAACCATGTTCTGCACATATTCTTACAGCAAGCACTTGTGTGGAATAAGGTGTGATGAGGCTTTTGAGAGGAGCATGTAGATGAATGTAGACGAATGAGTGAATGAACCCACCAGCTGGTTGAGGACTCTCAGAGTATCTGGACTGCAGCGGGTCAGAAGTGGTGGCACTTCATCTGGCAGAGCTGCACAAACATGAAGAAGAAAGACAAAGTTTGATGACGATGTGACGAGCTGAAACACTTTGCTTCAGATGTGTCAATAAAATTAAATCTACATGTTACTAAATGGAATAAATGTCTCAGAGCGGGTCAGCTGACTTACTGTCCAACGTGCTGACCAACAGATGAACGGCATCCTTCACAGCACTGGAGATGTTTGAGATATCAAGAAGGTCCATGAAGGAGGAGACAGCCTCAGACAGGACATGCTCAGAGGTTCCTTTAGTGCACTGGTCCAGCTGAGAGGAGCAGAGGATTATTATTATTATTATTATTGTTGTTATTATAGTTGTTGTTGTTGGGTTGTAGTCATAGAAGTTGTAGTTTCAAACAGGTTTTAAGATTATTTTGTTTCAGTATCACTTTTTCCTCTGATAACTGATGTTTCCCTTTTTATTAATTTATTAACAGCGTTAATGATCAGCAGAACTGTTCGAGCACACATGGAAGACGGCAGGTGGGGTGGCGTTGGGTTACAAAGTGGCCTGCAGAAACTTTGGGCAGCTTGGTTGTGTCTCCCTGAACTACCTCTGTGCTTAGTTTAACATCATAAAGACCAGCCAGCAGGACTGATTTGGCTTCAGATAAAAAGAAGAAAAAACTGTTAAGATGACAAGGAAGTGTATTTTAAAATAAACTGAAATATCCAATACGTCTTTAAAAACCTGCAACACCGATGTTTATCTCAGTGTAAGCTGACCAGGCTGCAGTAACTGATGAAGATGGCAATGAGCCTTGAACCTTAGGAGAAGCACACACCAGACTCTGGTCAATATTCTTCTTACTGTCTGTTCCAGCAGAGAGAGAGTATCTCCGTCCTCAGCAAGCTCGCTGAGCTTCTTCAGCAGATCACGACGGGTCGACTCGGGAAGCTCTCCGAGCGGCAGCAGAAGATGATCCTTCGTCTCCAGTTCTGCAGCAAACACAGAAGCAGCACCAATCATACCATCAGTAAATGAAAGCAGCTTTTTATTGGAACCATAGAAACCAGTTTATTAAGCATCAGGTCTCAGTGTCAAATCCCAGCAGACATCAAATAATTTATTAAAAAAAGTAAAACATAATCAGGTTTTATGTCTCATGTTTTCAGGTTTACTTAACACTTCTCTGAGTAAAACATGACTCATCACTCAAACACTTCATGCATGCGTATCTCACCAGACAAACCTGAATGACCTTCGATCAAAATAAATATTTATTTCAAGTTATTTATTGCAAACACAGATCAAAACAATTCCCATAATCTATTATGATTTCTCACATTACCATATTTAACGTATTTATACCTGATTGGTTAGTGAGTGGTTCCTGGATGACATGGTGCTGAGCAAAAAACCTCCAAGTGATTGTTTTGGTTCCTAGCAATGATTGTTCAAACAGATGACTTTGGGAGTCCCTGTTACTGCCCATAAAACTGTTTATGTTGCAGATGGCAGTTTTCCATACTATAGTTGGAATACTATAGTATTGGAATAGTTGGAATATACTATCTGTTTTTGCACTTCTCTCCATAATCCTCCTACATCCAATGGCAGAGATGTTAAAGACACATCAATGTGTCTGCACAACCTCAACCTAAAGCTACCAACCGAGCGACTTTTTTTCACCTCAGACAGGTGAATGTGCACAAATAAGGAGCGCTCTATTGTTAAATTATGTAGTTATACAGGATCCATCACAGCTACTGAAACATTTCTATTTTACTCTTACTTTACTTGTTTTTTTTTTTTACATGTCCATCTCTAGGGATGGGTATCGAAAACCGGTTCTTGTTGAGAACCGGTTCCCACTGTTTCAATTCCTTGGAATCGTTTGCCATTTTTGCAAACGATTCCCTTATCGATTCCAGTCGCCCCGAATGACGTCACCACGTTGCGGAGCGTCATTTACCTGGCAGGAAACACGGCGCCTAAGCGGCTCAAACGCTCAAAAGTTTGATTATACTTTATGAGAACCGATGACAACAGGGCAACTTGCAAAGTAGATATTTCATTTAAGGGAGGAAACACTACGAATATGCAAAAGCATTTGCTCACAAAACACGCGATGACACGTGTTTTTAATTCCGCTCCGGACTCGTGACTCTCAACCCAGCAGCAGCAGTAACGTTGCACGTCCTCTCCCGTTAATGCGGCAGGTAAATAATCAACTAACAGTGCATATTATGTTAGCGCAATCTGCCTTATTACAAGACCTGCCATTACTGTACATGTAGGTGACCATGATGAGAGAGACAGACAGAGTCTGGCTGGCGCTCGCTGGCAGTTCTCGCTGCAGTCTACCGGTAGCATCTCCTTTCAGGCCAGGATAGACGAATGTTACCGAGCAGTGACTAAGTTTGTGGTCAAAGGCTTGCACCCATTTGCCACAGCAGATGCCCCCGATTTTTGGTAAGTGAATGTGTTTAATTGTAGGCAGGGACATTACTGGATATTCTTGTGTAATTGCTACAGAATAATTTATGTTATACTTTGTTATTGCTACAGAAGAATATTTATTTTATTATTTTACATTTACAATTTTTTTTCCTGGGGACCCTGTGACACCCCATTGAAGAGCCGTAGGCTGGATCTCTTAAGATCTCACTGTTGGGTTTGTAAGGCCATGTTACTCCTAAATTTCTATCTTGTTCAAAGAGAAGATATAAAACAAAGTTCTAAGCTAATCGACCTTAGTGTTCTCCTTTTAAAAAAAAAAAAAGAATCGATAAGAGAATCGATAAAGAATCGAATCGTTAAACAGAATCGAAAATGGAATCGGAATCGTGAAAATCTTATCAATACCCATCCCTATCCATCTCTGATATCATGATGATAAGGAGGAGAGTGACAGAATGAGCCGTTGTCATGTTTAAAATATTGTTAATGCTGATGCAGTGTTATTTAAAAAAATAAATCAATTCTAAAATTTTAAAAGTCACACACACACACCTTCTTTCACTTTGTGCAGCATCTCTTTGGAGTTGATGGCATCGTTGGCAAACAGACCTGGAAACAAACCTCAGAATGATTAAAGCCACAAAAGGAAAAACAGCACAGTGTCTGATAAATGTCTGCTACATCCTAGATGCATGAAGGAGCATTTCCGCAGGTTCTTCCTCCCTGCAGCTGTCAGACTGTACAATCAAAACTGCTCCCAACAACATCATAGATGTTTACATCTGCGCTGTAACTGCAATAATTTAATCAACCGATTCGCGCTACAACCTGGGTTTGCCATCTGTAGTTAATTTTATTTAATTTAATAACTGTACAGTACTCTGTTTATAGAAACCATTGTCCTTGATGTAAGTATGTAAGAACAAATTGTGTATGTTTCTGTTCTGTGTCCTGTGTACTGTTTGTTTGTATATGTGTCTTTCTGGTTGCTGTTACAACCAAATTTCCTCTTGTGGGACAATTAAAGGATTATTCTATTCTATTCTAAACTGTCAAACTTGATTTAATCATTCACGCCTCCCAAAAGTAAAGATCAAGGCAAACATGGAATCAAGACTAAATCTGACATTTATAAATGAAGAAGAAAAACCTTCAACAAGAGAATCAACCTACCGAATAAACCTGTTTTATGAGTAAAGGGTTCACATGTGATTTCTAAGATGAGAAAAGAGACATTGTTACATTCAGTAACAGGAAAACACACTAAATCTACTCGGAAACATTAAACACAGTCATGTACTCTTACTCAGCTTCTCATCATCCATCTTTAGCTCCATGAGACCAAAACCAAAGGTGGAGTTTTCCGGCACAGTGAAGCTCGTCACCTCCTTCTTGCTGCCCTAAATACAAATAACACGATGTTGGATCTACTGAGAAATACTGAAACGTCGGTTTGTTCCTCAGACAGATCAGAAGAGTGCTAGAACAACGTCTTAATCATACAACATTAAATACATTAAAATCAGGATTGTGCAGAAACTGTTTGTTTCTGTGGTGAATACTTGTTGCCTTATACAGCATTTAGAAACAAAAAATAAGAACAATGGACTCTCTTGACCTGCTGCTGTTGTTGCGCTGCCATTAGCAGAGCCTCTGGACTATCATTAAAGCTCATAGAATCAGTGAGCTCATAATTATATTATCAGTGCACTATTAGCCTTTGACGGTGCCATGCACTCCAGCGCTCTGGTTGGTCTGCCTGGGTCCTGGTGCACTTCTCTATCAACCAGGTGCTGGGGCTTTGGCCTGCTGGTGTCTGCTGTAAACTTTATTGTCATATCTGCTACATATAGTACAGTATATAGCAGAGATGAGACAACGAGGCTCCAGTTCCATTTAGTGCAAAAGAACAACAATAAATACAGGAAGAGTAGGAAATAAATATACACTTTAAGACTAAGGACAGGGGAGTAAATATACACTTTGAGGTAAAAAGGGTCAATAATAGTCTAAAATGTACAATTTACAATTGAGATTTAAAGCAACCTTGAAGTGGTTTAAAATGACCAACGCAGCAGCTTTACAGTTTACAGTATGAGTGATGAGGTAACTGGTGATAATGAGGATGGACTGATTATCCAGTCTGCCATCAGGTCGGCTTGTTTTTGACATGTTGATGTTTCTGTTCACATTAGATTGTGTTGCTCATTAAAGAACTGACCGGGCTGGCTCAGTGTTCATAGATGAGCTGATTCTCTGTAGAGCCCATACAGAACTTTTCACTTTCTCTGATGGCTTGTTGTGGTTTCAGGTTAAATTAGTTTGGCTCTATTCCAATGTTCTACAGTACATATTTAATCACCTCATACCATCAAAGTTCAGCTTTCATAGATAAACGTCAGATTCACTCACCTTTATAAGAACATGCAGCATCTTCTGACAGGAGGCTGAGATGGACCCACTCTTGTTAGACTTTCGAATCATCTTGACAGGCCCGCTGTTGTAAACTTTCTGGTAAACAAAAGTCAGTTTGTCATTGTCCTTCAGTCCCAGTAACTCCATGTTTTCCTTCTTTATTTTCCTGGAAACAGAAAGCACCAAGAGAGGGAAACAGGTTAGGAACTGTTGGCAAAGGAGGATGCACATATAGTTAGATGGTATGTGGTGTTTTTAATTACAAGATAAACGTAAGTGAAAGTTAATCGTAATCTTACACATGCTGAGCTTATACGTACAGGAGTCACAGAGGGCTGTGGGAGCAACATACAAATAACTACGTGATGATAACCATGATGAATTATTGGAGAGAAGGTTGAACTAGTGACACGTTTAAGTATTTAGGTGTTTACCTGGACTGTCAGATACAGCAGGTTCATCATATGTGGATTTCTAACATTTCTGCTAAGTTCAGTTCCCAATTTCAAAATTTGACTGAAAGGGGTGAGAAGATAATTGGCACGCTCCCCGAGCTTGCCCTCCAGTATTTCAAGAGTCAGTGATAAAGAAGAGTCTGAAAATCTCTGAGGATATCAATCATATCCTTTATAAAGAGTATGAGTCAATGCCCACAGGAAAAAAAACCCAAAACCCTGAGTTAATTGGGTACAAATTTTCTTTAGGTGATGATGAAATTGTATGTGTGTTACCTGATATTACATGTTACCTATTATATCTCGTGTTTGTCCAAGAGAAATGTCACCCAAGACAATAAAGGCTAATCTAATCTAATCTAATCTAATCTAATCTAATCTAATCTTATCTGATAACCCTTTTAAATTGCCCCCCGCTGGACAAAAGAAAGAATGCAGGCCTGGAAGTTATTTCCATGTTTACAGAAAGTCTGCTGCTGAACTCGAGCAGAGAGACGGACACTTACCTGCCACTGAACTTGTTCCTCAGTTTTTTAACGTCGGCTTTCTTTTTTATAATGCTCACAGGTTGTTCCAGTCCATCCACGGTATCACCAGTTGCCTCAACTTTGGCTTTACCCACAATATCATCTCCCCCACCAATTTCTCCACTCCCCTTTGTCTCCATAGTAGTCGTGAAATCCTTCACCAAGACCTCCTCCTTATAATCTGGAAGGAGCATCACATAAGTATGTTGGGTGTGTCTGAGTGGACATGTTTAGATGTCTTTGTGGTGACAGAAAATTGGAATGCTATTATACTTGTGGGGACCAAGTGTGTGTGTGTGTATTTGTGTGTGTGTTTGTGTGTGTGTGTGTGGTTACACACCTTTACATGTGTCTTCTTCCTCCTCAAGCTCGGCCAGCTCAGACAGGCTGAACTCCATGGGCTTGTACTTTGGTACGGGCCAGAATCTTCCCTCACTGACTTTGACCAGAGTCAGCAGATCCATCTTGTTATTTAAGTTGTTATTAGAGATGAGTTCTGCATCGGCTCCCACATTCTTAAGAACCGTGCTGGTTTCAGTTTGATACATCTGTGGACACAGAAGTCACAGAGCAGCTAAAAACAACTGGCAGTATTTCTACTACTTTCGTGTCACTTTACTTCCAGCTGGTCTCACTCCTGTACTGGACCACTTCATTTTTCAGTGTGTAGAGCTGATGTTGTGATTTTTTTTTAACTGAAACCATGATGTCTTCTCATCATGCCTCCTCACCTGCACTTTGATACAAGCCCCTAATATATTAAAATATTAATGAATATTAATTATTAGTATTGCATCAGTTAGTGCACATTTAAAAACACTCTGGGAATGAGTTTACCCCTCTTTATGAGTTCTGTGATGGATTTTGGAGTTGATCCCTCTATTTGTTGACTTTTCACTGTGGCGGCGGGCATGAATCGCATGTTTGAGCTTTTTGAAGAAGACTTCGTCGTCTTCTAGCTTTTATGTTTTGCCTCTACAAACATCCTGACTGCTCGGCGATGTGTAAAAGCTCACTTTAAGTGATCCGTCATCATTGGCGGAGAAACTCTCTGTAGGTGAACTGCAGACTGGTCATACCAACTGTAACCTGTCTGTTCTTGATTTTTATATCAATAACTTTTTATAATTAATCTAAAATTTACATTTTTAACCAAAAATATTTTGGAACAGGAATGGATTCATCAGTTTTTCCAAAAGTTGCATGACCTTTGTTTCTGTTCACTGCATCAGTAATGCAGATTACTACCAACAAACAAGATATTATGTGTTATAGATGCATGCATCTATACTGATTTAGCATATAGTAAGTACATAGTTGTAGGGCTGGGCAACAAAAAAAATAAAATGATTTATTTAATCCTTTCTGCAATAAATCAGTTCAATATCATCTTTAATGTTTCCAAATCATGCACAGAAAATGCTGTTCGCATGTTTAAAGGATGACAACATGCTGATGAGAAAGATCACTTAGAGATCATTTAAAGTCTGAGAGGGAAAAAAGTAGCCACATGAACCATACACTGTAACCAAGAAGCATCAAATATACACGAAATGCTGTTTCATTAGTTTTAAAAATATCAGATGTTAAATCAGGTAACAACCACAAACAAGGCTTTGTGACAAGCTTCATCAGTATTTTAAGCACATTTCAGTTTGATTGTCAGTTTATATAAACATTTTTATTATGATCCCATTTATTACCCAGCCCTGCATATGCATTTGAAGTCATATCATTGAGCAAACAACATTAAATTAAAATCTTTAAAAACTTTTGTAACTATTTAAATTTGAGCTCTGTTCAATCTTTGCTTTTATGGGTTAATTATGAATGAATGAATTAATCTGAAATGTTAAGGTTAAACCGTCGGGTCTTACCTTAGTCACTCGAAAAACTGTAGTTAAAGTGCTTTAACTAGTCGCAGTGGTTTGTTGAGTTGAAATGTTTTCCTTTTGCTCTGCAATCTGTAATATGCAGCAGCCAAACCACAACTGATGGTATCAGATCAAAGAACACCCAACGCCAAAATAGACTTCACTGGAAAATCCTTGTTCCTGCTTGACTGGCACTAAGTCACACTTTGAGTAATGCAGTAAGGTCTTTAAAACATTTCCAAACCGTGAGCAAGTTATTCTGTTCATCTCATTTTTGAGATTTTCTTTTCTTTTCTGCATGTTGCAAACATTTATTTCTAAAATACTCTGGATGATGTACAAAATGTAAGTTACACAAATGAATGATCACTTTAAAAATGCATTTAAAAGAAAATATATGACATGCAGAAACTTTTTTTTTTTAAGTTTTCATTTTAAATTAGCAACATGTTACAACAAGACTGTGAAAGTCGTGTAATACTTGGAGGGGCAGGTGTTTGGGACTTCTTCCAACTAGTGAGGTTAATTAGAGACTTAAGATACAAAAAGTTGTTTCAGAACTAAAGAGAACATGTTTATGGTTCTGTTACGAAAAACGTGGACAAATAATTCAACAATTTGAGAAGAATTTGAGAAGAATTTGAATTATTTGGATTTGTTTGTTTATGGGTCAAAATCTCTCGAAAAGGTTCAAAGGATCGAGAGAAATGCCTGCACACAGGGACCGGGCTCCACAGCTTGGATGTTGGTGATGTTCAGGTCCTCAGAGATGATTCTGTGGTGAAATATCTGCGTGAGATCATAAAACTCTGAAGACCATCAGCAGGGACTACAGCTCATCCGTGCATCCACACGTGAGGTTCAAACTTCACCACATAAAGAACATAAAGAACAAATAGAGCAAACACGTCTGTCTTCTCTGAGCCTGAGCTCATCTATGATGGATGTAGGCTTAGGGGTAACCTCTCCTCTCTTCTGACCAATTAGAGTCCCAGACTCTGCTGGAAATCATGGATGCTGGATCCTACAGGCTGAAGAGGAGCAAGACCATCCAATCAGTGCAAAGTCAGCATCCCTAAAGGTATTTGGGGGGCATTAGTGCACATGGCAGGGCAACCTGCACATGTGCAAATGCCACAATAATACAGATTTAGGAACGACATGTACTGACCCTCAGGTGTCGTTTTCAGGGACAGTCTTGGTTTCAGCGAGATGATGTTCCTATATTCCACAAGCAGTTCAGACCAATGTTCCCTCTAAGCTGCACGCATGCGCAATCGCGCACTGTTGGCACGGTCTGTGCGCACAGAAAATCTGCGTTGCACACACACAAAAAAAAACTAACCTGAATTGAAATTAAAATAAATACGTTAACAATTCATTCTTATCTGCAGTGTGAGTCAGTGAGTGACCGGTGACTGGCTGCTCCAGCCAAAGATACGATTCACATTCGTATATACGCAGCTAATCAACGTTGTTGACAGGCTATGACAGCATCCTTATGTGCCGACACCGGTGTTTTAGCTAGCAAAGCGGCTGATGAGGAGTGAAGCCACGTTAATGACAACATGTACCAACTATTGGAGATGTGAGCAGGACAGACGGAACAATTGACGGAAAAAGTGTGGACTTTATAGAGATTGAAAATGTGATGTCATTCAGGGGTAAAACCGCAAAGGATACTGGGAACGAGTGGCAAGCGGTACTAGCGCACACAGGCTTTGTCGTGTAATTAATATATTCTTAGTGCTTATTTTCTGATTATATTGTTTTATGTACTTTAATAATGAAGGTTTGTAAAGCAAGGCCACTTTTGACTCATAAACTAAGTGCTCAGCCAGACTGAAAAACAGGAAGTTAGTGTAGAGCTATACAAGCACATTAATAAATGCAGGAAGCCAGACAGAAAAGAGGAACTTGTACCATATAAGGAGTTGTTTGTATCGAAATTGTGTGATGTGTAAAGTACCAAAATAACACCTATATGTGAGACATTCTTAGCTTCTAATATTAGAGATCCTGCCACTGGCGTTGGGCTGTGCAGGGCTTTCTCTCTTCCGGAAGATGATTGAATAAAGAATTATAAATGTTTTGACCACTCTGAGTCGGGTTTTCTCTGTTCTATCATGGGGATCAAAGAATCGGGTTTTAATAGCTTTCACATGAAAACAGTCACACAGCGATAAAAAGAAACACAAAAAATCCCATTGGTCGAAAAATGTACCATGTCGACCAATTAAAAAAATGATATGGCAACATGGCATCTAGTTGTTTAGGAAAGGGGGAAGTTTTAGGAGTGAAGGCGGTGTTTTGAGATGTGAGAGATTTGCGACGTTTAGCGTGTTTGGAGTCTAAAGTTAGTGTGTTGTCTTGTGTAGTTAGTGTGTAGTGTAGTCAATAGTTTTGTTGTGTGTGTCAGAACAATGAGGCAACTACTGAATGTTACAGGTGTTACAGGAGTGATACATCTCCTGCTGTCAGGCTTTTGATGTTCTTCTTTATCTCATAGTGGACAAAAATGATTTTTTGGAGTGGCACAAATAATTTCTGTGGCATCAAATTTGATGCAGAACAGCTGATTGTTCTGTAAATAGTTTGAAATGTTTATTTAAAAAACCGCTTTGGCTGCGTTTTTAGATAAATAGCTGAAAAAACTTAGTTGTTTGCAAAACTCAGTTACTTTTTTATAGAAGTAACTATATAATTAATTGCCCAACACTGGTCATTATATACTGTATTCTGCACACAGAGAGTTACAGGACTCTCTCCCAGACCACAGACTCATAATACAAGTTACAATATTTTTACTTCCAATAGTGTTAACATACTACACAGACCATGAACATGACTTTTTAAAATTTTCATTGTAAGTGGGCTAAAGCACTTAATTAAAAGTAGTCTACCATAACTGTAAATGCTGTAATTTGATTATTTTAATAAACCATGTAACATGGATTCGATGCTGGTGTGACCACAGTGCACACATCTGCTGTTGCTCACAGTGGTCCAAGGGATCGCTCAGGGAGTTTGTGTGTTTGCTCAGTCACATGAAAAATTAGAGGGAACACTGGTTCAGACCATCACACACTGAAAATATGTGGCTAGCAGCTAGGGTCCTCACACACATTTACAGGGAGTTAAAATCTGAGCTGGTAAAGCTCAGTGGTTATTTTCCATTTGAGTACTTTAAAAATAAAATCTGTAAGAAGTTTATTAGCAGGCCAAGCAATGACATCATTACCTTGACACAATCAGCGAGTTCTCTAAATCAATATCTGAGTCTGTTTTGCTCACTTAGTCTAAATGCATATGAACAACATTTTTCCCAGCATGCGAACTGAGTCTGTCTGGACTGAAGCCAGTTCGCCTCTTCATTGAAACTTCCATGGAAGCATCACGGCAGCACGGTGAAACAAAGCTGAGGAGTTGCTGGGCAGGTTTTATGTGTCTTTAAAAGACAATATTCCTCATGCGATTGGCTGACTGACTGCGGTAGGCACACTGTTGGATTTGTGTCGGGTGATCATCGAACAGATGTGGGTGGAGGAAACACTGAGTGCTCACACAAGCACTCAGTGTTTGTCTGTTTTTAAAGCTGAAACTGTCAGACTTACCACGAAGAACATAGTCTGTTATAGTAACCATAGTCTTTGTTGCTGGGCAAGTAGCCAATCAAAGGTTATCTAATAATACTTATAATTGGTTATGAAAACATTCGGTCAAAGTTTGTGTACATTAAGCACTTACGCACAATCAGAAGCGATGATGAAGGTAAAAAATGAAGAATTACCGGCTGATGAGATTACATAAATAAATCGTTCTGTGGAATCAACATGAAAAGATTTTATCAAGTAAAGTGGAAGACAGATTTGTTTGTAGATAGACAGCCACAAATAATTCTCAATTTCAACGTATTGCTTTTACACTTTTACAAACAATCCCCAAAATGAAAAAGAATACAAATAACATACAGGAGAAGAGTCAGTGCACTTATTTTGTAGCCTCCGTTTAATTCATATTAAAAACTGGCTAAATGCAGATAATGAATGAGTCCACACATGAAATTTACTGAAATATGAAATTTATTAGCACGGTTGCCTCACAGCAAGAAGGTCCTTTCTGTGTGGAGTTTGCATGTTCTCTCTGTGTCTGTGTGGGTTCTTTCCAGCTACTCCGGCTTCCTCCCACAGTTCACAGACATTCAGTTAGTGGGATTAGGCCAACTGGTTACTCTAAATTGCCCAAAGGTGTGAATATGCGTGTGTATGGTTAACTGTCTGTCACAAAACGGATGTGTGCAGGCAGGAGAAGGACCCAAAAGCAAACTCTGCAGAACAGGAACTTGACTCAAAAATTCAGCTTTATTTGCTGAACTGAAGAAAAAGTGATACAAAACAACACAAACTAAACTTGGAAAAACTAATGCACAGGGAGACACAGGGAAATTACACACAGCTATGAGGGAGGACAAAACACTGAACACAGGAAGACTGAGGACTGAAATACACACATGAGGTGATATGGAGAAGTGGCAACATGTGGGGGAACAGCTGAAACAAATGAACATAACGATGTCACAGGGGAAGTGTAAAACTAAACACAATGAACATAGGAACACAGGACCTCTTTCAAAATAAAACAGGAAACAATAAAACGCAGACATGACAACATGAACTTGACAACAAAAGACATGAAGACATGAAACACATAAAGGACAAGGGAGACTTAACACAGGGGTTGAAAACACAAGGGGAAACTAATAAATAAGTGAACTTAAACATAAACATCAAAATAAACTAAAACCCAATACTAAAACCCACGCTGGGTCAAAAGATCCAGGATCGTGACACTGTCTCTCTGTGTTAGCCCTGCAACAGGCTGCTAATCTGTCCTGGGTGTACCCCACCTCTCAACCCATGGTAGGTTTAATTATTATAGCATAATTTATATCTCATAGAAAACTGACAGCCCTAAGTGAGGATTTTAGGAAAATAAAGATGTCAAGATTCACAAATCGAGGAAGAAATAAATCCTTTGAGTTTAGTTTTACCACAGAAAATGATTAAACTGATTATATTCAAAATAGTATATTTAAGCATTTATTTAATTGTATTATTACTGAATAATCCTAGAAACTTTAGAAAAATCATTAATATAGATGAGGAATAACAAGGATCCAGGAATGGAATCTTGTGCAACTCCACAGAATAATCTGACTTTGCCGAAACAGCTCAAAACACATAAAAACTGACCTCTGTTGAACTTGAACTTTAACCATTTCTACATAATAATGCAATAATATATTTGAGTGACTTCTCCAATAAAATATGATGATCATCAACAGCTTTAGAGAGATCTGTGAACATACTAACGATATATTTTTAAGTGCAGAGACAACTGTGTTAGTCAGGTGACGCAGAACATGGACTGATGTTTAGAGAAACCAAAAACTGGTGTTCGTAAAGAACAGAATTAGAATGTTAATTTAAAAAATTATAATAACCTTTTATAATATTTTTAGAAACCATGTCAAAATATAAATCTGTCTATATTTATTAAAACAGTGAGGCTCATCTGCATTGAATGGAGGAATAACTTGAGTAAGTCATCAGACCTGTTTTCAAAGGCAAAGTGAAAATGTGAAAATCTTTGAGTAAACTTTGAGTAAACATTAAGAAAACAAAAGCACTGTGTGTAATGCCAAGAAATACTTGTTTTACAAAATGTTTTACATTTTTCAGGCACCCATGTAGTTCCTGAAAACTCCAGAAACCTGATTTAAAAACAAACCCTCTCTCATTAAACAAGGGTTCACCTGATGGGTAGCTGGATTATAAAAAGAAAACCATGTAATTAAATACGGATCACCAACCCTGTTATAAAAGGGTAATTAGTTCACACGAGCCTCGTACGTCCTTTGGGCTGAATAGAATAGTTCAAATAATTTGATCAGCTAATGTAAAGACAGTGGCTGCAGGCGTCACAGACCGTGATGGAAGTCAGCACATAAGCTGCATGAATGCATTAAAAGTGCAGCTACAGGGAGTGCAGAATTATTAGGCAAGTTGTATTTTTGAGGAATCATTTTATTATTGAACAACAACCATGTTCTCAATGAACCCAAAAAACTCATTAATATCAAAGCTGAATGTTTTTGGAAGTAGTTTTTAGTTTGTTTTTAGTTTTAGCTATTTTAGGGGGATATCTGTGTGTGCAGGTGACTATTACTGTGCATAATTATTAGGCAACTTAACAAAAAACAAATATATACCCATTTCAATTATTTATTTTTACCAGTGAAAACCAATATAACATCTCCACATTCACAAATATACATTTCTGACATTCAAAAACAAAACAAAAACAAATCAGCGACCAATATAGCCACCTTTCTTTGCAAGGACACTCAAAAGCCTGCCATCCATGGATTCTGTCAGTGTTTTGATCTGTTCACCATCAACATTGCGTGCAGCAGCAACCACAGCCTCCCAGACACTGTTCAGAGAGGTGTACTGTTTTCCCTCCTTGTAAATCTCACATTTGATGATGGACCACAGGTTCTCAATGGGGTTCAGACCAGGTGAACAAGGAGGCCATGTCATTAGTTTTTCTTCTTTTATACCCTTTCTTGCCAGCCACGCTGTGGAGTACTTGGACGCGTGTGATGGAGCATTGTCCTGCATGAAAATCATGTTTTTCTTGAAGGATGCAGACTTCTTCCTGTACCACTGCTTGAAGAAGGTGTCTTCCAGAAACTGGCAGTAGGACTGGGAGTTGAGCTTGACTCCATCCTCAACCCGAAAAGGCCCCACAAGCTCATCTTTGATGATACCAGCCCAAACCAGTACTCCACCTCCACCTTGCTGGCGTCTGAGTCGGACTGGAGCTCTCTGCCCTTTACCAATCCAGCCACGGGCCCATCCATCTGGCCCATCAAGACTCACTCTCATTTCACCAGTCCATAAAACCTTAGAAAAACCAGTCTTGAGATATTTCTTGGCCCAGTCTTGACGTTTCAGCTTGTGTGTCTTGTTCAGTGGTGGTCGTCTTTCAGCCTTTCTTACCTTGGCCATGTCTCTGAGTATTGCACACCTTGTGCTTTTGGGCACTCCAGTGATGTTGCAGCTCTGAAATATGGCCAAACTGGTGGCAAGTGGCATCTTGGCAGCTGCACGCTTGACTTTTCTCAGTTCATGGGCAGTTATTTTGCGCCTTGGTTTTTCCACACGCTTCTTGCGACCCTGTTGACTATTTTGAATGAAACGCTTGATTGTTCGATGATCACGCTTCAGAAGCTTTGCAATTTTGAGACTGCTGCATCCCTCTGCAAGATATCTCACTATTTTTGACTTTTCTGAGCCTGTCAAGTCCTTCTTTTGACCCATTTTGCCAAAGGAAAGGACGTTGCCTAATAATTATGCGCACCTGATATAGGGTGTTGATGTCATTAGACCACACCCCTTCTCATTACAGAGATGCACATCACCTAATATGCTTAATTGGTAGTAGGCTTTCGAGCCTATACAGCTTGGAGTAAGACAACATGCATGAAGAGGATGATGTGGACAAAATACTCATTTGCCTAATAATTCTGCACTCCCTGTAGAGGTGGTGGGAGTGTGAGTTTAAATTGGGACCTCCTTTGGTCTGAGCTTTAATTCTCAAACAGTCTCTATGCCGTACATGTATAGAGATAAAAACAAGCTCCAAAGCAAATAAATACTGCACTTTAGTTCAGTTTATTCTATTTGTGAGGCACAAAGTACAGATTCATGCTGACTGCTGAAAATCAAACAGCATTTAGTTTCTTCACAAGGTTAAATGACCATAAATGGAGCCTCCGTCTAACCTCTGATCAGCAGCCTGCTGGAGAGGATTTAAGTGAGGGGGAACAGACAAATAAACAAAGAGGTGGATAGATCTGAGGTGAAGACCACGCTCTGTCAGAAATACTGAGACGACTGAAGTGGTGGAAGGTAAGAAGCTTCACTGCTCCTGATGTGCTGACAGGGAGGGAAAAGGCTGGGCTTTAGCCCAAAAGAAACACTGTGCATGTACCCCAGTATGTGCAGTCTGCACAGCAAAGCTTATTAAAATATGGGGTGGCTGTGTCTCAGGTGGTAGAGCAGATCAGCTACTGCTTGGAAGGTTGATGGTTTGATTCCTGGCTCCCCCAGTCTGCATGCCAAATATCCTTGGGCAAGATGTTAACCCCAACATTTATGTTTATGTTTATTAGTTGCACTTGAGTTTAGAAGTGCTTGTATGAGTGGGTGTGAATGGGTGAATGAGGCATGTTGTATACAGTGCTTTGAGTACTCGGGGAGAGTAGAAAAGCACTATATAAGAATCAGTCCATTTACCAAATATGACACAGGGCTTAGGAGGAGTGGGCTCTGGTCTGCATGCCTAAATAGCCTCGTGCAAGATACAAAACACCACCATTGCACCATTGATACATCCAGAGTATGTGTGTGTGTGAGAATAGGCCAACAAGGTTTGCAGGATATACCAGTATACCAGTGCCCATTTTTCATTCAGAATGAAAGTGCTGCTAATTGAAATTAAATCCACACCTTTAAATGTGAAATACTGAATCATTCAGTGCCAGATTAGCTGAATATTTAACCTTTTGACTTCTTTGTACTTGCTGGACATTTAGATTAGAGGACATGATTCCCTCACAAACTCACAAATTTTTTTTGTGAGTTTGTGTGTGTGTATATATATATATATATATATATATATATATATATATATATATATATGTATATATGTATGTGTGTGTGTGTGTGTGTGTGTGTATGTATATGAGTCCTGAATTAATCCATATTCATAAAAAGGATGTCAGCAATACTATAAAATATCTTTTTTAACCTCCTGAAATTTAATAATTTAGGCAAATAAACTGTTCCTGGAAGGTGCCAACATAAACCAGGTTGTGCTGTGGCTGTTTTACGATGTGGAGGCTCGTGCTGACTCTCACTCTGTTCTTCTTGGGATCTGAGGCCATAGTGACCTGCAGGGATAACAATGATCATGAGGTAGACTGGTGAGGAAACACTTTTATTAAAATCCTTTCTAAGACAGCAATGAACTAATCTTGTCTCACTCTTAACTTGTCACATACTGAGTCTCAGTAAAGCCTGTTTTTATTAACACTGTACAACAGCAGGCATTCTTTCATCCTCATTTTTAATGTGTAGAACAGTACACTAGAGAGCAATAGGAGGAGTGAAACAGACACGAGTGCTTAATGTGAGTGGGTTTTTTAACATTTTAAAACTAAACACTAACAGCAGAGGTAGAGTTGAAAATTTAAAATCAAAATGCAAACAAGTGCAAAAAAAACAACAAAGAACCAACTCTTTTACTCTGGTTAAAGGTTATATGACTGTGCCGTCTGTCACTTTACCTGCCTCTCAGTGACAACTCTGTTGGAAAATTATGCTAAGGGTGTCCCCTGGGCATCAAAGAAAGGGTTTTAACCAAATGTTTTTAGTGGGAGTCAGTCAGGCTAACATTTATCCTTTTGTCTCTTTTTACATTTTATTTCTCTTTGTGATCAGGTACATCTTATATAAGGCACCAGGAGAGAAGATCCCAGATCCTCAAAATCCTCAAACTAAAATATATAAAAGGGAGATAAAATACATTTACATCGATTCAACACAAAGAGTGGATATGGTACCCGGTACAACTAACTATAAGAACCTCATCGATTCTTCTGCTGCCTTGGGCAACACGCTGAGGCCAATCTTGAAGTCAGTTAAAGACATGGTGAGAGTCTTTGGTTGGTTAAACACATAAAAGACAAAAACCAAGTTACCAGTGAACACTAATCTGTTTCAAAAATAAGTATAATTTTGTCTCTGCAACATGTGTTGCTAAGACTTTTCAGAGAGGATGTGTCACAATGGCAACCAAGAAAATGGAGCTTTAAAAAGTGGCAACTGTTGCATTTTAACCCAAACCTAAAACTACCAAACAGCCTTGTTGCTAAAACCTAACCAGGCAGATTACCTGAAAAACAGACAAAATCTCTGTCTAGAAGCTGGAATTAAAAGGTTGAATGTCATGAGTGTTTCTGCTGTGAGACTGTGTTGTCATGTAGGCCTGCTCTGTATGTTTACTTACAAAGTGTTAATGTAGCTTTTTTTGCATCATTTGCAGCCACGAAACTTTGGATTCCTCAGTTACAGCGATCAGCCTCCAGGATGTAGTGCCAACACTGACATTTTTGGCCACAGTAAAGGTAAGTAAAGCTAGAGATTGTATCTTTTCACTAAGAACACACTGTCGCGAGTCCATCATATAAGGGAAATACTTGCTATGGTTTTGGGTCTGTTGAGCATTTTTAGTTTATCCTGTTATTGTGATTCTTTTGGTGATATTGCGAAGATATTGAAGTTTTACAGTTTAGTCTTGAGTTCAGTTCTTTCTGTGTTTCTGAGTTTATTTATATTTCAGGTTACTGGTTGCTTGTCTGTGAGGTTCCTCTTGTGTCATGTTTTTCTGTGTTTAGCTCCTTCACCCTCTCTGTGTGTATTTCTCACTCTCCCTGTCTTAGGTTGTGTCTCTGTGTTTCTTACCTTTACCTGTTCCTCTCTTTGTGTTTCATCTTTTGTATCTGTTGGTTTACACACGTTTCTGTGTCAAGCCCATGTTTCTTAGTCTATGCCTCAGTGTGTTTCATGTTTTATTTTGACAGTTTTGCATCCTATATTCAGTGTGTTTAGTTTTGCTTCCCCTGTCTCTTTATGTCTAATTTATTCCTGCTGTGTTCTCATGTGCTTCCACTTCCCTTGTCACCCCTCAGTGTTTATATTGTCCCCGTATTCCTCAGCCCTTTATCAGTTTGTGTGTTCATCTTGCTACTCCTGTTAGTTTTCTCTGTTGTCAGGGTTCTGGGTCTTGAACTTAACTTTTGAGTTTATATATTTTTGTGTTACTATGGTTCAAGTCAATCCTGTTCTCATGTGCGCTCCTTCCTCCTGGCTATGTGTCTTGTTGTGTGTTATAGTTTGCGTCTTAGTGTTTCCTGTTTTATTTTGACAGTCTCTCATTTCGTGTTTCGTATTGCTTCCCCTGTGTCATTATGTCTATTCATCCCAATTGCATTCCCATGTGTTTAAACTTCCCTCATCACCCTCATGTGTATGTATTGTGTGAGCTTCCCTGTGTTCGTTGTCGAGTTGTCTGTTAACCTCCCCTGCGTCTTCATGTCCCAGATTTCTCCTCCTGTAGTTTTTCCCAGTTCAGGCTTTTGCTAGTTCTTGTCCAGTTTTTGTTATTGTTTGATTTATGTGTTATCAGACACAATAAAGGCTCGCTTTCTGTTCATTTCGATCCTGCCTCTTATTCACTTGCTTTTGGGTTCACACTACAACACACTGGCCACCTAGCCATGACATCCATGTTCCAGGTTTTTTGGGGTTTTATTTTCCCCATTGTTTGGTTTTTACTCAGTTTATTTATCGTTATCTTCATTTTCACTTTCCTTGTTTGTGCTCTGCTAATAAACAGCTTGCCTTTTGTTAAGACTACATTTTGGGCCCTGCATTTGGGTCCTCATCACACTCCACTCCATGCCATCTGCGCATGCATTTAGGGACAATACTAGAAACAAAGTCTGTTGACTGGTTGAGTCATCCATGAGTGGGCTAGCAAGGAGTAAAGTATTTGATGAATGGGTATCCATTCTACTGTTTAATGACCAGCTGTGTAACTGTTCCGGTTCACAGGGGTTCTGATGGTTGAAAAAAACAATTATGGGGTCTGGCTCTTACACAGCATGCCTCAATTCCCCTTCAGAAGAGACCAAAACAAGTTCTGGCCTGAAAGCGGATTTAAAAATGCTCAGACGTTCATCTGTGTAACTTTCCCCTACGACCAGTTCAAAAACATCGGTAATAAGCACAATTTAAATTCTATACATTTCACAATTTAACCCCCAGAGGTTGATCTAAAGCTCACAGTAAAGATCTCCTTGATCTATTTCCAGGTAATCACCTGCAGTACATCGGAGCTTTTCCTTTTGACTATGATATTCCAAATGATTTCCATCAAGAGCTCATTAAAGCAACAAAATGGGTTCAAGTCAACCCACCAAGAACCTTACAAATGCTGACGTCAAAAGAACATCAGAACTTTTACAGCATTGCTAAACAACAGTCAGAACACTTAACAGGTGAGATGTCTGTATGTATATGAGTGCCAACTTAAAGGCTAACCTTTTAAATTAAACAAGTGTGGGGCTTGTGTGGGGTTTTTTCAATTTGCTTTTATTTATTTGTTCAATAGTACTAATCAGAATCAGTTTGTAAGAACTGGACAGGATTAAAGGATTCTTGTTGTTTCTTGTAGTTGGAGACCTCTACTTCACCATTGCCCAAGTAATTGACAGTGATGTTGCTGTGCAGACCTGGGGCTGCCAGGCTGGACGGGCCCCGTCCTATTGTTCAGACCCCAACCACAGAGTGTACAATATTCAAAATATCAATACAAATACAGGTGTGGGTAGTTGGACTCCTTCAAATGACCATTCAAAGTGGTGTGTGACCAAAAACCAAAACAAACACTGGACCTGTATTGCTGATGTAAACAGGGCTAAAACCCAGTATGAGAGGCGAGGTGGGGCGCTGTGCATTAACAATCAACGAATAAGAGACATGTTCCTGAATTTTGCTGGGCTCACTGAGGATTGTCCACCTACTATACGTCATGGATTCCACATCATGGACATCGACCCTGACTGTGGGCCAAGCCCTGATTTCAGCACTGATACTCGCATGGGCTGAATACAGCTTAACATCACTGTAGAGTTTCCTACTTTTTAATAAAATGCTAAAGAAAAAGAGTTAGAGACGTATTGGTTTAGTCATCACAGTTTGCCTGTTTCTGAAAAGATAAGTATTACAGCATGATTCACCGATTTTATTCTGTTTGATTATGAGAACAAGATTTTTTTGTGTTGGATAAAATAAATTAATCTGACACCATGATTTGGTTTCTCTTTATCTCTGTTATTAACCCTTTAAAACCGGTGGGAGCGGGCACGCTCTGTTTTGCGTAACTATTTTTAAATCCCGGTAGCTCTGCAACCACGTAAGCTAGCGCAATAATTTTTTTTGCATATGAAACCGGAGGAGTTGTACTTACATCTTACGCCATCAGCTTGTCCTCTGTCACAGTTTCCTTCCACATATAGCTTTGCAAAAACTGCATAAAAAGCGCTTGCACCAACAAAAACATAAAATTCCAGAAACACGCTTTGCCGATCCGATCAGCTGTTCATAACACTTCCTACATTGGAATAGACGTCAGCGCGAACTTTTGCATGTCCGCCATTACCTGCCCAAAACCGGAAGTGACGTCATTTTGCGGAAATGTAGTTTTTTACCATCAGGGCCTCGTGAGCCTATACTGGTGTTTTTAAAAGTTATCTTTGACTTTATGACTTTCTGTGTCGTTTCTGGGATGCTTAGGACTCATGTTGCACTGCTGGAAATAGTTTATTTTGATGCATATGCTGCTTTTTTGCAAATTTGCAGTATAATATTTATTTTTGTTTTTCCTGCAGTATATAAAAATTGGTGTATTTCAAAAATAAAACTATGAAGACACTCAAAATAAATTTCCTGTGGTAGGAAACTATTTTGTGCAACTTTTTTGTATTTACAGTTTTGAGGGATAAGCCTCTTAAATTTCTCTAACTAGAAATATATGTTAAAAAAGCAAAAACAATTTTCAATTTGTTTGTAGTTTATTGCACTTTTTTGCAATTTATGTAAGTACTATGCACTTAATGCATACATATTAGTAAAATCTGGGCTATATTGGTTGTATTGATGTATAGCAACTTGAAATGCTCCCAAAAATGGCTCCACAGCATGTAAAAATATAATATAAGCTCTGGCGGACTTGGTTCTATGGTAGGTCTTAAAGGGTTAATCTGTATTTATCACCCTATTCTCCAGCACCCCCTGGTGTACAAATAGCTGCATCTATCATTTTTTACACATACATGAGGAAGCAAATATGATCTCAGTGTGATTGGTTGTCTGTGTTAGCCCTACAACTGTCGAGGGTCCATGGTGTACCGCCCCTCTTCCCCTATGACAGCATGGATAGGCTCCAGCCCAGATATGAGGAATGTGTTTTTCAAAAAAATAAATAAATCTAATTTTGTTCAGTGTTCAGTGTCAAAATAATTCTAAATATTTTAACATAGTAAAATTTCAAAGAGAAACTAATTTATACTTATCTTTTTTATGGCCAATTTGGTAAGCAGGTAAACACTTTGGAGAATCCAGGATTAATTTTTTTATTTTTTTTTATTTTTTTTTATCTGTCCCGTTTTGCTCTTTTGCCATCAGAATTGTTGTCTAAAGGCGAAGAAAGATGCCCAACGGATTTACTTTACCAAATGGACCATCCCAGCCTTGCCGTAATGGTCAATTTGATTCACATTTTTTTGTTGTTTATTTTATTTCATTTTCACTCGCTAAATACGGGACAGACATGACTGGGGGGAGGAGGAGGGAGAAAGAAAGAGAGCAAGGGCGTAGATTTCGTTCTGGCATTGGTGGGGACGAATGATTCAGGGGTTTTTTCCTTTTTGTCTTTGCTTCTTGATAACAAAAGGATAAATGTACTTGCCTACATATGCTATTCTACATGCTTTTAACCCTTTAAGACCTACCATAGAACCAAGTCCGCCAGAGCTTATATTGTATTTTTACATGCTGTAGTGCCATTATTGGGAGCATTTCAAGTTGATATACATCAATACAACCATTATAGCCCAAATTTTAATAATATGTCTGCATTAAGTGCATAGTAATTACATACATTGCAAAAAAGTGCAATAAAGTACAAAAAAATTTAAAATCGTTTTTGTTTTTTTAACATATATTTCTAGTTAGAGAAATTTAAGAAGCTTATCCCTCAAAACTGCAAATACAAAAAAGTTGCACAAAATAGTTTCCCACCACAGGAAATTTATTTTAATTGTCTTCAAAGTTTTATTTTTGAAATACACCAATTTTTATATACTGCAGGAAAAACGAAAATAAATATTATAATGCAAATTTGCAAAAAAGCAGCATACAGTGGGGCAAAAAAGTATTTAGTCAGCCACCGATTGTGCAAGTTCCCCCACTTAAAATGATGACAGAGGTCAGTAATTTGCACCAGAGGTACACTTCAACTGTGAGAGACAGAATGTGAAAAAAAAATCCATGAATTCACATGGTAGGATTTGTAAAGAATTTATCCGTAAATCAGGGTGGCAAATAAGTATTTGGTCACCTCAAACATGGAAAATCTCTGGCTCTCACAGACCTGTAACGTCTTCTGTAAGACGCTTTTCTGTCCCCCACTCGTTACCTGTATGAATGGCACCTGTTTGAACTCATCATCTGTATAAAAGACACCTGTCCACAGCCTCAAACAGTCAGACTCCAAACTCCGCCATGGCCAAGACCAAAGAGCTCTCGAAGGACACCAGGAAAAGTATTGTAGACCTGCACCAGACTGGGAAGAGTGAATCTACAATAGGCAAGCAGCTTGGTGTGAAGAAATCAACTGTGGGAGCAATCATCAGAAAATGGAAGACATACAAGACCACTGATAATCTCCCACGATCTGGGGCTCCACGCAAGATCTCATCCCGTGGGGTCAAAATGATCATGAGAACGGTGAGCAAAGATCCCAGAACCACACGGGGGGACCTGGTGAATGACCTGCAGAGAGCTGGGACCAAAGTAACAAAGGTCACCATCAGTAACACACTACAACGGCAGGGAATCAAATCCCGCAGTGCCAGACGTGTTCCGCTGCTGAAGCCAGTGCATGTCCAGGCCCGTCTGAAGTTTGCCAGGGAGCACATGGATGATACAGCAGAGGATTGGGAGAATGTCATGTGGTCAGATGAAACCAAAGTAGAACTTTTTGGTATAAACTCAACTCGTCGTGTTTGGAGGAAGAAGAATACTGAGTTGCATCCCAAGAACACCATACCTACTGTGAGGTGCTTTGCAACATTAAACTGCAGTGTGCATTACGCATTTTTCGGACCATAAGGTGCAAGGGATTATAAGGCACATTAAGCGAAACAAAGCAGTCAGATAAATCAAACTTTATTAAACTCATTCTTCTTGCTTCCTCCACTTCTGTACCATTGATTCATTAATGTTGAATTCTCTGGCAGCTGCTCTATTCCCATGTTGCTGCAGTATATTAATGACTAACCTCGTATTGTGGATGGATTATCTCAGTTGTTCTCCTGACTGAAGTTTGGTCCGTTTACAGCATCCTGCCATGCGATTGCATTTGTCTCTAACCATGAAGAACCTTCACGTTAACTTTTATAAGTGGAAAAGTGTTAGTGTTCGTCCTCCAGCTTCACTGTTTATGTTATGCTAACATAGCTGTGTCGCTAGCGATCACGTAGCACGTCATTATATACCAGCTAGCCCAACTTCAGTAACCCTGCAAACGTCGCTGCTGTTTAGTTTCCTGTCTTCATTTATGTTGGAAGTGATAGCAGAGCTGTACGTTTGATTTTTTTCAGAAATCTCTCAGTCAGAACATGCAATATCATGCTTAGGTAACTAGCGAAACTAGCGAGCTAACTTCCGCTAGCTTCCTGCTAACTTCTAACTCCGTTAAATGTAATAACTTTTGTTTTCATGGATGCCTGGAAGTTAAACTTTATAGTTACACCTGGTAAAGCAGCAATGCTGATCGTTTTATTAAAGATGAAAGAATTTAGACAGTTTTTAACTCTAAGTGATGCTGCAGTGTTGTTTGACCTGAAGCATACGGAGTTTAGGACCCAGATTACTCCCAGATTTAAGAGCATCTTAGTCCGACAAATATGACAATAACAACGGCTGCTTGCATGTTCTGCAAAAAAATGTGCTTTGTTGTGTATCTGATGGATAAACACCAAACCAGTTCCACATCACGGAAGTTGCACCATTTTTACAAACCAATTCTGGTTCATCTGTTTCACTCAACAATCGGCCATGTGCGTATGAAAACAAAGGCACTGCGCATGCGCGTTTTACTCCCATTCTATCGCGATATTTCATTTTCCTATCGTTGCCTAACATTATACCGGTATTACCGTGAACGGTATAATATGGCCCAGCCCTAGTGGGAGCAATCATCAGAAAATGGAAGACATACAAGACCACTGATAATCTCCCACGATCTGGGGCTCCACGCAAGATCTCATCCCGTGGGGTCAAAATGATCATGAGAACGGTGAGCAAAGATCCCAGAACCACACGGGGGGACCTGGTGAATGACCTGCAGAGAGCTGGGACCAAAGTAACAAAGGTCACCATCAGTAACACACTACAACGGCAGGGAATCAAATCCCGCAGTGCCAGACGTGTTCCGCTGCTGAAGCCAGTGCATGTCCAGGCCCGTCTGAAGTTTGCCAGGGAGCACATGGATGATACAGCAGAGGATTGGGAGAATGTCATGTGGTCAGATGAAACCAAAGTAGAACTTTTTGGTATAAACTCAACTCGTCGTGTTTGGAGGAAGAAGAATACTGAGTTGCATCCCAAGAACACCATACCTACTGTGAAGCATGGGGGTGGAAACATCATGCTATGGGGCTGTTTTTCTGCCAAGGGGACAGGACGACTGATCCGTGTTAAGGACAGAATGAATGGGGCCATGTATCGTGAGATTTTGAGCCAAAACCTCCTTCCATCAGTGAGAACTTTGAAGATGAAACGCGGCTGGGTCTTCCAACATGACAATGATCCAAAACACACCGCCCGGGCAACAAAGGAGTGGCTCCGTAAGAAGCATTTGAAAGTCCTGGAGTGGCCTAGCCAGTCTCCAGACCTCAACCCCATAGAAAATCTGTGGCGGGAGTTGAAAGTCTGTGTTGCTCGGCGACAGCCCCAAAACATCACTGCTCTCGAGAAGATCTGCATGGAGGAATGGGCCAAAATACCAGCTACTGTGTGTGCAAACCTGGGGTCCGTTCTTCGTACCTCGCTAAGTAAGTTAGCTGGATTTGATTGTTGACGATTTCGCGTGATCCTGGATCGTTCGGTTCCCCGAAGCCCATCCGGGACTTGCTGTCATAGCAACAGAGCCGTAAGCGTAAACCTGTTCGGGAGCAGGTTTACTTTATGTAAACAGGATTAGATCGCGGCCACGCAGGTATGTCCGCGTCATTTATACGAAAGCAACAGCGATATTCCACCACTGTTTCACCATAAATAAATAACATCAATGTAACTAAAGATAATGCAGCACTTGATCCTTTCATTGATTTCACACAGATACATACAGGTCATTTCCTAAAAAAGGGAAATGAACTATTAACATTCTATTACATGTATGTGATTATTACAGATGTAATTCATATTTCAGAGTAGTAATTGCAAATTACTTCGTGTAATCAAGATGGGAGATGTTACACCCCGGCCTAGGCAACCGGGGTGCAACGCAGAAAAATAAAAATAAGGAAAACACACGAGAAAAAACTAATACGAGCTTCCACAAAAATAATCCCCAAAACGAGATTTAAAGCAAGATACCACATTTATTTACATCACCAAACACAAGACGTCAAACTATTTACAACGGGGGGGAAGATCGCGACCATGACATACTGAAACACAAGGCTTAAATACATAGAAGGAGCAATTAGGGAATGGACCACAGGAGGGAAACACAGCTGGGGCAAATTAGAACTGACGAGACAGGGAAAATGTAAACTGAACACACTAAGATAACAACAGACCTTCAAAGTAAAACAGGAAACACATGACAGTCACGTAAAAACAAAACACTGACACACCGAAACGTAACAATTCCCCCTACCCAAAAATCAAACATGTAACCCCAAGTGAAATGTTTGATCAAAACCGGATGAAGGCTGGTGGAGGCTGGAGCGGTCCCACGGACCCTCCAGCAGACGACGAAGGCTGGAGCGGTCCCCCGGACCCTCCAGCGAAGGCAGACGAAGGCTGGAGCGGTGCCTCGGACCCTCCAGCGAAGACAAACGAAGACTGAAGCGGTGCCCCGGACCCTCCAGCAAAGGCAGACGAAGGCTGGAGCGGTGCCTCGGACCCTCCA
This sequence comes from Diplotaxodon limnothrissa, assembly GCF_057381915.1. NCBI lineage: Eukaryota > Metazoa > Chordata > Actinopteri > Cichliformes > Cichlidae > Diplotaxodon > Diplotaxodon limnothrissa. The sequence goes on along the minus strand of NC_140602.1, from coordinate 30,888,260 downwards.
GCGAAGGCGGACGAAGGCTGAAGCGGTCCCTCCAACGGACCCTCCAGCGAAGACGGACGAAGGCTGATGAAGGCAGGAGTGGTCCCACCGACCCTCCAGCAGACGACGAAGGCTGGAGCGGTCCCACGGACCCTCCAGCGAAGGCGGAGGAAGGCTGGAGCGGTCCCACCGACCCTCCAGCGAAGGCGGATGAAGGCTGGAGCGGTCCCACGGACCCTCCAGCGACGACAAAGGCTGGGGCGGTCCCACGGACCCTCCAGCAGACGACGAAGGCTGGAGCGGTCCCACGGACCCTCCAGCGAAGGCGGATGAAGGCTGGAGCGGTCCCTCGGACCCTCCAGCGGAGACGGATGAAGGCTGGAGCAGTCCCACGGACCCTCCAGCGAAGGCGGATGAAGGCTGGAGCGGTCCCACGGACCCTCCAGCGACGACAAAGGCTGGGGCGGTCCCCGGACCCCCCAGCGAAGGCAATCCCGGACGAGCCCCCATATGTTACACCCCGGCCTAGGCAACCGGGGTGCAACGCAGAAAAATAAAAATAAGGAAAACACACGAGAAAAAACTAATACGAGCTTCCACAAAAATAATCCCCAAAACGAGATTTAAAGCAAGATACCACATTTATTTACATCACCAAACACAAGACGTCAAACTATTTACAACGGGGGGGAAGATCGCGACCATGACATACTGAAACACAAGGCTTAAATACATAGAAGGAGCAATTAGGGAATGGACCACAGGAGGGAAACACAGCTGGGGCAAATTAGAACTGACGAGACAGGGAAAATGTAAACTGAACACACTAAGATAACAACAGACCTTCAAAGTAAAACAGGAAACACATGACAGTCACGTAAAAACAAAACACTGACACACCGAAACGTAACAGGAGACCACGGCTATAAAAGCGAAGGTGGATTTGGGAAGCCTGTCGCAGCCATGTCCTGTCCGTATACGCGAGCCACCCATTGCGGAAGGTGCAAGATTGATAAGGAGAGTGTTCAGAATTCAGCGTATATTGCGGGATAGACAGGATCCTTTAGCTCAGCGCGACAGTGTGCTCATAGAGAGATATCGATATTCCCGTGAGGGTATCATTTACTTAACCAACTTGTTGACGAGGGGGTGCAGGACCACCACCTGTCTTTTTTTGCGCTGCCCTTTCCTTGGTTGCTGTTATAAACAAACAAACAGATTATTTCAGGGTCTCTTTGCAAGAGACTAAAAGCAATGTAGGTGATAAATATTACCATTCTGTAGAATATTCTTATATTTCACTTTTACTTGTTCCCATGTTCTAGTGGGTCCTGTCGTGGCTCTAATGTGAAAGAGGATATAATATAACATATTATAATATAATATAATGTAATATAATATTGGATAATATAGTGTGATATGATAAATCTACCCTACCGCCTACTGGTGTTGGCCAGAGGGGCCGATGGCGCAATATGGCAGCCTGGCTACAACCGTAGCTGCCTCCACCAGTGTGTGAATGTGAGAGTGACTGAATAGTGGCATTGTCATGCGCTTTGGGTGCCTTGAAAAGTGCTATATAAATCCACTCCATTATTATTGTTATTATTAAATTACTTACGAGTTTAATTTGTCAGCAACTTTCTGCCAGCCCTCTCTCCTTGCTTTTGCAGCCTTTGCAGTGTTCTCTTGCGTTCTGATTGAACTCTGAAACTCCTGAAATCCCTCACTCAAGAGTTCTTGCTCTGCTGCCGGAAAATACCGAGCGCGCTCCTTCGACATTTTCGCCGACCAATCAAAGGGTTGCCGATCAATGTTTCTACTATCGATGCGTAGCCCCTGTTGGGCCACCCAGTGATCTCACATTACTTCATCCAGCTGTACTAATCGTCAACAACAGGTGTGTTCGTGGAACCGGAATAGCGAGCTCAGAGTTAGCGCGATGATTTGATCTTGGATGTAGTAAGCGACGTACGAAGAACGGACCCCTGGTAAAGACCTATAGTAAACGTTTGACCTCTGTTATTGCCAACAAAGGTTATGTTACAAAGTATTGAGTTGTATTTTTGTTATTGACCAAATACTTATTTGCCACCCTGATTTACGAATAAATTCTTTACAAATCCTTTACAAATCCTATTCATGGATTTTTTTTCACATTCTGTCTCTCACAGTTGAAGTGTACCTCTGGTGCAAATTACTGACCTCTGTCATCATTTTAGGTGGGGGAACTTGCACAATCGGTGGCTGACTAAATACTTTTTTGCCCCACTGTATGCATCAAAATAAACTATTTCCAGCAGTGCAATATGAGTCCTAAGCATCCCAGAAACGACACAGAAAGTCATAAAGTCAAAGATAACTTTTAAAAACACCAGTATAGGCTCATGAGGCCCTGATGGTAAAAAACTTCATTTCCACAAAATGACGTCACTTCCGGTTTTGGGCAGGACATGGAGGACATGCGATAGTTCGAGCTGATGGATGTAGGAAGTGTTATGAACAGCTGATCGGATCGGCAAAGCGTGTTTCTGGAATATTATGTTTTTGTTGCTGCAAGTGCTTTTTATACAGTTTTTGCAAAGCTATATGTGGAAGGAAACTGTGACCTAGGACAAGCTGATGGCGTAAGATGTAAGTACAACTCCTCCAGTTTCATATGCAAAAAAAATTATTGCGCTAGCTTACGTGGTTGCAGAGCTACCGGGATTTAAAAATAGTTACGCAAAACAGAGCGTACCCGCTCTGACCGGCTTTAAAGGGTTAAACCATTTAAAATTACAATTGATAGTTTTATATGTGAGTTATATAATGCTAAATTACAATTAAACAAATGACTAAGTATTTTAGACTTTAGTTTACTTCAGCCATATTCAATATAAATCAGGTATCATACAAAAATAAAAATAACTTCAAATTCAGCAGGGCTGGACTGAGACAAAATATCGGCATTTTGACTAGTGACCGGCCCACCATGGTATTATAGGAAAAGTCATAAATCCTTTAAAGCCTTTATAATAAGCTTAAACCTACACCACCTTCCCTATTCTGGTATTCTAAACAGTAACACCTAATTTATAATTACATATACCTATAACTAATAGAGCTGCCAACTCCCAGCAAAAAAAGAAAAGAAAAAAAAAGGGAACCACTCCCCCACCCTCTGCCTCAAGATGCTTAACTAACAAAACTGATTTAAATTTAATGCACGTATAAAACAAATGCACATAAATCTATTATTTTTCTCCAGTAATTAAATAGATTCAACATCTTTCTTCAACAGAATTGCAGACTGCACAGATGGTACTGTTAGGTTTTGTATTGTTGATTGTCATTTATGCTTAGAAATATTTAACCATATATGCTTAGAGGTGTATAATCAATTGTGTAGTGATAGGTTGTGTGATCTTTAACAGGCTGCAAAGGCTTGGTGTGTATTCCACACTGGAATGCACACCTACATCCTGGGAGCATGGGAAGAGGTCGTACCTTCTCTTATTGTTTTATGGTAGGATAAACGTGGCTACGTTTGTTTTAGTCTAAGTGCTTTTTTGTTTAGATGAACTGTTGGATTTTCCAGACCAGCAGGTTAAGGGAAGTTGTTTATGGGGTCACACTCTGACCCCACACACGCACGCACACACGCACACACACACACACACACACACACACACACACACACACAGGCAAGGTACTCTTTGTGTGTATGTAGATGTCGTATGTTAATGAACCTATGCATATTCATGTAACCACAATAAAAGGAGTGCTATGGGGAACCTGGCTGAGAGTCTGACGGAGGTCAAGTGGTGGAACGACACTTGGCTCCAGGCAGGTCTCCCTCATGCATGAGTAACAAGAAGAACTTTGCCTACTTCGTGTCTTGCAATTATTATTATTGTAATTATATTGCCTTCAACGTTCCAGCGAATAGGTTCAAGCTACAAACCTATCAGGTACCTTCCCAAAGTAAAGAATACTATAACTTACTAGGGTGTATACTAACTAGACTTAATATTTACTGAATACAATAATGGATTTCTATACATTTTACATCAGATGAAAACGTTAGTTGAAAGATTCAGATAATTATTTGTTAAAAGCGAGACATTTTAAATGAGAATAAGAAAGAAAAGTATTTCTTTGTGCCCCCCTTTCCCTGTTAATGGCCTAACTGGCCCCCTGGCAAAACTTTGCTAGATCCGCCCCTGCACAGTTACCAGCTGTCAGCTACATAGAAAAGAATCCTGATGTTATTTGTCTCTCAGAAACAGTTCATAACTTCCCTTGAACTCATTCATGTCACCTAAAAGGTAAACCTGTTTCTCCATCACCTGCTCAGCTCTGATGATTCAGTAAGGACATCTCCTGGTTTCATCTTCATGTTTCCCTCTCACCACATATCCAAATCGACATCTTGACCAGCAGCTTTTACAGCTGTGGCTCCAGCAAACATCAGCTGATACGAGAAATTAATATTAAATAAATGCTAACAACAGCTGATCAAGCTTAAACGTGCTGCTGTTGTTTAATGCGACCTCCGCTGGTTTCCTCTTTCTGGCGCAGAGAGAAAAGCTGATCATTGATCAGTTTTAATGATTGAATTAGCAACTTTCTAGCTGAAGTGGTACGGGACAAATCGCGTTCCTTTTCACCTTAACTTTAAAGTTTAACCTCCTCGGCTGTAATCGGTCCAGCCCAGAGTCGATCATGACCAACTGGCCAATCCACCACCATTCATTTATACCGTTAAAAAAAGAAAAGGAAGAAATCCCCATTGGCCTGATACAGTCATGACAATAAACGAATATGAGTTCAAGGACTTAACAACATTACTTCAGTTACATTACACCAACATCTCTGATACATTAGCACTAAGGGAACACTGAATGACCTGGTGGTTTATGTCCATCTAAGATTACCACAAAGTAAAAGATCTCTCAGCAAAATTATGCAACATTTTAGCCACACTATTGCCCCGATCAAATCAATGAGTTGGGATTTTTTATTCTAAGCATGAGCTACTGTTACAGCAACAGACATTTATACTACTGGTGTCTCACACAACAACTCAATGTCCACTATGTGAAGGAGCCAAACACATGCCTTCTCCTCTCATTAACAGAGATAAACTGCTGGCATATTGGTTTTACATCTATACTGTCCAGTTTCTCCTGGTGGACATGGCATACAGCAGCATTGTTTAATCTCATTTGAGTCATTGTTGACTTTAGCCATGTTTTTAATCTTCTGAGAGCACTGAAGCTTCTTTCAGCCTCAACTGAGGATACTGGGATGACTAAAATCAGCCTGACAATTGTCATGATAATAATACTAGTTAATCTATAGCACCAAATCATCAGTCAGTGACCCGTGACCTCGCCTCTTCACCTCTGTCTGAGCTACAACATGGCAGAGCTGCCTCTGTCACCTGATAAATAACAATGAGACATTCCAAATACATGCAGTCACACATGTGCTTCAAATACAGTAATGAACCACCAAATCATCATCCAATTTCACCTGTGATCTTGCATCACCATTGCTCTCTGAGCTTTGTGTTGGTTCTTTTGTCACCTGACAAATGGGACATACATGACAATAAGAATAAAATGTGTAGCTGCTTCAGTGTTTCTGTCAAATTGTGCAGATCTTGACTCATCAGTAATGTTTGTAGGGTGAGTGCATTTTTACAACAATTTGTGTAAACTGCACTACAAGGTGGAATATTTGCAAAATCGTGACTACATGATATTTTGTCTCAAAAATTAACACTATGAATATGTCAGTACCATTAGGATGAAATTATTGTGTCACCGACATTTTGACGTTAGACCTATAATTTTAACAGCCTCTGTAAACTAATATCCTGGCTCGCTAGAGGCTGCCGTTTTCTCCGACAGCTTCAATCAATATTAGAAATGCTACTCTGGGAGTGCTGCCTGTTGTGCAGTTAGTTTCCAAAACACGTTATTAATGGTTACATACAATTTTAGACTGATGTGGGCCAAAGCCTAGCACAGCCTGTAACGTTATTATGACGGACACATTTTATGAGTGAACTTGACTTTAAGTCACTTACAGGTTTCTTTGAAAAATACTTTCTTATATCCAGGTTCTTCCTTTTGGCTGTCATCCTCCTCTCCTCCTGGCAGCGCAGGATTTCCGCTGCTAAAACTAAACAGAGCTCACTGAAAGGCACAGCCAATCACATTGGCCATATTTGTCACATGACGTACACTGTAAAATGTAATATTGTGTTTAATTAAAAATATTAAATAGGGTGAACTCAATTTTTAACAATTTTTTATTAGAACTCGATTTAAATAAGTTACCAGTACTTTTTATGCGAAAATGCTGATAAACTCAATTTATTTGAGTTGTCTTAACTTAGAAAAACTAAGTAAGCTGGAAGTTTTGCTTCTCAGTGCGGAAGGATGAAAGATGTGTTTTGAAAATGCCACGTGACTACCGTCCTCCTACCTCTCGGATCAGTCCGCATGTTCATGGTGCCAGCATTTGTTATGGAATATGTTGAGCAAACCTGGAGAAGCGTCAGTTCAAGAGATTATTGTCATTGCTGTGGATCTTTACCTGATACACTGACTTGGTGAGTAAATGTTTACTCTTATTCAAACTGATTTTGTGGCTTCTCTTAGTTTTGCACCAGGTTTATAATCTTGCTAGCTAGTTAGTGTTAGCCTAGCGTTGCTGCTGCTGCTGGGCTCATGTTACTTAAAAATTAACACCACAGCCTTAAAAACCTTACATAAAACTATGTCTGTGAAATTTTCTGTTGATTGTTTGAAATAAAAAAAGTGAGATAAGAGCTCAGACAAAATTCTTCGGGAGGTGCAGCCGTTAGGGGTGGGGTGTGGTGTGGGGGGTATTTTCAATCCATAGCCATAACTAACTAACTAACTAAATAACTAATTATATATATCGTGTTTAACCTGAGTAGCAAAAGAGTGCAGGGGGCGTTGAAAAGAATAAGACAGGAGTTAGCTGTGCTCCCGGACTCTATCCGGTTGTTCAGTCTGACGTCACTAGCAGTGTCTGGGTCTAAACTCCGCTGCGGGTCCATATATCAAACGATCACTATGGCATTACTGAGAGTTGAAAAACTGTCTAAAGTCTTTCATCTTTAATAAAATGATCAGCGTTCTGCTCTACCAGGTGTAACAATTGAGTTTAACATCCAGGCATCCATGAAAACGGAATTTATGACATTTAACGGAGTTAGAAGTTAGCAGGGAGTTAGCTCGCTAGCTTCTATCTAAATACAATATAGCATGTCCTGACTGCGGGGTTTTGGAAACAAATTAAAACGTACAGCTCTGTTATCACTTCCAGCATAAATGAAGACAGAAAACTAAACAGCAGTGACGTTTGTAGGGTTACTGAAGTTGGGCTAGCTGGTATATAATGATGTGCTACGTGACCGCTAGCGACACAGCTATGTTAGCATAATATAAACAAGCTAACTTTTTTTTCCACTCGATAAAAGTTAACGTGAGTGTTCTCGGTGGTCAGAAACAAATGTAATCGCATGGCAGGATGCTGTAAAAGGACCAAACTTCAGCCAGGAGAACAACTGAGATAATCCATCCACAATACGAGGTTAGTCATTCATATACTGCTGCATGGGCTGGGCTGTAGTTACATCCTAAGGTTTTAAAAACTGAGCTTAAATAAATGATTAGTGGTAATAAAAGCCGAGGGAGGTCAACAGTGATCACTGACTGTTTTAGGAGCTTTTTGAGATCAAATAGAAGAAAATACATAACATTAAACATGTTAACAACACAAAAGCCATATTAAACGCAGACTACTTTAGACCCGGAAGTAGGATTCGTCGCGTCATCACTGAACAACCGGATTGAGCCTTGACCTCCCGGCCAGCTATCGCGCTGGTGGATAACAGAGCTCTCCGAAAACGTGGAAGCACTTTTGCAAATATGTGATATTTTGATAAATTAAGTAGATATTTGAGCATTACACAGCTACATTCTCGCCTGAAAATATCTTAAAAGGTTATTTTGTGACCCAGAAAGGGTAGTCTGGGGAAAAGGAGGATCGCATTTGTCGCAGGTTGTCGGAGCCTGTGCGTACGGTGGCCCCTAGAGACAAAGCACTTGCAAACTCCAAAACACTTGCAAACTCCAAAACACTTGCAAACTCCAAAACACATGCAAACTCCAAAACACTTGCAAACTCCAAAACGCTTGCAAAATCCAAAATACTTGCAAACTCCAAAACACTTGCAAAATCCAAAACACAACGGAAGTGCTCCAGGACGCTAGGGGCAGTGTTGAGCTTGATTTGCAAAATAAACGGCAAGTTTTTCTGTATGGGACGGTCTAGTCTCCGTTGCGCTTCCCAGGTTGCCTAGCAACCATGATACTAACCGCTGGAAACGTGTCATACAACTTTGTTTGACAGAAATGAAGGAGAACATATTTTGTTCATTTGTTTGTTTGTTTCTACATGAGCTTTGTGTGATTTGATAAGTATCTGAGGCTGAGACCACAGGACAGTAAAACATGATTTTTGGGCTTCATTTCTGGACTGAACAGTCATTTAAGATTAGTTAGTAAATAACAATTAGCTAATGTTGTTCATGAGACTAAAGTCATATCACTTTGGTAATGTAAATATAATATGGACAATATTATAGTTATTATATTAATCATTATTAGCTATTACAGCAGTGAACATGAACTCTGTGCCAAATACTGAGCCTCAGTACAGATTCAAGTTGCAGCTATTTACAGTGGGGCAAAAAAGTATTTAGTCAGCCACCGATTGTGCAAGTTCCCCCACTTAAAATGATGACAGAGGTCAGTAATTTGCACCAGAGGTACACTTCAACTGTGAGAGACAGAATGTGAAAAAAAAAATCCATGAATTCACATGGTAGGATTTGTAAAGAATTTATTCGTAAATCAGGGTGGCAAATAAGTATTTGGTCAATAACAAAAATACAACTCAATACTTTGTAACATAACCTTTGTTGGCAATAACACAGGTCAAACGTTTACTATAGGTCTTTACCAGGTTTGCACACACAGTAGCTGGTATTTTGGCCCATTCCTCCATGCAGATCTTCTCGAGAGCAGTGATGTTTTGGGGCTGTCGCCGAGCAACACGGACTTTCAACTCCCGCCACAGATTTTCTATGGGGTTGAGGTCTGGAGACTGGCTAGGCCACTCCAGGACTTTCAAATGCTTCTTACGGAGCCACTCCTTTGTTGCCCGGGCGGTGTGTTTTGGATCATTGTCATGTTGGAAGACCCAGCCGCGTTTCATCTTCAAAGTTCTCACTGATGGAAGGAGGTTTTGGCTCAAAATCTCACGATACATGGCCCCATTCATTCTGTCCTTAACACAGATCAGTCGTCCTGTCCCCTTGGCAGAAAAACAGCCCCATAGCATGATGTTTCCACCCCCATGCTTCACAGTAGGTATGGTGTTCTTGGGATGCAACTCAGTATTCTTCTTCCTCCAAACACGACGAGTTGAGTTTATACCAAAAAGTTCTACTTTGGTTTCATCTGACCACATGACATTCTCCCAATCCTCTGCTGTATCATCCATGTGCTCCCTGGCAAACTTCAGACGGGCCTGGACATGCACTGGCTTCAGCAGCGGAACACGTCTGGCACTGCGGGATTTGATTCCCTGCCGTTTTAGTGTGTTACTGATGGTGACCTTTGTTACTTTGGTCCCAGCTCTCTGCAGGTCATTCACCAGGTCCCCCCGTGTGGTTCTGGGATCTTTGCTCACCGTTCTCATGATCATTTTGACCCCACGGGATGAGATCTTGCGTGGAGCCCCAGATCGTGGGAGATTATCAGTGGTCTTGTATGTCTTCCATTTTCTGATGATTGCTCCCACTAGGGCTGGGCCATATTATACCGTTCACGGTAATACCGGTATAATGTTAGGCAACGATAGGAAAATGAAATATCGCGATAGAATGGGAGTAAAACGCGCATGCGCAGTGCCTTTGTTTTCATACGCACATGGCCGATTGTTGAGTGAAACAGATGAACCAGAATTGGTTTGTAAAAATGGTGCAACTTCCGTGATGTGGAACTGGTTTGGTGTTTATCCATCAGATACACAACAAAGCACATTTTTTTGCAGAACATGCAAGCAGCCGTTGTTATTGTCATATTTGTCGGACTAAGATGCTCTTAAATCTGGGAGTAATCTGGGTCCTAAACTCCGTATGCTTCAGGTCAAACAACACTGCAGCATCACTTAGAGTTAAAAACTGTCTAAATTCTTTCATCTTTAATAAAACGATCAGCATTGCTGCTTTACCAGGTGTAACTATAAAGTTTAACTTCCAGGCATCCATGAAAACAAAAGTTATTACATTTAACGGAGTTAGAAGTTAGCAGGAAGCTAGCGGAAGTTAGCTCGCTAGTTTCGCTAGTTACCTAAGCATGATATTGCATGTTCTGACTGAGAGATTTCTGAAAAAAATCAAACGTACAGCTCTGCTATCACTTCCAACATAAATGAAGACAGGAAACTAAACAGCAGCGACGTTTGCAGGGTTACTGAAGTTGGGCTAGCTGGTATATAATGACGTGCTACGTGATCGCTAGCGACACAGCTATGTTAGCATAACATAAACAGTGAAGCTGGAGGACGAACACTAACACTTTTCCACTTATAAAAGTTAACGTGAAGGTTCTTCATGGTTAGAGACAAATGCAATCGCATGGCAGGATGCTGTAAACGGACCAAACTTCAGTCAGGAGAACAACTGAGATAATCCATCCACAATACGAGGTTAGTCATTAATATACTGCAGCAACATGGGAATAGAGCAGCTGCCAGAGAATTCAACATTAATGAATCAATGGTACAGAAGTGGAGGAAGCAAGAAGAATGAGTTTAATAAAGTTTGATTTATCTGACTGCTTTGTTTCGCTTAATGTGCCTTATAATCCCGTGCACCTTATGGTCCGAAAAATGCGTAATGCACACTGCAGTTTAATGTTGCAAAGCACCTCTTTTTAACTTCAGTGGATATTATACATGGTTATGCTCAGGATATGTCAGCCCATTTCTACTGGAAATGCCTTTTGGTTAAACTTTCAGCAAGGAATTTGCATTTGCACTGTTACATTTTTATAAAGCTTTAATGTACATAAAAACCAGCTTCTTGTTTAAGTGAAAATAAATGGAAGGTTGTCTTTTTGCGCTAGTAATGTTGTGGAGTTGTATTTTGTCTCGCATCAATTATATCGTCGGTTATATCGTTATCGCAAATTTTCAAATATATATCGTGATAAATATTTTTGGCCATATCGCCCTGCTCTAGCTCCCACAGTTGATTTCTTCACACCAAGCTGCTTGCCTATTGTAGATTCACTCTTCCCAGTCTGGTGCAGGTCTACAATACTTTTCCTGGTGTCCTTCGAGAGCTCTTTGGTCTTGGCCATGGCGGAGTTTGGAGTCTGACTGTTTGAGGCTGTGGACAGGTGTCTTTTATACAGATGATGAGTTCAAACAGGTGCCATTCATACAGGTAACGAGTGGGGGACAGAAAAGCGTCTTACAGAAGACGTTACAGGTCTGTGAGAGCCAGAGATTTTCCATGTTTGAGGTGACCAAATACTTATTTTCCACCCTGATTTACGGATAAATTCTTTACAAATCCTACCATGTGAATTCATGGATTTTTTTTTCACATTCTGTCTCTCACAGTTGAAGTGTACCTCTGGTGAAAATTACTGACCTCTGTCATCATTTTAAGTGGGGGAACTTGCACAATCGGTGGCTGACTAAATACTTTTTTGCCCCACTGTATATGTCTTATCACCTTAAATCTTCACTCAAAGACAAGTATCTTTGACAGTGCATATATAGGTGTATCATATATAAGAGACAAATGTTGTTCCTTCAGTATGTTGGCATTACTAAATTTGGCTCATTGCTTATATATATTTATAAAAAGAAAATGTATAAGCTGTGATAACTGTTTCTGATAAAATGAAGAGTAGACTGATATATTAAATATTCCTTTATTGGGTGAGAAAATCAGACCATGTCATAACTGCTTTAAGTCATACAGAATAGATATCAGAGCCTTAAACAGGCTGGCTTCTGCTAAATGGGTCAAACTGGGCAGAAAGTATACAAACACATAACATCCTTATAGAATATGATGTAACACTATAGATCAACTTACCTCAGAATATATAAAGCATATAAACAATTACAGCAATATGATGCAACAAACACAGCAGTGCTACTAATCCAAAATACTCAAAGCTTCATAGAACTGAAACAAACATTTATTTTTAGCTCCATTCTGCTGCTGATACATACTTTAGGTTTCTGAACATTAAACTTGTTGCTGCCTTTCATAGTGTGTAACTTGAAGGCCCTGAGTACTTTCTCCCACACTGAAAACACTGGAATGATAAAATTATTTGAATATTACCTAATAAGACTGATTCAGGACAGACTGTTAGTTATTTCAAACTTTCCTAGCAGTCCTTCACAAACAGGGAACAGTCTGTCTATTCTCTCCATCTGTCAGCTGCTGCTGGCTCTTCCTCCTCCTCTTCCTCACACACTGCTGAGTTTGTCCTGGTGGATCATCAGGGGTGCAAAGCCTCACAGATGATGTGCAGCAGTGGGTCCCTCAGTCTGTCCTCACTCTTGACACTTGCAGTTGTCACTAGGGATGGGTATCGTTTAGGTTTTATCCGATACCGGTGCCAAATCGGTACTTTTGAAACGGTGCCGGTGCTTAAACGGTGCTCAAACCGGTGCTTAAAGAATGGAGAACACAAAATTGGTCCAAAAACCTCTCATGTTCAGCTGTTTTTTGTAAAAAGATAACCATGTTAGCCTTTTCTGCAGCTATAGGGCATATATGGTATCACTCTTGGCTGGAAGCAGTGCTTAAACAATGGAAAAAACACAAACTTTGTCCAAAAACCTCTCATGTTTAGCTGTTTTCCACTTTTACTTTGGTCATTTTAGCCTTTTTGGCCAGGGTGAAGGGAGTATCTGCCATCAAACAAGAAGACAGCCGCATGTAGCTATGATGATGTTTGCTAGTTCACCTTACATGCATTAATGTAATAACGTGGTTAGCATACTCAACGTAAATTACACATGAACAACATTAAGCTACTCACGCAGAAAAGAACGGCTGCTGCTGCCGTCATCATCCTCATCATTTCTGCTACACTGGCAGGGCTACGGGCCAGGACTCTCCTCTTCGTGTTTTTGGGGGATGTTGCATAACAGGCAACCCACCCGCAGTAGATGTGCTCGGTGTGAGGTCTCGCAGCAAGCTATCAAATACGGCGCATTTCTGGGCTTTTAAAAAAAACGCTATGCGTCGCCAGGTGTTTCATCGGATTTGAGGTGTTACCTCCTTTGACAGTATCACAGTATCAGCTCAAAGCACTTGTTGCAGGCTGCTGAGTTTGGCTGTACTTCACAGCAAAATATGCAGACTTTTGACCGCTTCGCCTTGGACATTTTTAATCTGTAGCTGTGCTCTAAAAGAACGTACGTACCTGGGCCCGCCTACTATCCTCGGAAACGTAAAATGATTGGCTAGAAGTGTATCACAGCTCAGGAAAAAATAGCACCGAAATGTGCGCTGCTTTTCGGTCTGGTTACTACCGTTTATGTCAGAACCGGTGCCATCATGGCACCGGACACCGGTACCCATCCCTAGTTGTCACACATGGAAATCAAATGTGTGATAAGCTGCAGGATTCAAAACACAAGTGTAACGTATAAATACACGTTCATACTTTTATTACACAATCAGAGAGAAAGAAACAGAGAGAGAGTGCAGGACAGACAGACAGGTGTCTCAGGTGTACACACTGCTACAAAACAGCACAAGAGAATTCAGTGTTTGTGTTATTACGAAACAAGAAGAGTTCCCAGATGGTGCAGTGGACACATGTGTGACTCCTGTGATTAAAGCATCTTTCTTTCAGCTTAACGAGTGAACCGTCAGCTCGTTCAAACACACGTTAAAGTCCGTTTGGCTCGACACCACCGAACAGAGGCAGCAATATAACATAGCTAACATTAACAGTGCAGTGAATCCTGCTTGTGCCGTGATATTCAGGACTGCAAACCGAGCAGCATCACTGACTTTCAGCCTGTTGTGTTTGTGGATATATGACTGACTTTAATTATCCACAAAATCACCAGATTCTCTGTAAGATTAAGGCCAACTATATATATATTTTGAAGTAGAGGCTTTAAAACCAAGTAAACGCTGAAAGTACAAACATCACTAATGTCACACAACTTTGCCGACATGTGGCCAACAGTAATGTTTTAATGTTCTTCATTATTAAACTTTCGCACATAAATAAGTGACACAATATTCAGTACTTGCTTTTGACAGTTCACTCTTCGGCCGCTCCCTTCTGCCGTATTTTTCGGCAAAATTATCCACACCACAGCCGGGCTATGAAATCTGCCATATGTTGGGCCATGAAGGCTACACCGACCCATCCTTAAAATTCAGGGAAATTAAGGACGCATTTGAGGGCCGTATTTCGAGCAGCCTTTGAATTGGGACAGCCTTCGTCATGTCGCTGTGGCGTAATCGGCCTTAAAATGCGGCCTTGTAGTTACTAGGTAACAAAAGCTCAACACTGCCCCTAGCGTCCTGGAGCACTTCCGTTGTGTTTTGGAATTTGCAAGTGTTTTGGAGTTTGCATGTATTTTGGAGTTTGCAAGTGTTTTGGAGTTTGTACGTGCTTTGTCTCTAGGGGCCACCGTATGTGCGTACTTGTAAGCGTGGCAATGGCGGAGGAGCGCGGCTAAAAAACTTATTACTTTTTCTGGGTCACAAAATAAAACTTTTAAGATATTTTCAGGCAAGAATGTAGCTGTGTAAAGTTTAAGTATCTGCTCGATTTATCAAGACATCACATATTTGCAAAAATGCTCTAACGTTTTCGGAGACGTCCATTTTTTTCATGCTTTGTGGCAGCTTTTGAACATCTGTGGCATCTATTAATGTCAAATCTAGCCTTTATTTAACAACATAAGCAATCTCTATGTTACAATAATTGCACAGCCATTAAGGATCAAATCAGTTTCTGAAAAATGTTCTGTTTTTTCTCCCTCTGCTTGCTTCTTACTGTCTTTGAGGCTCGGGACCAGCACTCCTGTTGTTGGACAGAAAGACATCAACTCAGCGGTAAGTATTTTGGTTTTCCAATATATTAGCAACTGTCAGTGACATTTATATTAATCAGGCTGAACTTTAATCATACTTTAGATCAGCCTGTTTTACTTATTGTTTTATTTGTGCTTTGGTTTGGGGAAGTTTTGCTGTTGACTCCAGTTAATTCTACAAGACATGCTGTGTAAATAAACAAACAATAACAGTTTGGTCTGCATTTCTTGAAAGATCACATCCCCCAAACTTAGTTTAGAGGGTCTACACTGTATATAGTGAAGTCTGCAAGTTTTCTAACAGCAAAATTTGTTTTGTTCCCAAATCATTTTGCACATCATTAGAATGAAAGTTATTGGCCATGTTTGCATAGCCCTTTTTAAAACGATGCTTTCATGACATTATTGTGTGTCGGGTGGGGGTCAGGGCTATCCAGACTGACAATTGGGACATTGAATGTCACCTCTCTGGTGGGGAGGGAGCCTGAGATTGTCTAAATTGGAGTCTGTTTTATACCAAATGCAGAAAAAAATGTTTTAAGAAAGCAATTAAGTTCATGTTCCAAAAAATATGATTGTTTGCTTGCAGGACACCAGGAGAGATGAGTCCTCCGTCACAGATGGTGTGGTCAGTGAAGATGGTCGCCTGCAGGTTCAAGCTCATTGCATCTCCAACCCACATCCACTGCCACTGTACTTCAGGGAAGTTAAAGACTTTCTTCTGCACTTACATTTGGATCACCTCGATCCATGATAGTCATTCAGGCAGTAATGCCTGGACTGGAAACAAGCCATCCTTAAAACATTACAACATTCCAGCTCATGTGTTGGAATGAAAAACAAATGTGTTGTTTAAATCAGAGACTGCACTTGTGACAGAACAACAAATATTTTATTTTGATTATATAAGTAATGTAAGTACGAAACAAACTTGTGGTAGGCCTAAACTTATTTTCAGAATAATTACATCTGAAACTTTGTTTCATTGTGAGATTATAACAGTGATGGCAATATAATTGTTTGTTGTTCAGCAGAACAGTGTCCAGTATGTTGGCTGTTATACTTTGTTGTGTTTGAAAATAAAAGTTGGGCTGATTTTAACATCATTACAAAAAGTGTTGTTAATTATTTTTAATCATATTCAGGTTACCACAAATTGTTTTTTCATTTAGTTGAACTTGAAATGTTTGTCAGTAGGTAAACAATTAAAATTGTACAGTCAGAAATATCAAGTTATTCTTAATACTGCAGACTTGCAATGTGTAAGTTGTCCTAACAGTCATCTTAAGTAAGCTTTACTTACTCTTTTTGAGGCAACGAGTTTCCTCAATTTCTTTGAGTTCTGGGAACTAACAAGGCTGTACACTGTACTCAAAATGAGTAAGTTGCCCTAACTTGGTCATCTTACGTAGACTTGATCGAATTTTCTTGAGTTCTGGGAACAAATGAGCTTGTACAGAGTACTCAAAATAAATAAGTTGTCCTAATTTAGTCATTTTTAGCTAAGCTTTACTCAATTTTTTTGAGGCAACAAGTTTCCTCAATTTTTTTGAGTTCTGGGAACTAATTAGATTTTACAGTGTAGGACTCCAGTAGAGAACGTAATTTAACTCTTTCTGCACCTCTGGGTGAATGAGATGCTGACAGATCGCTTTTTTTTTCTTTCTATCGGGTTGTTTTTCTTTACTCGAAGAGATCAAATTATTGGTGGGGACAATTCAATAATCGCTGGATATTGGTGGGGACATGTCCCTTCCGTCCATGCCAAATCTACGCCCTTGGTGTGTGCCATTATCTATGCTGAACCAGACATTCCAGCAATAGCTGAGTGACAAGCAGATACAAAAGGGCTGACCTGTCACAATAAAACAGTCCCAGGTCAGTGCCACATATGCAGGTGATACGCAGTTATATTTCCACCAGAAGGCAGAGAATACAAATGTAAATTAAATAACAGGAAGGCCTTACCAACATAAATATTAAGAGTATTCATGATATCAAGAACTACAGTATTGATAACTGACATTTGTTAAGTGATACAATTTAATGCACCCTTTTCTAAATAGAAGTAGTTTTTGGTTCCCAACTGGCACGTAAAAAAAAAAAAAAAAAGGCAGACAGTAATAATGAGCTAGTTCTCACCTGCTGCTCCTTGTTCCTGATGTTGCTATCACTCTGTAGCAACGTGTTTTTCATGTCCTTACTTGAATAAAAGTGCTAAAGACAACACAGTTAGATAGCCATATATTTGCATCAACAAGGTGATTCCCAAAATGCCTTCAGCCTAAGCCTATCTTTGCATGCCGTGCTGTCCTTAAAAATGTTAAGGAGCCTGGACAAGTGGAGGACAGAAGAAGTATGAGGCCTAAAAAAACTGCAGTGGACAAACAGTATGTGAAAGTTATGGAATTGGAAAAACAAAAACCTGACACTGCATCTGGACCTTCTGCTGATTGTTTGCTGTTCACTAAAATCTCATCAGAAATGGTGCCAGAATGGTGGCTGTCAAGAAGACATTGTTAAGGCCTGGAAAAAGGGCAAAAAGGCTGAGGTAGTCAGACAAGAAGATGCAGCTGTCTGATGGATTTATGACTGCAAATTTGAAAATTGTGGTTTAAATTGTTGTCAGTATGTAAGGAGGAGATCAGAAGAGAGGTCCAGCAGCCATCTGTAAAACACTAATAATTGAAGCAGAAAAAAGCCTCTAAAATTAAGATGACCCATCAAACATTTGTGGACATGCTATTGCATCAGTCTTACCTACAAACATTTGTTTACAGATGTTCTATAAAGTCAAGTTTTTAGTTTTTGTGTTTTACACTACGGGGCCACCGTAAAGAGCTCACAGGAAATTTAAATCATTAAAGTTTCACTGAAGCCTTCCTGCATGCACACTGGCAGCGTCATAGTTTAAAGTCAGAGACAATCAGGGCGCCTTCAGAGCAGCAGCGCCCCCTGGTGTTCCCGATTTGTATGAATAAAAATGCGTGCATTTTAACTTCGGTTTTACATTTTAAAGCTGATGCACTCAGGAATCTTTGAGTTTTTTTGTTAGTGTGTAATTAAAATTAGTTTCTGTTTTTAGCACCATGAAGAAATTAACCTGATTTAATTTCGGACAAGACAGAATAAGGTAGAAAGGAAAGTGGGAACAAATTAGAGAACAGACATGCAGGATTAGGGTTGTACTTAAACCCAACATGGGCCACCTGCTCAACCAGGTAAGCAGATCCCAAACTGATTTATTAGCAGTAAATCAAAACTGGAAATTAATCTAAATAAAATAGTAAATAGTATCAAAGCTACTCATGCTTTTACAGATTCACATAAGACCTTATTCAGGATTAAACAGGGTCAAACCAAAGACACACATCCATCAATTAATTCTGAAGGAAACTTCTAGTTGGCCCATTAATAATCATCAACTTACACCCATCTGTATTTCTTTCATTTTTTTGCAATTAAAATCTGATAATCTGTTAGTGTTTATAACTACTGATATGAAAACACATTTCACTTCAAAATGTGAAAGACACAGAACTATTAAAAATAGTCAGTACTGCGTTAATCCCCTGCATGCACTCCAGCAACAGTACTGCTGCAGCAGTACTGGTGTCTGATATCTGGCTGTACTTGCCTGCTGCTGTCATAACAGCTGTTATCGAGGGGAATAGATCAAATCAGTCTCTGTATCAGGCTGTAAACACATTTATTTCTGCTGTAAAGCTGGGCATTTTAACGTGGGGCTGAGTCACTGCTGGAGCCTATAGTGGACATTGGTTTCTGATTGGCTGTCTGAACTCAGCTGAAGGAAGGTATTGGACACACCCTGGATGTTATTAAGGTTGCTTTATTGAGGTGTTAATGTGTTTTTATTATTAAGGCAACATGTACAGGAACAAAGAGCAAGAGGGTGGGGCCTGTATACATGTGGGTGGGGTTTCATTTCACAGTTTGGCCTTGTTCATGCGATTCATGAGTTTCTCCAACTTGATCGCCAGCGTCATGTCTCCTTTGATCTTCAGCTTCCCTGACATGAATGCCATCGTGGGCTTCAGTTTTCCTGAAATAACAAAACTGCAGCTTCACTAATGTTTCCTATAGTCTTTTTTTTTTTTTTTTTTTATTGCCATGGTGACAGGTTACCTGAAAACATCTTGCTGAAGTCACTGGAGTCCATTTTCATGACAACGTCAGCTTTGGTGGGGGGCTCACCCTGCCCCACGCTGCCCGAGCCAGTCTTCAAGTCCAGAAACCAAACACCAGTGTGCTCTCCTATATGAACATAAACAAGTGTTGAAGACACGCCCATTGAATCTCTTTATATGGACATAAATGTTAAAGACACGCCCACTGGACTTGCCCCTTTAATTCCTTGTTACCTGACAGGTCAAACTGATAGATGCCCTGAGTAGACTTGACAACGTCTTCATTAATGACTCCTTTGATGGCATCAAACGTGGTTTCCACTGGGCCTCCAGAGGTGGGCGTGGCTGATGATGAGGATGGTGGTTTAAAGGCTGGGGTTGCCCCTAGGAAAAAATAAGAAGGTGTTAAAAATGGTAAAGACCCCGGGGCTGCTGGGATGTCAAAGTCAAAGCCAACGTCTTTATTTTTTTTAGTTTTAGTCTTTTCACCAGGTGACTGGCTAAAAGAGCTCCAGGGTAATAAACTTAATGTTCCCATTTATTCTTGATAATGTCACAGTGACTGAAAGTATTTCTCCTAACACAAATTATTGCACTGCATTTTATTTAGATTTGAATTTGTTGAATTCCTTTGTTTTTCCTATTTAACGGAGTCCCTTCATAATTCTTTTTTTTACTTTATTGATCTATTTCTTAGACAGGACAGGTGTTCTATTCGTTACAGTGACTGTGTCCCAATTAAGAGACCGCACGCTTGAAGTACGCATTTTGAGTGCGATTACGTTACCGCCACGCGACGACGGCTGTCCCAATTCGAAGTGTACTTCAAATGCGTACTCCAAATGCGCTGTCGATTTCCCCAAATATCAAGCGTGGTCCGGTGCACGCTTCGTGGTCCCATATAGCCCACAATTCATAGCGCGGCGGTGGGTGTGGATAATTTTGCCGCAAAATACGGCAGAAGGGAGCGGCCGAAGAGTGAACTGTCAAAAGCAAGTACTGAATATTGTGTCACTTATTTATGTGCGAAAGTTTAATAATGAAGAACATTAAAACATTACTGTTGGCCACATGTCGGCAAAGTTATGTGACATTAGCGATGTTTGTACTTTCAGCGTTAACTTGCTTTTAAAGCCTTTAAAATATAATAATACAATAGTCGACCTTAATCTTACAGAGATTGTGATGATTTTGTGGATAATTAAAGTCAGTCATATATCCACAAACACAACAGGCTGAAAGTCAGTGATGCTGCTCGGTTTGCAGTCCTGAATATCACGGCACAAGCAGGATTCACTGCACTGTTAATGTTAGCTATGTTATATTGCTGCCTCTGTTCGGTGGTGTCGAGCCAAACGGACTTTAACGTGTGTTTGAACGAGCTGACGGTTCACTCGTTAAGCTGAAAGAAAGATGCTTTAATCACAGGAGTCACACATGTGTCCACTGCACCATCTGGGAACTCTTCTTGTTTCGTAATAACACAAACACTGAATTCTCTTGTGCTGTTTTGTAGCAGTGTGTACACCTGAGACACCTGTCTGTCTGTCCTGCACTCTCTCTCTGTTTCTTTCTCTCTGATTGTGTAATAAAAGTATGAACGTGTATTTATACGTTACACTTGTGTTTGAATCCTGCAGCTTATCACACATTTGATTTCCATGTGTGACAACTAGGGATGGGTACCGGTGTCCGGTGCCATGATGGCACCGGTTCTGACATAAACGGTAGTAACCAGACCGAAAAGCAGCGCACATTTCGGTGCTTTATTTCGGTGCTATTTTTTCCTGAGCTGTGATACACATTTGATTTCCATGTGTGACAACTGCAAGTGTCCAGAGTGAGGACAGACTGAGGGACCCACTGCTGCACATCATCTGTGAGGCTTTGCACCCCTGATGATCCACCAGGACAAACTCAGCAGTGTGTGAGGAAGAGGAGGAGGAAGAGCCAGCAGCAGCTGACAGATGGAGAGAATAGACAGACTGTTCCCTGTTTGTGAAGGACTGCTAGGAAAGTTATAACTAATTGTCTGTCCTGAATCAGTCTTATTAGGTAATGTTCAAATAATTGTATCATTCCAGTGTTTTCAGTGTGGGAGAAAGTACTCAGGGCCTTCAAGTTACACACTATGAAAGGCAGCAACAAGTTTAATATTCAGAAACCTAAAGTATGTATCAGCAGCAGAATGGACCTAAAAATAAATGTTTGTTCCAGTTCTATGAAGCTTTGAGTATTTTGGATCAGTAGCACTGCTGTGTTTGTTGCATCATATTGCTGTAATTGTTTATATGCTTTATATATTCTGAGGTAAGTTGATCTATAGTGTTACATCATATTCTATAAGGATGTTATGTGTTTGTATACTTTCTGCCCAGTTTGACCCATTTAGCAGAAGTCAGCCTGTTTAAGGCTCTGATATCTATTCTGTATGACTTAAAGCAGTTATGACATGGTCTGATTTTCTCACCTAATAAAGGAATATTTCATATATCAGTCTACTCTTCATTTTATCAGAAACAGTTATCACAGCTTGTACATTTTCTTTTTATAAATATATGTAAGCAATGAGCCAAATGTGTTGCCAACAACAATAATAAAAGAACAATATTTGTCTCTTATATATGATACATCTATATATACACTGTCAAAGATACTTGTCTTTAAGTGAAGATTTAATGTGACAGGAAATATAAATAACTGCAACTTGAATCTTTGACACAGAGTTCAAGCTCACTGCTGTAATATATCCTGTAAAATATATATCTATTTATCCATCTATATATATCATAATAATCTGACAATACATATAATATTGGCCATATTATATTTACTAGAGATGGCACGATACCACTTTTTTATGTCCGAAACCGATATCATACATTTGGATATCGGCCGATACCGATATGAATCCGATATAGTGTGTTTTTTAATTAAAACTGTTTTTTTAATATCTTGCTGCATTTTGTATAAGTTCATACTCAAGTTTAAATAAACAACAACACTAAAGCTATTCTGTTATACCTGTATGCAAAAACTACACTGCACCCAAAATATTTCATAGTTCAATACTGATCAATCTAATAAACTTAAACCTACTCCATCCATCCTCCCTATTCTGGTATTTTAAAGAGTAAGCAACCTAATTAATAGGGTTGCAAACTCCCAGCAAAAAAAATAAATAAATAGGGAACCACCCTCCACCTCATGATGCTTAATCGACGTAAAAACTTTAATTTGATGAAGTGTGAAATAAAATGCACAGAAATCAATTATTTTTCAAGAATAATTAAATAGATTCAACATCTTTCTTCAACAGAATTGCAGACTGCACAGATGGTACCTTCCCAAAGGAAAAAGTACTATAGCTTACTAGGGTATATTAGACTTAACGTTACTATATACAGTAATGGACTTCTATACTTTTTACATCAGATTAAAACTTTGGGTGTAAGATTCAGATAATTATTTATTAAAAGCTCAACATTTTAAATGAGAATAAGAAAGAAAAGTATGTCTTTGTGCCCCCTTTTCCCTGTTTATGCCCTATCGGCCCCCCTGGCTAAACTTTGCTAGATCCGCCCCTGCACAGTTACCAGCGTCAGCTACGTAGAAAAGGATCCTGGAGTAGAAAGTAATATTAAATAAATTCTAACAACAGCTTATCAAGGTTAAACGTGCTGGTGTTGTTCAGCCGCTGGTTTCCTCTTTCTGGCGCGAAGTGGGCGATAAACAAACAAGAGAGACGGACTCGTGACAGAAAAGCCGATCAGCTGATCATTGATCAGTTTCACGATTGAAGTAGCAGCAGGAGAGGGAGGGAGAGAGAGAGAGGCAGTCGCTCCATATATCGGTTGTTAAGCTTAACGCTGGAATGCTTTACAAACATTCAGAGATGAACTTACACACTTGCTTTACTTCTCTCTGGGATAACTTCCTCGGAGATGAATGCCAGTTTGGTAGCGAGGCTCCAAATGCTGAACCAGACAACAGATCTCGCACGCCACAGCCGCTCTATCACGTGACACACTGCTCCGACGTGCTACGGTTATGAGCCGAGTTACGCCGTGTTGCAAGTTTTGTGAGGTGCTTTTTTGATATTTAATGGATCGGATTACATTTTTTTATTTCTCTCCGATATCCGATCCAGTAATTTAGGTCAGTATCGGACCGATACGATACGTAATATCGGATCGGTACATCTCTAATATTTACATTACCAAAGTGAGATGACTTTAGTCTCATGAACAACATTAGCTAATTGTTATTTACTCACTAATCTTGAAATGACTTCAGTACAGAAATGAAGCCCAACAATCATGTTTTACAGTCCCGTGGTCTCAGCCTCAGATACTCAACTAATCAAAGTGATGTCATGACAAAAATGAATGACCAAGAAAACATTTTTCTCCTTCATTTCTGTCAAACAAAGCTGTATGAAACGTTTCTCGCGGTTAGTATCATGGTAGCTAGGCAACCTGAACAGCGCAACGAAGGCTAGACCGTCCCATTTCACAAGCCTCTCACTTCCGCACTTCTCGTACTTATAGTACGCACCGTACGTAGTACGCGTAGTGCGCGTACTTCAAGCGTGCGGTCTCTTAATTGGGACACAGCCAGTGCCTGGCAGGCAGCAGTGTGTTTGTTTGTACCGTGCTGCTCCATCTTCTCCACCAGTGACTCTGGAGTCTCATCCAGGAAGAAGTCTGGCAGCAGAGGGTGACCCGGCTGGACAGCGTACTGGTCGAAGTCTTTGACGCCCTGCTCTCTGAGGAACTCCTCATCCACCAGGAAGTGACCCGTGTAATCTTTCGGACGGGACAGGATGGCGTAGGCAGCGTCCGCTATGATGTCAGCTTTCCGACACTGTTTACTGACACCCTCTCCCCCCAGCATGTCCATGGCTGCTGTCTGAATCGCTATGGCAACAACACAGAGCAGGGTTAATATTACAGAATAAGTGTTAGCATTGTTAGCATGCTAACAGCTGCTCACCCGTCCTCGGCCAGAGGGCGTTGACGGCAATTTGACCTCTGAACTCTTCAGCCATTCCCAGTACGCACATGGACATGCCATACTTCGCCATTGTGTAGGCTTTAAAAAAAACAAACAAAAAAAACAAATCAGACATGTAAAGGTTGTACAGATGCATGATGGGACACAGGGCCAGATAGTTGCTATAGTTACCGGTGTGGTTCTTGAACCAGACGGGGTTCAGGTTGAGAGGCGGCGACAGGTTCAGGATGTGAGGATTCTGACTCTTCAGCAGGTGAGGGATGACCAGCTTAGACCTGAAACACAGACCCATCAAACACGTGTGACCACATACATGTTACTGTCCACATGTATTTGAAAACCTGTTCCAGTAACACAAGTGTTTTCCTAAGTGTCTTGTTTTCTAATCATTGAAAGACAAAGCTGTATCTGATTACATGAATACGCTACACTCTGCTCCAGTTCATACTGCCCTCTGCTGGTGTTGTCATGCTTTGCCCCACAACACAGATCTCACACAGTATCAGTTTAAAAGGAGGAGCATCTTTTCCCCCCCCTCACAGGACTGTCAACCTTACACAAATGACTTTAAGTTTAAATGTTAAAGTCACTTTCATGAGTGATACTGAGGGGAGGCAGGAGGAAGTGACACGCAGCTGACAGGGCGACACGTTCACCCTCTGAAACCCAAAACACACAAAGCGCTCATCAGCCCACACCACGAGTTTATTCCCAACTCCCAGGATGAAGACACGTTTACATGTTCACAGCGATGCATGAGTTCTCTTTACTGTGAACAGATGTGGGCGAATATCAGCTGAGCAGCAAGATTAACTCATAACATCTGCCCTGAGTTTCCTTTTACACCTGTACTCATACCAACTGTCCATCGTGGCCTCACAGCCAACTTTTCACTGATGGATATGAGAAAGTTTCGCCTGAAATAATGATGTGTACCGAATAAATGGCTAAAAATCGAGTTGTCACTGATCACTCTGACCATCATCCATCAGCTCACCCTGATCTGAAATGACTTAATCTAAAACTGGACTAAATGCAGTTTAAATAGTTTTTGCACTATGAGCTGTTTAGACACCGTTCCAAGTTCAAATATGATGCAGTCATTAAATGCTGCAGGGCAAAATTTTAAATGTTCAACAGAGTCTAAAAATATTAAGTTTGACTCTCGAAGTCACCAAAGTATCTGTTTTTATCTGAGTCCTATACGCAGTCACTCTTTTTTATTTGGGCTCTTCAGCCTGTATTTTGACAGGCTAGACAAGAGAGCACGCAGGCGTAAACACACAAACACAGCAAATAGCTTGAGCCCAACTCAAACCAAGGCCTCTGAATTCGTCTCGGGGCAAAGGTGTAACCTGCTCAGCCTGCTGAGGAGTACTGGCAGCACTGGAAGGTTTTCAGCATGCATCGAGTTCTGGTTTTTCCAGTCTCATGAAACTCTGAGGACACGTGGCTCCTTAACTCCTCCTTAACTTGACTCACAAAATGCAAACCGTCCATCTCCTCAACTCCAATACTAAGTAATGACACCCAAATCACAGCACATCGTGTTTTGACGCACACAGAGCAGTGTACTGATAGTGTGGTAGATTACAAGCACGACTGGTGTTTAGACCAAACCTGTTTAATGAGTGCTTCCATCATGCTCCGCTCATACCAGCGGCTCGTGAAGTTATCAGGCAGGAGTGTTTATGGAGAGCTAGATTATGATGTTATAGAAAGACTGCTGTAGCACCCATTTATGCTCATTGAGTGCCACCTAGTGTCATTTCAACTTTACAGCAGGACCATCTGAGGACAGAGGGTTAAAGAAGCTTAAACAGACATGCACCTCTTACTTGTGACTTCTCTACCTTCAACTTGGTGGGAAACATGATGTGAGGGAAGTGTTTGAAAGCAGAAACTATAAGGAGACGTTTGGTGCCCAGAGAATTTGACTTTTAACCACACTATATGGAAATTTAAAGAAATAGCAACAGATGTCTTATTTCAGTGATCCAGTGAAACCTTTCCCTGCTCCATGTCTACGATTTCTATAAGTGAAGAAAAATTCCTTCCATTCGTCAATTATCCTAAAGGGTGAAACACACATTACTAATGTAAACTGAACTCAAGTGAACACTGAACTCACTTTGATAAGTTAATCTTTCATGATCTGAACAATTTCTATAAATCATGCAAATCGGTTATTACAGCAGTGCAACGTTTAACAACCTGCTGGTGGAAAATTAAAGGACACCAGCAGCATTTCCACGATGCGCTCCACTCACTCACGTTTCTGAACAGCCTGATGAGACGGTGTCAGCTCGTCTCCTAAAGTGTGGTCTTCTTCCTCTGCTATGAGCTGATAAAAACATGTGGCTACTTTATTCCCGCTAAAAGCACTGAAACTTGTTTCTTTGATATTTAGTGCACTTCAGCTCAGCTCACGGTGCAGGGGTTTACAAATATACTTGGCAAACAACAGGTTGCAGGACAAAAACACCACCGGAGAGTTGTGTCACTCCGTCAGTTTCAAAACTTTGTTGGTGAAACCGTTTGACGACCTTTATGTTTACTTTGGTGGTACGTGTTCTCATGAGGTGTAGTGTGTGTTTGGGAGTCACACCGTTTTGGTTTAAAGCTACAAGAAATGTAACTATGCTGTTGTGCTCACATCATCATCAGGTCACATGGAAACATCATCTTTTTTTGATCCACTGGATTAAAAATGCAGACTCTGCTCTTTATTTGCCCGTTGTCATGGTGAATCAGTGATGACAGCTTTCTTTTATCAACTCAGAGCTGAATGATTAACCCTGATCAGCCTTTCTGGCACTCAAACAGTCACCTGTAACTCCTCACTGTAAACATACTTCCTGTATGTGAACTCACAGTTTACAGGAGACAAGCTGGTTACCTGCTCTACCTGTTCTCACCTGTCACAGACCTGGAACTACCAATCGTGTCTGCGTGTGATGGATGAGTTGCTGTAGCTTTAAGCGTCTTAGCTCACTTCCTGTTTAAAAAAAACAAACGCAGGTATGTGCTCATACGTCAGGTAAGTTCCTCTCAGGTTGATTCCCAGCATCAGGTCGACCTTTTTCATATGCGTCTCCAGAGTTCCTGTCAGACTGATGGCACTTGCATTGTTCACCAAGATGTCGATGCCTGCCAATCAGACAAGAACTGATGATGTCACTGATAAGGTGGTGTGTTGCCAGGATAGAATTTACTTCCTGTTCTGATTAAAGGTGATTTTGAAAAAGTGTCTTTACCTCCAAATGCGTCAACGGCTTTCTGAACAGCATCTCCGATCTGCTGCTCATCACGAATGTCCACCACGCATGGCAATGCCTTTCCGCCCGCTGCCTCCACTGCAACATGCGCGCACACACACACACACACACACACACACACACACACACACACACACACACACAAAATGTAAGTTCAGAGACAAAGGTTGCTCGTTACCTTATTGACCTGTCAGCGCCTCACCCTCCTGTGCTGCGGTGTAGATGGTCCCGGGGAGTTTGGGGTGGGGCTCAGCAGTTTTGGCAGCAATCACGATGTTGGCACCATCTCTGGCAGCTTTCAGAGCTATGGCCTTCCCGATTCCTCGACTCGCTCCAGTGATGAAGAGCGTGCAGCCAGCTAGCTTCCTGCAGCAGGAAGAAAGTTAACCTATATGCCAAGACCTCCCTTCTCCCCTCAGTGAAAATAAGACAGAAGAAAATTAAAAGAACCTAAATAATCCGCCCTACATTTTTTATTTCTTGTTTTAAGTTAATTAAATGTTTAATATTCTTAAAATAGGAAACAAAGGAATGCGTTAATTTCTTTAAAAAAAATCTAAAGAAATTTCATTGAGTTGGCAGGTGGTGGTTTGTACGGGCCATATTTGAGATTAAATTAATAAAATGTATATATTTGACACACACAGGACTCTGAATTGTTTATCGATTCCAAATATGCAAGTTTCTGTTGGTTTTTAATAGTAAAACCTACACAGCAACATTGTTTTATTTTGAAAATTCACTTCCTGTAAGGTTAGCTTAACTACACTAGCGTTCAGCGGCTGTTCGAACAAAAAAAATCATCTGAATAAGTCTCAGTCCAAAAACGAGCTTCAGGCAAACTTTTCCTGCTAAAAAACAAATAAAGGAGGGAGTGTTTAATTAGGCCGGGAGCTAACAGACAGAGGTAGTTACACGGTAGCTGCTGCTGCTGCTACAAACTCCTACATCTGACGCTTTGAACGCTACAACTCAAAGGTCAAAGGGCAGACAGAGTACAGCCAAATTGCGAATTATTTATGAAAGACACAGTTATAACAGTTAGTTCGGCTCCACTATGGTCGAAAACGTTTATTTATATTAAAATGGCCACTCGTTAGTGGGTTGATTCCTTGGGATTGTCGAGTGGATGCCGATGCAGCTAATTAAATGTTTAAGCTGAATTCAGACTGATCACCTGTGACCAGACGCTGCAGATAAGATCCTGTAATTTAAAGCAATGCCACCAGCTCAGTTCCTCTCCCGTGAGGTACCAGTTTAAAACTGTTTACATACACTACAGTTCTACAGCTTTTCTCTGCTCTGAACTCTAAATCAGGTGGTTAATAAATGCAGACCACACAAGTTTCTGAACAGAAACAGCCTGTTTGCATGCAAGGGCAGAATCTCATTGTGAATAAGCAGTTTCCACCAGATCCAATACAATAACCTTGGACTTCATAATGCCTTGCTCAAAAAGACAGACGACAAGAGAAGAAGAACAAAGTATAGCAGATTTACACAACGGAACTCTTCATCATTAATTCGGCTGCGTTAAAACCCTCAAATCGAACCATTTTATTAATTTAAAACCTCCGCTTGTTCCAGGGCTGCGTAGCATTCCGTGACGACACTTCGGGCGAACCGCGGACTTTACACAGCGAACTTTTGAATGGACTTCTGCGTGCAGGAGAAGGCACTCACCCTGTGTTCTGGAGCATGGTGGGGCTCAGGTGAGTTGAAATGTAGAGGAAGCGATCACAGTTTGTGCACAAATTGGCTGCGGGTCGTCTTCTTCACCTTTCACCCAATTCAAGCGCCCCACGCCACAGCCGGAAGTCAGACATAACTTCCGGTCCGCATACCGACGAGATGCATCAATCGGACTATAATTTTTTTAATTGCTTAGAGTTTGCTCAAAATTCATTCACTTGTGTAAAATACTGCATTTTGTTCAGTTCAATTGTTTTCATATATAGTACAAAATCCCAACGGTGGCAGTCTAAGGTAAACCCGACACTAACACATGTATGCAACCAAAAACCTTTTTTTTTTTGACTGTTTCTTAGATTTTCCTCTCACTGAAACATTCAAAAATATATATTTTTTAATTCCATCTCGTCAGGTTTGCTAGCAGAACTCACGTTTTTAGTTTAATTAAGCGTGCAATGTCCCTTTTAAAACTGAAATTTGGTATCGTATACTTGAGTCAAAAAACCATAACCAATAATTATTTCTTACATTAATGTAATATTTCTAGAAAATGAAATAAATTGAGGGGGGTCAGTAGGAGTGGGAGGGTATCGTAGGTTTGGCGATGTGAGGAGCTCAGATGATCCCCAACAGGTTTGTTTTGTTCATAGGGAAAGGTAAGGAATCTCAGAAAAATTATGCATAGTATTGAAAATCAAATATTGATTTTTGTCATTGCTGTTGTGCTTTTTATAATGTCAACTCCTCATGTTTTGCAAAAAAACAAAAAGAAAACAAAAGAAAACTGTACGTCATGGAGGCAACTGAAGATCATTTTTTGAGTCAACACCCTAAAAAACATGAAATTTACCAAAAGTATTCCATGCAGCTGAACAGTAGCGGTTTCTGATACGGGCGACACGGGCGGTTGCCCCGGGCGGCATCGTGGTGGGGGCGGCATCACGGGCATCGGCAAAAAACAAAAACAAAAAACTTGCTCGTAGGCTACTCATGCTGCCCCGACATCAGCCAGCGCATAGTGGGAATGGCGCAGGTACCGATCGGTTTTCTATCGCCCATTTGCTGGGAGTAAGGGCACCCTCCGTTTGCGAGGTGCGCCTGCTGCTTGCGGCACAGGGAGGAGAGGGCGGGGCGGCGGGGGATTCTCTGGCTGGCTGGAGCAGCGTCTAATAACCAACTCGGAAAATAAAACAAAATAAAAAACAAACCAACGAACACGAAAACACCAGAGATCATGATACAGACTTATAATTTGCACCGATGTTTTTTCCAAATTCTGTATGTGAAAAGTGAGCGCGAGAGCCCTCGGTGCGCCTGCTTGCTGCTGAAGTCAAAGTAAACTTTATTGTCATCTCCGCTACATACAGTCCAGTAGAGAGACAAGATGACGAGGCTCCAGTTACAGTAGTGCAAGTAAACAAACAATAAATATAAGAAGAGTGAGAAAATAAATATACACTTTAGGACCAGGGGTAAAGGGATCAATAACAATTTAAAATTTATAATAATTTACAGTTTGATGATTTAAAGTCTCACACAACCCGAGGGAGTGTTCGCCCAGGGCGCCAAACAGGCTAGGACCGCCAATGCAGCTGAATTTTTATTTTATTTTTTTCAGACCTGTGTAATGCAAAGAAAACTAAAAACACCAACAATCACATGGCTCCCTGTGAGCAAGCACTTTAGCGACAAAGGGAAGGAAAAACTTCCCTTCAACAGGAAGAAACCTACAACAGGGATAGGTAGCCATTAGAGCAGGAAGACAGGACAAAGACACACTGTGTAAGAAGTTAAAAGCTATCTTGTAACCAATTTATTATACATATATATTAGGGGTGCAACAATACTCGTATCGATATTGAACCGTTCGATACAGTGCTTTCGGTTCGGTATGCATATGTATCGAACAATACAAAATTTTTAATTTATTTTATCAACTTTCCTTCTGACGATGCTGTCTGTGTTGAGCGCTCAGTGGATCTGCATTCGACTACTCCGCCTAGGCTGCACTGTCGAGTGCAGATCCCCTGAGCGCAGCGCAAGCTAGCAAGACAGAGGCCCTTTCTCAATTCTCAAGTACTACTCGCCGAGAACGCACGGGAGTACAGACTCGAGATTTGTACAATTGGAACACCAGCGTACTTGATGATGTCACAGGTCCGGAGTTTTTACTGCTGTCCCCTCTTAATTTAACTGGGAGTAATATGTTATGAAGCTTAACTTTAATCACAGCCAAACCGGTTTACTCAGGAACAAATAAAACACTGAAATAAACCAAACATTAACATTTAGAAGTGATCTAAGTGACTTATATATCATGTTTAACCTCAGTAGTGAAATCTCTATTAATAAAAATGTATTTTTTCGATCCAAAAAAATGTTCATGCCTTTTTAATTTGTCATTTATTAATATATATATGCACACACACACACACACACACACACACACACACACACACACACACACACACACACGCACATATATTTATATTTTGTGTGTGTGTGTGTGTGTGTGTGTGTGTGTGTGTGTGTGTGTGTATAAAAGTGAGTTGAAATCTTGGTTTGCACCAATAACTGAAGAGTTAGCAGATGTTGAATCAACAAACAAGAAATCAAAAACAGAATTGTGCTAAAAACTGGCAGAGTTCCTGTGTTTCAGAATATAAGACCTTATATAAAATATAAGACCTTATATAAGGTCTTATATTTTGAAGGTTGCAGTGAAGGTGAAGGTGGCAGTGCTGAGCAGACTGTGACCATGAAGCTAAAATGTTGCAGGAGAAACATATTGGACAGTGAGGATACTTTTGTAATCATGCTTGGACAGAGTTAAGCATCTTGGGTTATGATATTTGATAACAAAAACTTCTAGTCTGAGCAGGAAATGTAATGAAAATCAGGAACAAACTGTCCACCTGTGGCACCATGAACTAATTTTTTTTCATCAAGAGACAAATAAAGGAAATTTGTTCATCCCCTCCCAGATATGTGCTTCCAACAGACTGACAAGGCTGGGCACACAAAACAAAAACAATTAGACCAAAAAGGACACAGGGAACAGTTTGCACTGTTGTCACTGATGTTTACAAACTGATACAAGGAGGTTTGGTGTCTGTCCAGGGTCCTCTTCAGAACTACATGTATAACTCACCTGTTTCCTCTTTAGCCGCTCCTTTAGGGGCCTCAAACACCAATTCTCTGCATGTTTTCCTTCAGTACATCCATCAAATGTCTGAGGTCTAATGTCAAAAACACCTCAGACTTTGTCTCCAAACCGCTGAGCCTGAGCTCATGTGCCCTTTTCTAATCCCGCCCATCCTGCTCAGCACCAAAAGAAGAGATTTTAACATCTCATCTTTAACATCTAACAGCTCACCCTCCTGCCTCTTTTAATCAGTGCCACCATCCCTGAACCATCCATCACAGCAGGTCTCACTACGAGCTTATCAACTCTCCCTTTCACACATCACCCACTCATCTCTGTCCACTCCACCTTCCTTGTGCACTGTCTGTTGCTTTGGACGGCTGACCCTGGGTAATTAAACACTACCTTCACCATCAGATTCTGCTCCTTGCATCTTCACCTTTATAACTCACCTGATTAAACTGTATTGAGGCTTAGAGTTTGCATTATTAGGGGTGGTCCTCAGACAGGTGCTGTAGTTTCTAGCTACCTGCTAGGCTTCACCTCAGCTAATTTAAGTCCCTTTTACTGGACCTGTGGACCGTGTTTGAGCGGTTGGAGCTTTTTATTAAATAGTGTTATAAAATCTGCTGTGGAGTCAAATGTACTAACAGACATTAAAAGTCTGAGGTGGAGTTCTGATGAGTGAAATTCTACAATTCAGCATTTAGCAGGTATCTGTGTCTGTACAGTAGATGGGTGATGTCATAGTGGCTACAGCTGGTCTGTCTTCAGTCAGATAAAGTTAAGAAAAAAGAAAAAGGATTACACTTCAGACAACAGTCCGATTAATTTCTCCAAAATATACTAATACTAGAGGTGGTAGTCCAATGTGGAACAGCCATGGCAGGGAAACCAAATATGACAGTCTAAAATAGTACAACACTGCTCTCCCCTTTAAATATTAGGCACCCAAACAAGAACACTCAGGAGTTCAACAAAAAGTGTGAAAAAAGTGCTTCTTCTTTTTTTTTGTTTTTTTTTTTTTTAAATAAAAGGAGTAGAGCTTTTTTTGTTCTATTTTCATAAAAGCTGCCAAAACTGGTAGAATTGCATTGCAATAATTTTTGCGATTGTTTTCAAATGTAGAATTTCAGATTTTTTCAAACACATATTATTTTACATGAATGAAGGCCTAATACATTTCAACATGTATTTTATTATAAATTACATTTTTATTTTACTTGAAGCAATTTTTATTAGTATTTATTTAAATTTATACCATATTTTGAATTTAAGGCAGAAATTAAATTTATTTAATGTGTTTAATGGAGTTATAATTGATAAGCAATTTTAAATTGATTTTATTTATCTTGCTTTGAAAAAAAAATAAACTAAGTACTTTTTATTTTATTCCATATTTCAGGAATTATTTTTCATTTTAATTTATGTTAATTTTACATACAAAACATGCATTTTCTTTTAAATGTCATTTTGTAAAATCTTTTTACATTTATCTGTTTGTAATAGTATTTTTAATTGTACATGTATTTGATATTGTTTTAAATACAATGAATATATTTGACTTATTCTTAAGTCTTTTAATTGTTACTATAATTATTTTTTATAATTATTGTATTTCTTTTTATCTGAGGTGTGTCCTCCAGACGCCATGTTCTGTCGTGACGTCACCAAACGGGAAGTGAGCTCGTTGTTCTCCTTGGTGGCTGCCTGGCTGCGAAGGCTCGCGGACCAAAACAACTCCTTCTCTGCTGCGCTTCCTCCTCTTCCTCAGCACGGACCATGGACGGGTGAGAACGGGAAACCGTCCCGAACCTTCTCGGAACCGTTCCCACCGCACTTTTACCTTCCTTCCTCCCTTCGTTTCCTTGGTGACTGAACCGCACCTGCGCGAGCCTCAGATGCGCCCCTCCCTGCCTGTTTGTTGTTGGTGTTTACTGAAATGCTCTCCCAGAGCCCCGTTTTCCTGCTCCTCGCGCGCTGTTTAGTTGCTCGTGCGCTGTGCTGTGCAACTCTGCTCTGTTCTGTTCGGCTCGGCGTGAAAGTGTCACGGGGCAACAGTAGCGACAGCCGCGGTGTTTTATTACCTGAAATCTCGCGATATGTGCGTGTTCACGCAAAGAGCCTCTCTGTCTGTGTACAAACAGAGAGGAATTACTTTCATTTTCTGTTAATTAGTTCGACTTTGGGGTTCTAAAATGTCACCAGCAGAGCCCGAAGCTTCTTTAACTGATCCCGGGAGAAGGTTAATGGTTAAAATGTTAGCGGTAAAGTTAAACAGAAGCTCAGAGCTGAAAATGAAGAAGTCATCAATCATCTCCTGCAGTCTGTCTCAGGAAACAGGCTTTAAAGATCAATCACGTCTCAAAAAAAAATTGCAAAAGAAGACAGGATTTTAAATATGGAGGTTCATGTGCTGCTGATTTGATAAATTCATTAATAAATTGATGAAATGTGATATAACTTTGACATTTCAATAACTGATTATTGTGTTTGTTTCCAGGAGTCAGAGTTCAGCTCGTCTGTCAGCAGCTCTGAGAACATGAGCTCCTCTCACCTGTCCACAGGTGAGTCTATGAAAGTCTATGAAAGGGAAGCTCCTCCCACCTGAACCCTTTCCATCATAATTTACCTGTCTGTTTCTGTCTATCTGCAGTGGATGGCACTGATAGACTGTGTGTTTCAGAGCGTGCTCAGTGCGTCCCATCTCGGGTCCTTCACCTGCGTCAGCTTCCCCCTGACGTCTCTGAACAGGAAGTGCTTTCTCTGGCGCTTCCCTTTGGTCGAGTTAGTCAGCTGATCACACTGAAGACAAAGAATCAGGTGAGCGCTAACGATGCCAGCAAGGTGCGCAGTACACAACTGTCTGAATTCCTCTTAACCTGTTCTTTATTATTATTAAGTCATTGCTGGTGAAAGTGTGCAGGTTTATGTGGTTTAGAACCCTGAGCAATTCAGTTTTACTGTACAGCACATGTGCTCTTGTTAATTGGAGGAAAAGTGAAATAAAAATACACAAAATAAAAAGAAATCCACTAAATTGTTGAGAGCGGCGTTCGGCTGCGACTGCTTGCGACGTCATCTTGCATCCAAATTTATTACTAACACATTTGGTAGCTGTGTGGGGGTTTGTGAGGTTGTACTGAGTGAGTAATCACTGTGTGTCATTATATAGCTCTTTAGTTAGCCACAAGAAGGCACTTTGTTATTCACTTCAGTTCAGTTTTATTTATACAGCACCAAATCACAACATGTCGTAAGGTAAAGACCCTACAATAGACCCTCACTATCCTGTCTCCCTTCCCTCACCCCCAACGCGAGTTGTACCCACCTATCTTTCCTTCGTCTGGATTCACTTACCCTAACATCTGCAATCAGGATAAGCAGTCACACAAAGCTGCAAAGGGAGATAAAGCTGTAATATGAGAAAAATCTAACAAGATTGAACACAGTATACAGATACCTGCTTAACGAAAGTAGTGGTGGAGGACCAGCGCTTTATGAAGGCGTGAGTGCTTTAAATGCTTCGGTCAGTTAGACTGGACAACAGCTTAGCCTATTTAAAGCCTGGAAAGAACGCCAGTTAAAATGTGACTGTGTGAATGTGCGACTGCAATGTTTTTTTCTGACGAAAACAAGGCAATATCTAAATAAAAGCTTGTGCAGAAACATGAAAATGATGATAAAATGTATCGAGACTTTTGTCAAATAATAAAAACAAGATGACATCCAATCAGAACAAATAAGTTGTGTACAAAGGCGGGACGAGTTTGGAAGGTATCTGTTTAGAAGATGGAAGGCTTTTGGAAATGGCACTGTTTCTCATAAATTCGACAAAATGTAACTGCTTAGGAGGAATAGAAGAGCAGACAGATGAACACGTGCCAGGCACTTTTGATGTCTAGGAAAATAAGACGTTTTGCAAACTGTGGAGCAGCTCTCACTGATAAAATCATCACAGATTTTAGACTATTTCATTCAACTGAATCAACTTCAGATTTAGTCCATTTAATACTATAATAACGTTGTTGTAACTTGTTTGCATTAAACAGGTAAAAAAAAAAGAAAAGAAGTAAAGCTGCATCTAACAATCTATGTTTATACTGATGCTCATTGGGGAAGCACAGAGACATTCAGTTTAGTTCAGTTTTATTTGTACAGCACCAAACAGTCACCTCACACCTTGCATATTGTAAAATAAAAACTCTACAATACTGCGGAGAAAACCCCAACAATTAAGCAACCCTATGAACAAGCACCTAAGCGACAGTGGGAAGGAAAAGCTCCCTTTTAACAGGTAGAAACCTCCAGTAGAAACAGGTTCAGGCAGGGGTGGCCATGTGCAGCGACCGGTTTGACAGGACAAAGACATGCTGTGGAGGGGAGCCAGAGATTAATAATAACTAATGATTAATTTCAGAGAGGTTTATTAACACATAGTGAGTGAAGAAGAAACACTCAGTGCATAATGGGAATCCCCCAGCAGCCTACACCTACTGCATCATAACTAAGGGAGGATTCAGGGTCACTTGGTCCAACCCTCTCCGCGAGAGAGACTCTGCGCAGCAGTCTGAGGGCTCTGCCAGGAGTGGCGATGCTGTTTTCCAGAGAATTGATTAGTCAGTAGGTGGGAGTTTCACACCTGTTGATGTGTAATCTGGAACATAGCCTGTTTGCAGCATAAGTAACCATAGCGATATATCCCAGTAAAAAGTGAACCACCTTTGAAAAACAGAAAAAAGAGTTAAACCTGAAGTCACATGGATAAGACCAAATCCTGCTTTGTAGCGCAGGCCTCTGGACATCAGAGTGAAGGAGCGGAGAGACGGAGCAAAATGAATTCCCGCCCACAACACCTCTTTGTTGAATTCAAATTTAGTGGGAAAATGGGCATGTCAGTTTTGTTTCTTAGTAAAAACAGTTAATATGATTGTACCCTGTATATGCAGAGCTCCAGCTGAGCCAACCAGCACACTGTTTATTTGTATTTTATCTTGTCTATGTCATCACGCCGCATGTGACTCAGATTGTCTTTTTTTAATGGCTTCTCATTGCTTTAGTGCCCTCTCAGGTTCTTACAGCTGACCTCTCATCCAGAGAGAAATAATCCTTCATTGATGCATTGGACACTACAAGTTATTTTAATAATCGTCTCATGGGTCTGTCACTAACAGTGACATGTTCATGGAAACAAGTAATGACATGTTTCAGGTGTGAGTCATGGCACCAGAGCTGAACTCTTATTTCAGCTTGTGTTGTAATATGGTGTTGTGCAAAAGTTTCAAGTCAGCCCTCATTTCTTTGTATTTTGATGGAACGATGGGAAATTGGTTCAGTGAAACGTGTGCAGAGATAAATGGTTCCACCTGCAGCTGCTCTGAGGCATGTGGAAGTATCGGGGGGACAGATACTGAACCCTAAATTACCCACGATACATCCATCAGAGTGCAACAAGTGTATGTGAATGTTAGGCAGGGTCTAAGCCACTCTTCCACTGAGTGGTGTGTTTTTATGACAGGCTGTAACAGGCGAGTAACAAAGAGTCTAAAATTATTTAAAGCTGGTTCCTCACTAAGTTTTCTGTTGTGCATAGACACTTGTTACTCTTTGTGTTTGGAGCATTTTCATTCTTGAATGGCTCACAGAGAGCGGGTTTACAAACAAAAAACAGTCTTCCAAAACTGGTCAGAAATAAGGGGCGGTTCAAGACTTCTGCACAGCAGTGTGGTTCACTGTGTTGTGTAATTTGTGAGGTAGTGAAAGTCAAACACATGATGGCTGAGGCTTTGTGTTCTCTTCAGTCTCCTTTGTGGTCTGATCTCAGCGTGGATTAAAGTAATGAAAGGCTTTTGTACTGCTCCCTCACTGCTTTATTTTGTTTACACCTGTCACATGATCCAAGCAAATCTTTTTTTCCCTTCTGTGTGAATGGACAAATTTTCTACAGAGAGCAGCTCTAGCTAATGTTAGCTTAGAAAAGATGTCCCACCGTGACAGACTCACACAGAGAGGAACACATGAAATTTTTAAGTAATCGTTTTTTTTCTTTTCAGGCGTTTTTAGAAATGGCGTCAGAAGAAGCCGCTGTTACCATGGTGAACTACTACACCTCAGCCACTCCCTCCATCAGGAGTCAGCCAGTCTACATTCAGTACTCCACCCATCGCGAGCTCAAGACTGACAATATGACCAATCAGGTGAGGAGCAGCAGCTCAGGCCCCACCCATGGTGTCTGTTTATTTGTTTGAAGTTTGATCTGTCATCTGTTTACAAAAAGCAGCGAGATGGTCCTTTAAACAATCAATAATATGTTTGTTTGCTGACAGAGGGCTCAGGCAACGCTGCAGGCCATGAATGCAGGAGCAGTGCACTCTGGGAACATGGCTTCAGGTGGGGAGGGCCGGGGCATAGCTCCAGGTCAGAGTCCCGTCCTGAGAATCATTGTGGAGAATTTATTTTACCCTGTGACTCTGGAGGTCCTCCAGCAGGTCAGGACTGCAGATATCATCAGTGTTATTATTGTTATTATTATTGAAGTTTTTATTATCATGTCCTTTCTAACAGTTCTTGGTGGTATTAATAAAATTTTTCCACAGATCTTTAGTAAGTTTGGCTCCGTGCTGAAGATCATCACGTTCACCAGAAACAACCAGTTTCAGGCTCTCCTGCAGTTCAGCGACACCGTGCATGCTCAGCACGCCAAGGCTGTGAGTCATACACCTACACACACATTCTCACTCTCTCTCTCTCTCTCACACACACACACACACACACACACACACACACACACACACACACACACACACACACATTTAGAAATCCAGCTCCAGTTCTAGGTCTGAACTGGTGCGGGTCCAGTCAGATCACAGTATGTGTCCTTCTGTCTGTCAGACTCTAGACGGTCAGAACATCTATAACGGCTGCTGCACGCTGAGGATCGACTTCTCCAAACTGAGCGTGCTCAACGTGAAGTACAACAACGACAAGAGTCGGGATTTCACCAGAGCCGACCTGCCAAGCGGAGAGCTAGAGCCCGCCGCCACCTTCGGTAAGAGTAAGGGCCTGTCTCAATATGCATACTTTTGCGTACTTGTGTTCTCGTGTACTCGTGATAAGTCAAGCCGTAAATATTCCCTGATGCCTCCGACGTCTTCGGAGACGTCTGTTACCCACCAGCTCCATAGCAGACTGGGAGGTCGAGGATCACTAGAGCCGGCGAGAACAGCGGATTCCCGGCACATCATTTTCAACCCCCCCCCGCGGTCTTTTACTACTCAGGTTAAACATGATATATAGGTCTCTTAGATAACTTTGAAATGTTAATGTTTGGCTTTTTTCAGTGTTTTATTTGTTCCTGAGTAAATCGAGTTGGCTGAGATTAAAGTTAAGCTTCATAACATATTAGTCACAGTTAAATTAAGAGGGGACGGCCGAAAGAACTCTGGACCTGTGACATCATCAAGTACGCTGGTGTTTCAGTTGTACAAATTCATTACAACTCAATAAGCGCACACACCTCGACTGACCAGCAGCTGTCATTTCTATAACTCTATGCAGACCTCAGAGTCATTGTATGGGGGCGGGGCTAGTGAGCTAACCTGTATGTGTGTTTCAGGTGTAGCTTTGCCTCCGTATGGAGCAGCGGCATTCCCACCCACTTTCCACCAACACACAGGTGAGTTGCACATGAACATCACCTTTGACCATTGACATTTACATGTTTTAAGATGAGTCCATGTTTAATAATCCGGCTGCTGGATGCGCTGAGCGTGAATATGGAAACCACTGAAATAAAGTTTTGGTGTTTTCCGTCCTCAGGTCTGTCCATGGCGCCCGTCCCCGGCTCGCTAGTGTCTCATCCTCGCGTCTCGCTGCAGATGGCGCCTCCTGCTGTCCATTCGGTGCTGCTGGTGTCGAACCTGAACCCAGAGGTCAGAGGTCACACATGCTAGCTCACACAGTCACTGGTCGTGTCCAAATTCATGGGCTGCATCCTCCTGAGGACACCGGCCTTCGCGGTCTACGTGGGCCGGGTCCTCAGAAGGTCGGGTAGGCCGGAAGTAAACGGCCGTGAAATTGGACGGTCTAGCCTTCTGATTAGCGTCACCGCTGTCTCGGTGGAGTTTAATAAACTCAGCCGTCTGCTCCTTGCTATCTAAAATATAACGGGACACTGGCGTAAATTCTCGACTGTCTCATACTTATGTTTAATCAGGTTTCTGTTTGACGTTTAGTCAGCTGTGTAAAAACCAAGGAGGAACCCACCCGGGGGATTAATAAAGTTTTATTTTATCTAATCTTATCTAATAACTTTAATCTCAGCCAAACCGATTTACTCACGAACAAACAAAACACTGAAAAAAGCCCAACAATAACATTTTTAGGTTGTCTAAGTGACTTATATATTACGTTTAACCCGAGCAGCGAAAGTCCGCGGTGATCTGAAAATGATGTGCCGGGAGTTGTGCCCTTCTCGGCGGCTTCAGTGACCCTCGAGCTCCCGGCTAGCTATCGAGCTGGTGGGTAGCAGACGCCTCCGAAAACCTCGAAGCACTTTTGCAAATATGCGATATCTTGATAAACCGAGCAGATATTTGAAGTTTACACAACTACTTCCTCGCCTGAAAATATGTTAAAAGTTTATTTTGTGACCCTGAAAGATTAGTATGAGTAATTTTAAAACTTAGTAGCGGCCGCCATTGTTGGAAACTGGAGTTTGGCTGGGCCGCGCTATGAATTCTGGGATATGGTGGGCCACGAAGGACACACCCGACCCATCCTTAAAATTCGGGGAAAAGGAGGACGCATTTGTCGGCTACATTCGGATGAGTCTACGAATTTGGACAGCCTTCGGCGTGTCGCTGTGACGTAATCGGTCTACAAATGCGGCCTCAGGAGGATGCAGCCCATGAATTTGGACACGACCACTATCCAATCAGAGCACAGCTCACTGAGCTAACTTGTTTTTTGTTTTTGAACAAAATAACAATTACAGCACTCATTTTACATGACAACAAAAAGTTACATACAAGTACAAGTGGTTAAGAACAAAGCAGCCATCGAATAAAGAACAAAAGAACAGTATAGGTCAGAAATACCATAAAGCAGCATAAGATAAGAGAGAGATAAGATAGAACTTTATTAATCCCTCGGGTGGGTTCCTCTGGGAAATTCGATTTCCAAAAAAGCACAGCACCGACAGAAGTTACAGAGTTATACACACACACATATATATAAATACAGAGACAATATAAATAAAATATACGAAGGGGATAAATAGAATAAATAGGAATAAAAATAAAAATACAAGTGAATTGCACATTTCAAGTATTGAGTCTATTGCACCGTTGACTATTTACAAAAGTATTGCACAAAAGGTATTGCACAGTGAGGTGAAGAGGCACTACAGCTTAGTTGTTCCCCCCTCCTTTGTCCTCCTGTTTCCCCTCCCTCTCCCCTCCAGAGAGGAGTTAAACAGTCTGATGGCGTGTGGGACAAAGGAGTTTTTAAGTCTGTTAGTTCTTGTCTTTGGGAGAAGCAACCTGTCACTGAACAGACTCTTCTGGTTGTTAATGGCCGTGTGCAGAGGATGCCTGGCATTGTCCATAATGTCCATCAGTTTCTTTAATGTCCTTTTCTCTGCCACTGTCACCAGAGTGTCCAGCTTCATGCCGACCACAGAGCTAGCCTTCCTGATCAGTTTCTCCAGCCTGGATGAGTCCCTCTTTGCTGTGCTGCTCCCCCAGCACACCACAGCATAGAAAAGTACTCCAGCAACCACCGACTGGTAAAACATCCTCAGGAGCTTCCTGCAGATGTTAAAAGACCTCAGCCTCCTGAGGAAGTACAGTCGGCTTTGGGCTTTTTTATACAGGTGCTCTGTGTTGCATGACCAGTCCAGTTTATTGTCCACCCACAGCCCGAGGTACTTGTACTTGTTGACCACCTCCACCTCCTCCCCCTCTATCTGAACCGGCAGTGGACCTTCTCTGGACCTCCCGAAGTCCACAACCAGTTCCTTAGTCTTTGAGGTGTTGAGTTGCAGGTGGTTTGTGTGACTCCATGCGACAAAGTTCCTCACCAGACTTCTGTACTCCTCTTCCTGATCATCCCAGATACACCCCATGATGGCTGTGTCGTCTGCAAACTTCTGAATGTGGCATAATTCAGAGTTGTAGCAGAAGTCAGAGGTGTACAGGGTGAAGAGAAGAGGGGACAGCACAGTTCCCTGTGGTGCTCCTGTGCTGCTGACCACTGTGTCAGACGTGATGTCCTTCAGCCTGACGTACTGTGGTCTGTCGGTGAGGTAGTCGGAGATCCAAGCCACCAGGCAGGGGTCCACCTCCATCCTGTTCAGTTTTTCTTGAAGCATACAGGGCCGGATGGTATTAAAGGCACTGGAAAAGTCAAGAAACAGGATCCTGACCGTGCCTTTTCCCCCATCCAGGTGTGAGTGGGCTCTGTGTAGGAGGTACAGGATGGCATCCTCCACTCCGACACCCGCCTTGTATGCAAACTGTAGTGGGTCCTGGGCATGTTGTACCTGTGGTCGGAGGAAGTTGAGGAAGAGCCGCTCTAGAGTCTTCATAAGATGTGACGTCAGTGCCACCGGTCGGAAGTCATTCAGCTCATTGGGCCGGTTCTTTTTGGGGACCGGGACGATGCAGGATGTCTTCCATAGGGCGGGCACTCTCCCCAGTCGCAGACTGAGGTTGAAGACTCGTTGTAGCGGCTCCCCAAGTTCAGCAGCACACGCCTTTAGCATCCTAGGACACACCTTGTCTGGGCCTGCTGCCTTTCTGGGGCGAAGCTTCCTCAGTTGTCTCCTGACCTGATCCACTGTGACACTGGGAGATGTTTGGGAAGAGGGGAGGGGGGGAGATGTCTTGCTGCTGAGAGAGGGATTGGAGGAGGGGGGTGTCATGGTGTCAGGAAGGGGGGGAAGCGAGGGAGGTAGGAGAGTGGGGAGAGGACTCTGTAGTGAAGGTGAGGGTGGGGGGGTTGTGGGCTGGTCAAACCTGTTGAAGAAGTTGTTAAGTTCGTTTGCCTTCTCCACAGTCCCCCCCACTGTGCTTTTCTTGGTGTTGTGGCCTGTGATGGTTTTCACACCATTCCAGACCTCCCTCATATTGTTCCTCTCCAACTTCTGCTCCACCTTCCTCCTGTAGGTGTCCTTTGCTTCCCTCAGGCAGCGTTTCACCTCCCGCTGTGCTGCTTTCATCTCCTCCTTCACTTTGCTCCTGAAAGCCTTCTTCTTCATGTTGAGGACAGCTTTGACTTCCTGTGTTACCCACGGTTTGTTATTAGGATAACACCGTACCGTCTTAGCAGGGGCGACCGTGTCCACACAAAAGTTGAGGTAGTCTGTAAGACAGTGTGTCGCCCCCTCTATGTCCTCACCATGTGGGCTCAGGAGCACATCCCAGTCTGTGGTGTCATAGCAGTCTCTCAGAGCATCCTCCTTTTCTGGGGTCCATCTCCGGATGGAGCGCGTTGTGACAGGCTGCCTTTGGACGAGGGGTGTGTATTGTGGCTGTAGGTAAACATACAAGTACAAGTACAGTAAGGTGATCTATCATATAAAAGTAAAAAACAAAAGTACGCACATACAATCAAGTAAGGTGTGAGCTTTATTTAAGTTACACTTGTCTAATGAAGCCTTCCACAGCAGCACTTCATTTTTAAATCCAGCAAAAATCGGAGTAATTTTCAATAAGCGACCTTTGTGAATGAAAAATTTTGCAACTAGAATCTAATACTTGAAAGGTTAGAGAAGGGCAGTCAATATTTATGGAGGTTAGCCAGTACTGAAAATCATCCCCAAAAGATCTGGAACTTTCACATGAATAAAAAAGATGCTCTGTAGTCTTAATATCAGTATTGCAGAAAGTAGGGCTGCTCGATTATGGCAAAAATGATAATCACGATTATTTTCACTGAAATTGAGATCACGATTATTTGACGATATTTATTTAACCCTTTAAGACCTACTATAGAACCAAGTCCACCAGAGCTTATATTATTTTTTTACATGCTGTAGTGCCA
The DNA here is from genome assembly GCF_057381915.1 of Diplotaxodon limnothrissa. Taxonomy (NCBI): domain Eukaryota; kingdom Metazoa; phylum Chordata; class Actinopteri; order Cichliformes; family Cichlidae; genus Diplotaxodon; species Diplotaxodon limnothrissa. The sequence continues at coordinate 30,843,765 of NC_140602.1, read as the reverse complement.
TTTGTGGGAGCATTTCAAGTTGCTATACATCAATACAACTGTTATAGCCCATATTTTAATAATATGTATGCATTAAGTCCATAGTAATTACATAAATTGCAAAAAAGTGCAATAAACTACAAAAAAAATTGAAAATCGCTTTTGTTTTGTTTACATATATTTCTACTTGGAGAAATTTAAGAGGTTTATCCCTCAAAACTTTAAATACAATAAAGTTGCAAAAAATAGTTTCCCACCACAGGAAATTTATTTTGAGTGTCTTCATAGTTTTATTTTGGAGATACAGCAATTTTTATATACTGCAGGAAAAACAAAAAACAATCCTATGATGCAAATTTGCAAAGAAAACAGCATGTGCATCATTTCACTGTGGGAAGTGTTACGAACAGCTGATAGGAACGGCAAAGCGTGTTTCTGGAATATTATGTTTTTGTTCCTGCAAGCGCTTTTTATGCAATTTTTGCAAAGCTATATGTGAAACGAAACCGTGACCGAGGACAAGCTGATGGCATAAGATGTAAGTACAACTCCTCCGGTTTCATATGCAAAACAAATTATTGCGCTAGCTTACACGGTTCAGGTTCTACAGGGATTTAACAATAGTTACGCAAAACGGAGCTTACTGCTCTGACCGGCTTTAAAGGGTTAACAATGACTTTAAAAAAATAATATAAAATAGTGTGCAACACCACTGAAGTTTTTTTTTTTTTTTTAACTCTCTTTTCAACCAACGGCAGTCACTCTCCAAATAACTTCTGCTTAGCTTTCCGAGCTTCCCTCAGGTCCTCTTAATCAGCGGTCTCCAACCTTTTTTGCGCCACGGACCGGTTTATGCCCGACAATATTTTCACGGACCGGCCTTTAAGGTGTCGCGGATAAATGAGGGAGGGGCTAATAATCGGCTCAGTCATTTTTAATGATCGTTGAAAGCCCAGATCGTAATCGTGATTAAAATTCGATTAATTGAGCAGCCCTAGCAGAAAGTGCATGCATTCGTATCTACAGGGTGGGCCATTTATGTGGATACACTGTAATAACATGGTTGGTGATATTAAAGTCCTGTTTGTGGCACATTAGTATATGTGAGGGGGCAAACTCCTCAAGATGGGTGGTGACCATGGTGGCCATTTAGAAGTCGGCCATCTTGGATACAACTTTTGTTTTTTCTATCCGGTTGTTCAGTGATGACGCGACGAATCCTACTTCCGGGTCTAAAGTAGTCTGCGTTTAATATGGCTTTTGTGTTATTAACATGTTTAATGTTATGTATTTTCTTCTATTTGATCTTAAAAAGCTCCTAAAACAGTCAGTGATCACTGTTAACCTCCCTCGGCTTTTATTACCGCTAATCATTTATTTAAGCTCAGTTTTTAAAACCTTAGGATGTAACTACAGCCCAGCCCATGCAGCAGTATATGAATGACTAACCTCATATTATGGATGGATTATCTCAGTTGTTCTCCTGGCTGAAGTTTGGTCCTTTTACAGCATCCTGCCATGTGATTACATTTGTTCCTGACCACCGAGAACACTCACGTTAACTTTTATCGAGCGGGAAAAAAAGTTAGCTTGTTTATATTATGCTAACATAGCTGTGTCGCTAGCGGTCTCGTAGCACATCATTATATACCAGCTAGCCAAACTTCAGTAACCCTACAAACGTCACTGCTGTTTAGTTTTCTGTCTTCATTTATGCTAGAAGTGATAGCAGAGCTGTACGTTTTAATTTGTTTCCAAAACCCCGCAGTGAGGACATGCTATATTGTATTTAGATAGAAGCTAGCGAGCTAACTCCCTGCTAACTTCTAACGCCGTTAAATGTCATAAATTCCGTTTTCATGGATGCCTGGATGTTAAACTCAATTGTTACACCTGGTAGAGCAGAACGCTGATCATTTTATTAAAGATGAAAGACTTTAGACAGTTTTTCAACTCTCAGTAATGCCATAGTGATCGTTTGATATATGGACCTGCAGCGGAGTTTAGACCCAGACACGGCTAGTGACGTCAGACTGAACAATCGGATAGGAAGAGGGCCATGTGACTCATCAAACCTATTGGTAATGTCACAAGAAAAACAATGGTGTGCTTGGTTTCAACGTAACTTTATTCTTTCATGTGTTATTTACAAGTTTCTGACCACTTATAAAATGTGTTCAATGTGCTGCCCATTGTGTTGGATTGTCAATGCAACCCTCTTCTCCCACTCTTCACACACTGATAGCAACACCGCAGGAGAAATGCCAGCACAGGCATCCAGTATCCGTAGTTTCAGGTGCTGCACATCTCGTATCTTCACACCATAGACAGTTGCCTTCAGATGACCTCAAAGATAAAAGTCTAAGGGGGTCAGATCGGGAGACCTTGGGGACCATTCAAATGGCCCACGACGACCAATCCACTTTCCAGAAAACTGTTCATCTAGGAATGCTCGGACCTGGCACCCATAATGTGGTGGTGCACCATCTTGCTGGAAGAACTCAGGGAACGTGCCAGCTTCAGTGCATAAAGAGGGAAACACATCATCATGTAGCAATTTCAAATATCCAGTGGCCTTGAGGTTTCCATTGATGAAGAATGGACCCACTATCGTTGTACCCCATATACCACACCAAACCATCACTTTTGTTGTTCCAACAGTCTTGGAGGGACCCATCCAATGTGGGTTAGTGTCAGACCAATAGCGGTGGTTTTGTTTGTTAACTTCACCATTCACATAAAAGTTTGCCTCATCACTGAACAAAATCTTCTGCGTGAACTGAGGGTCCTGTTCCAATTTTTGTTTTGCCCATTCTGCAAATTCTGTGCGCCGATCTGGGTCATCCTCGTTGAGATGCTGCAGCAGCTGGAGTTTGTAAGGGTGCCATTTGTGAGTAGCTAATATCCGCCGAAGGGATGTTCGACTAATGCCACTCTCCAGTGACATGCGGCAAGTGCTACACTGTGGGCTCTTGCTGAATGAAGCTAGGACAGCCACTGATGTTTCTTAGTGACAGTTTTCTTGCGTCCACATTTTGGCAAATCCAACACTGAACCAGTTTCACGAAACTTAGCAAGCAGTTTGCTAACTGTAGCATGGGAGATGGGTGGTCTCGTAGGGTGTATTGCATTCAAATCTGCTGCAATGACCCGGTTACTGCGTTCACCAGATATCAACAATTTCGATCCGCTCCTCACGTGTTAACCTCTTCGACATGTCAATGGCTGTGAACGAAGAGAAACTTGTAAATAACTCATGAAAGAATAAAGTTACGTTGAAACCAAGCACACCATTGTTTTTCTTGTGACATTACCAATAAGTTTGATGTGTCACATGGCCCTCTTCCTATTGAAAAAACAAAAGTTGTATCCAAGATGGCCGACTTCTAAATGGCCACCATGGTCACCACCCATCTTGAGGAGTTTGCCCCCTCACATATACTAATGTGCCACAAACAGGACTTTAATATCACCAACCATTCCCATGTTATTACGGTGTATCCATATAAATGGCCCACCCTGTATATTGAATTTCTTGTGAAGAAGTCATTGGACAGATATATGGCATTTAAATTTTTTAATTGATTTTCTTTTGCTTTCGGTGGAATTGGAAAGGAACGATACTTAGTCAAAAACTTCAAGTTATAATCTTTAAACATATATTTTCCACTGAACTAATTTTATTCACCTTCTGCAGAACGTCACGCCTCACTGCCTCTTCATCCTGTTCGGTAGGAAAACTCAGATTTTATTTCTTTAACGTGTTTGAAAGGTGTTTCTGTGCTGATTCATTGACAGTTTTGTTTCATGTTTTTTCAGGTGTTTACGGAGACGTTCAGAGAGTGAAAATCCTCTTCAACAAGAAGGAAAACGCTCTTGTTCAGATGAGCGACGCCACGCAGGCTCAACTCGGTCTGAAACAATTCAGTTCATTTAAAAAAAAACAAAATTAATTCATTTTAACATTTTTTTTCTTCATTTTTAATGACGCTGTGAGCGATGATACAGAAGGTCAGAGCTACTTTAGTTTTTAATTCCAGTTCAGTGAATTAATCTGTGATGATGATTAATTCAGCATAATCAGGGCTCTAGACTAACTTTTTGCCATGGTTGCACTGGTGCGCCTAAAAATAAAATTTAGGCGCACCAGCACAAAATTTAGGCGTACCCAAATTTTTTAACTGCATTACTTAACACCGCAGTTTTACATGTTCACGTTTTTTTTTTATTTGTAAATGATTAACTAACAACCTTTCAAAATGATTAACTTGACACCCCCTTTGCTGCCCAAATTAACAGCAGCTCCATCAGCCCCCATAGCAATGATTTTATCCAACCAGTTACTGCACTGGTCCCCAAGAGCAGCAAATGCTTTCTTTGAGGCAGCATAAATTCCTAAACAAATTTAAAAAAAAAATACCATTTACTTATCAGATCAAGAGTTTACAATGCAGTCTTTTTCAGTTTGAGTTTCTATATTCATGTATTATTGCTATGTTTAATTTTCAATGATAAGAACATGCTAGATATGGTTAATTCAGTAACACGACGTAATATTATTAATCATATACATAGGCTACGTGACATGACATGGCTTACCTTGGGCATGGGCATGCTGGACCTCAATGTGTCCAATCAGTATATTCGCTGGTCTTCCTTTTTGCAAGATACGAGCGTACACAATGACACATTCTTTTGTGGCGATGTCTGTGTCTCCATCGATCAGGAAGGCCATGTATGTACTGTTCGCAATTTCCACTGACGTCTTTTTTTTCAGTGTGTCAGCGATTACGCCTATAAACTGGGCGCACGCAACATCATTGCTGTATGTGGGGTTTATGTCCAAGCCATTTTTCCTGTGAAGAGTTATTTCTGACTTGAACTTAGTAAACGGAACTTCTTCTTTTGCAATATTGTAGGCGATGTTAAACTTAATGATCATCTCGGCCTCCTCCGATGACCTGTTTACACCTGCCTGCCGCTGAAAGGCAGTGGGGAGCGGGGACATTTTGGCAGAGCATTTATCGCGGCATATAATGTGTCTTCTCGATGCTGTATGCTTTTTCAGCGTTTCAATTCGAAACGTATTAGCACCAGTGACAAATGCTGTGTTGCCGGCCATGGTCTTTCCACACTCGCGACAATAAATGCAGTGCATCATATTGTCAGCTTGGCTGTATCTTAGCCAGGGAAACTGGTCAAGCCACTCGATTCGAAATCTATACATTTTCTCACTTTTACTTTCAGTGGACTCCGGCTGGGAGTCGATCGTATGTGGCTCATTTTCTGATGCCGTCTCCGGACCAGTGTTTGACAAAAACGGAGAGGTTGATGGCTCCGTGTCAGAGCGCTGGCTCAGAATTTTGGACTGATCAGGCCTTAACTTAACGAAAAAGTTATCAATTGTTCTTTTCATATTTTCTCAATACCAACTTCATACACTTCTGACCTGGGCTACTCACCCTTCTCTATCTGCCCGCACTTTCAAACGTAAACACAAGTAGGTCTGCAGGAATATCTGGACCACGGCCAATCACAGAGGTCCCCGCCTCTGAGTATCTCTGATTGGTTTAGAACACGACATGGGCATAATGTGTGTCTGTTGTTGAACACACGGAGACTTTCAGGGTTGCTGAAACGTTTTTTTTCCGAGAAAATACTTGGTTGCACCGGTGTGACCAAGTATTTTTTTTACTTGGTCGCACCGGTGCAACCAAGTATTTTTTATTAGTCGCACCATGGAGAAATTTGGTCGCATTTGCGACCAAATTGGTCGCACTCTAGAGCCCTGATAATAATAAATATTGTCATGAATAATGACTAAATGCACGGGAGTACAGTGGTCAATTGAATTATAATGAATGAAAAGTTCGGAATTGTATTTTTAATGATTTTAATACTGTAATGGATGAGCAGAAGACAAATTCTTGTTTATCTCTTTGTTCTTCAATGACAGCGATGAGTCACCTGAACGGGCAGCGTCTCCATGGTAACGTGATCCGGGTGACGTTGTCCAAACACCCGGTGGTGCAGCTGCCTCGCGGAGGGGCTGGGCAAGAAGAACAAGCACTGACTCGGGACTTCTCAGGCTCTGCCCTCCACCGCTTCAAAAAGCCGGGCTCCAAAAACTTCAACAACATCTTCCCTCCGTCAGCAACGTTGCACCTCTCCAACATCCCGTAAGACCGCCTCGCTTCCTGTTTGATGTGTTTGACTCTTGGAGACTGATATGCATTTAAATATCGTTGTCCTTCATTGTTTCCTTGTTTCCTAGCTCTTCAGTGAGCGAGGAGGCGTTGAAGGATTTATTTTCTTTGAATGGATTTGCAGTAAAAGCTTTCAAGTTTTTCCAGTAAGTAACAAAGCAACTCCGTTCACTGATTTGTGCTTGTTAACCAATCAGAAAAAGGCAGATTATTATGATTTATTTAAAAAGAAAAATACTATTTAAATGAAAACAAAAAACATATTTTTTAAATACAGATGTTACTGAATAATTTTAAATGTAAATTTTTATAAAATATTATTTAAATCTATAATTGTTTACTGTATGAAATGTTTACTTTACGAAATAATGAAAAAAGAAAAAAATAATGAAATAAACTGTTTAAAAAGTTCAGTTTTCTCTTCAGTTTCTAATGTTAAAAAAAAATATTAAAAATTCTTTAAACTTTTTTTTTGTAAGTGTTTATGTACTCCTTTCCTCTCCCTCCTTTCTGATGGGTTGTGGGTGATGATGTCACTTCCTCTGATGTCACAGGAAGGATAGGAAGATGGCGCTGATGCAGCTGGCTTCGGTGGAGGAAGCCATTGAGGCTCTGATCGCCCTTCACGACCACCAGCTGGACCACAACCAGCACCTCCGGGTGTCCTTTTCCAAGTCCACCATCTGACCTTTGACCTCTGAGCGGCCGCTCAGAGCGCAGGGCTTCTGATTGGCCCGCGGCGCAGACAGACAGACCACGGGGATATCTTTCTGTGCCTACAGCAAGCCTCGTATCATGGTGGCAAATGATGTCACAACCGAGGGTCATGGCCATGGCTACAGAGGTTACAGAGCACATTCCGGAGCAGACTGAGTAGCAGTGCATTGTGGGTAATGAAGTCCATCATGGAGGTGACGTCAGTTTGTGTTTGTTAATGTGATGCAGGAAACGAAATCAGGAAGTAAAAAAAAAAAAAAAAAAAGAAGGAAAAAACCTGCCTTTTATCAAAGGTTTACTTTAAATTTATCTTTATTTAAAATTACCAATGAGCATTAAGTAAATTATTATAGATATTTTTAAATGAAATGAAATGATTTGACCCTTTTTTATGTTTAAAATTCAGATTCCAACGTTTTTCTTTTTACTTCAGGTTTTTATTTTTCTCGTTCTTCACAAACTTCCGCCTTGTTATTTTTGAATTTTCAGCCTCTCTGCACACTGCCGTCTGATTGGCTGGAATTATGTTAATGATTATTATTTTTAATTATTATTTTAGGGTTAAGCTGCGATCTCAAATCTTCTTCTGTGCCTTATTTTCTGAATTATTATGCTGGGTTCTGGTTTTTTACGTGGTGTTTGGAGGTTTTGGTGATGGATTGTTTTGTGTGTCTTTAGATTTTTTTTTTTTTTTTTAAGTAGAATTTTTCTACTTCATTTAAAATATTTTTGTTGGTGGTCAACATTTTGGGTGGGTTTTTTAATCATGAATGTATTTATACTGTACAACATGTAAGGCTTTCTGTGTGTTTGTGCGTGGGTATTTATGTGTGTGTGTGTGTGTGTATGTGTGTATATTAAGCTGAGTTGTGAGTGGTTGAGCTTCAAATGTCCCATCTTTTACTGAATTAATTTTATTAATTTCACTCCCTTATTTTAATAATTTTTTTCATTTTCTGTTTGGATTCGATTTTTTTTTTTTTTTTTTTAAAATGGGAAAAAAGCCACAAAATACAGGAAGCTGCCGATTCCCAGTTTGCCTTCTGACCTCAGACCTGCCTACCGCTGCCATTTAGTTCATTTTCTGTTCAACTTTCCCCATTTTACATTTTTAATTTACTTCTTTTAATATTGGAGTTTTTTTCCACTTATTTAAAGATTTTAAGCACTTTATGTGAAATTGTTACAAGCGTTGTGGGTGGGTGGGGTCAAAACAAGCCAAAGTTCCTGTGCCTTTTAATTGGACAAATCCATTTGCCCCCATTATGAAATCACTTCCTGTTTGAATGGCCTAGAAAACTGTTTTTCTTCATTTAAATTTAAATGTAAACCACACCGTTTTTAAAAAAAAGAATTTTGCGATAAACCCACCTACTATTGCCTTTCAAAATAACATTCCCTGCTAATGTTTTGAAAGCATTTTTGTTTACAGTTGTCTACATATTTATTCTAGCCTTGGTTAATTAATTAATAAACAGTTGGGATTAAAAAGCGTGTATGTGAAAACATGAAATCTTCAAAATATATTTTCCCTTTCAGAATAAGGTTAGAAATGGTTGTTTAAAATGTTGGGATTTTATTTTGATTTTTATTTAAACTTTTTGTTAAAACAAACTGTTTTTATACCTGAATGTATCAGCTGATGTAAAGTAGTTGTGGTGCATTGTGGGAGCTGGTGGGACTTTATTGTTATTATATGAAATATTTTTAACATGGACCAGTGCATGATGGGAGGGGGCAGCGCTAAGCTAAGCCGCACTCTGCTCCAAAACAAAGTTTGTTAATTTTTATTTATTCTGAAACTTTGACAGGAAGTTGTAGCATGAATCACTGAATAATTAAATAAAATCATCTGACTGCCAAAGACTCCCCCCACTCAATCAACTGAGCCTGTCACAAAACACTTACAGATTTTAGGTTGAGATAAAACTTTATTGTTCCTATCGTGACACAGTTGTGAACTGTGATTGGTCTGTTCCACATTAGATAAGTCTTTAGAAAAAATAAACAACAACAACAATAAACAAACATGATTCATCTGACTGGCCACGAGGGTTCATCCGACAGAGTGATGTCATCAACCAAACCGCAAGTGGCTACGGTAACAGCTAAACGCTAACATTGAGCTTAAAGAAACACTTTCTCTCATATCCTCACACACATACACAGTGTTCAGACTGAAAACTTCAGAAATGTGGATTTTTGGTCATTTTTTTTTTTTTTTTTTTTTTTACATTAAGAGAAATTCTTGAAATGCTACGACCGTTCCTTACAAAAAATACTGGAATTCATTCAGTGCTAGATTCCCAAGTGTTTTCCAGGGTCAGAGATTAAATCAGGGGAGAAAAAGACATTTGAGCTCCCAGAAAAGTTATTGTCTCATTTGGTAATTTAGTTTTTTAATTAAGACAACTCTTTTCCCACTGTAATTTTTTTTGTTTCTGGATTTTACTCAAGAAGACAACAATCCCTTTAGAAGTTTTCTAATCTTTTCAGTTTAAAATTTAGATCAATTTTATACTTGTGTTGTTTTAACAATTTAAAATGAAATGGCAAAGAAATATTTAATTTATTTTTATTTTTAATAATGATGTGCATCTCACATCGGACTAAAGAGTATTTTACCGTTTATGGGTTTTGCAGCTGAACTGATGATTGAACTTGTTGATTTTGTGACAATAATTTGTCACGTTTCCGTACCTTTGCACCTTCACAATGACAAAATAATGACATTCTGACGATTTCATTTCATTACAAGGATTTTTTTTCTTCAAATAACTTAATGATGAATTAAGAGAAAACTTCACTTGTTCATTGTTCACTTCATTTTTTTTCCTAAACGACAGTCAGCGGCCTCAAGTCCTTCAGCTGCTCATGTTTGCATTTTTTTTTATGTTTATCCTAAAGCTGCACAGATTTTATGGACAGAAGCAAAAACCAAGCAGCTGCTTTCCTGTAGTGACTCACAAGGCTCAGAAGCTGAATATAATTCACCTTTCACGTAAAGATGATTCCGGAGCTGAAGATTAGTTTCAGCTGAAGTCTCTTTATGACTCCAGAACCAGAACTGGACGACTTCAGCTCATCCAGTCAGAACCACCCAGGACAGATTTTCCTCTTTTATCCAAAAGGTTTTTTTTGTTTGTTTACTTTTGTAAAACAATGGAAACGGATAAAAGTCGTGATAATCAGAAGGTTTCAGATATTTTACTCTGAAAACAGCACAGTCCTCCAGCTCCAGCTTTTCAAAAACCACCGAAGAAGAGAAGGCTTTGCAATAGAAAAACAGTGAAAGCTGACTCTTGTTCTTCTGATATGTGAATGTGACGAATGTCACATTCAAGTTTGTGCTGCAGTCTCAAATTAAGTAGTTTTTTAAATATCTGACAGCACAGAGGACTTTCAGAGTAAAACGTCTGCTCTCGTTCATGCCTATTTTATGCCCGTCAATACCTTCCATGCAAAATAATATCAGCCAATCAGGTGGGAGTATTGTGTAGTCCTCTGTCCTGATTGGCTCACGGTCGTCCTGTTTTCTTGCTCTGATCAGAGACCAGATGATTCAGTGCATGTGTCGCTCACATATTTCCTTGCTTCCTGCTCTCTCATTGGCTTGTTCTGGCGTCTTTCAGCTTTTAGCACCAAAAGAAAGATAAATAGTTAAAACACGCACACACACAGACACACACACGCACGCTCATGTGCACACGCACACATGCACACTCTTCAGTTTTTCCTCATAAAAAAAGAGAAAAACAAAAACAAAAACAAACATCAGTCTCTTCCTCTCCTCGCTGTAATGAGGAGGTGAGGGTGGAGGGGCAGATGAGGCCCGTCACCGAGGTAACTAGACATCGAGGATCTCCTCAGCGGTGCCTCCGCAACGTAGCCGGTAGCGTCCAGTCCTCCAGCTGATGGTTGGGTCCCACAGAGCCGACAGGAAGATCTGCACCGCCATCGACTCCCTGATGAACCAGGCGACTGCAAAGTCGAGCTTCGAGAAGCACAGAGGGCCGCCCTGTGGTGATGTCATCAACCAGTAATCAGTCACACTTTTAAAAAAAAAATCTCCTTATTTTTCAATTTCATTTAAATTTATTAACTTTCTTACATTTGTTTGTATTGTTTTTCATTAAAAAAAACAACAACTTTTAAATCTAAACATTTTTACGATTATTTATTGAACTGAACCTTCAAATATTTTAATCTTTTTGTTCCAGTTTTTAATGTTTTTATTTTTTAATTGGCTTAAGTTTTTTTTTTTAATTTAATTAACCTTACTTACTAAACTGTCATCTTTTCTATTTAAAGGAAGAAAATTAAGACAACATTCATATTTTTCATATTATTATTAAATCAATCGGAAAACATCAGTAATTGGCAGCTTCATATTTGTGTTTCTGAATTCTTAAAAATGAAAAAGTAATTGTTGTTGAAAAAAAATATTCCTTTTAAATTAGAAGTATGTGATATTACCTGGACCCCGGTCAGCTGAATGTAGTCAGATATAAACCAGGCGAGACAGTGACACATGAAGAACACCATCATGTCCCATCTAAAGCACACACACACACACACACACACAGATCAATATACAGTGGGGCAAAAAAGTATACTTAAAATGATGACAGAGGTCAGTAATTTGCACCAGAGGTACACTTCAACTGTGAGAGACAGAATGTGAAAAAAAAAATCCATGAATCCACATGGTAGGATTTGTAAAGAATTTATTCGTAAATTAGGGTGGAAAATAAGTATTTGGTCACCTCAAACAAGGAAAATCTCTGGCTCTCACAGACCTGTAACGTCTTCTGTAAGAAGCTTTTCTGTCCCCCACTCGTTACCTGTATGAATGGCACCTGTTTGAACTCATCATCTGTATAAAAGACACCTGTCCACAGCCTCAAACAGTCAGACTCCAAACTCCGCCACGGCCAAGACCAAAGAGCTTTCGAAGGACACCAGGAAAAGTATTGTAGACCTGCACCAGACTGGGAAGAGTGAATCTACAATAGGCAAGCAGCTTGGTGTGAAAAAATCAACTGTGGGAGCAATCATCAGAAAATGGAAGACATACAAGACCACTGATAATCTCCCTCAATCTGGGGCTCCACGCAAGATCTCATCCCGTGGGGTCAAAATGATCATGAGAACGGTGAGCAAAGATCCCAGAACCACACGGGGGGACCTGGTGAATGACCTGCAGAGAGCTGGGACCAAAGTAACAAAGGTCACCATCAGTAACACACTACAACGGCAGGGAATCAAATCCCGCAGTGCCAGACGTGTTCCGCTGCTGAAGCCAGTGCATGTCCAGGCCCGTCTGAAGTTTGCCAGAGAGCACATGGATGATACAGCAGAGGATTGGGAGAATGTCATGTGGTCAGATGAAACCAAAGTAGAACTTTTTGGTATAAACTCAACTCGTCGTGTTTGGAGGAAGAAGAATACCGAGTTGCATCCCAAGAACACCATACCTACTGTGAAGCATGGGGGTGGAAACATCATGCTATGGGGCTGTTTTTCTGCCAAGGGAACAGGACGACTGATCCGTGTTAAGGACAGAATGAATGGGGCCATGTATCGTGAGATTTTGAGCCAAAACCTCCTTCCATCAGTGAGAACTTTGAAGATGAAACGAGGCTGGGTCTTCCAACATGACAATGATCCAAAACACACCGCCCGGGCAACAAAGGAGTGGCTCCGTAAGAAGCATTTGAAAGTCCTGGAGTGGCCTAGCCAGTCTCCAGACCTCAACCCCATAGAAAATCTGTGGCGGGAGTTGAAAGTCCGTGTTGCTCGGCGACAGCCCCAAAACATCACTGCTCTCGAGAAGATCTGCATGGAGGAATGGGCCAAAATACCAGCTACTGTGTGTGCAAACCTGGTAAAGACCTATAGTAAACGTTTGACCTCTGTTATTGCCAACAAAGGTTATGTTACAAAGTATTGAGTTGTATTTTTGTTATTGACCAAATACTTATTTTCCACCCTGATTTACCAATAAATTCTTTACAAATCCTACCATGTGGATTCATGGATTTTTTTTTCACATTCTGTCTCTCACAGTTGAAGTGTACCTCTGGTGCAAATTACTGACCTCTGTCATCATTTTAGGTGGAGGAACTTGCACAATCGGTGGCTGACTAAATACTTTTTTGCCCCACTGTAGTTTCTCTGGATGATGTCCAGGTGATAAATGTTTAACCTATTTTTTGGTGATTGAGGCTAAAGAACAGTAAACGCCCAGTCAACCAATGACCTCATCCCTGTGTGGTCAACTGTGTACCTGAACACATAATGAGCGGCCCAGCCGATGATGAGACTGGCGAGGAAGCATTCGGAAACAGGCTCAAGCACGGTGCCGGGAAGCATGTTGATCCTCAACTTCGTCCACCTGCAGACATAAAACTTGATTAATATCAGCTGCTTTGAGGATTCAGGTCAAAGAGGAGATTCAGAATTATGAGCTATGGTCCAACAGCTACAACCACTCTTTAGTCAAAAGCCCACGCCCCTAATAACGCTGCTTATAACTAATAATAAAAACTAAATGCTAATGGCTTATTGTGAAAAACAAAACAGGTAAGAAATTAAAGAACACAATAAATGTAAATAAAATTATGTCTTGCTGCAGGTCATGGACCAAAAAAAAAACCAAAAAAAAAAAAAAACAGGCAAAATGGAGGGAAAAACATTTAAAAACCATCACTAATCAATCAGTAATGAGTACTGAGGTCACCTGATCATGCGGGACTGGAACTGGCCAATGGAGTAAGATCCAGAATTCTGCAGCGCCACCTGTGTCGCCATGGAGAATTTCCAGCCTCTGCAGAGAGATAGGATAAGTGTGAAGTGAAGCTCTGACAGCAACATCGACAGGGTGCTAATGTTAACGTGCCAACCTGTCAGCAATAGCTTTAGCCATGAAGTAATCCTCAGCAATGTACTGGGCGAAGGCGACCAATCCGCCGGCCTGATCCAGAACATCCTTCCTCATCAGACATGACATACCCGTCACGCACTTTATCCCAGTCACATTAGCCGAGATGTATGAGCGGGGGTGGGATGTCCCAAAGTACACCTGGAAACAGGTTAGTGTTAGCATTTGTTAGCATCAAGACAAGTAAAGAAAATAATTCCCATTACATTAGTGTGACTTTACCTGTTCCAGTGTGGCAGCGAAGCCTTGGCGGTCGGCAACGTACGGTAACCCATGTACCAGTCCCACCTTCTCTGTCATCTGATTAGTCATATCTGTCAGGGTGTCCGGTTTCACTGCAACACACAAACACAAAGGGAGTTAGCTTTAGAATCAACAATGAAAACAATGATAGCCATCACATCAGTGGTGAAGAACTGACCTCTGATGCCACTGTCGCAGATCCACACCAGGCCATATTTAGCTCCTTCGTAGCCCGGCATCAAGTTATTGATCTTGGGGTTAATTCCAACTTTCTTCCCTCCTGAGAACCAGAGACATCACATGCTAATGTTAGCTGCTAACAGATGAAAAACATGTAAGAAAAAAGAAAAAAAGAAAAAAAAAAAGAAGCATAATTTAAAGTAATTTTTTCTCACCAATGAATAATCGAGCGTCTACATTCGGGTATTTTCCCAACAACTTTTTGCAGACGTCAACAGCTGGATCGTCTTGATCCTGAATGCACAGCAGGATTTCAAACTGTAAAACCAGATGTTTCAATTAGTCTGAGAAGCGGTACAACAGCAGACAGATGTTTATTATTGGAGCTCAAAGGTTAGTAAATGTTACAGGGTAGACTGAGGCAATGGAAGGTCAGTCTGTGGAAGGACAGGGATGGTAGCCCAGGACAGTGGGATGGTAACTGGGACTGTAGGGTGGGACAGTAGGAGTCTTGGTAGTCAGGCAGTCATGATAGGTTAGCTGGGGGGAGTACTAAGGGGTAATTATCTGGGTTGGGAGTATTTGGCTTCACCTTTGGGTAATCCAGTGTAAAGAATGTCTCCAGGTTGGAGATCAGGTTCGGGTCAACTCCTTTTAGTGGCTTCAGCAGAGAAACTCCAGCTAGCTGCATGAACGGCTGTTTGACCTCTGGTCTTTTCTTGTGGAGGTGAAGACGTCTGAAAGAAAGAGGTCAAAGGTCAGCAGGTAAAAATCAAAGAAACATTTGAAAAAACAAACAAATAAAAACATTATTTAAAGAGAACATCATAACCAACATATTTTAAAATCTATTTTGAGTCTCTGGGTTTATCAAGAATGGAAAATCTGCAGCACCTGGGTGAAAAAGTTCCTGTTAGCATAATCTGACTGTGATGTATCACTGGGCTAAAAAAATAAAATCATTCATTCATACAGATTGCGTTTTATCTAACGGGTGACCTTTGATTTATTTCAGTGTTTTATTTTATTATTAGGAAATCAGTTTGGCCAAAGGAAAGGTAAAGATTTATAGCTCCAGGTTCTATTTAACTTTATTGTTGTACTGGAAGTAGGGCTGTGCGATATGACCAAAATCTCATATCCCGATATAAGAATTCTATCATCCTGATAACGATATAAATCACAAAAATGTAACATTTTCTGTAAATTCTGGGAATCTCAGGCAGCTCGACTTGCATGAAGTGTTTCCTGCTGCAAGTCATGTAGCTGGAGTCGAGTGTTTTAACCGACGCATGAAACTATACATTTTTAGACATAAGTTGTAACGGCCGCCGTTTTCTTTGTATTTATTACACGGCGTGCTGTGGAGAAAAGCCTGTTTTAACGTTTGAGTCTACGGTTTAGTTTTTAGCACCTGCCGGCTCTTTTTTACTTCTCATCTGTAAATAATCTGCTCTTTCACGTGATTCAGTTTATTTTGAAAAGTCTCAACAGGATCTTGAGCTTTATGTGAAAGGTTTATGTGGAACATAAAGAAGCGGACACGCGATGCTGTTACCATCGTTGTTGCTAACCACAACGCATAAAAACAGGCGCTTGTCCGTCTCTAGTGTGGTTATATTAAATATAAGAGAAAGAGAGAACTTTAAGAAATTAATATAGCCGCTACAGTGACCACCAAAACGATGAAGAAATATTGCCGTAAACAGTTTATTTTGCGACACCACGAAACAAATGATAGCGTAAAATGCAACGACAGACGTTTTTATATCGTCATCTGATATATATCGTTATATCGAACAGCGCTAACTGGAAGGGAGCTAGTATATTTTCCTGTGTCAGACCTGCTCCAGCAGCTTACTTTAACTATTAAAATTAATGCAAAGTGTTCTGATCCAGGGAGGACAATGATGGCCTTTTAACTGGAAGCGCAAACACGATATCCAGACTGAGGTTTTCCTAGTGAGCTCAAACTAAGCCTGTTAAGAGATTTTAGTTACTAAAATAAAAACAAGAACCAGACTTCCAAAGAAATAAAAACTGGGAACTAACTGAACCAAAAACACATTTACAAAATTAGAAAAACAAATTGAAATGAACTTTGTAAAGGACACAAAGAGTTCCTCCCTTCACATCACAGCGTTCAGCGATCCTGTAAGAATGGAGTGGTGAAAAAAAGCAGGTGGAGGTGTCTGTATTTATATTAATGACAGATGGTGCAACAGCTACACACTATCATAGTGATGTTCTGTCCTTGTCCTTTAGACCCATCTATGGAGATTGTAAAGTTTTTTATAGCTTATTTATATTAATCAGAGAGCAAATACTTGGGCTGCAGCAGAGATAAGATACGGTTAGGTAAGTAGGTTACCAAATGTTGTTTCTAATACCCTGTAAACTCTACTGAGGAACTTCAGAGCATCCTACCAGAGAGGAGAGGGACCTGGATTTATATTTTAGCAAATATAAACAAGGCACTACAGGGTTCAGAACACTTCTCTACACACAGCCGCTTAAAACCAGCAAACCTGAGCTTCAATCAGTGAGATAAGAATAATGACAGTGCACTGTCTCACAGAAAGCTACGGCATCTTCATAGGCTCTACAGTTCTCTTTTGATAAGGGAAAGTTTTGACACAACATAGAGATTTTTAAAAGATAAACTATGGGTAGCTGGAGAAGTAAAAGCAGAAACGAGGAAGCACAAACAAGCTGTCTGCAGGGGAACAAAGGCGACTCGCTTCTTTCTCCTCAGAAAGAGGAAATTAGACAATAAACAAACAGATTTCAACACAGACCATAGTTGATATTGTGGAACAATCCTGGCCAGGAAGTAAATGTAAAAGCAGAGGAAGTTTCTCAGACTTTTAAAATTATTAATATTCGAAAAGCAGCAGGAGTGAAAGAGGGTCTTCTTCAGTCGCCTGTTCCAAATCTGATTCATAAGACCTCATATTTGAGGTTCATAAGAACATTCATAAGACCCATCGAGTTCCCAGAGCCTGAAAGTCCTCATTAACAGTTCCTGTACCAAAAATATCAAAAGCACAGGCCATACAGGAAATGCTCTTTTACATGTACCGCACAAAATACACAGTCATCTCGACCAAACCTGTGTGTGCCATGTTTCATCTGCATTTAGTAAGAGCACATATCAAAGGCTGCACAGCACAATCATCAGATGTGCTCAATCCTTTTTAGCTGACTGATCACTGCACGTTAGAGTGAAAGCTGCAGTATCATCTGTTGCCACGACGGCCCTCCGGGGTGTACTGCAGTACATCTCCATTCATTACTCTGTGAATGCAGTACATTAACTCATCTGAAGTCTTTAATTTACTGAAGGTGCAATGATTGGTGGTTTGATGAGAGAAGATGAAACAGACTTTGTTACTCTGTGTTTTCTCCATTTGAAAACAGAAGAGATAATTTTTGCTTTTAGAGCGAGCGGGATGGCTTTGAGTCATTTAGAGAAGGATTACAAGGTTTGTACTTGATGTGGAGATGGTTGGAGGTGGACAGAAGTACAGAGTGTGTTTTGTGCAGACCTTAATATGTCTGTAAACACTGCAGGTTAGGAACAACATGGTATGATGCAACTCTGGGAGTTCCAAGTGCTGGAAAAAGGTGTGACATCCTCAACAATGTCTCACACCCTCCTCATGGTGAATATATCCTCTACCATCAGGACGGAGTTACAGGGCACCACCCTTACAAACGCTTCACACCCAGAGGTCTGTGGTACAGGCGTCACTCGCACATAGCTGTGCATAGAAGCACTTTCTTGCTGTTGATATGTTTATCTGACAGTCAATATCAACATTTTATCGAACCACTCTTTCTGTCATGCTTAAAAGCTCCTTTTTACTCCTAAGTGATACAGTTCATTTAGATTAAAATATGATTCATTTTCTCTCAGCTTCTGTCAGTGATGCTTTCTGTCAGCTCAAGGCATCACTTTAGGTTTAAACTATGTGATGAAGGAGTTTAGCTGGTGTTTTCCTGTGAAAACACTGCCTGTGAGACAAAAGGCTCTTCATGAGAGTCCGTTTCACATAGGCTGCTTCACTCGTCATGCTGACATTGAGCATACGTCCTGTTAATGGTCATGAATAAGACCAAAGGCAGTGACTGTCTGTTTGATCCAAGGATAAGAGTGAGGGAAAGGCGATCAAGGTGAAAGCACATGGCTTTGCTGTCCTTACAGATAATTTTATGTTAAGATAATAAACAAACTAGCTCAGCTTTTAATTAGCCTTCCCAATTATTTCATCCTCATGTTATCTGTATAGATTCACATGTTGTCAAAGTGAACATATAACTTTATTTTCTGGCAATACACATCTTTAGAAGAGCGCATGTGTGATGTGTCATTTTCATTCCAAATATTAATCCCATTGAAAGCAGGCATGAATGCTGCAGTCCTCCCTACATCTTCCAGGGAAGTGTGAACGTGTTGAACACACTGTATGTATGAACATACTGTGACAGATTCCCGGATTTCCAAGAAACTTTGGAAGCATGTTTACCTCCAACAGTTCCACATCCTTGTGCAGATCAACTCGCGTTATCTTTCACCTTTAACAGCCAACTAAAACACATTTCCCATGTTTGTTTGAAGTATGCTCCAATTTTCTTTCCCTACTGAAAAAAAGGAAGCTGTCACATGACTTCTTAAGAATTTCAGGGGAAGCAAATCTCACAAAACCTTCAGTAAGTCAGCTGAGCTGCTTTTTGCTCTTTCAAAGATCTGGAGGGGTTTAAAAGAAACTTCTTTAAGTTTTCTAATCTTTACGAAAACCCGGCAAATTAAAGGGTTTAAATCCTAGACTGCCTGGAACTTTTACTATAGCGGTGGAGATGAACGAACCATGTTCAGACCAATGAATAGGAGCCTAAACTTTAAAGTCCATTTACAGGATATGTTGTTTTGTTTTGTTTTTGCCAGGTCAGGTGCTGCTATAAGACCTGCAGCATGAATTCACTCTGTTGAGTCCAAATCATTAAAAAAAAATTTAAGCTGCAAAGATAAGTTCCACAAATTCCACAGCACCAAAGCCCATGCTCATTTTCAGCTTCCCTTATGGTGCTGCACAAAGGTATGGCTTCTATGTACGATGCTTATCTTCTGTCCTACTAAAAGTTAACTGATTTAGTCATGCTCTGTGTACAGAAGTATAAACATGACCAAAAACATAGAAATTCATGGAATTAAAAAGTAAAAGATAAAATGGGTTACAGCCGAATTAAACAACGGCTCACAACACTTAAATACAACACTAAACATACACTCCATAATGTAAGAAAAGCGGCTGCTGAATGAAAATTCTAAAATCCTATTTTAATTAAGTGAGATTCTGCGTTAAGAGGAAGCAGGAAATTAGGTGCGTAATAAGCTACAGAAACGTCACCTAAACATCTACCGCCATTTAAAATGTTCTGTACGATGAAATACGGTTACTTCAGGTTCCTTGTTATCGATTCACGGTTTATAAAACTATAATTAATGACGTGATTTAGTTAACTACCACCTGAAAGGACCGCAGTAACCGGAATATCCCGTCCGAGCTAACATTACCCGGCTAGCGGTAACCAGGAAAACGCCCAAGAGCTAACCGTCCAGGCTGCAGGTTCACCTCCTGTCATACATCCACAAACCCGTCCCCAGGAGCAGGGGGTCGGCTTATTTCCGAGTTTAACCCCGTTCACACATAATCACACGGGGACAGACAGAAATAAAGGAAGGAGCTGTGCCGAGGCTAGCTGTTAGCAATGTTTAGCCTCGCTCCGCGATGCACTCACACATAGATGATGGACATGAAGTGCATGAGCCACAGCACGAAGAACAGGATGAAGCCGAACACGGCGAGGCCCTGCATGGCGAGGTCCAGCAGGGCCATGGCTGTCAGCGGAAGCTGCCTGGGAGGTGGGCCGGCTGGAGTCACACGGGCTCGGGATGGAGACGACCAGATGAGCGGTCACGGAAGACAGGGAGAATCCGGCTGTTTCCGCGACTTTGGCGTGTTTAGGCTAACCGTTGCACTTCCGGATCACAGCGGAGGGTGTCAGGTGGCTGCCCGAGAAAGGAGCTCCGATAACATGGCCAGAGCAGGGTTCGGCCCGGTGACGGTAGTCTCCCAGTATCAGTGCAGACTTGGAGGGTTTGACAGTCAGCAGACCGACTCTTGGTCAGCTGACCGGAATAGCGGAGGGTTGGGGGATAAAAACTGTTACCAGACTTCCGGGACAATTTCAAAGTAAAGCTGTTCATTTAAAAACATCAAACGCATTAGTTTTTACTCGTTGTTGTTGGTATTTTTATTTAGACTTGTAGTTGCTGAGCTGTTACATTTAACCTAGCTTTTCTACTTCCTTGAGCGCTTTTATTTGTAGTAACATCTACTGAAAAGTTAATCTAGTTTATTTTTTTTGTTCCTGGTTGTGTTTCCTGTTTTGAGTTGCGGAATTCGGGAATTTCCCATTTTAGGGGTAACTAAAGTTTATTTGTTTATGGTGTTTTAGCAATCATAATTATTTATTATAATGGTTTCATATTGTTGTTCTGTTTAATTTCTATCTCTATAACTTAACAGAAATAACTAAATCCAAACATTGTCCACTGTTTGCTTCAGAAACATCTAATTTATTGCTGAATCGTTTTATACATCATTCATATGGGGCATGTTATCCTCTGAACATGTTAAGAAAAAAAGAGGTTAGATAAAAGGTGCACGATCATTTAACGGCCAACGTAAAGGCTCCTGTGAGAAGCAGGCATGTATTAATTGATCAGGTTAGTTACAGCAACCCAATGCTTGCTTCATTTTCCTCACCCATTTAGCAATGGGTGAAATGAGAGGCGATGACCTATGGAAACCTTTTCTTAAAAAAAAGAAAAAAAAGAAGAAGTAGTCTAGTTTCACCTTCATCAGGTGACTCAACAGGTTCAGAGCCTGTTGAGTTTGATCACCTGAGCAGGTAACTCGAATGTCTACTAGTTTTCACACACAGCCAGTGAAGGAAAGAGTGAATCACTGAAGGGTAGAGATCAGGTTTCGTTTGAGGAAACATAAAAATTTAAAGACACAGAAATGTTATCTCCTGTTTTCTGCTGAAATTGTAATCCCTAATTTATATTCCCTGCATTTTGTTGTGGAGCAAACGTCTCTACTCACGTAAAGGAAACACAAGCATCAGTTTAACATGATCTGGAACGTAACACAGTGACATACTTACCCCCAGTAGAAGACAGATTAACCCTCTTGAAACACCTCTGGGCACTTATCATGGCGGTATTAAAAGAAACTGAATTGGACATAACTGAATACACAAATGTAATATTCTGTCCAAAAATAACATCTTAAGAGCTTTTTTCTTCCCTGGAACTCGACCTCTTACCATGATTCTGACAGAGGTTTCAATTTGTTTTTCCTGTATTTATAAATATCATAAAAACTGCTCCACTGTGGTAAAATGCAGCTGGTGTGCTGTATGCTAGTGTGAGCACCAGCTGTTGTGCAGATTTATTATCTGCTTCACTGTTACACGCTTTACTTCATGTCCTTTTGTTTTTATCTCTGGTGACCACGTGCTCTAGATTTCTTAAGCTTCTTGGATGACGTCGTTGGTTTTACAGGAGATTTTATTGTTTGACACGATCGCAAACACGATTCACATGCAGATACACTCCGCCTGTTAGTCATCATGATCTTATCTCACTGCAGGAGTGCCTGCAGGCACAAGAATGGTTCTTTTAAACTTGCCACAATTAATATTTCCCTTGCTGAGTCAAACATTCAGACCTTCTACTGTCTTTATGGTCTCTTGGTTTCAGAGGTGACGACTGATATCAGGTCATTTTTTATGCTTTTTGTTTGAGAAACCAATTAATCTACGATAAATTCAATCATTCACGTCACACGTGAGTATTTGTAAAATGTTTTTACGAAGCCTGCGTCGCGTCTGTTTGACGCCCGATAACGAGGACAGGAAACATCTTCAGATTAATCAGCAAACTGACAGGAACAAATCTTCACCTCAAGGCACAGCAGTTCACATCTTATCAGATTTTCAGCCTTTTGTCCTCTCTCTAGTTCACGTTCACCACTCGCAGGAATTCTTGGTTCATATTTTGTGCGTGAACCAGACGCCCTGCTTCCTGCTGGAACACCAATACACCAGACTGACCCTCCTCCTGTGGACTACAGAGAAATCTTTCAACCTGTGTGCTTGCCTTCATCCAGAGGAAGATGATGCTTTTCAGTTTAATCTTAACTGCAAAGTTCAGATTGAAAATTTTACCACCAGAGGGCAGCATTTTATCAGCAGGTGTGCGTACTGTTTTTTGTTTTTTTTTAACCTTTATTACATCTTCAGATCCTCCGTCTCCCCAAGATTTACTTTTCCCAGCCTTCCACTGTAGATACGAATATAATCTAATAACTCACGTGGTTCACTCAAGGTTACACAGATTTAACCTTAATCACTGCTCCACCTTGTGGTATAAATTGGTATCACACCAAATGACAGCACAGACATGCTTTTACCTTCAAGATAACACAGATATTTTGGACACTAAGTTTTACAGCAGTTTTTTCTTCATGTTCTGATGATGGTTTTTAGTTCATTTTGGAAGATTTTACAGCATTCATACATTTAGTATCTTAGGGGGAAAAAATCTATGTGACCGTCAGACTCCGTCAATACAAAAATACAAATTTAAAACATTTTAAGCTTTACATGATCATTAGTTTTTTGAAATATTGTGTTTTAAATGAAGAGAATTAGAGTTAAACTCAAATGGTCTAAACATATAATTATGGCTCCGCCCACCACAAGTATCTGTGTTTTATCACATTTTTTTATTTAGGTTTTCCCTCAGACAATGTGTTTTCTGGCGGTTTCTTCTGATTGGACCACGAACACTCAGCGTTCTCCTTCCAGTTCACCTCCTGCGTGTCATAAACTTCCTGTTGATCACAAGCACACAATCAATAATCAATAATCATTGACATGATGTGTCGATCGCGCTGATCAGACTGGCTCCGAGGTATCACCTTCTTCCAAATGGGGACATTAGCCTTCAGCTGGCTGATGCAGTGCTGGATCGCCTGCTGGCCGTCATGGCGGTGAGGAGATGAGATCGCCATGACAACACTGGTTTCGCCCACCTTCACCCACCTGATGGTGGAAGCTATGTGTCATATTTTTTATTTAAGTTAAAAACTACAAATGTAACACCAGTGTGGCCCCGCCAACCTGCCACATTTAGCGTCCTCACCCGAGCCTGTGGTGGACGCAGATGTGTGTCACGCTTTGCCAGCGCGCTCTGATGTCAGCACACAGCTTGTTGAACTCTGATTGGGCCATGGGCTCATATGCCTCGTACTCCAGTCCAACCACCTTCCTGCCGTCTGCCTCGTCCTCGCGGGTGGTACCTGTGTACACACATAGCACGCACAGGCGCATGCACAAATTTGTATAGCCAGCAATGTGAGGACTCATGTCTTCCCCTCATCCACACCTGGTCCTGAACCACTAAACAGCTCTTTGTAGTCTGACACACAGTGAGGAGGAGCTTGATCTCAAAAGGACGACTCATTGCTGTGACTGTTACTGGTTATTGATCTGCTTTAACAAACCTCTATATTATTTTTTTTAAACTTTAAATACAAAACACTAATAATATCTTTGAGAAATACTTGTAGAAAATATTAAGACTGAGCAGGAAATCTGACTGTCATGCTTCAGAAATAAAAGCTGAGTATTTTAACCCTCCGGGGTCGACGTACTCACCAGCGTGTCCAAATCAAACAACAGATTTAAAATGACATAGCAACAAGATGTTATTATTAAGTAAAGTATTTTTATCTGGCTTTTGCAACAGTTACTCCAATTATTGTAAAGCATTACCCTGAAGTGTTGTAGTTTAAAAGAAAATAAAAGAAAACATACTTTGTTTTGAAAACAAAGTAACTAGAAGAGCTTCCTAAAATAATGGAACTGCAGCTTTGTCCTCAAATGTTTCTACTTTACCTTCTTTCTTAAATACTGGCATTTCACACAATTTTACATGAAATGTTGAAATGCTGTATTGGAACATTAAATAAAAATTCAGCTTTTGTTTTTCTAAAATGCCTTTACACAAATTTGAGTAGTTATAAGAAGTAAAATTTTAAATATTTTATCAATATGCTAGATTTTCTTTTCCTCTCCAGCATTTGACACTTTACATCCCCATCCTATATTAAATATATCACTTTCCCCTTTATCAAATGCTTCTGACTTATTTTCCTCTAAAATATTTAAAAATAAAAGAAACGTGCCATATTGCTTCTTGATGCATGCTCAGTCATCCAGGTAAGTAAATAAAGTAAATGGGAACAAACCTATAAATACTGAAATGGCTCCACACGAAGGGCTGCTGACAGAGTCGACCACTTCCTGCACAGACAGCCAATCACGGCTCAGCTTGAAGACATCGCTCAGCTCCTTCGACATCTTTGAAAAGAAATGGTGGTTTAGATCAAACTTGTTGACTCTTTATCATTAATTTATTGGATTTAAAGTCACAACAGGAAAATATGCTTTGATTTTTAAATTGTGCAGTGAAGCAAGAGCAAATACCTGACATGGACCTTTTTCTTGATCTCTGATCAGTAATTACTTACAGTCTCAAGTCTCTTAGCCCCCGCTGAGCGGCGGCACTACGGCGACTTCGTCTCCGTCTCCCAGAGTCAGCACCTGGTTGCCGATGGGAACGTACTCCTGACGCACTGCCAACACGACGCCGTCCTGCAGCTCGCACAGTCTGGACACACAAACACTTGTTAGACCTTGACTCGTCTTCACACGTATGTTCATGTGCGCTTTTTTTTTCTTTTTTTACCTTGGGTGCCGCTGTAGCAACAGCTTCCAAAGGTCGTGGCTGCTGATTGGTGTTGGCACGGCAACAGTCTTCTCTTCCTTCACACCTGCCAGCTCAACGCTTTTCGCGAAGTACAACACGCACACCTGAAGGAGAAAAACTATGAATCCATCAGATTATTTACCGTTAAACAGTGAGTTCTGAGTCATTCTCAGGGTTTCAAACTTCCTGTTTCCTGTGTGGAGTTCGTGTTATATTTATTTATCTGAAGCTTTTGTGTCAAAAATGTGCTTCATAAATAAAACAGGAGCTTCATTAAAAGATGTTTTTCCATCACATGAAGCTGTAAATGGAATTTGCCAGCTCAAAATGAAGACTTTCTTAAAGATACTGTGATGTAACACTGAGGCTACACGTCCCAGGAAACCATGAACAGGAACACTTAACAAACGTTTGGGAAATCTGTTCATTAATCTATTTATTGGAGACTAAACATCAAAAAGCTTCAGGATCAAAGCATTTCTAATATTTTTCCGATCATCAGCGTGTACATTTCTGCTAACACGGGAAAACTCAAACTGCTTCCTGTTTGTGTTTGGAGACATGATGAAGACTTCCTCCTCCTACTCATCATCGTGACAGCTGATAATGAATAATGATGATGGAAGATATTGATATCAAAGTCAGCTTTGAACCACACAATTCTGACTTTTGGCAGTTTTTTTGTGTTTTTTTAACATTTTAGTAAATATTTATTTATTTGTTTGTTTTTTAACCAAAAACTGTCATTCTGAATTAATTACATACTTTATCCCCCAAATACTAAATAAATATTTTTTGATACTTTTCTGATTTTGTTCCCTTAAATACCCTCTTAACTCATCAATTCTCCAGATTTATTACAAATTCTGAGACTTTCGCTAAAGCATCATAAAAACATAAACGGGGGTCAAGGCCCATCCAAAAAAGTCACTGTGGCCTTCAGCTGATTTCTAATGATACCCTTCAACTGTAAATCACATGAATTCATACAGTTTGGTCATGAAAAAACTTAAACGCCCACAGAGTTAATGCAGTGTAAGCTCAGTTGAATTTGTAGTAACCAGCATGAGTGAGGAGGCCAGAGTGGCTGGGCCTGTGCAGCCCAGACTCTGGGAAATACCCGTCGTGTCTCTCTGAAACTGAAGAGGTCGTTCTCCAGCCTGTGAAGCTCATCTTAAAGCATGACAAACTCAAACACTGCAAAACAAATGGACACGTGTTGGGAATTTTCTACCCTAAACGTCAGCTTTACACCTGTGGCTACAACTTAAAGAAGTCCAGACGCTTTTCTTTGCAAGCTCCTTTGACTACGATGACCTGGATGACTGAGAACCTTCACAGACATATTGCCGTACATTTTGGGAGGAACACCCTTCAACTGGTGCGGGAGTATGAAAGGGAATCAAGGAAACTAGCGGATCATAGGAACCATCTCCGTTTCAACCTAAGATGCAGACAAAGCAGAGTTGTTCCTAAGAGCCTGCGCCTTGGATCCACGGTCAGGGGATACAGAGCAGACTTGATTCTACAGAGAGCAAAAAATCACTTTTTAAGTGAAAGGATAAGACAGGTCCATTTCACCATAGATGCCCTCCAGATCAAGATCAGCCAGACTCTGCAGGAACTGGAAACCCTTCTACCCTCTCCAATCTTAGAAGAGGTTTACAAGTTTGTGGACAAGGCTCAGCGGGTCCAACACTCTAAAGGAAAAGAAAGACAACGCAGGAAATTTCACACCTTGCTTTCAAAAACACACACTCCTCATCCTGAACCTACACAACCCAGAGAAGAAAACACACCTGATGCCAGTCAGGAGAAATGGGTTAAGAACTTTTCAGACAGGATTCTCACTGAACCTGAAAAGAGAGTATTAGCCAAAGGACTCAATTTTGCCATTTCTCCACAACAGTTGCCCATAGTGGACCTCATCACAGCCACAGAATCTGCCATACGGATTAATAAATTATCACAGACAGAAGCAGAGCAAATCAGGATGAAAGTCTCAGCCACGCTCTCCAGTGCCAAAGTCCCTCCATCCAACCTCACAATACAGGAAAAGAAGGCCGTCGCTTCCCTGAGCAAAGACCACAACATCACTGTTTTACCAGCTGATAAGGGAAGGTGCACCGTGGTCCTAAACACTACAGATTACCACACAAAGATTACTACTCTCCTCAGTGACAACAATACCTACGAAGCCCTAAAGCGAGACCCCACAAGCAGCTACAAAAAGAAAGTTATAGCTTTCCTTCAAGACTTTGAAAAGGACAAAATCATTGACCGCCTTACATATCACCGCCTTTACCCAGGGGATGCCATACCCTGCATTTACAGACTTCCTAAAATCCACAAGGAAGCTGTCCCACTCAGACCCATAGTCAGTAGCATAAACTCAGCCACTTATAACATTGCAAAACACCTTGCTACCATCCTTGCTCCTCTCGTGGGGAACACCCCACATCACATCAAGAACTCCACCGACTTCACTGACAAGGTCCAGAAACTTACCCTGGATCCAGATGAAACCATGGTGTCCTTTGATGTAGTCTCTCTCTTCACTTGCATACCCACCACGGAGGCCGTGGAGACTGTCAGAAAACGACTACAAGAAGACAGCTCCTTGGAGGACAGGACCAACTTCACACCCGATCAGATCTGCACACTGTTAGACCTCTGCCTCACCACTACATATTTCAAGTACAACGAAGGCTTTTACAGACAAAAACATGGCTGTGCCATGGGCTCCCCCGTGTCACTTATTGTAGCCAACCTTTACATGGAGGAAGTGGAAAGGAAGGCTCTTGGCTCTTTCAAAGGAAGAGTACCCAGCCACTGGTACAGATATGTAGACGAAACCTGGGTCAAAATCAAAACACAAGAAGTGGAATCCTTCACTGCGCACATTAACTCTGTGGATAAGAACATCAAGTTCACCAGGGAAGACACAAAGGATGACTGTTTGCCTTTCCTGGACTGCGCTGTGCACATTGAAGAGAATGGCAACCTCGACATCGAAGTTTACCGGAAGCCCACACACACAGACCAGTACCTCCTCTTTGACTCCCATCACCCTCTGGAACACAAACTTGGAGTAATTAGGACCCTACACCACCGGGCAGAACATGTTCCCTCTAAGCCTGAAGGGAAAAAGAAGGAACACACACATGTAAAGGAAGCACTCAAAACGTGCAGCTATCCTAAATGGGCGTTCTTAAAGTCAGCAAAGAGGCACAGAAAAGAAGACCAGACACCAGCGAGGGAGGATAAGAAGGACAGACGCAACAACATTGTCATCCCCTATGTAGCCGGTGTATCAGAGAAACTCAGGAGAGTTTTCTCCAAGCATGACGTCCCAGTGTATTTCAGACCCAGCAACACGCTCAGACAGAAACTGTATCACCCGAAAGACAAAACGCCAAAACACAAACTTAACAATGTGGTGTATGCTGTACAGTGCAGCGAGGAATGCTCAGACCTCTACATTGGAGAGACCAAACAGCCACTTCACAAGCGCATGGCACAACACAGAAGAGCCACCTCCACAGGACAAGACTCAGCAGTCCATCTGCATCTTAAGGATAAAGGACACTCTTTCGAGGATGCCAATGTTCACATTTTGGACAGAGAGGACAGATGGTTTGAAAGAGGAGTGAAAGAAGCCATCTATGTCCACTGTGAGCGACCATCTTTGAACAGAGACGGGGGTTTACGACACCAACTGTCTGCCATCTATAATCCAGTTTTGAGTTACCTCCCCAGACGCCTGAACGCCCACTCACATCCTGGGCCATCTTGAGCTCGCCCGAAACTCTGGCTGATTGGGACCCACACCCAGTTTCACACCTTGGCTCAGGCGATTAAAGGATCATCAGGGGGTCCTTTTGTCCCTCTGTGGGGGGTTACTCCCACTAGGTTTATATCTGGGACTCTCCACCATTTGACCTTAGAACTGAAGAAGCTTCTCGGATGAGAGGTGAAACGTCTTCAAGCAACTTAAAGAAGTCCAGACGCTTTTCTTTGCAAGCTCCTTTGACTACGATGACCTGGATGACTGAGAACCTTCACAGACACCTGTGGCTACATTTCTCTGAGGTGTACTGTGTATACATCTTTGGTTACATACTGGTTTAAAGTAGCTTGTTTATCCTTAAATAAGCCTGTAAATTTGACCCAGAGTTCAGGTTTAGTAATCATAAAGGACTGTAATCTTTAAACTGTGATTGCTGACCCCTTTTTAAAATAATACAATAATAATAATAGTAAAGTCCCCTTATCCAACCCACCCTTTAAAGGGGCTCTGGTGCTGATCCTGCAGAATGTCTTTTAAAATTACATTTAATCACAAATGAACCTGAAAATTAAAGTTAAAAATCACATTAGGCCTTTGTTGTTTACCGAAACTGTTACAGACGTGTTTATTCATTCAGTGCGGCTCGCATCTGAGCATGCCTCAGATATTGACTCCTACACTCTCATATGTTCAGCAGCAGGAGGGAGGACAGAGCATGGAGGTATTCAGGAGACGCATGTTCCTGGAAGTTAGCAAACCGGTATTTAGGTCAGATTCTTCATTCAGCTCAGCAGATACCCAACACTTATGGTTCTTATTCTACCGACAATGGGAGAATAAATCACTTTAATGCCTTAGATGTTTTTAAATATTAGAAATGGTTTAAATATTAATGACAGTTTTCCTTAAAACCATCTAAAAACTCGTTAAAAATACAAATGTTACAACTTTTTACCGGATATGTTTTTCCCCTCAACATAACCTGATAAAATACTCAAACTAATTTTGTGTCTTTATCCTTTTAATCCTCTCCCTTCATCTCCAGATTTCACCATCAGCGCAGACCTGCAGACACACGGAGGACAGACACCACCGCAGGTGTGCTGGCTGAAAGGGGGAGGAGCCTTTTGGAGGATCAAGTTTGACCTTTCGTTGTTTGATTAACCTTTTCCTGCTGATCAGCCATGGCGCCCTTAGTTCGCCTCCAAAAGTCCGTTTGAAAAACATCAAATCTGAACATTTTTCACCCCAAACATACGCGTTTCAGTCTAAACACCGCTGATGACGTCATCGTGACATGAGCCGGAGTTCGGCTTCGGTTTCCGATCACATGTCTGAGTTTTGTTTGAATGTTTGTTTCCTGCAGCTAGTCTGAACTTCTGTTTCTCTGACAGGTAAATGTGATACAGTCAGCGTGGTGTAACGTCAGAAAACTCGCACAGGTGAGAAAAGACTCACCTGCGCAGTCATGAAGAAACGTGCAGAGGTCAAGCATGTGAGGAAGGTTTCCAGCTGTCGGTGAGCAGCAGGAGACAGGAACGCGTTTGCTTTCTGCAACTTCCTCTTCAGCTTCATGAGCGGTCTGCAAACAGCACAGAGCTGCAATGCTGCCACCTGCAGGTGTAGATGCGAACATAGAGCTTGTCCTGATGGAGGTGCTGCCTCTAAAACAGCAATAAGGATAATTATTAGGCCAAATGTAAATAACAAAATAACTTTACAACTTAAAGTAAAATTGGGAAACGTAAAGTCTGGAACAAGTCTTTATATTAAGGGCCATCAGTCAAACAATATTGTTTTGTCTCTGGGCCTAAACAGCGCCTTGTGTGTGACGTCTTCTTTTTGCGCATGCGGCCGCTTTGAGGGTTCACACAGGGCTCAAGACTAACCTTTTGCTACGGTTGCACTGGTGCACCCAAATTTTTTAACCACATCGCTTAACACCGCAGTTTTACATGTGCACTTTTTTGTGGGGAAAATTGCTGTCCATAAAGACAATATTGATTTATAAATGATTAATTAACAATCTTGTGCTTGTGCATTGGCACTCTTTGATAATATTGTGGGTAATGTTAAACTTATTCATCACGTCGGCCTCCTCTGACGACCTGTTTGCTGCTGCCTGCCGCTAAAAAGGCAATGGGGAGAGGGGACACTTGGGGAGTGCATTTATCGCAGCGTATAATGTGGTGGAAGCAAAAATGCGTCTGGACGCTTTTCTTTTCAAGATCCTTAGACTACGATGACCTGGATGACTGAGAACCTTTACAGACAAAAATGCAAAAGTAAGAGGGAATTCATGAGGATGTTTATCAAATGTGAAGCGTAGTTTGCTGCTGGTTCAGTGAATTTTGGTTGGAGAGAGACAAAACCTGCTGCTCAGAAGCTAGCCCAAAAAGAGTATAGCGTGGACCCGACGCACCACAATCAGTGAGCTGTCGGCTTTCAGCCCCGACGGCGTGTCCGTGTACGGCCATCGGGTGAGAAAGCCGAGAAAGAGAAAGGTAATTCTGATGCATCGGGTCCGCGCTCTGTGTTTACGTCCTTGTGCAGAATCCATTTACCTGCTCTCATTTACTGTTTGTTGAAATTGTTTTGTGAGCTTTAACCTGAGATTCTGGTGTTTCTGGCCAAATACATTATATTTAAAAGTCAATTCAGGTTTTAATGAATCGATATGGCTTTATTTAAGTTACTCACCTCTCTATCTGCCTGCACTTTCAACTGGACCACGGCCAATCAGAGAGGTCCCACCCCTGACTATCTTTGATTGGTTTAGACCACGATAGGGGCACAATGTGTGTCTGCTGTTGACCACACGGAGACTTTCAGAGTCTTTTGTTTTTCTTTTTTTTTACTCGAACATTTGGTTGGACTCTAGAGCCCTGTCACACTAGAGCACGTTTGCTGTCACATTTTATTTGTAGTGTGAACAAGCAGACAAAAAAAATCGGATTTGATCAAAAAATCGGAATTGAGCATTAAGACCTGCAGTGTAGCCTAAGACTCATCATGATTCTCTGTATTAGAGCTCCTGAGATCCCGAGGAGTCCTCGGACCAGATCCAGCATCCAGGCACTCATCCCAGTTTGGCGTGCCTGGAAAAACCTCCAAAGGAAGCTCCACCTTTCACCTGAGCACCACATTAATCCACCTTCAGTGTTAAGATGCTGAGACTCTTCAGCTACCTCGCTTCAGGCAACTTCTAAGACGTGGAGGGCCATTTACCAGTAAATAAGTCATGTGCAAAATATGTTTACTCTCCCCCACTATTCACAAGAAAAGCCCTGCCTACTGCTAACTGGAGAAATTAACACTCACTGCCTTATAATATTTATTTATTTATTTTTGTGTGTCTAATCTTCACAGCGCCTCCCTGCAGATTTGAATCTACTCTGAAAAGTCAAATCAGATTGTCTGAAGTAAAAAGGAGGCAGAGGTATTGATAACCATTTATGTAGATTAGAAATTTCACTTGTATATAGTAAATAGTTCCCCCCCACACACACACGTTTTCCTTTTGTTGCGTGACATAACTCTAACTCACCTTTTCTTGCTGACCTCTGTGCTTCTGTAACACGAGTGAGTTTCACCTGTGTGGCATTAAGTCTACATCTATCCTCTATGCTTGTTTCTGTCCAGCAGAGGGCGCTGACAGGTCAATGCAGCAGCTAAACTCTGTGGAAATGAACACCAGGAGAAAAGTAGCAAAACCACAGCCTGATCACAGGTTAATTTCAGAGTGCACAGATAGATGAGGACACTGACAGACCTCTACGTGCCTGTTGGATCATTAACTGGCTGTAAATATGTAATCATGTATGATATGCATGTTGTTGTAGACTAAATATGCTCAGACTTGACAGAGGCGGGGGTTTACGACACCAACTGTCTGCCATCTATAATCCAGTTTTGAGATCCCTCCCCAGACGCCTTAACGTCCACTCACATCCTGGGCCATCTGACCTCAGGAAATCACATGAAAGGGTGGGGCCAGGTTTCACAATGAGCTCACCCGAAACCCTGGCTGATTGGGACCCACACCCGTTTTCACACCTCGGCTCATGTGATTAGGTAGAGGATCATCAGGTCCCTCTTTGGGGGGAAACTCCCAGTAGGTTTATATCAGGGACTCTCCACCATTTGACCTTAGAACTGAAGAAGCTTCTCAGATGAGAGGTGAAACGTCTTCAAGCAACTTAAAGAAGTCCAGACGCTTTTCTTTGCAAGCTCCTTAGACTGCGATGACCTGGATGACTGAGAACCTTCACAGACGCTCAGACTTGACCTTCAGAAGCAGAGCTGAGGTTTCTGACAGAACCTGAATTGAAGAAGACAAAAGTCTGAAGAAGTCAAAGCTCAGTAACACGCAGAGTATAAAGAGAATTTTATTGTTTCATTCTATTTATTATTTAGCTTGGCTCTTCATCGTAAAACCCATTACAGACAGAGAGTAGAAAACTATAAACCACAAATGATAAAGATCTAACAACAAGGCAGCAGCACGACTATGAAACTAATTCATTACTTCATGAAGTAAAACAGTAAATAACAGCAAGACAAAAACACAAACATATAAACAATAATCAAAACCTGAGCCAGATGAGCAGAGCTTAAAGAAACTTTCACTTTACAGGAACTGACTTCAGCCTGAAAGACGTTTTTACAATAAACCACAGTCCAGTTTTCTTTCTTGTCAAGAACAAACACAGAGCTAAGAGGTCTTTAAGAGGTTGCAGATGTGAAAAAAGAACAACTATGTCGACGTTTATAAGCCTCCATTTTCTTCAGTGTTGCTTCAT
This sequence comes from Diplotaxodon limnothrissa, assembly GCF_057381915.1. Classification (NCBI taxonomy): domain Eukaryota; kingdom Metazoa; phylum Chordata; class Actinopteri; order Cichliformes; family Cichlidae; genus Diplotaxodon; species Diplotaxodon limnothrissa. Next base: position 30,809,996 of record NC_140602.1, on the reverse strand, counting down.
TTTAACCACACATCAAAGGAAAACTGACGCGTGGTTAAGAAACGAGAAGGTGTTATTTTTCAGATGAAGCTTCCTTCACTCACTTTGGCCTTTAACACAGTTTTTCTATTCAGAGATTTTCCCTTCGGCTTCACAAACAGGCAACAATTCTGTGTAAGCCAAACTGTGTCCCTAACCCAAGATGGAGGGCGATGTTAATCTTACATGCCCACATATATGAAAAAGTTTTTACTGGTTTTTATTACCCCAACACAAAACTCTAAAAAGCAGAAACACGCACTTCAAAGAGCTGTCAGCTCCTTAAAGTGCATGTGTCAGCTAAATAACAGGTTAAATACACCACATCATCTCTATCAAAGTCAGCGTTAAGCCTTTATTTAGGAAAACTTCATCATAAAACAGTTACTGTCCACCTCCTGCTGCGGTGGGTACAGAAATCTTTGTTCTGGCAGGCGTTCCCGTGACACTGTCCCTGTAGCAGGGTCCCTGTGTCAGGTGTCTTTTTGTTTGCTGTCACCATGGTTGAAGCTCGGTAATGCTGCTAACCTTCACAGACAGCAGAACATCATCTCTGTAAGGTCAGGTCACAGAGCACACAGACAGACACAGGTAAAGCGTGTCAGGGTGGAGCAGGTAATTGCACAGCAGGGCAGGGAGGAGGAAACAAAGGGGAGTAAGAAGCAGAAATCACTGCTCACTGATATTTAGTTAATCTTCTTCTTTCTGCTCCTTTCAGGGATCGCCACAGCAGCTCATTTGCGCATTAAACAACAGCAGCACTTTTAAGCTTGATCAGCTGTTGTTAGAATTTATTTAATATTACTTTCTAGTATCAGCTGATGTTTGCTGGAGCCACAGCTGTAAAAGCTGCTGGTCATGATGTCGGTTTGAATATGTGGTGAGAGGGAAACATGAAGATGAAACCAGGAGATGTCCTTACTGAATCATCAGAGCTGTGATGGAGAAACAGGTTTACCTTTTAGGTGACATGAATGAGTTAAAGGGAAGTTATGAACTGTTTCTGAGAGACAAATAACACCAGGATCCAGCTGGTAACTGTGCAGGGGCGGGTCTAGCACAGTGTTGCCAGGGGGCCAGGTAGGGCATTAACAGGGAAAAGGGGGGCACAAAGAAATATGTTCTTATTCTCATTTAAAATGTCTGTTATTAAATAATTATCTGAAGATTACAACCAAAGTTTTTATCTGACGTAAAATGTATAGAAATCATACATATACCAACAAGACTGTACATCACTGTCACAACAGCGTCTGTTTTCATTCAAAGGCTTTATGGCTTTTCCTATAACACCTGGGGGGCCGGTCTCTAGTCAAAATGCCCGGGCCAATTTTTTGTCCCAGTCCAGCCCTGGTAACAAGCAGAGCAGCCGCAGGGCTGGACGGATGTGATCGTTGATAATAACATGAGCCACTTTTTCCTGTTTACGGCTCAGTCCATGAGCTGGCAGCTTACAGGGAGGACTTTGTAACGTCCTGTCTGACCGCCTCCTGTAGGAAAAAGGAAAATCTGCTGATAGCTGATAGTATTTTGGAAAAAGTTTCTTCATTCTGACTCTGTTAAAGTCTCCCAACACAATAAAGTCTCACTCTGGGTTAAAATCCCTGATCTGCTAATGACGCTGCACCTTCATCCACAGCGGATGTCAGCTTGTGATGGGATGTAAAGATGGGAGAGGAGAGCTGAGCTGAGGTAAGCGGGTCAAACTTTAACACTATGTTACTAACACTCAAACGTCTGTGGCTCAGAGTTCCCTCCCTCTTCTTGATTTGCATAAGTGCTTCTTTCTGTCTCAGATGGATGGTAACACTGTCCAGTGTGATGGCAGCTCCTGACGTGTCTGCTTCTGCCCGATTCTTTCTGTGTTTGCTTCGAGTTTAGCTGAAGCTTGGACATCGCCTGCCTTCTGGTATGTTTTCCTTTTATTGATTCATTTTCACCATCATGTTTCCTTTCAGTCAGCCTGGCGCAGCATTGTATTCAGACCTGCTGACATCTTCTGTTACCTGTAGTCTACTTTTCATACTTAGATGTGTGCAGGTGTTAAAAAAATGAAAATAACACAGTGACTCTACACAATTCTGACACCAATTAAAATCATATCATTTAATTTGATGAATGTTTGATAGAGACTAAACGTTTTTTTTGGTAGTGTTTGTGGGTGTGCCGTCATTCTGTCTGTAACACGATGAGATTTTAATGAATTCTGATTAAAATTTGCTTTTTTCCCCCACAAAAGTGGACAAAAAGCTGTTGAACTTAGAGGCTATGATTCTTACAAGTGTGCTGTGTGTTGTCATTATATAGACATTTAAAACATCATGTCACGTCATTTGACCTCTGACCTCACTTTTACATTGCACATGCGCCTTTCTTTCAAGTTTCTCGAAAATGTGTTAAATGTGATATATGTTTAAAGAAAGCAGAAACAGAATGAGCTTCCTGCTTAGGTAGAAATATACTGTAGTGTAATATTATTAATCAGTACCTATCATCCATCACCTACACCCACACGATATTTGTGTGTAATGTTGTTAATGTTATGTGGTTCATCCTGATGTAACCTGGTGTCGATAGTCAGACAGTAACTGTGTTTGTTACATTCAGGCGCTGATAGAGTCTGTTTAAAAAGACAAGAGAGAACAGATGAATACTGTTTCCTTAAAGGGTGAATGCTGCCCGCTGGAGCTTTGCGCTCTCAGCTTCTTGTTTGCTTTATTTTTTTGCCTCAAAGGAAAGTTTTAAGTTGCTTATTTGTTTGCTGACAAACAATATGAGTCCATCATCAGAAATATTTACCATGCAATAATTCAGTGACAATACTAATAATTGGCCTTTGAAATGTAGTATTTTCTTCATCATACTAGTGAGCGGCTCCATTAACAAGAGTCGGAAGCTCATTAATCAAAGAATCCATGATGAAATCAGACGCCACATCCCAAACCACGTTTCTGAAATAAGCAGTTAAGCGTGCAGTCAGAGGATGTTACTGACTGTTTAATGGTGTTCAAGCATTTCCTATTATGTTGGTGGTTTTTTTTACTTCCTGTTTTTAAAGTTTATTTAGAAACTTTTTTTTTCATATAACCACTCAGGTTCCCTTTTTCACGCGAACACCCAAACTGTGAACTTTGTGACTAATTTTCCACACCCAGCCTTTTTTTAAGAACCCACTGAGTGAAGGCCATGCATCCTCCTCCTAAAAGACTCGTGCACTTCTTTGATATGCAGCTGATTATCAGCAGTTAATAAACAACAGGCAGGCGAATTCAGTTGACAACTTCTGTTTTCTCTTATCCTGATAAGAGCCACAGATAAAAGAACCACTGCAGGCAGATTATAGCAAGGCTTTTATATGATTTCTTAGCATGGCTTTTTATATGATCAGTGCAATAAGGTGTCATTTATAATAAATTTATAGCCTTTGAGGGTAGCTGTTTTTGAAAAGTGTAACTTTCAGCTGTTGAACTCTGCAGGCATTGAGGTTAAAAACACCACACTACTCATTTCCTGTAGGTCGAGGACCCTGATACTCCTGAAGCTGCAGAGAAAGCGAAACAACAGTTTAATTGGCATTGAGGACGAGCACGGTAAGACTAGTGTTTCCTAGCTCTGTGTTTCAGCTTACCTCGTGTTATTTTAGGCAGCAGAGTGACACCAAAACAACAAGGTGTTTTAGTGGTGTCTGCGCCCACCACTGTAAGCTACAGTCGTAATCCTGCAGTGCAGGTGAAACAGCGCTTTATTACTGAAGGATCAGTGTGTGCATCCCTGTTGAGCTTAAGCTTGTTTATGTCTGTAGCGCTAATGGGTTTTCTGATTGCTGTGTGATCAGTGAACACATCATTTGAGACACTTGTATTTTGTTAAAAACTAGTTCAGCTGATTATAAACTCTGTGTCTGTAAAAATGCGGATATCTCACCAAAGATTAAACATGAGATAATGAAGATATTTGTGTGACATCTGCACAGGAAACACTTGTATGTGCAGATTAAGTGACAAAGTCTCTGCTCAGAGCAGACTGTACATATCTGAATAAGATGAGAAATTATTTAGAATTGAAATAATTTAGTAATAACTACAGAAAACCTTCAGATCACACCACCATGAGGTCATCGCTGAAGAGAATGAGAGGGTTCAGTGTTTGTAGGAATCGATGCAGCACCATACATTTCTATTTTTAAGAAAGTAGTCTTTTTAGAACCAGGGGCGGAGCCAGACATTAGAAACACCCGGGGCTTAGCCCTAAAGGGTAGTATGCATGTGGGATTTTTATTTTTTATTTTTTTTGGGGGGGGGGGGGGTCAGAAATGACTGAAAGATTAATAGGCTCTGTTTTGAGTTTTGTTAAAAAAAGAATGACTTCATATAGGGAAAAATATATATCACACATGCAGGACACCTTAAACTAGTTTTTTAATTAAGCAGCAAGGCAGAACAAAATCGGGGCTGTATCAAGACACGAGGACTAAACCCCAATTCAACCAGACCCAGAACTGATCCGGAATTAAAACAGGACTACAACAGTTCAAACAGTTCAAACTCATCACTACTTAGGATTTAACCAAGACAGAACCAGAATCAGAACTAGATGATAGTAGCACTAAAAATCATCATAGACCTGGGCCCTATTTCAGGAAGCCGGTTTAGAAAACTCAGAGTGAAAAACGATACTCAGGGTTGAGTAACCCCGAACTGTCCAACTCGGAATATTCGGTTTCAGAAAGGCTGATAACAATTAGTTCAATCAACGCGGAGTTGCTTTAACCCCAAGTTACGCGCGCGCACGAGGATACATAAAGCCCTGATTAGTGGAGCACAGATTAAGCGAGTCACCATGGAGACGGAGGGAAAGAAGGCGCGGTCAATGTATTTTACAGTGCTTGAGGCCGAAATTCTGATGGCAGCATATGCCGATAACATGCAAATTCCACGGGAAAAAAGTAACACAGCCTCAGCTGCAAAAGAAAGGGAGCATGCATGGCAAAACATAGCCGACAGAGTCAATGCGTGAGTGTTAATTTAAACATTGATCTAGGGATTTCCACTCATTTAACACGTTATTTTATTATATATTATTTTATTTTATATTTTATACATTTGATTTTGTGACGTGATGTGAGCGCAGGTGCAACCCAACAGGCCCCAAACGTTCCTGGCAGCAAGTAAAAATGAAATATAAAAATATAGTCCAAACAGGTAAGGTGTAATTGTATTATGAGCCATAGTGCTTGGTCTGTTTGTCCGATGTAAATCAATTGCAGTTAGAGGCTACATTAATTTCCCCTCTGTAAGCACTTATTGAAATTATCTGAGCACATTACAAGTACACATTTGCTTACTCTGTATGCTCAAATGTGACCCGTTATAGCCAACAGAAAAAAAGCGGAGGCCTGAAAAACAGGTGGGGGTCCTCCACCACCACCACTCACAGAGGCTGGCCACTTGGCTTCCACATTTGTGATAATGTTGGCAGCATCACATATGATCTTCACAGTGCAGAGAACACAAATTAGCATCCATCACTATAATGAAATAATTTGTTAGTTTGAAATGCTACAGGGAACTATGTACCTGCACATTAATGCTGTGGAAAGACTTCCTGTTCACATAGTCTCCTTCATTTACTGAAGGAGCAATGATTGGAATGTGAGTGCCATCTATACAGCCAATCACGCCTGGGAACCGTGAGAATAAATGTAAAATTTAAGTAGTAGTTCAAGTATCACCACATCATGAATTAAGTTTTGTTCATCCTGATACCTGCAATTTTGTGGCATCCCTCTTTGATAAATCTTGTGGGTCTATGACCGGGGAACACCACAGACGAGTACAGGAGACGTTTCAGTGCAACTGTAACATTCCTGACTGCCCGACAGACGGTAGCCTTGGAAACGTGCTCAGCGTCACCAATATTATACAGAAAGCTCCCGTTTGCAAAAAACCGAAGTGCAATACAAATAATATGTACAGGACTGAGAGAATGTCGGCGATGTGTCACATGAGCAATATATGGCCTGAGGATGTTATTTAAATAAATTATAGATTGTGCTGAAAAACGGTAACGTTCACACAGGAAATCATCAGGAAATGATAAAATGTCCGAACGCGCTCTGATCACTCTCTCCCGGCGGAGAGCTCTGCGGAGAATTTGGGCTTCAACATCTACTGGCTCTTCAAGGAAGGGGCACGCCATGTCTGACACTTCCTACAGTCAGGTTTCCGACAAAGAGGCGGAGAAAGTTAGGGTTAGTTGAAGTAAACCTGCTAGGGGGCAGGTTAGCTTCACGGAGTGTGTCGTCATAGTAACTCACTCAGTATTAATCTAAACTCGCTTTGTGAAACCGAAAACCCAGAGTTTTCGTTAACTCAGGGTATACTTACTCAGAGTTTGCACTAAACCGGCTTCCTGAAATAGGGCCCTGGTCAAACTTAAGCTCTCCTAGTATGGCTGGCTCCGTTTCTCCAACAGCGCACTCACAGGCAGCAGCTGCCCCGCCCTCTCGCTCAGTCGCTTAGTGCCTGAGCTCGGATCGTACCAATATCAGGGGGGATTCACGCACAGTCGTAAATTCCCACAGTGTGCACTATGTGCTTCGAATATTGCTTGCACTTTTTGTTTTATACAGTTGTCAGCCAGGCATCTAACTATGAAAAATTACACTCCAAAAGACCCCGGGCTTCTGACAAAAAGACCCGGGCTTAAGCCCAGTAAGCCACCCCCACGCTCCGCCCCTGTTTAGAACACACAGAAAAAGCACTGTACAACAAAATAGAGTAAAATAATATATTATAGAAAAACAAGTTGAGCCGCAGAATAGAGTGAACATCAGAAAAACCTGACTAAACAAAAATGTTTCAGTCTTGGAGCCACAGACTGAAAGGCTGCGTTCTCCTCCAGCTTCCATCTGGTACGATGAGTCTGTGAGCAGCAGAGTGTTCAATAAGGCTGAAGCCTGGCCGTGGAGTGCTTGGTATCTCTTCTGGGAGTCAATGTAAAGAGTATAAAACAGGACTAATGAGTTTGCTTACTGAACCTGTTAATAAATTTACTTAGATTTGATTATAATTTCAACTTCCTATCACAACATTCTGATGTTTTTAGTGAACTGTGGATAAATAAAATAGGCGATTAGGAAAATACTGATGCTGATGAAAACAGTTCACTGGAGGTTAACTCCTATTTGTATGAAATGGTCGAAAGAATTGGAACATTTTAGAACAACTGTCATAGAGAACGGGAACACTAAAAGTTTGAGAGACACAAATAGAAATATTTAAATGGTTATAAATCGTGTCTGTTTTTCAGATGGTTTTGAGTGACGTGCTGTAATCAGATACCTTTCACAGACACAACATTTCTCAGTTTCAGTGTTTAATATGTTGAACTTTTAGCATTTTGAGTGGCTCCATACTGCAATGTTTTGGTAACGATCAGAGAAACATAGCTTTATTTTTACTCTTTTATATTAAATATTGGGTTATAAGGATTTGCCAATGGCTGCATTCTTTTAGATTTGCATCTTAGACAGCGTCTAAGCATTTGGATAAATCTGCAAATTAACCATTAAGAAATCCATGCAGTGAATTGAAAACAGCTGTGTTTGTTTTATTGTCTCCACAGAAGATGTTTGCAGCTGAGGCCAAAAAACTGATTGACAAGGTGGGAGATAAAGAGCTCATCTATAATGTGAGCCTAATCAAGAAAGTAGATCTGCTGACTCTGGTCAAAGTCAGCAGAGGAAAATTCTGGCCAGTGCAAAAGTACAAGATAATGCAACTCAGTCTGCCCGAGCTCATGGAGGTGGAAGACTTCAGCCCAGGTGTGTATTCAGATGCATAAACACACACATATTTTGTGTCACACAATATAAATACACCTTTTTTTATGACTGAGTCCCATTGGCCTGGTGATGATGATATAATACTGTAGTTCACATGCTGACCTTAATTCACAGAATCTATCTTATTCATCTCTGCCCCTCATCGTCCATACTTTTGCCAGAAAGAAAGGAAGGGTGATAAAGTAAGACAGAGGATGATGGGTTGTGACCTGCAAGGCAAACAGGCTCACCAGTGTCACAGTGAACTAATACATTCCTTAATCCACAGAAGGGAGAATCAGCTGGGAGTGTGTGTCTTTATGCTCCAGTTATACCAGAGGTGGCGGTGGGTGTGCCTCTGTCTCCTAAATAACTCCCCCTCATTAAGCTGACCTGTGTGTTGTGGTACATTGACCTCATAATATATAGAACGACTGTATCATGTGTAAGTGATGCTCCTTTCTCCCTCCAGAGTGCACAGATGAGCCCTTTGTGAGTAATTTCATGACTTCAACAAAGACGAGCGGGAGAGGAGGGTTAGGTGGAAAAGACATTGGTGTGTATGAAGCTGAAGTGAATGCAGGCGCTGACAGTATGGATGGACTAGTTCAGCCCGTCAACATGATGTCGAAGAAAGTCGACCTTAAAGCCCTGAGGAGCGCGCTCAGTGACGGGTAGGGCTCTGTCTCTGCTCAGCGATCGTTGTTTTCCAAACATGCGCTAACCTTTTTACTCTCTGCTGCTGCTTCCTGTTTCCAGGACCATAAAAACAGACAAAGTGAACCTGCTGGCACTGAAAACGAAGGATAAACTGGCTTTTGTTCACCAGACAATTTACAACTCTTCTCCTGTCACACTTATTAGAAAGTGCACGAGGGATGGGTCCTTGTTAGCCTCCTGCATAAAGATACTGAGTCTGTTTGCAAAGGTGAGTGAATCTCCAAAGGATGAAGACATTCTGGGCTCAGCTTTGTTTTCAGTAACTCATGTTTGAGCTGTATTGGTAATGAATTGATTACTTGTTTGTGAAGAACAAACTGTCCAGAGTGCAGGTGCAGCATGATTTGTCTGTAGTGATTAAAGTGATCGAGTTAATGAATTTGAATCAGGAATTCTTTACGTATTCAGTTCCTCTGTTTGTAAGTTACGTGAATGGTCGGTTCTTCAGCATTTTGAAAATTTGCCACAGTTCTCCGGCAGATTTAGACTGTTGGTAACTTCTGCCTCATTGTTTAATCAAAACTGATTCTGCGGACATCAGGACTCTGGGAATCCAATCCACTTCCGCAGGACTCCACTAACTTTGTTCCACTTCAGGAACTCAAAGGCTATTTGTGGTCATAAACGTCCCTGGCAGGCCTATTTCAAGGCCACATTTGAGGAAGAAACAAGTTCCTGTATAACCCCCCAAAAATAAACTCCTGAGTAGCAGACTGGTTAAAGTCATAAAAATAAGTATTGTGTAAAAATTCAACAACTATGAAGAGCATAATTCCCAAATTACTATTTAGAAAACAGCATTTGCCACAGAGCACGGTTTCCACGGTTTCCTGGTTCCTACACTGCAATGCTAACAAGCAGGCAGAATACCCAGCACTGTAAACCCTGGCACCAGGCCTGACCCGTGGTGTAGCCAGGTCATTTTATTAGAGTGACGTCATTATTTACCGGAGAGTGGCACATAAACAGATGCTCTGCAGCAAGAACCATTGTAGACATCATCTGATGGAGCTGTGTGTAACATTTAAGGTCAAGGTCAAGTTTATTTATATAGCACATTTCCAAACAGTCCATGCTGCACAAAGTGCTTAACAATGTAAAATGCCACTAAAATAAATAAAATGCAGTGATGCAGTAAACTATAGAAAAGCAATTAAAAAAACTAAAACAACAGCAACAACTAAGGCTGTTAAAACCAAAAATGTTTAGGTCAGAGTGTGTTAATAGCCAGACTTAAGTGTGTGTCTTTAGTAATGATTTAAAATGTTTGAATGTTTGTGCAGATCTAATATTAAGAGGAAGGCAATTCCAGAGTTTGGGACCTGCCGCACAGAAGCCTCTGTGTCCACGATAGTTAAGTTTAGTCTGTTGAATAGTTAAGGTTAGTTTGGACCTCATGGTTCTTTCTGGAGCATAAATATAAAGGTGGTCAAATAGGTAAGAAGGCGCTTGGCCGTTAAATGATTTAAAAACAAAAAGTAAAAATTTAAATTGGATCCTGTAAGGAACAGGGAGCCAATGTAGAGAGGCCACACCCAGGATAATATGCTTCTTCTGTTTAGTGCCAGTTAGCAGACGAGCAGCTGCATTTCAGACCAACTGGAGACGATAAAGAGAGGCCTGGTCCAAACCAAAGTACAAAGAATTGCAGTAGTCCAGTCTGTAAGTAATGAAGAGATGAATAACACGTTCAAAGACATTAGCTGGAAGGTACGGCTTAACCTTGGCTAGCTGTCTTAAATGAAAAAAGCTGGATTGGACTACTGAACTCACCTGCCTACACAGTTTAAAGCAACCATCAAGGTACACACCGAGGTTTTTAACCACTGTCTTACAATAGGAGGATAAGGGGCCTGGACTGCTGTCAATGGGCTTAATGAAGCTACCAAAAATGACAGCTTCTGTTTTGTTTTCATTTAATAAAAAAATAAATAAAAAATTAAAGACATCCACTGTTTAACACTATCAAGGCAACATAATAATAACTGAAGTGGGCCTGTCCCTGCTTTTAAAGGCAGATAGATCTCAAAGTCATCTCCAAAATAGTGAAAAAAGAAGAAAGTGAAGAAAGGTTGTACTGTGAGAAAACAGATCCCAGTGGCAACATATGCAGTGCAAACAAGGCAGGACCCAAACTAGAGCTTTGAGGTGCACCATAATTAAGGGGGGCTATTTTGGAGCTGTGATGGCCCATGTTGACATAAAAAGTCCTTCCAGATAAGGACCAAAACTACTGAAGAGCAAACGCTATTAGGCCATCATATGATTCCAGCTGTGATTGCAGGATATCATGGTCGACCACGTCAAAGGCTGCTGTCAGTTCCAACAACAAGAGGGCAGCAGCTTTAGAATTTGGGTGTTCACGCTGCAGCAGCTCTTTAAAATGTTTGGAAGAATTCAAGCAGTCTGTTGTAAACCTGATCCCTTCACCTCAGCAACTTCCGACCAAAGGTCTCCAAAACTCTTGGAAATGGACTGAAGATCATCTAAATTGTGTGGCAAATGGAGAACAATGATAGTGTTTCTTCTATGCTTGTGTATTGATTGTGCAGTTATGTGTAATTTAACAAAAAATAAATGTTTTTAGGGCCACAGAAAAGAGAAGACAAGCTTCACTGTTCCAGAAAAATCCACCTTTGCTTACGGCCTGGTGGAGATAAAGATAGAGGATGAGAAGCTAAGTAAGAGCACAACACTGTGTTGATTGCATGTGTGTGTGTTTGTGTGTGTTACTGAGTATAATTTCTGTCCTTTGCTCTCATTTAGAGATCTCGTGTGAACCCTGGACTCGAGGTGCCCTCGGTATGTTGCTGTGTGTGGTTGAAGTTGATGCCATGTTTGTCTTAATGTTCACATCAACATGAAGTCTTTCTCACTTTTAATAATCTTGAGGTCTGTTTTCAGATGGACTCTTTGGCGATGACATAGAGAGTGCGATGCTACAACAGATTAAAGAAGGTGTGTCTGACAGTTTGAGCTTTTCCCTGTTCTGAATTAATCAGAGTGAAGCTTTTGGAATTTGGGACCTACAGCACAAACTCTGCTTTAATTTATTGAGTGTGATCGTATCAGTTCTGCTATTTCTGTGTTTGCCGCAGAACTAAAGATGAAGGATGCTTTTCTGCAGCCGCTGGCAGATCTTCCTGAGTCGACCCGTCATGATCTACTGAAGAAGCTCAGCGAGCTTGCTGAGGATGGGGATACTCTCTCTCTGCTGGAGCAAACAGTAAGAAGAATGTTTACAACATCTGAAGCTTCTTTGTGCTCATCATGAGGTTTCATCTCCCACTGATCTTAATTCTTCAACTGATGCTTCATCAGTTACTGCAAGGAACAAAAAGTGAAGAGATGGTTAAACAGGCAGTCACGTGAGAATGGAGGTTCCACAAGAATAAACAAGCATCAGTCTAGCGGATTATCAGCAAAGGAGAGTGCCTGTATAAAAGCAAATGTTTTGGCAGTTTGCTGATCTGGTGCATTCAGGTGTGTTAACACAGTGCCACAGTTACCCCACCAGTGGACATCCCAGGTCAGACCATGTAACCTCAGATAAACTGCAACAAACCCAAGAGCTACATCTCAGACTCCACAGGCCTTAGGTTAAATGATTAAGTTCATGACAGCAAAATTAGAAAAAGAATGAACATGTGGGGTTTGTTCAGAAGGGTTGCCTGAAGAAAGCCTCTTCTTTCTAAAAAGAACGGAAAAGCTCAGCTTAGGTTTGCAAAGTTGTTTCTGAACAAACTCCAAGACTCCAAGAACACAGCTGAGATGTCTAAGCAGCTGAACAGAGTAAACTGTAAACTGCTCCATAACCAGAGTATTCAAGATTCAAATGTGAGGCCATCTGTCCCACAGCTAAAGCTTAGATCAAAACTAGGTCAATGATCAGAGCACATCAGCACATCTCTGAAAACTGTAAGAGTGGCAGGATCTTAAGAATCCTGTGCATAAATAAATCCTCACAAACCTCAGTGCACTAAGAAGAGTGAAGCAAAATTGCTCCACTCTATGGAACGCCAGGACTGCCATAATGAAATAATTAAATACACCATTAAATAATTAATTAAATGTGTCAATAATTAATTAAAATTGGAATTAATTAATTAAATAAATAGTTATGATACATGTAATTAATTAATTATTGACACATTTAATTAATTATTGACACATTTAATTAATTATTTAATGATATATTTATTTATTTCATTTTGGCAGTCCTGACGCCTGGCTCTCGTCATGAAATAATTTTATCTGTCAGACTCACCCATCAAACTCAGGGGGCGGGGTTAACGCTGCCCATGCAGCTTCTCTAACATTTGATTGGTTGCCGTGCAAAGTAAGTCAAAACAGGTCGATCCTAGATAATCGATTGCTTGTGTAGACTTGGGGCAGCCAGGTATCCCAGAATGCAGATCAAATCACAGGCAGCAATGGTGGTGGTGTAGTTTTAAAATACCCCGTTTTTCTGTCACCAGCTACACTTTTAACAGTGTTTTAGCTGCGAATGTCGCGACGTATGTCTGGTCAGGTTGTCAACATAGAACATGTTTGCAAAAGTGCTCAGATGTTTTCAGAGATTTCACTAGCTCTGCTAACAATTAGCATGCAGAGTGCACCGAGGGGGTTACGTTAACCGGTTTGTTTACATATTCCACTCTCCGTGTTCCACATGTTGCATTCACAGATTCTCATTTTCACCTTGTGTCTCTGTGCTTCTGTAACATAAAGAACGAGCTGACATTTTTCTCATGAAACCAGCGATCAGCTCAGCAGACCCTCAGTTTACCTGCATGCATCCTCCTCCTCATCTGTCAGCTGTTTAACACCTGCTGCTAATTCAAGAAACACGCCTACGTTACCTGGTGATAGTCACAGTTTAACTGGGCAGCCGGTGCTCGATATAAAGCAATGTCAGCGCATTTTTCTGCACAAGATAAGTAAATATAGTGTTTTCCCCGAGCGCAGAGCTGCTGGAGCTTGTTTCCTTACAGAGCACTTTATAGGCGAACCAGCTTCATCAGCGGCTGATGTCCAATCACCGGCACACAGCTTTGAAACCTCAGCTGAGTTTTAGCTCTCAGTGGTTAAACGCTGGACTTCATTCACTCAGGTTCTGTCTGTCGGGTCACGTTTACTTCGCTGTTTTATTCACAACTGAGCAAATCGGTTTGGCTGAGGTTAAAGTTACGTTTCATAACTGCATAGTTTCACAGACGTTTAATGGTTCACTGGCACATGTGTGAGACTGAACTATTCGCTTTTCTTTATCTGGTGTGTTTTGGATTTAACAGTGAATTTTGAGATTAAACTGACTTTTAAAATGTTTTTATACAAAGAGGAAAGAGAAGGCGCATTTCCACCGAGAGGAGCAGGGTTTGCAAAAGCATGTTCATCATGAAGTCTGCAACCTGGACAGAAATATTATATCATCTGTTTTTTAATAGTTATTCAACTGTATTCTAAGCACCAGCTGTCTGTTAGAATGTGATTTTTTTTTTCTCTCTGTTGGCAGAGGTATAAAAATGCGCAGGAAAATCTGACGTGCATGGCAAACTTCACCGACGATATTTAGGGAGGAATAAACACACATCAAACATAAATGAACCATTTTTTTGCTTTTTCGGTCATGTTATGTTTACCTGTCAAAGGCTTGTTACAAACTATGAAACACATCGTGCAGACTTCTGGATGTTAGAAGAAAACTAATACTGCTCATGAAGGAGACTAAAGGCAGGAAGGTGTCCTTTAAAACTAAACATGTTAATAGGACCTCCCTATTTATATCATAGTTTATGATATAGCACGTGTATTTCAGTAATAGCCTGCTGATTTCAGTGTAGTGGTGAACAGTCGCACAGCTCACGTAGGCGTTATCTTTTGATACTCCTTAACTATAATTTATCCAAGTTAACTTCAGTTAACCATTCAGACGGTTCTTTTGCAATGAAAAACATAAACACCCATGCTGCCGGTAGGTGTTCTCAGTGCCAGCTGTTAATATTATAGCTGCTTATGCAGTAACCATGGTAACCACGGACTCTGAGCGGCTGGATCGACGGAGGTCAGACAACAATTTTACATGTATGATCTTAAAACAGGACACAGCCACTATACGTGCTGGCCTCATATCAAATGTGAAGGCAGACTGAGTCTATGTTTGACGTTTGTTCTTATCTAATCTTCCTTTTCAAACATTTAAACAGCAGCGAGTCTGCAGCTGAGGGAATACAAATTCAAATTGTCGGAACAGGTTTGCTCGTTTCTTGGATTCATTTGGTGATTTATTAAATGTATAACTGTTATTCTAATCTGCTGCTGAGTCTCTTACACTTTTCTTTATGCTGTATATTTTCACGTCTCTGGAATAGTTGGCAGTTAGATAGTCAGCTGGGAAACTCTGTGTTAACTCATGGAGCTGAGGATATCGTGGATATGCTGACCTCGCTGCGTGGTGTACAGAGCGAGGTCAGCATGATTAATATTCACAATAAAAATATTAGCCGAACATCATGAAGTCTGTATGTGTTTCATAGTGTCGAACAACCTTTGTACAGTTAAAGCCAGCAGTTACTACATGACGGAAACACCAACGTTATCTCTTTTATGCGTTTATACACAGGTCACACTGATTACTGAACAAAAACCCAAAGATCAGATGTTAAACAGATTTATTTGCTCTCTCTCCTCCTTAAACATGTTTTTAATGTTATAATTCAGAATTGGCGACTGAAACACGTAGGACACATAAGAACATCAGGAAATAAAACACCGATAAATATAACCTCAGTAAAAGAAGTCAGCGGGGGTTACTACAGCTGTGTACCGGGGCCTGCGCTTTGTCGGTGGGATTGCTTGCGAGGCGAGCGGGTCTATCCCACGCTTTGCCGTGAGACTGGGCAGACATCTCCGAAATCATCGAAGCACTTTTGCAAAGAGGCTGTATCTTGACAAACCGACCACACATATGAAGATTAAACCACTACATTCTCGGCTAAAAAAATATTAAAACAGTATTTGGTGACACACAAACAGGGTTTTTCAAAGTTCAGTTCTGTTAGTTTCCACATGCCGGTTGTTGTGTGCTAGAAACAATGGCCAGCAGGCCAAAGCAATGGTTTTGACTCGATCAGCGTTAACCCCGCCCCCTGAGTTTGATGGGTGAGGCTGACAGATAAAATTATTTCAAGATGAGAGCCAGGCGCCAGGACTGCCAAAATGAAATAAATAAATATATCATTAAATAATTAATTAAATGTGTCAATAATTAATTAAAATGTGAAATACATAAATAATTAATTAAATGTGTCAATAATTAATTAATTACATGTGTCATAACTATTTATTTAATTAATTCCAATTTTAATTAATTATTGACACATTTAATTAATTATTTAATGGTGTATTTAATTAATTCATTATGGCAGTCCTGGCGTTCCATACACTTCAACGTGAGAAACTGATTAAAAGGATCGCTTAAAGTTATTGCTGCTTAATTATATTTCTAAAAGCTCTTTACTGATATTTCTCAGCTATCGGAACCATGGATGCTGCTGGTTATCAATCATGTATGCACAGGCCCAACAACCAATACTGACAACAGGCTTGGGGCTTTACAGACAGCAGGTACAGTTAGGGCCATATATTTGGACACTGGCACAAGTTTTTCTTTTACCCATTAACTGAAACATGTTACAATTATAGTTATATAACAGACATAAATGTAGACTCTCAGCTTTCATTTGAGGGTATACACATTACAAAAGTAATTGGACAGTTGACTCAAAGGCTACTTGATGTGCAGATGTGGGCAATTCCTTTGTTATGTCATTGTCAGTTAAGCAGATAAAAAGCCTCGAGATCATTTGAGGTGTGGTGCTTGCATTTTGACGATTTTGCTGCGAACAAACAAGGTGCGGCTCTGTATGCAGGTGCAACAAGCAATCCTTAAGCTGAAAAAACAGAAGAAAAAAACAATTGCTACAATATCAGGAGTGGCAAAAACTACAGTTTGGTACATCCTGAGAAAGATAGAAAGCACTCGTGAACTCAGCACCTGGACCTGGAGGTCCACAGAAGACAACAGTGGTGGATGATCACAGAATCATTTCCATGGGGAAGAGAAACCCCTTCATTTCATGTCTTGATGCATGCTCAATCATCCAGGTAAGGAAATCCCAAAAAGGGGATTCTGTTCACCTGGACAAAGTGTTTTCAGTGGAAGAAACATTTTGTCACTCATCCAAGTGACTTCTTCACTCTCAGCTGGCTGCAGGTTTCCCCAATCTTATAAACAGTAAATTTGCACAATGACTGAAACTGGGCAGTGGGCTGTGAGGTCATAACCTCACAACATCCAACCAACTGAACTACACCGTCTACCATAAAGAGAAGACTGAATGAAAGTAAATGCAAATGGTTCACTGCAAGGTCCAAGCCACTCATAAGACTCAGGAATAGAAAGGCTCAAAAAAACCAAACAAACACAGTCCTGGAAAAGTATTCTTTGAACAAGAAAAACGCATGCAGAAGGCGTGGAACAGCTCATGATCCAAAGCATACCACAACATCTGTAAAACACGATGGAGGCAGTGTGATGGTTTGGGTATGCATAGCTGCCGTGGGCACTGGGACACTAGTGTTTAATGATGATGTGACACAGGACAGAAGAAGCTGAATTAATTCTGTGGTCAGAGACATACTGTCTGCTCAAATCCAGCTAAATACAGTCAAATTAAATGGGCGGTTTTTAATAATACAGATTGACAATGAACCAAAACCTACACCCAAAGCAACCCAGGAGTTTATTCAAGCAAACAAGTGGAATATTCTTGAATGGCCTGGTCAGCCACCATATCTTAATCCAGCTGAGCATTTCACTTGTTGAAGACTAAACTTCAGACAGAAAGGCCCACAGACAAACAGAAATTGGATGCCGCTGCAGTAGAGGCCTGGCAGAGCATCAAAAAGCAGGAAACACAGCATGTCCATGAGTTCAAGACCTCAGGCTGTCATTGCCAGCAAAGGTTTGTCAGCATTAGAGTATTAGAAATGAACATTTTATTTTCAGTTATTTAATTTGTCTAAATACTTAGTCTCTGAAATGGAGGGATTGAGTTAAAAATGGTTTAGTTCTTCACATTTTTATGCATCTTTTTGTTCAACCCACTGACTTAAAGCTGAAAGTCTGAACTTCAACTGCATCTAAGTTCTTTCATTTAAAATTCATTGTGGTAATGTACAGAACCAAAATTAGAAGAAAGTTGTCTCTGTCCAAACATTTATGGACATAACTGTAGTTTTATGTTCTCCATGACTAAACACCATCCTGCTCTGATACTACTACTAATAATCCTCTGCTTCTCTCAGTTGGATCACTGCAGTAATGGAGCATTTGAAGGCACTTTGTCTCAGGCTGTCTCCTCCTTCATGGACCTTCTCGATATTTCAAACATCTCCACTGCTGTGAAGGATGCTGTTCACCTGTTGGTCAGCGCGTTGGACAGTAAGTCAGCTGACCTGCTCTGAGACATTTATCCCATCCAGTAACATGTAGATGCTCCACATCAGGTGTGGTATGTGAGCTGGAGGTGGTGGGGCTGAGATAAAGCTGCTCAGGTGTGATTTGGGAGTGTGTGAGAGCTCAGCTCACAGTTTTACTGACACATCTGAAGCAAAGTGTTTCAGTGTTTCAGTTCGTCACATCGTCATCAAACTTTGTCTTTCTTCTTCATGTTTGTGCAGCTCTGCCAGATGAAGTGCCGCCACTTCTGACCTGCTGCAGTCCAGACACTCTGAGAGTGCTCAACCAGTTGGTGGGTTCATTCACTCATTCATCTGCATTCATCTACATGCTCCTCTCAACAGCTGCCAGCCTCATCACACCTTATCCTACAGACTGAGCACACTAAACATGTGTAATCTGACACCTTAAAGCATCGTCTGTCATGTTTTTGTAATGAAGAAGAATAAACTAAAACTAAACAGAAAATCCCACACGTGTAAAAGCACATCAGCAGCAGCTCCGCCCACTATCAGCAGCCTGTGGGCGGAGTCTTCCTCATGTTTGAATCTGATCAGACAACAGCTCCCTCTCTGCTTCTCCAGGTGGATGGTCTGAAGGACGGTCGGGCCACACTGCCAGAGTCCCTGCCCGTCCCCCTGCAGGAGGGAGGGGAGCTCCGCTGGGCGGCCGAGTTCATCTGTTTGAACGATCAGAAGCTGAAAGAGTTGAGTGACGGCTGGGACCGGCCCGAGCTGCCCCCAGAGGTTCTGCTGGAGGTTCTGTGCCTCGCTGTGCAGGGACTCAGCCTCCTGATGCAGCCCACAACAAACCCTTAATGTCAGCTGCTGTGATCGTTGTTAACCTGTTTTCACAGCAGCGTTCTGCATCTTTGAACGTTTCTGCCATTGTTTCCTGAACTTTCATCTGTCAAAGATCAAAAATAAAAAGAATAATCTAATAAAATATATATATACTTTTAAATAAATAAAACTTCATACTTTTATGTTCGGCTCATGGTTTTAATATTTTATTAGTTTTTGCTGCACTCCTTTATGTTCTGTCCTGTTCCCTCCTCTGTGCCCCTGACCCTGTTTCCATGCTTGTTTACTGTTAGTTATTTTTACAATATTGATATAGAACTAATCTCTTGAAATATCATATATCAGATTTGGTACTTGAGAGACAAGAAAAAGAAGTGACAGCATGCAGAGAAGGAGGCTAAACATTGTGCCCTCTGCTCCAGAGACAGTCCTCACAAACAGGCGATAGAAACTGTAGGGTCAGAGTCTGGACTGAACCTTATGCCCTTTTTAAGAGGACTTTCTGTGTTTATGGTTTCATCCTGCAGATCTCCATCTGGAAAACGTTACAGTTATTTATTTTTCAACCATCAAAAAAACATTTCAGTCCAAGCAACCTTTAATGAAAGATTTAATTTATCAAACGGAGTTTCAGTTCTGCTTTAGGGTTTCTCATTATTACTCACATTTTAAAACATTTACTTCTTGTGGCTTGTTGGAGTTTCCAGAGATGTGAGAGGAGACTTACCGGCGCCATCATGAGGAAAAATGCTGCATCTGCAATTCTGAAGAAAGTTGAAATCAATTTGAAACAGGATTTAATCTACACATCTGAAAAAAATATACTATGCTAATATTTCTTATAATCAGGGTTGACCATGAAGACATGTAACATGTAACAGGAGACTCAGCGCTGCTGTAAGGTCGACACAACAGGTTCAGATCGCTCTCTGTGGAGCTCATGTTAACGAAAGTTAAAACGCTGCTGTTAAAATTGATGAGTGAGAGTCTCATTTTCACCGTACACCTCAGGATTTTCCTCAAGTGATTTTGAAGTAAAACTTCAGTATATAAGGAAGTGAGAGCACAGCATGTAGATTTGCCCAACTTAAATGCATTCTTTTTTCACTTTTCTGAAGAAACAAAACAAAAACATTGTGTTGTGTGTCACAGTTCAGCAGAACTTACAAGCTGCTGCATGCACAGTCATGTCCTTCAATGTTTGGACAGAGATTACCAGAGTAATCAGCAGTCAGTGACAGTTTTACTGAAGAATCTATTGTTTATAAAGAGAGAGTTTAAAAAAGCAGTCTCACAGGTTCCTACAGGTTTCTGTGAAGTTTTTCTCGCTGTAAAATGAGCCAACAGGTTTTTCTGTTGCAGCGTGTTTACCGTCTTCAGCACACGCCCTGCTGCTCTTCACAGACACTGCAGCATATTTTCAGCTGAGAGACTCAAACACAGGCTTTGTGTTGTTTTCCTCTCTGGTTTTAAATCTGTTAAACGCAGACTTTAAACTAAATTTTCTTTTTAGAAGAAGCTTCCTGCTGCTTTGTGGGACCTCCAGCTGTTGCACTCTGCATTGACCTGACCCTGACACGTGTGACTGTGCAGTGATTCATTGTCTGAACTGGTTTGGCCGTTGGGTGTGAAAATCTGCCGGAGGTAAGAAACTCTTTAAGATTCATGTTTCACGTTAACTTTGCTGTCAGGACACAGGCATGAAAAAGTTTTACATGCTTACAGCCTGATGAACAGTTCAAAATTATATCAGATCCATCTGCATGTATGCACGCATTTAAATAGTAATCAAACAGTAGGTAAAGCATATTTGAGTGTATTGAACATCATATTTGGTTTTACATGCATCAGCTCTGCATAACATTGATTCTGCAGGTGATGAAGTTGGAGCAGATTTTATTATTTATAAAATCTCAGTATCTCAATTCTTGTCATCATATTCATTTGTATTACTAACAAAGTAAATGCCATAACCTTTATAACATGTTACTGGATAATCCCACAAAGAGAGCATCAAATGTGAAAAATATCTTATTTCTGCTCAGATGAGAAGTGATGAAGATCCTGTTTAGAGCAGTTTGTAAGTGCACCCCTGTATTAACATGCACATGCAGGAACACTAAGGAAAAGCAAGCAGATGTCATTTAGCTTCCAGCAATGCCATCAGTGAGATCATTACTGATTTTTTACTGCAGGAGTCAATACATGTAAAGCCATATTAAAAAAACAAACACAAATACATTTATTCCCAGACTCATTGCCTCTGACAGTGATACCACTGTGGGCTAAAACAAGGCGGTGGAAAATCTGCATACTGATGACTTTAACTTGTGAGATGATCGGGGTAAAAGGAGCATCTTGAAGAAGCTGAGTGGTTCAGAAGTAAAGACGTGCAGGCGATCAGCTCTGTGTGAGCAAATTCGCTCTGAATGACAAAACTACGGATTGTTATGACATCATCTTTTTGTTATAACCTCAGAAAGATTCAGAGACTTTTGAGTGTCGGTTGTGTTCAGGCAGCGCTGCATTAAACTCTCACTTGACTTTGAGAAGGACTTTTGAGGAGGTATTAACCTGGCAAACTTACTTTCAAAAAGTCACAAAATCCTCAAGACTGGTGTGTAGCACAGAGGCTTTCATACTGAGTTTTTATTTATTTTATTGTATTTATTCATGCACATATTCCATTATGAAGTCTAATCAGAATGAGATTAATATAAAATATAAATCAGCTAATGAATTGTTGTGTGGTTTAGCTTCAGTGAATTAGCTCCAGCTGTGTTGTACACTTTAACTACTCAACGATGATATATAATTGAATTATTTTCATGAATAATATTTGTACTTACTTAAGTAAAATGTACTTTTACAGAATGTACATAAATATAGTATTATTACTTTTATATAAGTAAAGGATTTAGGTAACTACAGATATAACCACAAAGCATTACAACTTAGCACACCTGTCACACAGCAGCTACAATCACTGTGTGTAATGTAGTAATAGGAGCCTTTAGATTTCCAAAGCATGATGCAACAGCTGTTTATCAGACACTAGTTCAGACCAATGAGCTACTTACCAAATGACAGCCTGTCACATCCTGCTCTCCAGTCCACTCCACAGTCTGTCTGTTCAGAGGACCCAAACATTATCTGGATGAAATATTACAGTGGAGCCTGAACCCACAGGGAGCTGAGTAATCTGGTGTCCATCAAAGTGACCCCGTCCTGCCTTAGGTTCTGCCTCCAAACTGTTAAAAGTAAATGTAGTCGTGCGAGCAGGATTTCTCTCCAAATGCAGAGAGCGTGAAACTGTAGAGAAATGTAATTGCGCCAGCGAAATGAAATTATTTGCTTGGATTATCTTTTTGCTTGTGCATTTGTTATGACATATAATTCGTAGCAATGCATCAGGGAGGGCACCTGGTATGAAAATCTGCACCAACCATACAGACACCCGCTGAGTGTTTTAATCTCAGTTTCCCTGTTAATTCTTATTTGTTGATTATATTTTAACTGAGTCATCTGCTTTGACTGATGCATCTAAACCTGCCAAATAACTAGAAACTACTTTCCTCAAGATCTTCCTGTGCCATAAATGTAGAAAAAAAAATGGAAATCTTCTGTGCTGACGTACAGAAATGTTATTCTTGTTTCCACAGAAGATGTTTGCTGCTGAAGCCAAAGCATTTGTCCAGACGCTGGGAGGAACAGACCTCATCTCTAATGATAACTTAAACTGTAAAATGGATCTGCTGACTCTGGTCAAAGTCACTGAGGGAATTTTTTGGCCGGTACAGAAGTACAAAGTGATACACTATAGCCTGCCCGAGCTCACCGAGGAAGAAAACTTCTCTCCAGGTACGTTATCAAGAAACAAGGCGTTACTGAGTAACCATGGTTCTATGAAGGAAGGTCAACAGGTTCACCTGGTGAGCTGTTTAGGAGACAGTTTAAAATTTACCCTCCATTGCCCCTGGTACTGGGAGCAAGAGGGCAAAGTTCCCGTTTAATCGTCTGTAACATGGACTTGGTAATAAAAGTCCCGGTGTTCCGGCATACCATCCCATCATACATAATTTATGCACATTAATTCACACAATAATTCCAGCATAAATTTAAGTAGGATTGTTTACCACTTAACTTTACCTATCAAAGTATACTTGTAGTTCATATTTACAAAGATAGGATGGTTTGCAAGTTTCATCACAATGTGACAAAAATTCACCAAACCAGCCACAAAAGAAGATCATAATATTTTTGATAATCGACAATCAATAACATGAAAATCGGGCTTACCGTGCTCGTTATTTCCAATGTGTAAACATCCATTTGGCTCTACAGAATGTTTCCTTCCTTACTTCATCTTCCACAATGCCTCAGAGACGTTTCCGTTAAAAATCACCATTTTCTGCCCAGTTACAGACATTTGATTGTTACAGGGCAAGTGTTGTAATTTAGGGTGATGTGTATTTTTCACCTTGTAATTTCTAATTAGTGGAACTGACATGAACAATGCCACATTGCTGTGATTCATTTGGCTGAAACAATTCAAAAGAGATGTCAATCATGCAAATTGGCCAAAAGAAGCCGAAGCCACAGCGCCTCAGAATGTAAAGTGAAAACACACATTTCCAGATCTTGATTATGCACAGTAAAAAAAGACCCAGCGCTGTAAAGCCTTGAATAAAAGGTTTCTAAGCCCACTAACCCTGCCACTCATGAACCTGTGTCTCCTAAACAGTTCACCCTCACTGAGCTGACCTGCATGACAGCATGCTGACCTCATATGAAACAGAAAAAAATGAAACCGAGTATGAAAAATGATGCTCCATTCTCCTGCCAGATTACACCGAGGAAGTCTTGGTAGAAGACTTTAGGATCACTACAGAGAAGAGTGGGAGTGGAGGTATAGGTGGAGAATGCAGTAATGTGGGTGAAGCTTATATTAATGCCAGCACTAGTTCTGTGGATGGACTGGTTCAGCCCGTCAGCATGATGACAAAGAAGGCCAATGTTAAAACTGTGGTGAGCAGATTCAAGGGCAGGTACGTCTGTCTTTTTGATTATTTATTTATTTGTGTATTTTCAAAATAAAAGCCAATTTTTCCTCTGTGTTGGATCCTTTTAAATCCAGGAAAATACACAAGGATACCTTGAACCTGCTGGGACTGAAAGAGAAGGATAAACTGATGTTTGTCTCTCAAATAGTTTACAACTCCAGTCCTGTCAAAATTATTAGAAAGTCTACGACTGATGGCTCCATTTTCACTTCTTATGTAAAGATGCTGAGTGTCTTTGCAAAGGTGAGTGAGTGAATTCAGCGGTCTGCAGGGACAAGAGTATCTGTTTCTGATCTTCACATACAGGAACCCATAGACTGTTTTAGGGCAAACCAAGACCTTGTAGGAGTCATTCCAGGGCCACTGTTAGGAGACAAACCTGCTAGGTGGGGCACTAAGGTAGTTTATTTGAAATTCAACAACCATGAACAGCAGACTTCTCGGACTGTTATAATCAGTACATAATATGCCAATGTTTTTGGTTTATTTACAGACATAGTGTTTGAAGCCTTTATCCATGTCTCATGTGTAAAGAGGGTTGGACACTTATCCTGTCACCCCAATGTTCCTTCAGGCTCAGTGAAGAAATGCAGACTAAACAAGGCTTAAAGCCTGGTACTGAACTTAAACCGTGGCTGGAGGTGTTATTTATCCTGGGTGGCACTGCAGGTCTGAACTTGTCCAGATAATATCTGGTGGAGCTGATTGTAAGAAGACACAGCTCACTGTGACTGGACATTAAACAAGCTTTAACCTGCAGGTTTGGTGGCATGTGAGAACAGTGCAGGTAGTAAACAGTGCAGTAAAAGAGTGACATAGACATGAGTGACAAAGAGCGATAAATACAACTTTCTACTGTTAAAGTGACCATGTGGGAACACTGAACATATAGCAACGATTTTGAAATGAGACCACTGATTCAAAACCTAAACAGAATTAAACTGAAACTAGAGTTAATTGATTTATTGAGAAGTATTTCTAGAAGTAACAGTTATCAGGCAATGTTTAGTTGTCTTTGATAAACGCATTTGTATGATCGGATCTAATCTTTAAGTGACATTTTGGTGCACACTCGATAAACTTGGTGGGGTAATGCACCAATACGTTGTTTGTCAACCGCCAATAAACACTGAGCAGAAGGAGAAATCATTTGCAAATAGTCAAAATAGTTGTTACTTACTATAACTCCAGTTCTCTGAGTATATCTGTGGTTCGTGTGGGGTTGCCCTCTGTGGATCTGTTGCTGTCAGCAGCTCCAGAACTCTCAAAGTCATAGTAAAGATTCTCTGACCTTGTCTCCCTCTCGTTGTGATTGTAAAGATGTATTATTGGTCTAAATAATAATAATAATAATATTGTATTTCTTCAGGGGAGCAGTAAGGCGGAGACAAGCTTCACTGTGCCAGCAAAATCCATCTTTGCTTATAGCCTGGTGGAGATAAAGATAGAGAATGAGAAACTGAGTAAGAGCACAACACTGTGTTTAATGTGTGTGTGTGTGTGTGTGTGTGTGTGTGTGTGTGTGTGTGTGTGTGTGTGTGTGTGTGTGTGTCGGTGTTACTGAGTAGTCTTTCTCTTTTTCTCTCATTTAGAGATCTCATGTGAGCCATGGACTCGTAGTTTACTCGGTAGGTCACTGGGTGTCTGAACTTCTCTTCTTTTGCAAATTTGAAAACATTTTTTTGATGTCATATTTGTATTCACAGTCGCACTCACAGTTACTCAATGTTACTAAGAGAAAAACATCTGTATCAAACTGTAAACCAAAGACGACGGAGCATCGAGCTTTCACTTTAGACTGCTGAGTTTATTCAGAGTTTATTTATTCAGCATCAGAGTTAAAATCAGACACTTTCCAGATTGAAATGCTTACATCAGTAAAAAAGTCCTTATGCTGTTTCTCTCTTTGTCATAAATCCCTCCTTTTCCTGTTCAGGTGAACATTTCAACATTTCAACCAACCACGATTAGACCTATGCTTAGTGTCATCCTCATTGGACTATGAGCTTTGTTTTTTTTGGGTTGTTTTTTTTTTTAGGTTCCACACCAAAAATAATTATGAATAGCCAAAAAACTTCACAGACAGACACAAAGGTGCTCACATTTCATTATCCCAGGAGAGAGTGCTCTCTACACAGAGTCTCTACCTTCAGAGTTTTACTTTCTGCAGATACAATTTGCAGGAAATAACCAGCAAACATTTTAATGTTGAAAACCAACTGACTGTCTTTCAGTGTCTTTTTGAACGGTACCTAGAGGTCTTTTTTGGCGTTCCAGCAGGAGGTAGCAAGTGTGGAAAAATTGCTTGAATGGTGTTATTGAAGAAGAAGAAATTAAAAATACTGTCAAGAACTTCTCTGGATGCATTGTGCTTAGTATAAAGTTTGATGGAGCGAGTATTATGGTATTCGGCTGTTTTTCAGCAGCAGGGCCTGGCACCTTAGTTCCAGGGAAAGGAAGTGTTAGTGCGTCAACATAACAAGACATCTTGGAAAACTTCCTACTACCAACTTTGTAGAAACAATTTGGGGACAGCCCCCTCCCGTTCCAACATAAATGCGCACAGTAGGTCCATAAAGACATGGATCAGTTAGTCCGGTATGGAAGAACTTGACTGGCCTGCACAGAGTTCTGATGTCAACACGATAGAAAACATTTTGGAAGAATTAGAGCAGAGTCTGTGTGTCAGACGTTCTTATTGAAAACCCCTGTCTGACTTCACAAATGTGCTTCTGGAAGAATGGGCAAAAATTCCCATAAACACTTTTAAACCTGTTGAAAGGCTGAGAAGAGTTGAGAGCTTTTTTATCTGTAAAGGGTGAGTCGACATCATAATAAACCCAGTGGATTAACAATGGGATGTCACATGCGTGTCATGTCAGACGAGTGACTTTTGGCAATAAAGTGTAGTTATCAGTTGAATATCAGTAGGAAAAAAAAACTAAGAATAAACAAAGAGTCGGTCTGTCCAGACTTTTATTGTAAAATGTGTGTTTGTCTGTGGTTCAGTTTTGTAAGAGTAAAGACTTTCAGAGTTTCTGGTGATAATCACTTTGAGATCTGTTTCCAGATTGGCTCCTTTGTGATGACGTAAGCAATCCAACTGTGAAAAAAGTAAAAGAAGGTAAGTGTGTGTTTAAATCTGCTGAGCTCTTCACAGTTCTGAAATAATCCGCTTGTTATCTTTAGAGATTTAAGACCTGCTGTTTAACAAACTGCTGGTTCCAGCACAAACTCTGTTTTCATGTACTGACAGTGTGGTCAGCTCATTGCTGCTGTTTCTTTGTTTGCTGCAGAACTAGAGATGAAGGAAGCTCTACTGCAGCCGTTGGCAGATCTTCCTGAGTCGACCCGTTGTGATCTGCTGCAAACACTCAGCAAGCTCGTAGAGGATGGAGACAATCTCTCTCTGCTGGATAAAACAGTAAGGAGAATATTTACAAAAAGCTCCTCATCAGGTTTCATCTCTCACTGACGTCTTTATCAGTTAATGCAATGGTGGAAACTTCTCTCTCTTACAGGCAGATGGACAGCAGGCCTGTCTTATTTTTTATTTGTTTATCTGAACAAAGAACAGACCTGCTGATTGTATTTGTGATCTTAAATCAAGCACAGCTTTAGTTCAGGTACACCACGCTGCCAAGCTGTGTGTCACTTTCCTCCCATCTGGAAGCTGCTCTGTAGCCCACCCCCAGCTCTTGCTTTCTACAAATGTATGCTCCAGAACAAGACTATTAACAATAATATTAATAATAATCACAATCCTCTGCTCCTCTCAGCTGGATCATTGCAGTAATGGAGTGTTTGAGTGTGAGTCTGAGGCTGTCTCTTCCTTCATGGACCTTCTCAATGTCTCAAACATCTCCACAAGTGAGCAGAATGCTGTTCATATGTTGGTCAGCGCTCTGCACAGTAAGTCAGATTCAAAGATTCAAAGTGTTTATTGTCATCTATACAAAGAAAAGCATTTCTCTGTGCAATGAAATTCTTTCTTTGCTGTCCACACACAGATGCCCAGTTAGTATGTATAAATAGAAATAGAACAGATAAAATACAAATAGTATAAATAAATAAATGAAGACAAAATTTAAGAGTGAAATAAATGTGTGTGCAAAAGAGCTATGAGCTTAATATGCAAGATGACCTGATGTGCAAAAAATAGTATTACTGCTGCTCAAGAATCTGATAGCAGTGGGGAAGAAGGAGTTGTTGAATTGGGATGTTCTGGATTTCACACTTCTAAACCTTCGTCTCGAGGGCAAAAGTGTGAACAGACCGTGTTGGGTGTGTGTGGGGTCTTTGAGGATGGAGGCAGTTCTCCTTTAGACTCTGCGATGGTAGATACTCTGCAGAGAGGGCAGTGGAGTCCTAATGATATTCTCGGCAGTTGTTATCACTGTCAGCAGGTGTTTGTGGTCCATAGCAGTAGTGCTGCCGTACCATGCAGAGATGCAGCTGGTGAGTGTGCTCTCCATAACGCAGCTGTAGAACCTGCTGAGGATCTTGGCTGACATACCAAATTTCCTCAGCCTCCTTAGGAAATACAGCCATTGACCAGCTGTGTGGTGTTCAGTGTCCAGGTGAGGTCCTCACTGATGTAGACGCCCAGGTACCTAAAGCTGCTCACCCTCTCCACTTCAAGTCCCCTAGCTTGAAGCCCCGGATAAACTTCAAGTTAGGAGACTTGAAGTGGAGAGGGTGAGCAGCTTTAGGTACCTGGTCACTGAACCCAGTCAGATGACCCGCTCTGAGACATTTATCCCATCCAGTAACATGTAGATCCTCCACATGAGGTGTGGTATGTGAGCAGGAGGTGGTGGAGCTGAGATAAAGCTGCTCAGGTGTTATTTGGGAGTGTGTGAGAGCTCAGCTCACAGTTTTATTGACACATCTGAAGCAAAGTGTTTCAGTGTTTCAGTTCGTCACATCGTCATCAAACTTTGTCTTTCTTCTTCATGTTTGTGCAGCTCTGCCAGATGAAGTGCCGCCACTTCTGACCTGCTGCAGTCCAGACACTCTGAGAGTGCTCAATCAGCTGGTGGGTTCATTCACTCATTCATCTGCATTCATCTACATGCTCCTCTCAACAGCTGCCAGTCTCATCACACCTTATCCTACAGACTCAGCACACTGAACATGTGTAATCTGACACCTTAAAGCAGCGGTCCCCAACCTTTTTTGCGCCACGGACCGGTTTATGCCCGACAATATTTTCATGGACCACCCTTTAAGGTGTCGCGGATAAATACGATAAAATAAAACTAGTACCGGTACCGAAATTTTTTTTTATTCATAACACACGTGAAAAGACCCAGGAAAACCGAGTAAACGATAAAAACGATAACAAAATAATGTTGAAAACCGATAAAAACCCTGAAACCATACATTTCACACCTGAGCCTCAACTCTCGCGGCCCGGTACCAAATGACTCACGGACCGGTACCGGTCCGAGGCCCGGGGGTTGTGGACCGTTGCCTTAAAACATCGTCTATTATGTTTTTATAATGAAGAAGAATAAACTAAAACTAAACAGAAAATCCCACACATGTAAAAGCACATCAGCAGCAGCTCCGCCCACTATCAGCAGCCTGTGGGCAGAGTCTTCCTCATGTTTGAATCTGATCTGAGAACAGCTCCCTCTCTGCTTCTCCAGGTGGATGGTCTGAAGGACGGTCGGGCCAAACTGCCAGAGTCCCTGCCCGTCCCCCTGCAGGAGGGAGGGGAGCTCCGCTGGGCGGCCGAGTTCATCTGTTTGAACGATCAGAAGCTGAAAGAGTTGAGTGACGGCTGGGACCGGCCCGAGCTGCCCCCAGAGGTTCTGCTGGAGGTTCTGTGCCTCGCTGTGCAGGGACTCAGCCTGATGCAGCCCACAACAAACCCTTAATGTCAGCTGCTGTGATCTTTGTTAATGTGCTTTTACAGCAGCCGATGCTTGTGATGGTTCAGTGTCCAGTCAGGTGAATACAGCATAGTTTTGATGTCCATGGTTGATTCAACAATTGGTGAACTTTATTTCAATGTCTCACTCTGATTTTGTTTCTTGTATAACTCTGTCATCTTTCAAAGAGACAAAAAGACAAAAATAACCAACAGAATTCACATTTTATTAAAGTAACATACTTTTATTAAGTTATTTACATTATTGTTATAGTTTATGTCATGGTTCCTGTAATTTGATGGTTTTCTTGGATTCTTTGTGTTTGCAGACCCCACTTTAATCATCTGGTCTCCAACCTCTTCGTTTTCATTTTGAGTTTTTTTTTTAACAAGTTCTTTATAAATACTTTTTAAATTCCTGGTTATTAAAGGTTTGAAATTATGTGAGGGAACAAGTGGAACAGTTTTTCTATTAGAATGAAAAAAGAATGTTTAAAAACATGAATGATGATGCATGATTAAGGCTGGAAATAAAGTTAATACTTAGAGAATAGTTGTAATTTTGGGGGCAAGTCAGAAAATCATACACACTGTATGGAACATATAACAATTAGAATGAGCTGCCTACCTATATCATTTTTAGGAAAATCTCATCTTAAATTCTGTAATCCTAAAGTGTATATGCTAAACGCTGATCTAAAATGGGATTGTGCTAATGAGAGCTTAATGTCATGCTCAGAGGTAAAAACAGGGTCAACAATGTAAATGATATAATACAGTGATGAGGTGTTACACCCTCTGTAACCCCTACTTGCCTTGTACTGAGTCTGAGCGTCTGGGTGTTGTTGAGGCATAATTGCTAATTATCTGCACCAGATGAGGTGTGGCGGGTGGCATGTCTGGGGAGAGTTTGGGGGATGTTACTTCTAGCCTTGAAAGAAGGTTGTTATTTTTGATTGGATGTTATTTGGTCATTTAAACTAAAAACCAAGGTTTCTGCAAAGTTTGGTATCAGTATCCACTTCATGTTGCAGGTTCATGTCCAGATCCAATGATGAAGTAATATAGTAAATATATGTTTGGCTCGATGAACATGCACGAAACATTTTATCAGAATGATGAATCATTTAATTTTTGCTGGTTTCAGCATAAAACACATCTGATAAGAAGCCTCAATAATGTCACATACTTAAACTTAGGTTGGGCCAGGAGTGATTGACCTGATGATCTTAACGCTCAGCGAGGAGTGTACCGATTGAGAAGATCAGTGAGATAACTGACTGGGTGCAATATTATTCTGAATTTTGAAAGGGAGTAGCCAAATTTTAAACTGACCGCAATATTTGATAGGTAACCAATTTAATCAACAAGAGCTGGAGTGATAGAATCAATTTTTCCAGCTCTGGCAAGAAGGTGAGCCGCAGGATTCTGACAGTTGTAGCCTTTGAAGAGAGACGGATTGGAGACTACAGTAAAGAGAATTGCAATAGTCACACCTGGAGGTCACAAAAGCATGGATCAGTTTTTCAAAGTCTCCTGTATTGTATATAACGCTTAGCTTTAGAAATCTGGCATAGTTGAAAGAAGCTAGATTTAACTACAGATGACACTTTTTTGGGCTTAAAGGAGCTATCCAAATAGATGCCCAGGTTATTTATAGAATCAGAGAGAGAGTTAACAAGGGGCCCCAATAGGGCAACAAGCTGTTCTTGAAGAATATAGAATAGAATAGAATAGAATTCAACTTTATTGTCACTGCACATGTCACAAGTACAAGTGCAACCCAGAGTAAAATCTGTTTTACTAGAATTTAGTAATTTCCTGCACTTATTTCCTGCTAATGAACGCATCACAAATGCATGACTCCAACCACATAACTTTGCTCAGCCAATAGGTTAATTGGCTGCTGCCGGTCCAAACAATTTGATTTTGATTTTTGATTTGACCGATAGTTGTTGAATAACAAATGTTGTGAAGCTATATATTATGTGTATCCGGTTGTTCAGTCTGACGTCACTAGCCGTGTCTGGGTCTAAACTCCGCTGCAGGTCCATATATCAAACGATCACTATGGCATTACTGAGAGTTGAAAAACTGTCTAAAGTCTTTCATCTTTAATAAAATGATCAGCGATCTGCTCTACCAGGTGTAACAATTGAGTTTAACATTCAGGCATCCATGAAAACGGAATTTATGACATTTAACGGAGTTAGAAGTTAGCAGGGAGTTAGCTCGCTAGCTTCTATCTAAATACAATATAGCATGTCCTGACTGCGGGGTTTTGGAAACAAATTAAAACGTACAGCTCTGCTATCACTTCCAGCATAAATGAAGACAGAAAACTAAACAGCAGTGACATTTGTAGGGTTACTGAAGTTTGGCTAGCTGGTATATAATGATGTGCTACGTGACCGCTAGCGACACAGCTATGTTAGCATAATATAAACAAGCTAACTTTTTTCCCCACTCGATAAAAGTTACCGTGAGTGTTCTCGGTGGTCAGGAACAAATGTAATCGCATGGCAGGATGCTGTAAAAGGACCAAACTTCAGCCAGGAGAACAACTGAGATAATCCATCCACAATACGAAGTTAGTCATTCATATACTGCTGCATGGGCTGGGCTGTAGTTACATCCTAAGGTTTTAAAAACTGAGCTTAAATAAATGATTAGCGGTAATAAAAGCCGAGGGAGGTTAACAGTGATCACTGACTGTTTTAGGAGCTTTTTAAGATCAAATAGAAGAAAATACATAACATTAAACATGTTAACAACACAAAAGCCATATTAAACGCAGACTACTTTAGACCCGGAAGTAGGATTCGTCGCGTCATCACTGAACAACCGGATAGCAGTTGAAATGTTTTAGTTAAATCCTTATTGGTTAAATATACTGTTTGTTTATCTATTTATAAGTTGTGTAAACAGGAATAACTTAATGTATTTTAGCTTAACTGGCTGACATTTTTGTATTATTCTTGTGATTTCTTATTGGCCTTGTTTATTTAATGCAGGCCAGGTGAACCTTTTGGGGTATGGAAAAGGATGGCGAGCCAATGAACGGCTAGGAGCAGGAATCATTCTGCATTGAAGCTTTCACTGGTTGGGTAGGAAGCTATCAAAGACGACGCTCTGTCCCCATTTTCCGAATACACTGATTTCCACAATCATACACACCATTCCCCCCGTTTATGGACAATAGCGCTTGGACATCTCTCATGGCCAATATGACAAAGAAATCACATATTTGCTTCAAAGGGGTTAAGTGTTCTAAAATCATGAAATCACGAAAACTAGCTTAATTGTTTTTTGACATAGTAAAAAACAACATGTATCACTTTAGATTTTAAGTTAATTGGGCTGAAGGGTGTCTTGTTTCGATTGGTAAACAGTTCTTAGCAAATGTATTTGTCCGCTCCTCAATGAAAGTTTTATCCCAAATATTGACAGTGTTGATAATTAAAGGAATCCTTTTTGGGTTTTCTGTAATGGTTAACTGAGCAGTATATGCAGGCTATTTAAATAAAATAATATTTTTACTGCAAAAATATTATTGATGTTTTATCCACAATTTTTTTTATTTACATTTTTACAAAATAGTCGGAAAAATAGTCAAGCATATTATTGTGCCTTGAGGCAATTGCTGTTGTGATTTGGTGATATATAAATATAATAAAATAAAACTGAACTCAGTTATTATTATTATCTTTATTAAGATGCCAATTTAGAGTTATTTACTTGCTTACTTGATTGATTTCTGATTTCTCAGTGTGCCGGCTTAATTTTGGGTAAAGAAACATTAATTCAGTTTGTCAATTGCCTAATAAAAAAACAACAATTATTGTGTTAAAAAGCTTTTGGCATGTTTCTAAAATATTTGTATTTTCATGCATTTACGACAGGTGGTCTAATAAATTTGCTCACTCCCGCACTTCAGGCAGGAGATCTTGCATGTTTATGCATTTACAGTGGCTTGAAAAAGTATTTGAACTTTCCCACATTTTGTCACATTACAGCCACAACCATGAATCAATTTTATTGGAATTCCACGTGAAAGACCAACACAAAGTGGTGTACACGTGAGAAGTGGAACGAAAATCATACATGATTCCAAACATTTTTCCAAACATTCCAAACAAATAAATAACTGAAAAGTGGGGTGTGTGTAATTATTCAGCCCCCTTTGGTCTGAGTGCAGTCAGTTCTCCATAGACATTGCCTGATGAGTGCTAATGACTAAATAGAGTGCACCTGTGTGTGATCTAATGTCAGTATAAATACAGCTGCTCCATGATGACCTCAGAGGTTGTCTAAGTCAGGGATAAAGTTATTGAGAAATTTAAAGCAGGCTTAGGCTACAAAAAGATTTCCCAAGGCTTGAACATCCCACGGAGCACTGTTCAAGCGATCATTCAGAAATGAAAGGAGTATGGCACAACTGTAAACCTACCAAGACGAGGCCGTCCACCTAAACTCACAGGCCGAACAAGGAGAGGGGTACAAGTGTGTGTGTACCTAACCTAATAACACACCTAATTGTGTGTCCACCACCCTAAGTTACGAATAAATTCTTTACAAATCCTACCATGTGAATTCATGGATTTTTTTTTCACATTCTGTCTCTCACAGTTGAAGTGTACCTCTGGTGCAAATTACTGACCTCTGTCATCATTTTAAGTGGGGGAACTTGCACAATCGGTGGCTGACTAAATACTTTTTTGCCCCACTGTATACACATACACACATATACACATTTTCAATAACCCCAGTAACACCTCAAGGGATACAAAACCTACAGATATATATATACCCATACCAACATACCCGTGCACCCGCACACATATGAAAATATTGGACAAGAACACCCTATCAACTCTCAACCTCTTCCCTGCACCCTGCAAAAACCATATCCTTAAACCACTGTTTAAATTGCACCATGATCGGACATTGCTTCATATCTTTACATAGTCTGTTCCACAGCGTTACTCAACACACAGAGATGCAAAAACTTTTTAATGTTGTACGGATACAAGGATGTTTTAAATTTAATTCCCCCCTCAAATTGTATCCCCGTTCCCTTTTAGAAAACAATTTGAGAATATTGTCAGGAAGTAGGTTGTTTATTGCTTTATATATAATTTGTGCAGTTAGAAAATGAACCAGATCTGTGAATTTTAGAATTTTTGATTTTAAGAATAGTGGATTTGTATGATCTCTGTAACCACTTTTATGGATTATCCTTATGGCTCTTTCTTGAAATTTTGTTATGTATATGATTTATATGTGACTTCCAGCTTAATTTATCATCTATAATCACACCAAGAAACTTATGCACTCTTTCAATTTCCACACAATCTAAATGAATCTGCACTTGTGCATTTCGAAGGAAATTTCCAAATAAGACTATTTTATCCATCCATCCATCTTCATCCGCTTTATCCAGGGCCGGGTCGTGGGGGCAGCAGCCTAAGCAGAGAAGCCCAGACCTCCCTCTCCCCAGCCACCTCCTCCAGCTTATCCGGGGGAACACCAAGGCGTTCCCAGGCCAGCTGAGAGATATAATCTCCCCAGCGTGTCCTGGGTCTGCCCCGGGGCTTCCTCCCGGTGGGACACCCCCAGGAGGCGCCCAGGAGGCATCCTTGTCAGATGCCCGATCCACCTCAGCTGACTCCTTTCGATGTGGAGGAGCAGCGGCTCTACTCTGAGCCCCTCCCGGATGGCCGAACTATCTCTAAGGGAGAGGCCAGCCACCCTCCGGAGGAAGCTCATTTCTGCCCTTTGTATCCGCGATCTCGTTCTTTCGGTCACTACCCACAGCTCGTGGCCATAGGTGAGGGTAGGGACGTAGATCGACTGGTAAATTGAGAGCTTCACTTTTACACTCAGCTCCCTCTTCACCACGACGGACCGGTGCAGCGTCCGCACCACTGCAGCCACTGCACCAATCTGTCTGTCGATCTCCGGCTCCCTTCTCCCATCACTCGCGAACAAGACCCCGAGATACTTGAACTCCTCCACTTGGGGCAGGAACTCATCCCCGACCCGGAGTGGGCACTCCACCCATTTCCGGCTGAGAACCATGGCTTCACATTTGGAGGTGCTAATCCTCATTCCCACTGCTTCACACTCGGCTGCGAACCGTTCCAGTGCGAGCTGGAGGCCCTCACCCGATGAAGCCAACAGAACCACATCATCCGCGAAAAGCAGAGATAAGATTCTGAGGCCACCAAAGTGAAAGACCTCCGCCACTTGGCTGCGCCTAGAAATCCTGTCGATAAAACTTATGAACAGAATCAGTGACAAAGGGCAGCCCTAGCAGAGCCCATTACCCACCGGGAACCAGTCCGACTTATTGCCGGCAATGCGACCCAAGCTCTTGCAACGGTTGTATAGGGATTGAATGGCCCATAGCAATGGGCCAGACACCCCATACTCCCGCAGCACCTCCCACAGGACACCCCAAGGGACACGGTCGAATGCCTTCTCCAAGTCCACAAAACACATGTAGACTGGTTGGGCAAACTCCCATGCATGCTCAAGTATCCTTGAGAGGATAAAGAGCTGGTCCAGTGTTCCGCGACCAGGACGAAAACCGCATTGTTCCTCCTGTATCTGAGGTTTGACTAGCGGACGAACTCTCCTTTCCAGCACCCTGGCATAGACTTTCCCAGGGAGGCTGAGGAGTGTGATCCCCCTGTAGTTGGGACACATCCTCCGGTCCCCCTTCTTAAAGATGGGGACCACCAGCCCGGTCTGCCAGTCCAGGGATACTGCCCCTGATCTCCACGCAACAATGTAGAGGCGTGTCAACCAGGACAGCCCTACAACATCCAGAGCCTTCAGGGGCTCTGCCACCAAGGAGTTGTTTAACTGCCTCAGTGTCCTCGCCTCCGGAAATTTGCGGGTCATTCCCCTCATCCCCAGACTCTGCTTCCTCCTCGGAAGACGTGTCAGTGGGATTAAGGAGGTCCTCAAAGTATTCCTTCCACCGCCTGACAATTTTCTCAGTCGAAGTCAGCAGCGCTCCGCCAGCACTATACACAGTGCAGGTAGAGCACTGCTTCCCCCTCCTGAGACGCCTGATGGTTTGCCAGAATCTCTTCGAGGCAGTCCGAAAGTCTTTTTCCATGGCCTCTCCGAACTCCTCCCAGACGAGTTTTTGCTTCAGCCACTGCCCGAGCCGCATTCCGCTTGGCCTGTCGATACCTGTTGGCTGCCTCCAGAGTCCCACAGGCTAACCAAGCCCGATAGGACTCCTTCTTCAGCCTGATGGCTCCCCTCACCTCTGGTGTCCACCATTTGGTTCGAGGATTACCACGACGGCAGGCACCAACCACCTTGCGGCCACAGCTCAATGCAGCAGCTTCGGCAATGGAGACGCTGAACATGGTCCATTCGGACTCAATGTCCCCAGTCTCCCTCGGAATGCTGTTGAAGCTCTGCCAGAGGTGTGCGTTGAAGATTTCGCGGACTGGGGCCTCTGCTAGACATTCCCAGCACACCCTCACTATGCGTTTAGGTGCACCAGGTCTGTCCAGCGTCCTCCCCCGCCACCTGATCCAACTCACCACCAGGTGGTTATCAGTTGACAGCTCAGCCCCTCTCTTTACCCGAGTGTCCAGAACATATGGTCGCAGGTCTGGTGATATGATTACAAAATCGATCATCGACCTGCGGCCTATAGCGTCCTGGTGCCACGTGCACTTATGGACACTCTTATGTTCGAACAAGGTGTTCGTTATGGCCAAACTGTGATTTGCACAGAAGTCCAATAACAAAACACCACTTGGGTTCAGATCAGGGAGGCCGTTCCTCCCAATCATGCCCCTCCAGGTCTCGCTGTCATTACCCACTTGAGCACTGAAGCCTCCCAGCAGGACAACCGAGTCTCCAGGTGGAGCACCTTCCAGCACCCCACCCAGGGACTCTAAGAAGGCTGGGTACTCTGAACTGCCACTCGGCGCATAAGCGCAGATGACAGTCAGAACCCATTCCCGGACCCTAAGGCGCAGGGAACAAACCCTCTCATCCACCGGGAAAAACCCCAACATACCGGCAGCAAGCCAAGGGGATATTAGAATATCCACCCCAGCCCACCGCCTCTCACCAGGGGCAACTCCAGACTGAGACCAAGTCCAGCCCCTCTCCAGGAGACTGGTTCCAGACCCCAAGCCATGCGTAGAGGTGAGCCCGACTATATCTAGCCGGTACCTCTCAACCATACGCACTAACTCAGGCTCCTTCCCCACCAGAGAGGTGACATTCCATGTCCCAATTGCCAGTCTTGGCAGCTGGGGATCAGTCCGCCAGGGCCTCCGCTCCTGGCCGCCGCCCGGCACACAATGCACCCGACCCCTTATATTTAGCAATTGTTTGTTCCTCTTAAACCATTTTTAAATTTTGAACATTCCTGAAGTAATTGTATCGAGCAACTCCTTTAGATTCCCACCAGAACAAAAAATATTTGTGTTGTCTGCAAATAATACTAATTTTAATATATCAGATCCCTTGCAAATATCATTTATATAAATAATAAATATTTTTGGACCCAGTACAGAGCTTTGTGGAACACCACAAGCAATGTCCAAGCATGATGAGGACTGGACACCTAGCTTCACAAATTGTTTCCTGTCACTTAAATAATTCCACTTAAATAACTGTTCCAAATGTTACAGGCCCCGCTATGGTGGGTACGCAGCCAGATTACAATCCTGTAAAACAGGAGAGAAAGTGAACACAGGAGACTGCCATTCGCCCAGTCAGTCTTGCCAGAATTTATTCATACAACACAAGCATATCTGCTCCACTCTTTTTGTAACTCAAAACACTTCAATATTAATCAACACTACTGGGATAAAACAACAAAAGGTTGAAATGAATGAAACAAATGACAAATACACCTCTTTTCCCATGAAACAGATAAGGAAAATAATTCAATGGACATTTAGATGAGAAAATATATATTTGACACGTTTAAGGAAAATACTAATAAAATAAAATAAACAAAATAAATGTTCCCTTTAGAAATTTTTTTTTGCTCTTTTTTGCTCTATAAAATAGTTGTTTTCTTTTAGAACCACTCATCTTAGCAGTAGGATATATATGAAAAGAGAAACAATTTAAGTTTGAGTGAAAATATACATTTTTTGCACTCTCTGGTCAACTGACTCAGTGGCTCAAATGGCTCAAAAAACCTGATTCACTTTGGTGAGTGACTCATTAAAACTCTATTCAGTAAAAAAAATCAAATTTACAATCACTAAACAGTGTCCAGCTGTGTATTTGTTTATGTTTTTAACCACAATACTTACCTGTAACACAGGAGAGAATGTGAACACAGGAGACACGCTGCCGTTTGCCTGGTCAGTCTTGCCAGAATGCAAGCTTACGGCAGCTATGCACCCGACTCAGTTCACAAAGCACGCTGCTGCCCCCTACTGTCCAAAGTGTTATACACTCTCCTGGCAACAGAGAACTTACATGACGTTGCAGATTTAAATTACACCAATAAACCAGCAACATAAAACATGTATAATAATCTCCATAAATCACGCCACTTAACTCAAAATTGTGACCACATATTTGTGTGGATCACACAAACATATAACTAACCACAGATCTTCTGCGGATGTAGGCTTCCTCCCATCCTTCTGTGTCTGCATGTAATCCCAGACACACTTGATGATGTTGAGATCAGGACTCTGTGGGGGGCAGCATTTCTTGTTCTTCTTTGTGATGAAGATAGTTCTTAATGCATTTGGTTGTATGTTTGGGGTCATTGCTCTGCTGCAGAATTAATTTGGGGCCAATAGACAATCATTTATATTTCTGAAAGCATTCTTTGTTTACAGCATTTTTTTCACACCTGCCTAAAAACTTTGCACAGTACTGTATATTTTAAAATACATATTCTAATATATATTTCTACATCTTTTTTATTAATATGTTTGTGGAAGAAGGAAAAGACCTAATTAAAAAAAATACTATCACGGGCTCTTCAGTTTACCGGATATTAACGCCATAAATTTAGTCTCTGTTGAACTAAACATATACCTCCGGTTACTCACAGAGAAACACCGGAACTCCTCCCACTGAGCATGGGAGAGCCAATCACAACGCAGAATGGATCAGCAAGTCTCCATGGTAACGGAGTATCGTTTGGGGAGGGGCAGACCGGGAGAAAGCAAGAATCTAAAGGTTAAAGTGTTAAAACTCCTCAGTCGGACTCCTCTCTGTGCTTACACTGATCCTCCTCCTCTTGGGCTTCGTGTTTACCTCTTCAGCCTCACTAAGCTACAGACAGCGGACACACAGCAGGACAGGTAACACACCTTCAGATCCTCCATTACGCTTCCATTTTCTCGCTTTTGGAAATCAGAACCTTTGAGGATGAACAAGAATCAACAGGAAGTGTGGAGATTTAAAAATAAAAGCAGGGAGCAGACACAACAGTAAGAGCCTCAAACTAACAGCTGGAGCATCGGCTGTTGTTGATTTGTATGTCTGTGCATGAAGAGAAGCTACTGTTTTCACAGGCCCACACAGTTTACACATAGACGACACAATAAATACACACATTTATGTTACATTTATGTTACATTTATGTTACGTCACTCCACACACAGAGAGATAGATATATATAATATAATGAGGTCATCTAGTGGAGGCAAAGCAGTAAGGTGACGGAGGCTGAAGCTTCATTTAACATTCAAATGATTTAGTGTGACCAGCAGGAAAACGATCCTGCTGTCTGCGTTTGTTTAACGCATGTGGTTATTTTGCTGAAGGTAGCTGCAGTTGTCAGAAAGATGAAGGAAATCTGAAATATTTCACTGTACAAACTTTATTTGTAGAATAAAATAGAAATATTCCATGTGGTACTGTGATATAATGTACTTCAAATCTGAAATACTTGTACTTCAGTTTTTATTTTAACCATAATTTCGTAAATAAATATTTTGCTTCATTACAAACTGCTGCTGATATTGGGCCTGCTCTCTCCTTTTTAACTTCTTTCTTGGAATGAAATGAAAACTTTTCCTTCTTTAATTTTTAATGTTCAGCCTGCAGGTGCTTCCAGCCTCCAGCAGGTGGAGCTGTTTGTCTTTTAGAATCAGAATATTTTATTAATACCTAGGGAAATTATGTGGGTTACAGTTGCTCCAGTACAGTAGCATTGACAAAAACAAACTAGACTATTTATCAATACAATATGTTAAGATATGAGGAAAAGCGCAATTTATACAAGTCACCAAGTGAAACATTCAGGGTTGACAAATTATAAATAAATATCAAGAAACTGACAGCAACATTAGAGTAAGAAGATGTGCGGGCTGTGGATCAGGTTTTTTTTTTTAAGACTTCAAGCTGTTATAAATATCTGGATCAGTTTAGACACAAACTCAGTGAGCCTCTCTTTTTTTAACATCTCTCATACAGGTGAGAAAATTTAGTCTTCAGATGACTGACAGCAAGACAATGTAATATGAAAAAACAAAAGAAATAATAAAACAGTACAAGTAACTTGAATCTAACATTAACATATAAGAACAAAAGGATCAAAGGCAACAAAAATGAATAAAACAAAACAAATGCTGAATAAAGCAGATAAATTAGAACAGAAAAATGAAATAGATTTAAATGTATTTACATGAAATCTAATCAGTTAATAAATGAAAGTAGGGCTGAATGAAACTTCATTTAAAAGCCAAAACAATAAAATAATACAGAGGGCTTCCACAGTTTGTTTTAATTTCTTTGATGTTTTGGTAAAATAGCAAAATAAATAAGTTCACAGAGTCGGTGAACGTGTAAAAAGGAAGATTACAAAATTGTTTGCATTATTTAAATATTTAATATTTGTGCATTATTGATAATATTGATATTTATTTTTTAAATATCATAATTAATGTAACCATGTCACTCTTCTACAGTAAAGATAAATCACAGTAAATAAAACAAAAGAAATAATGCTTATAATGCAGACTCAACAAAAATCCAGACTGAAGAGTTCTTAACCCGTTGTGCTGCTCGCAGGTTCTCAGTTCAGACTGATCCAACAGCTCAGAGAGAAACACAGGAAAAAAGTAAAATACAGAAAAACTTAAACGTAATAAACTAAAAACTCTAAACGACCAACTAAAACCAAAACACAGGATGGATAATAATCAATAAGAATTAATAAGAAAGAGTCCCACAATATCGATCCCAATGTTCAATGTTCCGTGACATGATCTTCAAAGAAATAAGAAAGAAATGAAGAAACAGTTATCAAAACAGACTATCTGACCACAGCCCTCATGTCCAAACACACCTGAGCCTGTAGACAGCGCTAATAGGGGGTCAGGTGTGGTTGTGGCCTCAACCTAAAGTCTGGTCCTGCACACAACAGTGAAGATAATCACAGGGATAGAAAAACATCCATGGATGTGGTTTTCTGGAGCGTCCTGGTTGGCTGATCATGGCGGTTCAACGGATGACGCTTTGTCTAAATATGATTTAAGAGGTATCTGTCACACCTCCAGGAAGTGACATTTAAAAAAAATTTTTTAACATAACATTTCATATTTTATCTGGCTGAGGTCAGACAGACACACACAGCACACTGTAGGCTGAGTTAAGGTATAGATCAGCTGTCAGAGTGAAACCTGATTGGTCTGTGTTATGTCAAGGATGGCGGGCACATCGAGACACGACAGAGAGATGGCGATGAATGCCAAGCGCCAGCTGTCCGAGTGTTCAGACCCCATAGAGAGACTCCGGCTGCAGTGTCTGACTCGAGGCTCGTCTGGGATCAAAGGTTTGGGCAGGTGAGCTTCACACACCTGTTCACACATTCAACATTCCAATCCAGAAGAAAAAAAGAAGGAAATTCTGTGTTTATAAAGATGTCAAATCAAATCACTTTTATTGTCACATCACATGTGCAGGTACACTGGTACAGTACATGTGAGCGAAATTCTTGTGTGCGAGCTTCACAAGCAACAGAGGTGTGCAAAGTACAATAACATAAGAACAAGCAAATATAAGAATGGCTAAATCTGAGAATTATATGAATAAATATATGTACAATATAAGAGTGTATACATATTACTGAATGTGTATACTAAATATGTATGTCTACGTGTGTGTATATATGTGTGTGTGTGTGTGCACATATTTTACAAATTAAATAGAGTAAAAATAAAATAAATATATAAAATATACAGAGGTTGGTAGTACCAACATAAAAAATCTGAGTTAAGAAACAGAATCAAAATTATTAAAAGTTCGCAAACACGTAAAGATGCCCGAGCTTCATCATCACACTGAAAAATAGACTCCAGTCACTCGTTCCTTTTTCCATTTTATCAAACTGAACAACAAACGTCAGCTTCTACAAAGACGAGAACCTGCTGCGAAGCTGCTAATTCTTCTGTTGTGTTAGCCCCCCTAATATAAAACCCCTGGATCCTTAAAAAAAGATTTTTTTTATTCTCTTTAGAAGTAAAAAAAATCT
Source organism: Diplotaxodon limnothrissa (assembly GCF_057381915.1). Classification (NCBI taxonomy): domain Eukaryota; kingdom Metazoa; phylum Chordata; class Actinopteri; order Cichliformes; family Cichlidae; genus Diplotaxodon; species Diplotaxodon limnothrissa. Next base: position 30,766,668 of record NC_140602.1, on the reverse strand, counting down.
GTGTTTTTAATTTCAGACTGCTTCAGAGTCCTTCGCAGGTCTCTTTTCTCCATGATCAGAAATTATAGGGACCTCTATAGTCAACCAAAGCTTGTCACTTCCATCTGCAGTCGTCTGTTCTGGGCCCTTCTCTCAGATCGGTTCATGACTCAGGCAGACATTCTCAGTTATTCTTTAATGCAGTGGAGTAAATGTCGTGGAGTGTAGGTCCTCTGCTGGCTGTGATTTGTCCCTTTAATGCAGCGGCGGTGGGTTTCGGGGTCAGATGAGAGTAATGAAGCACTCACATCGATGTTTACGCTGAGGTTTTCCTGTCAGATCATCGCTGAGTCGGCACGGCTGCAGGATGTTGTTGTGTTTGTCTTCGTCGTGTTGTTGCTCTTCTTGTGGTTTTCACTCCGCTGATGTTCAGCTGTACACTGTGCAGTAACCTCAGGTCCTGTAATACGCACATTTACTCCCAGCACTGCAGTACTGGAGTACTTTCAGTTTGAGCTGCTGCATACTCTGCTGCTCTACAGCTGGATGATGATTTAAAAACATGAGTTCATAAGATCAGTTGGTGAGCTGCAGTCACAGTAATGACATTATTCATACTTCACACATCAGATCTGAATCCTTCATCCAGCGCTGACTAAAGGAAACAATGTTTCTTTTTTCTAAAGCTACATGAAAGCGGTAAAGACAGAAGTGAAACTGTCTGTTCTGAAGCAGCTCAAATATCAGGGGACTCAGGACTAAAAATACAGTTTACTACTTATTTACTTTAACTGACATATAGACAGTTATAGTTTTTTTAAAATAAAGTTTTACTTTTCAATGGTATAAAACTGAAATGCTGCTGTCTGATTCGCTGATTTTGTTTGTCAGGACCTTCAGAGTGATGGACGACAACAACAACCGCTCGCTGGACTTCAAGGAGTTCATGAAGGGGTTAAACGACTACGGGGTCTTGATGGAGAAGGACGAGGCCACAGCTCTGTTTCAGCAATTTGACCGTGACGGCAGCGGGACCATCGACTTCGACGAGTTCCTCGTCACTCTCAGGGTAAATCAGACCAACGATGAGAGCATGAGATGAGATCGCCTCCTATCAGTCAGCCAGAACTAAAAAATACCCCCAAAGCCCTCCTTCCATACGTTTTTAACAACTGTGGTTTCAGTGCTCGTGTTTCAAGGTGAACAGCTGCTCTGAATAAAAAATAGTTGTGAAGGCCCCTAAATGGCATGGATGTTTTAATCTGCAGTCAGCGATCGTCTGTTTCAAACTACTGAATGATGTGTCATAAGCTGGACTGAACTGAATCTTCACTCCTTTAACTTCCCCTTCTGTTAACTGCAGCCGCCAATGTCCAAGGCCCGGAAGGAGGTGGTCATGCAGGCGTTTCGGAAGCTGGATAAAACGGGTGACGGGGTGATCACCATCGAAGACCTGCGGGGTGTTTACAACGCCAAGTACCACCCCAAGTACCAGAACGGAGAGTGGACGGAGGACCAGGTCTTCAGGACATTCCTGGATAGCTTTGACTCTCCGTATGACAAAGATGGAAAGGTAACGAGCTTCTGACAGGAATGCCAGACAGGCGGTGTCTGTGTGGGTGGAGGTCAGTGACTGTGGCCCACAGACCAGTAGCTCCTGCACTGAAACAGACTTTAGGTGTGCACTTTCCTCAGCGTTGATGAAACTGTATGCTCCTCTCTGAAGGTGACCCAGGAGGAGTTTATGAATTATTACGCTGGTGTGAGCGCCTCCATCGATACAGACGTCTACTTTATTGTGATGATGAGAAATGCCTGGAAACTCTGAATTAGCGGCGTTCTGGTAATCGAGCTCCGTGGTTTTTGGGTGGTGGTAGGAGGGCGGCGAGTATTTCCATTTTGAGGTGTTTTCCATTGTAGAAAAGCTGTGATTAAATTTCCTCCCTGGGGAATCTGGTAATGTTCTGCAGGGTATGTTGTATGGTTTTACTTGTAAATGTGTTCCAATGAGATGGACTCAAAGAACCAGACAACATACAAACTCAGCAGTGAAAGCGTTCATTTAGCGTGTTAGTCCACGCACTGCAGGCTGCTTCACTCTGGCTTCTTACTGTGGTTCAACCTAACCAATCAGCTTTTTCTCTTTCACTTTCTGGATGTAAACAAACTGCTGTGTAAACAAACACAGCCGCGCTGTTTCCATGCAGATATGAAACTCGCGCAGAGGTGATCAGTTCTCATCATTTCCTGCTCCACATTTTTATTCTTGCACTCTCCCAGAGCAGCTGTGCATGATTCACACTTCAAAATCATCCTTCTTTATCTTATACTGCGCCTTAATGCAGCCTGCAGTTCAACCTCTGTTTGAAACAAGCTGCTTTATCTCCTCCTACTTTTAAATCAGCTTTCTTCTGATTGGATGATTTGTGAAGTCTGCCTTGGTTCAGCACCCAGTGCTCATGAGCTGTAATATTTACAAAGATCTTTTGGCTCATAGGGAGTATTTTTACATATCATTACCTTTATATTTTAAACTTTAGCATGAGCATCTGACACCATAATATCATGCACAGGTTGGAAAATGTGGAAAATAAGGTGATGAAAAATTAAACATCTCTTAAAAGTTAAGTAAGTATACCCCAAGTAACATGACTGTAACACACCCAAAGAAAGATTCTAGGTCTGACCAACCGTCTCAGTCGTGGGCAAAAAGATGACAGTCAATAAAATTCTAAAAGACAATTTATTGACAAAAAATCAAGAGATAAAGGATAAAACAGTCCAGTGTCCCATTTATGAATCAAATAAAAACACACAGTCCCAAGGCCAGAGCCGGCTATGCCACAATGCCAGTTGCACTCCACGTGTTGCCTTTAACAGGGTTAGAAGTTGTCCTCTGAGACCCACCACCCTGCAAGCATATAGCCAGTGGTCACTCCAGCCTCTGCAATTCTGCTGCCTTTAGGCTGTGGCATATAATAGGCCCTGGCCTATTATATGAGAGACAGAGAGACAAAACGACACTTTCACTATAGAATTCATAGCGCAAAGCCCATCCATCCCAAACATATCTGATTTCATCACATTACTCTCTTTATTTCATAAATAACTTCATATCTATCCATAAACCTGTCTTTAAAGATTTACAGTTAGATTCAGATCACCTCTGTCTAAAGAGCCATCTGACTGCAATTTAAGGTGTTTACAGTTGTTAGGGAATTTCATAACTATTTGAAATGTTACCCCCATACTTTGCTTCATTTAATTTTTTTGTACACAGAACACCTCGAGATTATTGCCTTATTTTGATTTGAGTTTTTTGTTTTTTCAATAATTTTTTGTGCAAATCAAAATGGGCCTATATTGTTACTTTGTTTTTCCAATTTTAAACAAGAAAAAAAATTGATTATCCTGTATGGATGATTGGATGAAAGAGTGGATGGATGGATGTCAATCAGGTGAGGCACCTCATTTTTTAAAATTTTCCTTTTAAACTTTAAAGCCACACAAGAAGAAACGGGCCGCTGTTTCATTCTGATCTAACCGATGAAGTTGGCCCCTTCCTCTTCATCTCTGCTGTTTGTCTTCATAGTAACACTTTGAAGTACTGTCGTGTTTGATCTCTGTATTTAAGCTGTCATTAAAGCAGGTTTCTTGTACTTGACAGGTGACCCATGATGAGTTTATGAACTATTACAGTGGCGTCAGCGCCTCCATCGACAGCGACGTCTACTTTATACTAATGATGAAAAACGCTTGGAAGCTCTGAATCACATTAAAACTCCAGAATCTAAGCACCTCATGGATTTCCGACAAACAGAATTTGTTTTAAATGATCATAATGATGTGTCTGATCAATTCTGCAGCCTGAATTCTGTCATATTTTCAGTTAGAAGTCATATTCTAAATAAATGCAGTTACACAGATTGGTCCGACTTTTATCATTTTTGTATCGTGTGCACATTTTTCATTACTAATTACATCACAGTGAAACAGCAGGATTTCATTTTCCACTTTATTACTATATACACTGATATGCATTGTGATTAAATAAAAACAATTCCACGTTACATCAACACGAGTACATTTAGACATTTCCATAAAGTATGTACGTTGTATTTAGTACAGATTACAGACTTCTTGTTTCTGAGTATAAAGCGTACATTCCTGTTTTTGTTTCAGCCATTGTGAGGTCGGTTGTGTCAGATATTGAAGCAGCAGCATTGGGTTTAGCATCTCCATGACTACAAACAGAAACAGTTGCTACAGCAACGCATCCACAACCCGCCTACAGACAGCTGAGCTTGCGTGGACATGACGTACACGACTGCTCAGAAGTTGGAGATCACTTTGAAACCTCATGTTTTCAGGAAGAAAAGCTGATTGAGAGAGTCATAAATGGATGTTAAAGTAGAAATACTAATTAATTGTGTAATTTCTATCTAACTAATCATTCTTTTTATGGAATATCTATGTATGTGTAAAGAGGCCCATTTTAAGCAATCATCTGTGTTCTAATGGCACATGATGTTCTCTAAAGGAGTTTTATAATATTAAGAGGCTTATTGATTATTAGAAAAACCTTTTCCCACCACGATGGCACACCTAAAAACTGCTTTACTGATTATAGATGTACTAAATCTGGCTAGTTGCATCTCTGGAGCATTTCTGTGTAGATGTGAAGCTTTAAAATGGCCAAAAGAAGAATGTGTTCAGGCTGTGTGCGTGTTCTAAGAAATGAAGGTGATGCCTTGCAGCCACAAGAAGAAAACAAACCAAATAACACTGGTGTGTATTACTCTCAAGAGAGCACTGCTAAGACCGGTTGGTGGCAGGCCCCCAGCAACCACAGGTTGCTAGGAGAAAAAGGTGTATTCCCCAGCCGGCTGGCAAGTGGTTGCTGTTGGTTGCTGGCAGTTGCTGTGAAACTAAAGCCACAGTCATACAGGCCTAGAGACCAGTGAGTTACTCACTGTCAACCAGCGGCTGCTCGGGAAAAATGTGTATTTCCTGCCCGGTTGGTGAGCAGCTGCTGAAGGTTGCTGATTGTGACTGTGGCTTTGGTCACTTGCAGATTATCGCGGCCGCCTCAGTTTCCATGGAGGGTGCCGACTTCTCTGCAAACATTTACTAACTACTTGCCGAGTAGAAGTAAAACTGTAAAAAAGTCAGACACAAACTGGAAACAGCGCAAGTTTCCCTTCAAAATAAAAGTTTTGCCTTTTGAATCGTGTTGATTGAGGCACAACTTTTACTCTGAATTCAAACATTCTCCGTTTGCAGTTTGTGTCAGACTTCATTTTCATTTCCACTCAGAAAGCAGTTGGAGAGTGTTTGCAGACAAGTCTGTGTCTTCCATGCAAACTGCAGGCGACCATAGCAGCCTGCTAGTGACCAAAGCAACCATGCAATTGATTTCACCCAGCAACAGCTAGCAACCACTTGCCAAACAAGTGAATATGCACATTTTTCCCTAGTGGCCTGAGGATGTGAGGAGATTGCCAGTGTGTAACTACTTAAGTAGTACAGCACCTTTACCCACATGATTGGACGGTTTTTCCAACAATGAGTCAGCCTTTTAATGTGATAAACCTGCACTGCTTGCCTCTGATGTAGATATTCCAATAAAAAAAATCTGTTTAAGGATTCAGTTAGTTAATATTTATGTTCACTTAACTGTAAATTAAAGCAAATTAGCTTTTCCTTCAAAAACATGGTAATTTCTAAGTAACCCCAAAGCTTTGAGTGCTGTACTATGATTCAGATGAGCTTTAGGAGGCTTTACATGTGATCCTGTTTGATATGCATGGTGAACGCTGCAGCATGAGTTTCAGTTCCCAAAGAGTTTAAGTGCAGATGAGTTTAGATACAAGCAGCTTTAAATGACCTCACTGGTGTTGTTCGATTTTTTTGGTTGAGGAATGAGAAAAAAATAAAATACAGATGGTGAAAAATTGAAAAATCTGATAAACAGGTCTTCTTATACCAGACTAGTTTTTGTGAGATGGAGCACTGAGAATTTATGAGTAAATCCATAAGCCGAAGTTTAATTAAATTCATTTCTACAAGACCTGGAGAATAAAAAGCAGGTCCCAAGAGTTCTTCAGGTTGTGGTCATGTGACTCAAGGACTCAAGGTTTAGGTTGTAGAGATCTTACAGGCCCTTTTAACCAATAACAATGTTCCACAGATTGTTTAGGTGGTTCTTCTGTATAGGTCTCTTTGTGGTTCCTTGTTTAATTGTAGTGGCTCCTTTTGGACACTGAGAACGTACTCAGGTTCATTTACAGGGATCGTGGTTACACAGGAGGTATCAGGGATGTTTTATGTGGTTTTAATGGCCTCCAGTATGAGCTTCTAGTAATATTTTTGTTATTTCTTGTGGCCCTTTAGATGGATAAAGTAGGAGCTTTGATCTAGCAACCAGTTAGGTGCTTTGAAGGCTCATTCAGTTGGGTGTTTTGGTCATTTAGGTAGTACACTGGGTCAATATAGATGTACTTTGGGGGTTTAAAGGGTTTCTTTAGATGAGCCACACTCTTAAATATCAAAGAAACTTTCATTTCTCTCTCATCTGTCAACTGAAGCTGTTCACCACCTCCCAGGCAGCCAACACGATCCATAATGCTGAGTTAAAAGATAAAGTGATCACTTAGACGCTGGGATGCCTGGAAGGTAGTTTTATCTGAAAACCACTATTCTATGCTATGTAGTAAAACAGGCAAAAACACAGGTATAAACACGATTCCTCCAACGACAAATGACTACATGTGGAGGTGTGTCAGTAAAAACATGAAAACACACTTGGCCTCAAAGCAACAAAATAAATCCTGTATTTCAGAGCTGCAGGTCAACAGCCTGCTCTACTCAAAGCTACATTTTGGGTTCAAGTGAAAGATTAAAGCTAAAAAAAAAATCTGTTGGTACAAGCACAAGAATAACAGCCAATTTATCACTTTAAAAATAACAGCAGTGACTAAACATATTAAAATAAACCCGATTATAAAGGAGCAGAACTAAGTTCATATTGTTAGAATAACGTGTAACACATCGTTACTTTAGTTGTCTCAAATGTTTTTGGTTTATGAGTCACAAAAATTAACCACAGGCTGTGTTTTGCTGTCTTTGAATATGAGCTGTGAGCAGCTCCACTGCATAAAAACGTTTTTTCCTTTTTCTGTTTTTTTTTTCTTAGCAAGCCTGTTGATGGCTGACTGTCCAAGAAAATGACACAGGAAGCGAGAGAAACACCAAAGTGAGGACAAATTTACACGTTGGTGATTTTTTTTTTTTTTTTTTTAAACGAGTCAATGATGGAGACTCCCCTCACCCCCAACCAGTCACAGCAGATGGCGGCACATGAGCCTGATTCTGCTGAGGCTTTCTGTTATACAGTGGTTCTTAACCTGGGTTCGCTCGAACCCTAGGGGTTCGGTGAGTCGGTCTCAGGGGTTCGGCAGAGCCTTCGCCATGACATGCATGGCTCATTTTGTGCACCAGTAAAAAAATCACATTTTATTTTTCACTAAAGAGGGGTTCAGTGAATGCGCATATGAAGCTGGTGGGGTTCGGTACCTCCAACAAGGTTAAGAACCACTGTCTTATGAAAAGGGAATTTTTCTTCACCCTGTCACCAAATACCAAATGTTGTCATGCTGTCTATTCTCGCTTTACAGCCTGTAAAATGTGACACTCCCACTAATCCTATCACGGCTAGCACTTCAAAACCTTTTTCTTAAGTCCCAGCTGGGAGCCAGCTTCTATACAAAGATGAGACGATTTATTTTGGGTTAAAATGCTGGTGCAAAAGATGCAAAAATATGTTCATGAATCAGAAAAAGAACCCATTCCATGTTAGTGGCAATGGGGAATAAGAGTCTCCACTCATGTTAGCAGCTTGTTGAGGCTGCTACACTTAAAAAACTCTGCTAAACTCAGAGTGTAGCAGAGACAAAGTGATGGATGTGTAACATAATGAACTGAGGATGGTGTGAAATTACTAAATGTTATCACTGTTCATCCTGATGGGAACATCTGAACCAAACGTCATAGCAGAAACTGAGTAATTCTTGTGTATATTTGCTACAGAACTCCAAGATGGAGTTAAAATAAATGTCAAAAGATGACAAAACCTAAAAGAATTTATCCTCTTAGGTTTATGCGCAAATGGGAATCCAGATGAGATACTTCACCAGTAAAAGCTTGATTTCTGTAAAGTGAACCAAACTTCAGCACTCCATTCAGTGATTTTTCTTTTGGTAATGAATGCCAGATGTCTCGTTCTCTGGACAGAGGTCGAGCATCATTGAAATCCAGGTGAAATGTAAGTGGTAGATAGGCACATCCGGACAAAAAGGCACCATGTTTGTCTTTCTGTTCTTTCACTTTGCTCTGAAGACCTCGTGAAGTTGGAAGCCCTTTGCTTTAGAGCATCCTGAAGTTTGATAAGTACAGTCTCTGATCCTGTTTGCTCACCACTGCATCACCTACTTGATCTTATAGAAACTGGACATGGTGACGTAAGCCTCCTCCTGTCGATTTGCTCCAAACACCTCAAAGTCATTGACTTCAAATTGTTGCTCAGGCTGCTCGGGTCTTTCCCCAAGCTGGAGGATGTCGATGGGGGAAGGACTGCAGCTCGACAGGCTGTCCTCGGCTTCAGACGAGCTCCTGCTCAACAAGGCAGAGAGCTCCAGCTCCTCGGTGCTGGCGCTGGCAGTACTCCTGCAATCTAAGCTCTGGGTGGAGCAGGGTTCGCTCGACTGAGTGCTGTAAGCAGCAGCAGATGCAGGACTGATCGCAGGCTCTGTTTCCTCACGTGCTGTCGTCTCCACGGGGTAGACTTTGAGATCACTGAGCACCTCAGGTCTGAAGGTCAGCAACAGAGGCTGCAAAACCAGAATGACATCATATTTGTCTACAGCCAATCAAAAGCTCCTTTGTCATGTTCTTTGTCTTAACAATTACAAGTAAATTCACTGGTTTTAACTACCCTACGGTGCAACAGTTAAAAGCAGCTTGATCTAGTACCTCTAAAAAAAAACTAATCACAATGTTAAACAGCAAAAACCAACGGGCTGTGCAGAGGCACGCCAGAATTTCACACAGTTAGTTAAATGTCTGCTGCAGACAGCTAATTTTTGTGCTTCTTATTAGTCAAACTGAAAGTTCCAAAGATTCATGTCAAAATGAGTTTCATGAACCTGTAGTGCCTGTTTGATATCTTTTGTACCAGAGAGGTCAAGAGTGCAATGTCAGCATTAATCAGTACAACCGATGCACCGCTCACTGTGCTGTAAAATCCTGGTGTCACATCAAACAAAGCAATGCTTGAGGTTTTACAAACTGTGTTTATAAGCTGATGTGCTCAGCATAGCTCAGCAAGTTGGTCAATAAAAAAGTATCATCAATATGAATGTTTATGTTACTATGTTGATGCCACAGTTTTGACTACAATTGCTCTTTGGTAGGGGTACCACCACCTGAAATCTCATCTAAGTAAGATTTTGTGTTGTGATTTCTACAACTGGTCCTGTCGCTCACACGTGACCTGATGTTGCTTTGCAGTGTTTTTATTTTTTATCTGACAGTAGAATAACTCACATTGTTTGGCTTGCAGATCTGCACCAGAGTCTGTTTAGGATGCGGGATGCTTGGCCACATGTAGGTAAATATCCTGTGGAATAAAAAGGAAAGAAACTTAGTGAAGGGAACTCACTACTCAGATTGTTCTGACAGAAAGTAGACGTCATACTTGTTTTTCCAGAGGATGATGATGATGATGATACTAAAGGTCACCATCAGCAGAGAGACCAGACACACTCCGACTTGGTACGGTTCCACCTGTACTCCACTGGTCTGCTTCTGGAGGTTTTCTTCAGGAAGGAGAACAACACAGATCATTACTGATATCAGTGTTTAAAAAAGGTTGTGCAGCAGGACTAGACTATTGTTCTTACCAGGGGTAAGGAAAGTGAACGTTTCACTCCACTCACTCCACGTGCCCTGAAAAATCTTTGGGAGTGTTCGCGCCCGCACTTTGACATAATACTTTGAGCCTTTTTTAAGGTATCCCATGTTGATATTTATGAAGTCCTGGGATGAGGTGTTCTGAATCTGTGGTCAGAGAGAAAAGAAAACATTTCAGTCATTGCAAAACATTGTATGATATTGTTGATGTAAAACAGTCTTTTTATGTTGAAGCACGTCCTCATACAAGATAGGACAAGTATTAAATTCCAGATGACCTGTAATGTAGCGCTGGTCCCTTTTGACTCTACTGGAACTACAGTTTTCAAAAGAAACAACATATTTTACACAATAAGGTTTAAAACTGGTGAATGGAACCATTAAATTATCAGGAGAGTGCTTAAAATTTATCATTGTGTGAGAAACTGTGGAAATCAATTTGACCTCGATTGGAACCAGGTGCTTTCTACCAGAGAAAAGGTAAGACGATGCTCTCAGATTTGTCTGCATTACAGTTAATATCACAGGAACTTCAGAGACTACTACTGGGCAAACCAAACACTGAAAGATTTACTCATTAGATTGTTTAACATTAAAAACAACCCACAATACAACAGTCTCTCTAGGAGAAACTATGTCTGATGTTATAGCGAAAACCTGAAAGTCTTGAAGTAGAATGTGAGATTGCACTTCTGAGCTATACTTTTTAGATCACTGTACCATGATTTCCCCAGCTGTCTCGATCTGAAACTGGAATTCCTGGTTCTTCACTTTCAGGTAGTCCTTTTGGTACGGGATCTGAATCCAAATCTTAGCCTCGTTAGACTCTTCTTGGAAGGTGATGTTAAACACCTGAGGACTCATTGGTTTAACTGCAGGGACAGCACACAGAGAGAGGACAGCAATGATAGCAGCTTTGGGCACGCAGAATTCAAGACTTTTACATTTCTATACTGGAAAAAAGGAAATGAACATGAAGTCTGACAGGCAGTGCAGTGGTGACTCTTCACCAGGCAGCTACTGATGTTTAGAAGCATTTGTAAAGTCTGAAAATGTAACCAGATGACATGTTTACCTATGTTCTTCAGGTAGAGTTTTTGTGAAATCCTGCCGCCACTCTTTAAGTGGACGGTCAGCCTGAGTTCCGACAAGGGCTTCAGGTCTGGGGAGCTGAATGTATCACTGTATGTCTCCATGCACTTCACCATTACGTTGCTGTCATAATGAAGGTAGCTGAACAGAAGAGCAGTGACCTGCATCAGTATCTGAATTTCCTCTGACATGCAGCACAGTACTGAACGTTATATCAAAGGTTTACCACAGGGTCATCCTCTCAATGCTGTCGCCTCCATCACCTCCACCCTCTTCATCATCCTCGTCATCATTTCTGCCTTCAAGCAGCTTGCAGGTCAAATTGCATCTTTTCATCATGATGTGAGACGTGCAGCTGATTCTGGGCTCTGAGATGAAAAACACTTTCAGACATTTCTCCACTTTTTGAGTATTACACTCTTGTCTTTTAACCTTTTTTTTCTGTCAGTTAGCAGTATATATATCATATACTACCAAAGATGTCTAACCACGGCTGATTTGCAGCCCATGTGCCTTAAGCTGATTTAAGATTAAGCTTTACATACAACATGCCAACACAGACATGAAAACAATCAGGAAGGGAAACAGCAGTGAAATAAATGCAAACTACATCAAAAAACTTCCATGTCACTGATCAAATATTTGTCTTTATCATTAACACCAGTTTATGCTTTTATCTCTGAGTGTTTCAGATCTTTAAGAGTGAAAAAAGACTAAATAAATGTTTTTTGCTTGTTCAAAGCCCCACTGACTGTTCCTGTGGTTAAGTATGTTGATTAAGTAGATTGTGGGTGATTTAATTTATTAAAATGTAAAACTTTGAATTTCATGGTGATGCCAGTTTATTATCTTCTGGTCCAATATCTTGCATCATGAACACTATTTATTGCTGACTTGTTTAACCCAAACAGTGACATAGCATGAAAGCTGTGATAGACTATATCCAAACTGCTGAATTGATTTCTTTCTAATCAGAGGTTACTGAGAAACCATCACATAACTCAACAGCACACTGGAGTCCCTCCTGATACGCAGATAACTGCACCATCAGCATAATTTTGAAACCCTGCCTCTGCAGCTGCCTGTCACTACAGTATGAAGTGCTTTGAGAACATTTTTATTCCAATTTGTCACAGTATAAATAACTAATTCTCTTTGATTTTAGGGATGCAACACAAAAATAATTATTCTGTAGTAACTCGTTGAAGGAAAACTGACTGTGCATCATCTGCATAAAAATGAATACCGAATTTTCTTCAGTTTTTAATTATAAGACTAATTGGAAGCATTTAAGCAGAGGGGGGGGGGGGGGGGGGGGGGGGGGGGGTGTGCAGAGGTTAGCACTGACTACCTGTAGCAGCCTCTCACACTATGACAGCTAGGTTAGGCTCCAGACCCCCCGCCCTCACTCTGGCAACCCCAGGACGTTAAACTGGGTCGCGAGAAAGGAGAAAACGCTGAGGCTGTAGATGTCTCTGTTTACCAAACACAATATGCTGCATGACAAAATCTTACCAGTGACTTGACATGTTGACCTTACAACCATGTTCAACACCACAACACTTTGAAGCTGCCAGCATGATTAAATCGTGTTATACAAGTTGTTAAAATAACCACAACTTTTCTTCCTGACTTTGCAGTTATTTATAGTCACTGCTTTACTTCGCATTAACTGCCTGAACGCCGAACAGTGTCCTTGCTCACCTTAAATACGTGCATTTAACTTTATTCATACCATTGCTTATTATAAACTGCTTTTATGTGTTTTTACTGCTAAATGGATGGCTTACGTAGGGTGTTGCCAGTACACTAAAACTGCATGCACTAAGCAGAACCTCTAAACTGTCAGCTATGTGTGAAGATTTAACCACAGGAGGAATTTTAAGCACCTGATCCAGTCCACCGCGGTGCAGAAACTGAACCGAGTGAAGCTCTGATGGAACAAAAAGCAGAGCATCAGCGCAGCCCCACGAGCACAGAGACGAAGCTGTGTTTACTCCCAACTGTCACGCTGATAACATCACTGCTTCTGATTTTGTTTGTGCCTACGAGCCGATGTGCATGAGAAGGCTGATTATTAAATCAATCCCGGATATCGAAAGCTGATGATGGGACTTAACAGGTGTCTCATTTTTCTTCCGAATTTGTGCCCCAAAGCTGAAGTGAGTGTCTCATAAAACTCCTGAAATGATGATTATTCATTTGTTTTTGTCTTAAGAGATACAAATTGTTCACGCTTCTTCGAAATTAACGGTAACCACACTTGAGCGCAAAGTCATTTAAGGATTTTAAAGAGTCTCTTCATGAAGCTTTTTAATTTTGAGCCATTATGCTCAGGTAAGTGCTCCACAGGTGCAATAATTCATCTCAGATAATATGTGCTGCAAATATAGCCCCCATCAAAGATCCAAACTTTACATTTTCTAATATTTTTTCTGTATTTGTATTTCCGTGAAAGATACTAATGTAAAAAAATCACCCCCAACATTCCTGTGCTAACCGCATGTTTTAAAATCTTCTTACCCATGTCGGGGTCTCCATCTCCGCTCTGAGCCTCACACACAGCTGGCAGCAGCAGCAGCATCACGGCGATCCTCCAGCCGAACTGCATCTCATCACCGAGTCTCCGTCCAGCTGCACACACGCTCACCTGCCGCTCTGCTCTTTCATAACCCGCCGTCACACCAGCTGAGAGCTTTTCTCGTCAGCAGGCTGGGAGAGAGGAAGGAGGAGTGGCTAGTCTGCAGAGGAAGGAGGAGGAGGCGGGGGCGATGCTGGGTAGTTGAGGTCTTACAGGACGCTCTGTAAATCAGAAAACATCCTTGATTTGGAGACTGCGGGGTCTGTGTGGTTAGAAGGCTGACGGACAGTTAACTCTCAGATGACAGATTATTAGGAACGTTCAGGGCTCAGTCACATGGACACAACAACATTTTTGACACCAAATGAAATTAAGCCCACATAGACACATTTAGAGCAAACATGTTTGAGTTCATTTATTTTTGAGCAAATGTAAAATAAAAAGCGGCAGATCAAAGAACAATTAATATTCCTTTACTTTATTGTCTCGGACAGGAGAAAATCATCTTAGATCAATCAACAAACATCACAAAAAACAACAAACAAACCAGACAACATCAAACAACTAATAGCATAATAAAAAGCTTAAAAAACATTATAAAAACAACACAAGGAAAAAAAATACAATAAACAATCAGTGCTCAGCCTGGTGTAAAAGTATGCTGATGTGTAGAGACTCGGTCCCTCCACAGTTTAAGAGCAGAAACAGTGACAAGCTGATGTTTTAACCTGGACCTCGATCAGAACCGTCGCCCCATCAGACCTCTGACATCTGTGGGAGCGTGCAAGTTCAGAGAGCAGAGCAATGAGCGGGTGCAGAGTAATGACTGGAAAACAAGCAGAGAACTCTAAAAGTGACTGGAGGTGAAGAAGCAGTGTTTGGACCAGCTGCAGTCCTGAAAGTAACCACAGACTGACACCCGAGCAGCGACCTGAGATGAAGGTGTGAAGAAAGTGCTCAAAGTCGCTGATGGAGGAAAACAGCTTCTTCTTCACAAGCTCATTAAGGTGAAAGTTATTAATACATTCTTAGCATATATTTAAACCATGTTTCCCTCTGGTTACATTCACACATGCCAACTTTAGTCATCTAAAGACCCCCTGAGCAGACCCCCCCTCCCAAATCACTCCCCACCTACAAGCCTGCCCTCAGAAAGTCCCCATAAAGTCATACAACCAGAACTGTGGCCAGGTTCATGAAATCCATCCCACCTGTTCATGTGTGATCTCACTGACTGACAGACATAAAACGTTCCTCCGCAGAGGGCTGAGACTTGCCCCAAAAACATGAAGAAATGAGCAACGCTGAAGTTAAGTCTTGAACATTCAGACTCACTCATGATTTAATGAGCGATGGAGCTGATCTGGGGTCAGACAGATGCTGCAGCAGCTCGGTGATGATTCCAGGTCTCTGTTTTTGTTGTGTTGGCAAGAGAATAACAGCAGAGATGGATGCATTTTTGCTGCTTTTAGAGTTCGTGTTCACCTTTAAACCAAAACATCAGCAACTCTATACAGGTGTGCCACGGGCAGGGGGATGGACCCACGGTATGGCACAAGTGTTTGTGTTATGTTGTATATTGACTTCAAATCAAATGTTCAGAGTGTCAAACTTGAGTGTCCTGGGAGGCGGAAAAGAGTGAAAACAGGAATTCTTTCGATAGTGGTGAGGCGATGTGGAGCTTTGTGTCTAAGGTTTGTTTTGGGGGTTTGTTATTCGTCCAGAGTTAGAGCTGACAAAAGCTGCACAGACTATAAACGTATCTGCTGTATAAATAAACTCAACGCGCCGGATGTAAAGAGCCAGAAGGTAAAAATAGCAGTTATCAGTCTGTGGGAAATGTTCTCTCTGCCGTGACCAGACTGTACACTTGTTATCTTTTCTAGCCATCTTTGTGCGCAGACCTGTTGTTTTCCAGGCTTGTGAGAGGGTGAAGTTTGTGCAGCTCTGAGCGAACCTTTGCCAAACAGCAACCATGGAGCTGAAAGTCTAACCAGTAACCTACAAACCACTTCCTGTCTACTCTGGTTTGTTTTCAAATGAGGCCAGCATCTGTTTTAGTTTACTACGAGCTTCAAATTCAGAGGCAAGGTCGCCGATCACCCCGAACTTGGTCATATGTTAACGCGCCATTATTCACAGAAAAAATAAAGACATCAGCTTTGACGTCAGGAGTTCAGATTTCTGTCAGTTTGCAGTTTTGCTTCATTCCCCTCACACCAACAACTTCTCTGTTTCCCTAAATGAGTATTTAGTTTCTCTGCAGCCCGCAGCCTCAGCGTGGTTTGCTCTGTTTCCTTCTCAGCTACAGGGCCAGACGCACTGCATGTTTCAGGTCGCAACACAGGGCATGCTGGGAAAACTGTGGTGCAATACCTGCTGCCTCAACCTCTAATCTGTAGAGTCGACTGTATGAAGGCAGCAGGAACTGCACAAACACCGCAGTCGGAGGAGAAAAGGGGTTAAAGTTTGAAGCAGCACTGGTTTATTTTAAGCCTCCAAAGGCTTCAGCAGCACAACTCATGAGGTTCAAAATGCACAAAACTGGAAAAATCCAACACTAATGACTATTCAGAGAGGCTCAAGGAACACCAGCGGGGTTTAACCTCCACAACAACCAGCAAATCTGCAGTTTGAAGTTACAAAGTTGCAGGCATGGTGGGAGATGACAACTGTGCAACGAAGACACAAACTGCAAAAAGAAGACGCTTCACAAACCTCTTCAACCCTGAGCCGGAGAAACACTAAATGTAATCTTGCACTTGTGTTCGTTGCCTGGTTAAGTTTTGGCACCTAAACGAGTCACTCAACAACAGAAACAAGGTCACGGTTTGTGTTGTGATAGAACAGTTTCCTCTTTTTTCACGACTCGAGTATCCTGGTGCCGGCATGAAACAACATTCAAACTGAAATAAGTTTAGTTTGAAAATCATGTTGATTGCAGCAAAATACAAACGGGGAAAATGTATGTATGTGTGTATGATGGATCTCAACTCTGACTGAACTAACACTTCAGACTCAGTGTATTTCACAGTTTTGTGTATTTAACAACAAAATAAAAGTGCGCTAGACGGAAAATCACAGCTGTTCCATCGCTGAGCCATGAAAACTGTCATAGCTTCAAACAACCTCCCAGGGCAGCGGTGCGACCGTGGCCCCAACAGGAAAAAATACAGTTTGTTGGTAGTTTGATTTGATCAAAATCTTTGATCGTTTTTCCATCCCACAACAACAAACTTTATTTTATCAGGGCTTGTTAAAACTGTGAGCCACGTTTCTGACATCCGCTCACATCTGCCAGTGATGGAGAAGGAGAGGATGGCTGTCAACGGGGTGACCTGCAGTTAACATGACACCTTTGTTTGGGTGCCTACTCTCCTGTCAACAAGCAAAAATTACCTCAAAGCCACAAGCTATGCAACTTTATGCAGAAGATGATAGAAACTATCACAATGAAAAGGAAACACAACTTAAATCAAGACCAGGGAACTACTGACTGGGTGAGGCTGGGTGGAAGGTGGCTCCAACAGGGGTTTTACCCTGTTTGACTTGAATTTATTAAGGGGGGAAAGTATGGTAGGAGGTGACAGAGCACACGAGAGTATGACTCAGAGAAATGTGCTGCTCAACGGACGCAACCAATGATTAGAGCAAACACTGAACATGTTAAAAACTGAACATGTAGAAGAAATCAGACTTTAACTTCCTTTAAAGATTTCTGGATTCATCTGCCTTCTAAAAATCTCCACGGGAGGGAGAACCTGCTCATTTAGCAAAGATAGTTAGCTGTTACGCTAATGTAATTTCATCTTTTTTGTCATTAAGGTAACGTGTACAGGTGCTGTATTCATGTTGTATAATAAACAGCTAGGCTAAAAATGGGCTAGCTTCAGATGAGGCTAGCTGTGGCCACTGGTGTTGGGTTCTCAGCAGATATTTGGCTCCTAGTTTGTTGCACTGACTGTGTTTATATGCTATTTGTATTTGTGTATCATGAGGCAGTGGTGGGTGGAGATAACACCCGGTGGGTACGAAGGTGAGGTGTTGGTGGGGCGTCGAGCTTTCGAATGCATCTGTGGGTGGCAGCTGTGGTTAACGTGCAGTTTTCGGCTTTTAGGAGGCAACCTGGAGAAAATCATGGAAGGAAGAAGGAGATGGTGCGATCCTTCGACTGCAGCGACACAAGGCGGGGCAGTAGCAGCTGCCTGCACCTCCACAACGTTCATGGAGGTGAAGATTTAAGGAAGCTGCCGTGCTGAAAGAGCACAAGTCTTCAGTCTTAGGACGGTGCTGCGCTCTCTCTGCTGCACCTTATCTGGGAGAAGAAGCTCTCCCCCGCCCCCACCAAACCACACGCCTGAGGTTCCTATCTCCGCTCAGCATCGCAAAACATCTTCAGCTGTGGTTTCATGTGTTCAGTCGCCTCCCTCTGAGTTGCTGATGGGAATCTGATGAGCCACCTGTTTACGCTGAGTGTTGTGGTTCTGAATCCTGGGGGGTTCAAGATACTGGGAGCAGCGAAGGAGGGAACTCTGCATCACCCGCACGAACACAACATAGAGAGTGTATACGAAGAAGATAAGGATGTACACAGTCAGGCTGCTGCTCTGCCACACAACATCAACAGCAATGACACGTGAAAGATGGCTTCAGGTCTGAAAGCTTAACTTCAGGTTAAGCTGTTCTGCTTTCCTCCAACAGAACAGCTTTGCATGATCCACAGTCCTGGTTTAATTCGTACTGCTCCTTTATGCCGCCCTGTGTCCTGTGTCTTTAATCCTCACAGGGATTACCTTTACAGGTGGCACGTGACCTCTGACCTGTAACTTTATATATATATGTATGTATGCATGTATATAAACATGAGTATATAGGATAACAGCCTCCATTTAAAATGTGTACACATTGACAAGTCTAATTACTCTGTGACTGAATGTAAAACTGAACTGCCCCTGATTCAACCTAAGTTAACATGAGATTATGGTTTTGTTTTTATGACTGTTTCAACACACTAAATATAAATCTATAATATAAAGTCGTAATTTTAGTTAAAAGAAAAAACTGCAAAGTAATTAGAGAATTCGCACTGTGCTGATTAGCTGTACCTGTATTAATATATGTCACTCACATATTCAAAATTTCACCTGTAATAGAAAAATATCACTTTTAATAAATCAGCATCTGGACAACAGAGTTGATTGAAAGCTAAATGATGCAACTGCGAACGTTAAATAGTTTAAAGCTGTTTTTGTTTGTAAAATGACAGAAATGGAAAGTCACAGACACGTATGTCCACCTAACAGATAAAATGAGGAAGTAAACTGCCTTTATAGACATTTAAAAACATACTTAACTCAGTACAACATCGTGTTATAAACAGCAGTTCAGATTCTGATTTAAACAACTTTATTTCCTTCTTTATTACATTTATTTTGAAAATCGTCTTAAATATAAACTGTACTTTGTTCTGACATATAACCCTGTTTTCTTCATGCTTATCTAACAGCCCAGAAGTACAAACACATGAGCTTATCAGTTTATTATAGTTTGACTTTATCTTATTCTAATGATATAAAAACTGATCGTATGTTTTGGGAAATGTCAGCTTGCACACATGATTACTGCTGCTGATTAAAGTGTGTCTGAAACTTCAATGAAATTATAATAAAATCTTTGTGTTTTGTCATTTTGATCTAACCTTGGAGTGCAGTTTGTTATCATGTCTAAACTGTACAGTTGTAAACATTAACAGACAAATGAAAACCTGAGCTGTCAGTGATGTGAGATATGTTCCTCACTGTTTTATTTAATATGTTAAAAGATGGATTTTTTTCATCTTTAAAGTGTAAAAATTGAGGTGATGAACTTAAATAACACTTGCACAGATTATTTTCATATATGAACTTACCACAGCAAAATACCGTCACAGCAAAGACGACACTCAGGGGCCCGTGTGAGGGGACCGTGGGCAGTTGACTGTGGCCCATATTGCCAAGAAACGTAGAGAAATGTAGGGCACATTCGGTTCCCCTAGATATGTTTGTAATTTTTTTTTGCTGATTAGACTTTGTGTGCAATCGTAATTTAAGAAAATAATACTAATATCTTTCTGTTTTGTCACAGGTGCAGAGCCCAGATGTGCTCCACATTTCATGCTGCTGCACAGAAGCTGAGCCCATCTGGTTCCCACAGCTCAGGTACATGACCAACATTTGCTTGTATGGTGCGTGGACCATAATGTTACTCAAAAAGGGGGGAAAAGCTACTTTTAGCCACTCCCTTATTCACAGGGGGTTACTACATTGTTGGTTTGGCAGATTTTTTCACCAGATGTACTTTAAACTGAATTTATTTGCCCTTCCAAACTCAGACCAGGGATTCTTTGTTTGACATTCAAATACATAAACCACTGTACTGTGGAGCATGCTCTCAAAGGAGGGATGAAAAAAAGTTTTTTTTTTAGTCTTTTTAGAAAATACAGTGCAGCCTAGAAGGGCACAATCCACACTTATTACATTTGGGCCCTAAAGTGGGCATGAGCTGTCAGCAGTTTTGCCACTATGCACGGTCCATAGAAAACTATCATGGGATTCAGGGTTTTCTTTGGGCAGTCTATAGTGGGACAGCAATAGACTTGCTTAAAAGTGTTCCAAAAGGGCAAAACTGCTACGGGTCCTACAAGGGTTTTCTGTGAGCACACCAAATGGGGTCCCAAAGGGCAAAACAGCTGTTCTGTGTGGTGACACCCACTTGGAGCACACATGGGCTATGTTGTTTTGTCCTGCCCAAACAGCTCCACAGTTCACCCACTGCCAATGCTGTGGGCCAGCACAGGCCCATAGCATTGGCAGTGGGTCCCATTAGGGCCTAACTGTAACATCTAGTGTTATCAGCAGCAGTTTACAAAGACATCAAATTAATAGTGAGGAGAAATGATCTTATCTGGTTCCAGGTTCTCACGTGGCCGATCACTGTCATAAAACTGATCAGATTTTATATAACCTCCATGATCATTAAAGCTTTCTGAGATTGTTTTTACTGAAGTAACCGCAGCTTTCAGATAAATGCAGAAACATGAACTGCTGAGAGGGTGAAAGCTGTAAAGAACAAACAAGTTAAAGTTAAAGCTGGGTGCTTTCTTTTTTCTGTTTCAAGTAATAAAAAAAAAACCCTCCAGCGTGGCGGTATTACCTATTCTGAAGTGAAAAACGTTGGTCGCCAATCATCTCTAATAACTGACTGATTCATAAAGTTTCATGAAAAACTGAAAAAGGCCCAGAGTGGAAACAAACAGTTTGAAGTGTAGAAAAGTTTCATTTTACCCGCAAACATTTACTGAACTACCAGTGAATCTGTCGCTCTGATGAATGAAATGATGACACGAACCTCTGAGGCCTGTTTTCTCTGCGCTTCTGTGGAAATGATGGCACCTGCATGTATAGGCGCCCCTGAGGAGGTCACTGACTGCAGGTCTGAGACACTAAACACTGCACGTTCAGGATGTCTTTCCCTTACATACACATACCTGCCTCCACATATACCTACAGAACGTACAGCTATTTATGTCTTTACACCTACACCCATACATGAAACCACAGTGTAAAATCTCATGGTGCTGAATTTGAGTGAAGCCACACCAAAATGAGTGAGTCTTTGAAGCCGGGGCTACAGCAGCCACATGAATGTCTCCTCCGTACAGCCTTGGTACAAACGCTGCTTCCTGCTGCTCCTCGTGTCTTGTTTGTGCTTTTTTCAGCCCGACTGCTTTTTTTTCTTCGTCCTCATCACTTCGGTGCGTGTCAGCGTGAGTGTGAGTGCACAGCTAACAGTGAATTTCTGTAGAAAGGTGTTGCACGTTGTGCAAACAGGGTAGGGTTAGGCTTGTTTAGAAATGACTTGTCACCACATCCTTTTCCTCCCTCATAATTTGTCTTCATCCTTTTGAAAACAACAAGCAGCTGAAGTGAAACATGAGTGCAGTGAAACTCCTCAGAGTCACTGGGAGGATTTGCTGGGCAGAGGATGCTGACCGGACGAGCTCGCGTACAGGTGCAGGTTTCATTCAGCTGCAGGGAGATGCGCTGAAGGCCGCACGAAACTTTCTGTTTCTGCACCACAAACACTGAAATAACTGATGATTCACACAGACTGACAGACAAAAGAGGTCTGTCAGGAGGCTCTTACTAAAAGTCGATCAACTTTTTCATGAGGTCTGATTTAGCTGTAAATGCCCCGAGTGCTCCTCCCAGTGCACTGATACGCTGACCGTGTGTAACTCCTTAGTAATGAACATGATTTTATTAAATAAGACGTACCATAAAGCAAACCAACACAAAACCACAAACTGAAAACAGCAGCAGTCCAACACCGCATCCTCTCAACAAGGCTTCTGGAATAGATATACAAGTATGCAGAGGCCCATTTTCAGCAGCTGTCACTCCAGTAACACATTAACTAATGCAAGCTAGCATGTTACAAGACTCAGTGATAATTAGAAAACAGTAAGTTAATGATGATTACAAAAGCATAGATACCTGCAGAATCAGCCCCTGTGGGTTTGACTGAAGCCTAAAAAACGAGACTGTTCCGAGTTCCTGATCCGAGAAACGAAACTCTATCTGTGAAATTACTACAAAAAGAAAAAGAAAACAAAAAGCAGAAAGGGGATTTCATGCACTGGTATGTGTTCCTCCTTCCAGAGAAACTGGCAAACCAGATCCACCTGACACTGCATTCCTGCTTTTGCCTCCACTACAAGCACGAACTGAGTCCACACATGAGTTTGTGGTTTCAGTGCACTCTCAGGGCATTTCACGATACAGTCTCAACTTCTTATCTATTGTTTCATCTTCTTGGATATAAACTTTGATCTATGTGTTTGGTCTCATCTCTCCCACCAGAGACCACAGTCCACCACACACATCACAGATTTTCATACTTCCTATTATTTCTCATTAAAAACTGCTTGGTTAAGTGTAGACAGAGCTCATAGTTTGGCTTAAAATACAGCCGCTGATGTTTCTTTTAAACCTCTACTTTATTGGTTGCCATGGTGATGGGTCACCGCTGAAAAAAATAGGCCTACGCGCTGCCAATGCCTCATATTGCTCTTGCTGAACAACGTTACTTACAAAATAGAAAAAAATTGTTTCCATGACAATAATAATTGTTAATGATTTCAGATTATTTCTAGATTCAGATCAACTCCAAGAATTACTCACATGCAAATTTCCACCTTCAGGATATTTTCATGTAAATTACTTTTAGTGTAAACTTAACCAATCATGAACAACCTCTGTTCTTTTCATGCTACTCCTGCCATTAGGACACAAGGAATGTCAACCATGTGACGTCTTAATAAACAATAACCTGAATTCTAAACACTAAACCTGTGCTATTATAATACAGATTTGTTTTCTTTAGTAATCAGTTTTCCTGAATCTTGGTCAAAGGACCAAAAATGAAAAAATTTCATTCCTTCAAACTGAAAATAATTTCTTATTCAAAGATCACCTCCACCAAAGGTAGTGTAGAAAAGGGGAACTCAGTGGACTCAGTGGAAGTCCGTCATTTAAAACTAAAAACCTTTATATAACAAACTGCTTTCAGTGCATTTTTATACTGTTTCTTCCCATGGGTGATGTCAAGGTGCCTGTGTTCAGTTCTCCTTCACAGTCTGTGGTTAAAATCCAGGGTTTGTCAACCCGCTCATCCTCCTCCACCTCATGGCAATTTAACAACTTGTGAGATTTAAAAGAAAAACAACTTTATATAAATAAAGTTCATGTCCAGAGTAAAAGCATCTGTAAGCTGCTGTTTTTATTATATGTTATGATAATAATACAGCTGATGTATTTGTATTATCCTGTTGAATGCAAGACTGTAGAGGATAAATGTTCTGATGTTTTTATTGTTAACCCTTTTGAGCCCACAGGTGCGTCCACGCTCCGATTTGCGTAACTACTTTAAAACTTATTTGTTTTTGCAAAATAAACTGGGGGAGTTGTACTTACATATCAGTCATTCCACTTATCCCAGGTCGGGGTTTCCTTCCACTGATGGCTTTGTAAAAACCACGTAAAGACCGCTTGCAAAAACAAAAAAATTAAAACCTTTTTCCAGGTAACAAGACAATCCTAATTACCAAATCTAATTTTGGGTTGTCTGCCTGCATCCCAAATTTAACTAAAGTTACCGTCAAACGTAGTAACAGAAGACTCTGGACTGTGGCCAGCTCCACGTGTCAATCCAAAAGGAGCGCAGCGATTCATAATAGAAAAACAAGTGATCCAAACTTTCAGTGTTATTTTCACAGAATGTACATGTGTTCACATCCAGGTTAAATTTCAGTCTTAGGAATTCATTGGTTGGATAAATCTAATTTTTGACTTTAAAATTAACCTCTTTTGTTTTAGGGGGAAGGGGAAGTGAAATATGCTATCTCTGTGTTGCCTTAACCTTCATGGCCTCAAATTCTTTAGAATATAATTTCTTTTAACCGGGTTAGGATAGATTTAATTTATTAACATATTTCTGATCGCCTTGTTTGTAAACCTGCTGTCAACAAAGTCAGCACCGGCTATGCAGAGCGGCGTCAGTCCAGGAGAAATTTTAGAGTGCACAATATCTTCTTTAATCATTGATCTCAAAGGGACTGGGATGGCTGTAGCTAGTGTATTATAACTCGTAGGGACACTCATGCAGAGCTAGTATCTCACATGTTTTTATATTCAGCTGTTGACCTGAAGCTTTGGAGAAGTGGTTGATCACCTGTAAGGCTAAAGGAATCTGGTCCAATCTGGTATCATCTGTCAGCTGACTTATTATTATTAGTTGACCCATACTATTTAACCCGTCAGTGTGACTGTTTTTAATCTGAATAGATAAGAGCTCAGCATGATAAACAGAAGTGGTGAGCTGCTGCGGCCCTGCCTTATTCCTCTAGTAACCTCAAACCTCTGACAGGTGCCATGTTCCAGCAAAACAGAGCTGTTGATAGAATTATAGCATCCCTTTCACACTGATAAATTCTTCTCCACAACCAAAAGACTGCAGGGTTTTTAATATGAACTTATGTTCAATTGACTCAAATGCTTTTTTAAAAACCTCAAAACAGGATGTATCCCCTCTCTTGGATTATGTCACTGTAATCAAGGAGAAAAGCAGCCTAATATTATCAATTAGTCTTCCTTTGAAAAAACCTGACTGTCTTTCACTAATTATGTTTGAGATGCCTTTCTTCAGCCTCTCAGCTACAGCCCCTAACAGGATCTTATAATCAGTGTTTAGTAAGGTGATTGTCTTAAATTGTCTAAAAGTCTTCTGTTTTTACCAGAATCTGTGTAATTAACTCTTGTTTCATACTTGGCATCAGTTCTTTCTTTTCTATAGCTCCTTTTAACGCACCAAATGGCAAGGTTCTTAAGTCCTTCCAGAAGAACTGATAAAAATTAGCAGTGAGCCCATCTGTCCCTGGAGACTTGTTTAAGGCCATTTTAATGACCACTGAATCCAATTCCTCAGTTGTAAGCTCAGAGTCACACAAATATTTAAATGGTTTGTCAATATGTCAATACACGGCACGAGACTAAATCTTATTACAGAACCCGTCAGCATCAGCTGAATATTCTGGGACAACTTGGAATAGAAAGTAAAGACTTCAATCTCTCTGAAATCTTTGCATTCAGTCCCATTTATCAGTAGGCTTGTAATTACATTTCTCTGATGTCTACTTTTCTCCAGCTTACTAAAATATGATGATTTTTTTTCACCTGCCTCAGTCCATTTGACTCTCAATCTAAAAAGCAACCTGGGCCTCCTCAAGGCAAAGATAATCTAATTTAGTCTGTACCTCCATCAGTTTATTTTTCTCCTGCATGTTCCGTTTTTCTTTACTACAACACTGAGCTATTTCCCAAAGTAAATTACTTTCATAGTCGTGTTTTTTCCCATTTAGTTCTTTGCAGAATTTTATAGTAAATTCTCTGATCCTGAATTTAACAAATATCTTCATTAGGTTTAAACCACAGATAACTCTTAACTCCAGGATTCACATGTCTCTAAATGTCTATGAAATTATTATCACAAGCAAAGTTCACAGCAATGTTATTCTGCTGCCTCCTTCCTAAGCGAGGAGGCCATCTGTCCATCCATTCATCTGGTCTCATGTTCCAGTCTCCTCATACTACAGTATAATCTGTGGGGTACATAACTTTAAACTCTCAAATCACATTTGTTAAGTTTTCCAATAGACTTTTGACCTCATTATTGTGACTATAATGATTTTTGACAATTAGAAATAAACCTTTACTCTTCAAAACTATTTTTGGGTGATGTCTATGCTTTTCTGTGTAGTTCCTGATGCTCAGAACTTAAACTGCACTGTTTGAAATGGTTTATTTTGCTGCACATGCTGATTTTTTGCAAATTGTGCACAATAATATTTATTTTCATTTTTGCTGCAGTTTACAAAAATTAGTGTATCTCGAAAATGAAACTATGAAGACACTCAAAATAAATTTCCTGTGGTTGGAAATTTTGTGCAACTTGTTTTGAGGGATAAACCTCCAAAATTTCTGTAACAAAAATAATCTGTAAAAACAACATAAAAATAACAATTTTCATTTTCTTTGTAGTTTATTGCGTTTTTTAGAATTTTATGTAGTTACTATGGACTTAATGTATACATATTATAAAAAGTTAGGATAGAGCGGTTGTATTGATGAATAGGAACTTGAAATGCTCTAAAAAATACAGCATGTAAAAATGCAAAGGCTCTGGTGGACTTGTTCTCAGGGCGGCTGAAGTTAAACAGGACACAACTGGTGCGTTTGTTGAGGAGACTGTTGTAAGTTATGCACTCTTAGAACAGACGTGTCAGATTTGACACAACAAGCTTGGTTTTAAAATGTTAAAATAAATGCTTATTATTTTAACACGTCCATTATACATGTGTGGATTATGATGACTTGTCTTTCCACACACAGTGAATGAATGGTTAAAGCAGCAGTGGGACAGTCACAGTAAAAGCTGCAGGTAACTGATGATAAATAAAGTGCAGGCTCAGTTCTCCAGGTAGAGGAAAATGGTTTGAAACTCTTGTTGCAGTTTCAAGATGGAGTTTGTTTCAATGGCTTTTTTTCCAGCTTTTATAATATTATATTTGGTTTTTGTCAAGCTGTAAAATAAAGAAGAAGAAACCAAAACTAAAGACACTTCCTCTAGTTTTATATTTAACTTTAAGTGCATATTATTATTTTGGGTAGTTTCCAGTTTTTTAAAATTCAGTTTAAATTCTGTTGCACAATTGTTTAGTTTTGTTTTAGGTCATTATGATAAAACCTGAACAAACTAAAGATGGTGAATATATTTTATTAAATACGACTGTTTAATTAAAAATATTCACTCTTTTGCCCGACAGTGACTCAGTGTTTTATTAAGCCTGCAGTCACAGTGTGTGTGTAAGAGTGTGAAACAGATCAGTGGGCGTCCTGTGAAGCTTTGAGCCACCTGAGCGACAGGTAAACCACGGACGACCTCGCAGGCCGACAGCTGGCACAACTGACAGCGAGCTGCTGTGGGAAGCAAACCAAACCCTCGTTCACAGAGCTGCTCTTCTTCTTCTCTGCCAACAGTCAGTGCAGACTGTGGGGACATTTTTATAGTATTTATTCACTTAGAGATCAGAAACATTAGAGAACGTTGTAGTTTTAATTCAGGGTGATAAATCTTATTTTCCTTCAACATCAGTGACGTGTCGAGCACCAAAGTGCCTCATCGTCAGACTGTGTTTGAAAACTGGGTTTGATTTTTCTCCAGTTTGAAGAAACTTTGTGATTGTTGAAGATGAATATGATGAAATTTGATTCTTAAGGTTGAAGAATAAGTTATTTGAGGATAACGTTAAGTTAAATGCACTGAACGGGTTTATTAATGAGGTTTCATTTTAGTCATGTTTATACTTTGCAGGTTCATTTTATATTCAGTGTTTTTCATTCTGACTAATTCAGAAAGTATTTTTGGAAGAACACATCAGGTGAAGCATTTGTGATGCTCAAATCTCTGTGTTGGTTCAGTTGTTTGACCAGTTTGTAGCTTTTCTGCAACACTTTAAGGTAAACATTTTTTCAGAAATCAGACACCAGGCAAGTATGTGCAGACATGTGCTGCTCTCAGATGTTTGGAATCACTTGTAAAGAATTTTTCTTACTTTAATATTTTCTCTGAAGACAGCACACTGAGAAGTTTCTTTGGCTGCTTTAGACATGAAAGATTAATGAACTGACATCAGGCTGCTTTTGTGTCTCTTGTTTGGGGAAATAATCCAGATTAAATTTGCATTTAATCACCATTTCATTGGATTTTGATTGAAAATTAAAAATAACAGAAATGTCCCTGAAATGTTTGTAATTTGTAAAAGTTCTCT
This sequence comes from Diplotaxodon limnothrissa, assembly GCF_057381915.1. Classification (NCBI taxonomy): domain Eukaryota; kingdom Metazoa; phylum Chordata; class Actinopteri; order Cichliformes; family Cichlidae; genus Diplotaxodon; species Diplotaxodon limnothrissa. The sequence continues at coordinate 30,738,622 of NC_140602.1, read as the reverse complement.
GCACATTAAAAACCTGTCAGACTTTCATTTTTAGTGATGAGCTTATTGCTGTGACTGCAGTATTGAAGTCTGAACTGAAGTTTACACCTAAGCCTACAAAGTGCATTTAGCAGTTTCATATTCTCAAACATTTTGTTTTTAATTTATGCTTCAGCAGTTTCAGACTGGCACTATAAGCAGTGAGACCTCAACAAACACACCTGTAAACATGCTCCAGCTGTGACTTTGGGGCAGAAACAAGGGGCTCTGCTCTCTGAATGATCAGAGCAGCTACAAGTGTGTAAACTTGGTTAAACTCCCATCAGCTTCAGCTAAACTATGGAAATAACGTTTATATTTTTGCCAGAAATGTTTCAATAAGAAATTTCATTTCATAAACAAAGAAGACGCTAACAGAACATCAGCAAGACTTCAATTCCAAAATATATTCTTTGAGTTACAGTGATTGACTCCGTTTCATCCAGACTCAAACATCTGAAACTGAAGAGCTTTACTGCAGAATAAAACCAAACATTCAGTTACGTGTGAAGTCAGCACAAAAACATCCAGTTTACGGTTTTTGTCTTATGAATGACCTGAATTATTAAACTTGTGCACAGCAGGTTTGCAGTGAAACTCTTCACATGTTAAACTTCATTTTATTACATTTGCACTTCATAAAAAGATGAAGATGAACGGCATCCAACAGAACATCATCAGCGTAGAATGGCACGTGGGTTTGGAGGAAAAGGAAAAATGTGAGGGTGTGATGGTTTGCAGTGTTATCTTGTGCATGTTTAGTATTTTACCTAGTAGTGTTTCCACGTGTGGTGCAAAAGAGAGAAACAGAAGAACAGAAACAGTAAAAAAAATAACTTCCCACAGAAATAAACGACATTACAGAGAGACGAAGTGGAAGTCCTGCACAGACTCTGAGAGGAGATCAGAAAAAGTGTTGATTTGCGTTTTACAGGCTGCTCTGCACCAGCTGAGTGAACAACAAGGTTTTCCAGAAGCCAGGGGGAGAACAACCTACCTGCTCTTTAGCTCATTAACTGCTATCACACTGCCAGCAGCTGTTATTAAAAACTACACCGTCGCATTTTCATCGCTTCATTTATTCGTCTACATTTGAACATCTTTCTGTCTTTAAATGCAAAAAAAAACAAGATTCACGTCTCTGCACCAGCCAACCTGAATAACCCTGACGTATCCCAGCAGTTAGTTTCATCTTAAACATTTGCTTTCGTTTGCAGCATTATTTTATCATTTTGTTTTTTTAATTGGCCAAACGATCACAGGAAGACAGATCTGATAACTTCTGATACTTTCTTCTGACACGTTTGGGATCCTCCACAGCTGACTGTGTATTAGGAGCAGCTGAGAGTCACATGATGACACATGACTGGAGGAGCAGGAGCAAATATGAGATTAAATAACTGTTAACAGCTTAGTTTTAGTTTAGTGTAATTTTAGTGTTTAAAGGTGTCGTTATATCAGTACAGAAGCAGATAATCAGCCTTTTAATGCTACTGAATAACTAAATAAATAAATACGACCCACAACCTTCAAGGCTCAAAGGAAGTAAAGAGTCTACAGAAATCAACATGTTACTGCTGACACAGCCAACCAATCTCATGCAATTTTGACTGATTAAGCCTGAACTTTTAAATGCTGAATATTGTCAGTTATTCGGGTCGCTGATGTTTGTCTGCGTTTTAAATCTTCAGAAACCTTCACGCACATCTAAAAAATCTTGTTTTTCTTCTGAGTCTAAATGATCCCTCTGAACCTTCCTCCTGACCTTCTTCATCCTTCTGCAAACCTTTCTGCTCCTTCTGTTAGATTCTGTGTTTCTTTATCTACTCAAACAGCAGCACAGTTTACTGTCAGAGAAGAACAACTGTGATGTGGACTCCACAGACTGGACTTCTGCAGGTTTTTTTCAGAAACGTGGAGGATTTACTTCAGAGAGACGTGAGGAGATGAACTTGTTCGGCAGAAAGGCAGACGTGCTGCTCTCAGGAAGACATGGAGACAGAAACAATGATCAATAAGAGGTGTCAGGCAGCAGACGCTGCTGGGAAACAGTCAGATTAATTGGCAGGTCATCAGACTCTGACGAGGAAGTCGATGTTAAGCGAGGCAGGAATGTGCAGCATCTCCAGGCTGAGGGCAGACGGCGAGTAAGGGAAGAGGACCGGGAAAGTGTGTTTGGTATCCAAAAGAAGCTGAGGAGGGTCATTCCTCTCCTGAAGGCGATTCTGGACACACAGAGACAGAGAGAAGTCAAACATGAGGCTGACATCACTGGTCCCGTAGAGGCAAAGTATTCATACAAAAAACCTAAAAAGAACAGACATCAGAAACCCGTTTATATTTCATGCTTTTGCTGTGTAATGTTGCACACAGCTGAAATGACTGAATGCAGACAAACAGAAACCTTCTAGTTTCTGGAGGCCGTGGCTCCTGCTTACTTTCCTGCTCCAGGACAGTTTGTGACCTGGATTCATGAACTTTGTTCTACTACTGCCGTGTTACCGGCAGCAGTAGAACCAAGGCAGCTGAAAGCAATTCAGCTGTTTATAGTTGTGCAACCTTTAACCTCCTAAGACCCGAACTCTTTCATGGCATGATTTTTAATTTCTTTGTCATTTTGGCTGATTGGGACCTGATGAAAGTAAAAACAAAGAATTACCAGATTTATTTATTTATTTATTTTTACCAGATTTTTGTTTCTGAGAAAAATGAGATAGAACAGTGGCAGTATAATGTCCTCATAAGTGGATATCAGGACCTTGTGGAGCAAGATTTAGTATTTTGGTCTAGACAACCCAAAATGTGCAGTCCACGTATGTGGACGCCCGGTCCTAGGAGGTTAAATTTGCTCTTAACGCCAAACAGTTTCAGTTTATCCGAAGACAGCAACATGGTTTTTCGCAGAATTTACATTATTGGATATGTTTACGCATGTATGTATGTTACGTATGTTTACACTTGCCTCATCAGACCGACCGTGGGCATTTTATAGGATTCGTGTAAGATATCAGATTTTCCTGAAAACTGCTGGGAGCTCCTGGTTTTGTTTAGCAATGCAGGGTTTTCCCAAATATCTACATTGGATGTGGGCAGTACAAAGTTAAAGAGACACTTTGGTGATGTTTAAAAAAAAAAAAGGCTCTGTATGAGCACCTCTGCTTTTACTTCTGTTTTCTACCAAAGTGAACTATTTCCAAAGCAGAATAAGAAGCACAGAAGCAAAAATAATTCTGCAGTTCTGTTTTTAAATGACCTGATTGGTTCAGATCTTCAGATTTGGCACCAGCAGCATGAGGTGTTAAATTTTCTAACATCACATCTGTAAACGGATCTGACATTCAGATTCCACCTTTTATGCTTCAAAATTTTACATTTGTTCTTTTCATGTCCCAGAGGAATCCTCCCTCTGGTGTTTGGTAGAGGTATAAGCAGCTAAACTGTCTGTGTGATTCACACCTGAATGTTTCTGATGAAGGACACAGTGACTCGTTCTTCAAACTCGTTCAGAGGCGTGTAGAGGTTCAGGATTTTCACGATCTGCAGGAGACAGCAGGTTAACATCCTGTCATTATCTGATCGGGAGTGTTATCGATCGCCTGCTCGGGTTCAGATGAGCTGAGCGTACCTGCTGCATGGTGAGCGCGGTGCACAGCGCACAGATGGCCTCGGCGTCCTGCGACGTTTTCTTCTTGACCTGCAGCAGCTGTGCAGCCTGAATGATCGGCTCCAGAGTAGCTGCAGCTTTACTCTGATACAAGTTATTTCCTCTGAGCCACTCCTCCAACTGACTGGTGTTGTACCTGTGTACACACACACACACACACACACACACACACACACACAATTCAAAGTGAGGGTTGGGGTTGATGGGAGACCCACAGAGTTCAGGCATACAAGGTTTTGGCGATGTGACGTTAAAGCCAACCTCCATCTCTCTGTGCGATCTTTCTCCTGAATCTGAACACTAACAACAAACCAGCACATTATGTAACAAGTTATGGTCAATGCTCTTCTTCTACCAGTGCTTCTTTGATTTCTTGTTCTTTCTTGTCGCCCCAGAAAAATCCAGATTATTATTGTAATAATTTCACTTCTTAAGTTTTTTAAATTATTATTTTGGACAGAGCGCAACCTAAAACTCAATTTAAGCTTTCATGATATGAATACAATAGAAAATCATCATAAACTTGATGATGTTCTATTCCAGCCTTTCTATTCAACTGACAGTCATGTTGGATTGAGGTGATGTGTTTTTGTGTACTGCATGAAAAAGCCAAAAAGGGCAGCCTGTAGTGATGGAACAGCTGGCTGAGCTCAGCGAGCTGTGAGTTAACTTGTGACCTGTTTGGGATTATTGTTAGGTTTGTTGATAAAAATGAGTCATTAACCACAGCTGAAGCTATCTGCACCATTCATCTCTAGAACTTGTAACTAACGAGGGAAGAACTTCAAAGACGAACTGAGCTCACTGACGTTTTTCTTTAGTTCATTTAACTTGCAAAGAAATTTTCACTGGATTCTAATTCAATGAAATACCTGCAATATAAAGTATAAATTATAAAATATATATGGTACATAGTTCACAGATTTTAGTAAATTTGTTTTGCATTGTAATGGAGTACAAACTATAAAGTTGAGCTTGTGGGTGTCGGCTGCAGGTTTAGTACCTGAGCTGCATGCCGGTGCTCCAGGAGCAGACGTCCTTGCGCAGCAACAGGTTGTTAAGGGTAACAGCGTTGATGCAGTGGAAGAGCTGCCGGACCGCCTGACCTATGATCTCAGGGTCCAGACCGTGGTCTCGCATGATGTTGTGGAACTGCCCCAGCTGCTTGATCAGGGCCTGCAGGGTGTAGCTGGTGGGGCCGTCGGCGTCCATGTCCATGCTGGACGAACGGTTCCTGTAGCCCATCGGCTTCACGCCTGCCAGGCTGGGGATGCTCTCGCTCTCCAACATGGCCGACACTGGATGGCAAAACAGAAACCAGAAAAGGAGTTCAGACATACAAAGAAGAACGTTTATAGAACAGATGGGAAGGTACAGACCTACACCAGTTACACAGCAACAAAATGATCTAGAAAAACACACAGGATGGTGCTATACAGACTTAGTTCCTCCAACGCTTGTTGTTTTGTTCTCCAGTCACTTTGTGGTTTTGGCTTTTCTCCATTTAGACTCCAGAGTTTTCAGATCTTCAATGAGGTTGCAGCTCCAGGTATGTTGAGGCAGTCTTGAGCAGCACTTTGCTGCCGAAGTTGCTCACTTTGATCTAAACCATGAATCCATGTTTGCTGTTAGCTACTTCAATTCAGTTTTACTTTGCTCACTCCAAGAACATCCAGCTGATTGTGGTTGAATTCCTGCAGCAGCTCACAGACTCTTTTGCTTTGGTGGAGGGTATGCATTCGCCAAAAAAAAAAAAAAAACCCTTCAAAACTCATCTTTCTTCAAGCTCTGGACCGTGTCTTAGGTTTAGTCTTCGATTTGACCCTAACTCATCTGTCCACTGATAACCGTCCTGCAGCTCTGAGGGGATTTTTTTAGCCTGCCTTTACTCTGTTCGACTTAAAGACTTCTGGTAGATAAAAATACCTTTAATAACGATGAAGTTCACACTGACCACAGCTCTGTGGTTGCTGTGGTAACCACTGTGCACAGTCCAATAGCAGAAAGTCACATGATGACTCATATGGGGACGAAATGAGTCAGCTGCTACCTCAGAGTGACGTAGTTTCTGAAAAAAATTCCCCAAGTGTTCAACAGACAAACTCAACGAAAACTCAAACCAACACAAAACAGGAGAAGAGTGGGACTAGAAGATTTCACCATGGGGTTGTTGTGATAACCTGCTTCTTCCTCATGTTATGACACTTGACCAAACACTACAAATGACCGCATTTATCATTTAGTTTAGCATCTAAATAATGCTTCGGTTCCGTTTCGTGCTGCTCTCATTACACAATGATGGTTTTGCTGGACGGTAAACCCCATTTTATTTTTCTGTATAATTGTAACAGGACTTCTTGGGCGGCCCTCAGCTCCTTTGATGATGCGGTTACAGCAGTGAGTTAAAATAAGTAGTTCAGCTCTGAATTGAGAACACAGAAATGTTTCCTTGGACAGAATTCGGTTTGGTTGCACTATCAACCTTTGCATTAATGTTTTGGCTGACAGCAGATGAAACAGCAGCTACTAGTGTGGCTCATATCTAAAATGTCACTGCAACAGAGAGCAATGATCTGTGAAAGCCAAACATCTTTGACAGCCACTCACTGACACGCTGCATGTTTTAGAAGACTGAAAGTGATGTCTGCAGATTCGGGTTGTGGTTAAGTCACTGAGTTTTTCATATTTAACAACAGAGATGAGGCTTAATGACACAGCTTGTCATCATTTTATCCTGTTGGCTCCAGAAGTCTTTATTTTCACTTCTTTTTCATTTACCACCAGACTTCTGTCCATCTGGTTTAAACACACTAACGGATGGTTTTGTCAGCTGTTTTCAGCACAAACATGTTTGTGTTTCTCATAAAGGGACTCGGGAGGAAAGTACCTCTTTCCCCACAAATGACTCTATACCCACTTCTGTCGGTATGTCAAGCAGCTGACTTTCTCAAGGAACAGAGTTACATCACCTGAACACACAGTCAGCAAAGTCCAGCATGTTTTCATTTTGTCAACGACTCACGCAGAAATTAAAATGCAATTTTCCCTTTTAAACGTGCACAATTTTACAACCCTGGTGAAAGAAAAAAAAGGTCAAACAATATATTACTAGCTTCCACATCCTTAAAGAAAACAAACGCAGGGTTTTCAGATTAAAGATTAAAATTCTCACAGACAGGTTAAACATCCCAAACATGTAGTAGAAAAATGTGAAATAACTCTTCAAGAATTTTGTAAATGAATCTGCTGCAACAGGAGAAAGGCCATATCTCGAACAGTTTCTAATCTCTTTCTACTGGCTGGATATTTATCCTTCTAGAAATCTGACTGATGAATGCAACTCATATTGTCCAGGACATTTGACCATCCAGCAAGAGAGGAGCTTTGCAAAGTTTTCTATAAGGTCCCGAGCTCTTTATTTTTAACTATGCTGAAATAACACACCAAGCTGAACGAGAGGCACCAATTAGAAAACCACATAAATATTTCTTTAAGCAAAATATAACCAATGCATCATGTGCATTTATGCATCTTGCAATTAAATGCATCAAACCATAAAATTCTCCTTTTTGGTGTTTCAGGCAAACTCACCGATCATGGGTTGAATGATGCCTTCTGCCACTTTGATGAGTTGCTGGTAGATCTGGATGGAGAGATCGCTCAACACCTGTCTGTACTCAGCCAGGTCAAAGTTCTTCAGACAGTGCTCGTTCTGTTTGGACGTGTTCTGTGTCATAAATGCCTGATGAAGAAGATGTCAGGATGTGAGAGTGGTTAATCGCTGCTTCTGTCTGCTCATTCATTACAGATATCGATCAGGTCCTCACCTCCTCACCGCTGTATTGCTTCAGACAGTGAAGCAGTCGGCTGGTGTTGGCCAACCAGAAGGATGTCATCTCAAAGTCATCGTTGTTCTTCTGCAGAATGAATAAAAGGACTTTCAAAATAAAAGAACCTGTGTGTGGAATCAGACAGGTGGGCTGTGTGTGCAGTAGCACCAACCTTGAGGACCTTCTTGATTGCGTTGATGGTGGAGGTAAGCAGAGACTCCACCTTCTGGTCATCATTGATGTAGTCAGCGTGGCGGATGCACATGAAGAGGATGTAAGCTGGCAGACAGGGCACCGTACCAGACACGTTGTTGGGGCGGATGTCTGAAATCACATGCAATGGGTGAAACAACTCTGGTTTTATTATCCTGAGGACATGCATCCTGCTGTTCGTCTTGTCATCACATATTTTCAACTTCACCTCCAGCTCAACTTTAGTGACAGTAAAGCCGTCACTGTGAGGGACGTTGGGGAGCTACAGAAACAGCTGGAAACCAGACAGCTTTTTGTGTTGCTTTTTCTAACTACCAAATGCCCGATTTAATAAATATTTAAGTTAGAATATTTGTTCAGAGCTTCCGTTCTAACTTCTGAAAGCTGTGGGAGAAATCTTATCCAGCATGCGGTTTGAACAAACGCAGTCTGAGGTGGATGGGAATACCTCACCCACAATATGAAACCTCATGTAAGATAGAAAAACCACATGAAGCTGGGGCGATGTTCTTACCATTGATCAGGGTCTTGACCAGCAGCGCCTCGTTCTCCTTGTTGTACTCCAGCATCCCCTCAAAGTCCTTCTCCTTCCTCTGGACAGTCACCTGGCGTATCAGCTCAGGTTTGGACCTGCTGCTCTGAGCTGCTGCTTGAGCAGCTGAAAAACAGACACATGGACACACACACACACACTTAGCCTCTGACCATCAGGTGCAGCTCTACAGAGCAGCTTCCTGTTCTCCTGTTACCTTCCAGCTCCTGGACCTTCTTCATGTAGATCTTGAGCTGCTTCTTCAGCTTCCTCTCGTTCTTCTCCAGCTTCTCCACCAGCTCTTTGAGATCCTGCAGGAAGACACAGAGCAGCGTCAGAAAACGGAAAACAGAAAACAGGAATCAGGAAGGGAGTCCGGCAGCAGCGGCTGCTGCAGTATTGCTCACCAGGTTGTCATTGGTGAGCCGCGTGATCTCCTGCTGGACGCTGTACTCCACCTGAGCCTCTGGAGACAGAGACATCATGTAGCTGAGCTTTTCCTGCTTATCCTCGATGTCACCCTTCAGCAGCTCGATCTGAGTGTGAAGGGCCTCCAGCTCGTCTTTGTGCTGCCTGGACTGAGTCTGCAGCTGAGCCTCCAGCAGCCTGGCAGGACCGGGAGGACCAGAGTGTTACTGACAGACACCGAAAACAACAAAACACCAAAACAAACAAAAAAACAAACAAAAACACAGCAAAACACCGCACAGACAGATCAGTGGTGATACAGCCAATGTGTGAAACATCCTCTGAGGGCTAAGACACATTTTCATTAACCTTCCCATGAAGTAACATCACACTGAAGGTTCATGATGAAGGTTTACTTTGTTTGTTTTATTTTAGAAGTAATAATTTTATGATTTTTGCTCTAAAAGTTGCTGAGTCAGCACTGACACGTGAATGTGTGACTCACTGAGTTAATACTGATGTTTGTGTATTTTAAATTAATGGTGTCCTCTTCTTCAGGCTGCATAAATATTAAACTGCATATGATTCATCAGCAACTCTCAAACATATAAAGAGAATATTGAGGATAATCGTCGCCTTAAGCTGAACCATCACAGCTGCTTTCTGGGCTCATAAACAAACTTCAAATCCAGATTGAGTTCACATGGCGGATTTTACTTAGGAGCTGAGAGCATCCTCATATTTCACACACTGGGTGTAGAAGCGGCTCTTCACGAACAGACTGAGGTCCAGAACATTACAGAGATGATTTTTTTGAAATGAAAGGAAGCAGAGGAAATGAGCAAACAGAAACCTGGCCACTTGTTTGAGGCCCTGGTAAGCCAAGCCCAGCTCTCCATCTTCATTCAGGTAACACCAGTCCTGATGGTTACTGGTGTCCAGCAGCAGCAGGCAGAGGACACAGAGAAGCAGATAAAAGCAGCATGTGAGGAGCAACGCAGCGAACAGAGAGGAGGGAGAGCAGCAGAAAGGTTAGTCGCTACATAAACAAGAGAAAAACCACAACTTCAGCTGCTGCCACTAAAACACTGTTAGAGCTACACTCGTTATTTGTGATGATCACAGCCCTGTGTTTTGGTGGGTCCTATGAAAAAGGAACGGCACAAAGGTGTTTTATTTTAACCCAAATCACAATCACTTCTGTGGGACTGATTTTGGGGTTTTTTTGCACTTTGAAAATGTAACACGTGCACACGAGGAGATATCAGACCAAAGACTGAAATCAAAAATGGGGAAATTCATTTCTAGAAACACAACTGAACAGATTTGATGTGACTAAGCGAGATGAAGTGCAGTGAGACGGTGCTGGTTCAGGAGTGTCTATGATGTCTTCTGAAGCTACATTTCTCCTATATTGGCTTCCCCTCATTGGCTCCCTGTTTAATCCAAAACTCAATATTGCTCACATACAAGGTTTTAAATAATCAGGCCCCATCTTATCTTAATGACCTTGTAGTACCATTAGAGCACCTCGCTCTCACACTGCAGGCTTACTTGTTGTTGCTAGAGTATTTAACAGTTTTCCTCTTCAATGGAACCAACTTCCATAGAAGAGCTCAGATCAGCAGTGATCATGCTCGACATGAAGTCAGATCAGTTTTGTTTTCTCGGAGTTTGTGAAATTTCAAGTTGTCAGAACAACCGTCCTTCTAGAGACAGCAGGGGAGCTGGATGTGGCCCAGATGTGCAGAAGGAGCCGAATTTAAACCAGCTGTTGGTTATTTTGTTTGTTGTCTTCTTTTGTTTGTTTCTGTTTTGTGGTTTTGTTTCTGTGTTCAGAGGTAAGGAGCTACCCGCTGATCGTTATGTAGGTTTGGGAAAAGCCTCAAAGTCTTGTGAGACTCTCAAACTGGACATTAAAAATGAGTAGAGACTGAAAATGTGTGAAGGAAACAGAAATGTGATCTGTTGAAGCTTCAGCGCAGCTGACAGAAGTGAATGACACGAAGTCTGCGACAGACAGTCCTCGTGTCCGGCAATCTGTCGCTCTGAAATCTGATTTAAAGTCTCAGAAAGTTTCAATTAGCAGGATCATTCATTAGAGAAGAAAAGAAGGATTTTTTAATCAAATACTTGAGAACAGCCAGAGCAAAGTACAAAGAGTGCATTCAAAGCCTTTTGTGTCAACAACTAAAGAGGAGATCAGCTGACGTGACCTGTATGGAGGATCTCTTCTGCCCAAATACCTCACTGTGGTAAAGCTGGCTGGTTTCGGTTCTTTAGTCACTTACTTTTTGGACTCACACAGTCCATGGTAAGCTTTGAGCGCCTCCTCTTTGTCCACAGGCTCTTTGCTGTTGTTCACCACAGGAGTAGAATCAGTTTCCTGCTCAGACACAGAAAGAGCATGTCACATCACCAAACAACAGCTCACTGACCTCATTTTAATATCACTCTAACACACAGACAGTTGACACATGAACACGATAAATTCATATACATCCTCAGCCCTCTGACTCATCCACTGCACTGCAGACTGTGCGTTCATCTGAAAGCAGTGGCAGCAGGTGAAAGACTTCATCAAGAAAAATGTCTAAAGCAGAATCCAGCCCGTTGCTGCAGCCTCGTGGGAAGTGTTCTCTCACATTTTCAATCACTGAGCCAACTGTTACTGAGCCTAATTATCGGTAATATTATAACATAACCTCACTTCATAAATAAAAGTCTTAAAATCCCCCCTTTGAGCTGAAACTCCATTTTCTGTTGGAATCGGGCTGGACAGCGCTTCCCATCGAACCTTGAGGCCGCAAAGCCTGTTTATACTCATGTCTGTATGTGGAAGTAGGTCGAACAGTGGCAGTGAGTACACCGCTGTGCAATATGAGTTAAATATCAAATGATTCAATATTGCATCACTTTGCAGTGACCTCATTACTTTTGAACAAGGAGGAAATAAGCAGATTTCCACCTCTGTGAAGCTGAAAATCCTCTTCTATTACTACCTAAGGGCAAACCACAAGGTTTGTCTTTGTTGTAATAGTAATAATAAAGATAATGATAGTTTCCTTTAAAAGAACCTTCTGTCACAAAAATCGTATTCTTTGACAAGAGATGACCGTGTATGAGAGCTGTAATCACAAACAGAAACACCACAGAAAGAAATTGTCTTGGCTGCCTTTTAAAATGCTTAAACTGACCTCGCAGCCAAAGCTTATTTCACTTTTCTAGACATGCAGACACGCTGCCAACACAAAGCTGAGCTTCTACACTGATAATGTGTTTTACCAGAGAGAACACGTGAAGCTTTGCTCCACCTATAGTGTGTGGGGTAGCATGATGAATAACAAATACAAATCTGGCCTCCTCATAAGGATTAGAACTTTGTTAATGCGATACCGTTGTGTTCAGGCTCAGGATATTCTCGTTCTTCTCCTGCAGCTGGGCCGCGCTCACAATCTGCGTCCTGAGGATGAGGACTTCCTCCTTGCGAGCATCCAACTCCTCATTGGCTGATTTAAGCTGGCTCAGCAGCAGGTTGTAGCTGTCCTGTAGCTCATTGGATGAGCTGTTCTGTGAGGCTCGCTCAGCGACCGTCTTCCTCAGCTCATTCAAGTCGTTCTTCAGTTTCTTGTTCTCTGATTCCAGCTCTTGCCTCTGCAGAGACACAAAGTTCACCGTTTAAGTTTTAGATGTTGATTTGTTACACACTAGCTTCATCTGAAAGGACAGAGAAGAAGTCCTGATGCCATGAAATGGTTTCAGTTTTGTACCTTGAGATTATTGTAGGCCAGATCAGCCGTCTCCTGCTCAGAAGTGGAGGGCCTTGACTGAGAGCCCTAAAATGAAGGAAGCACAAAGAAAAATATCAGAACCTGATTCATTTCCTGCAGATAAAAACTCAGAGGAAACAGCCGAGCCCCTCTGATAAATCCTTGCTCAGTCACCTTTCGCTTGGCCAGCTCCTCCATCTTCTCCACTGTGAGCTGCAGTTTCTTCCTCTCCTGCTCCAGCTCTCGGACTCTCTTCTGCAGCTTCATGAATAGACTAATATCCATAGCGGCCTTGTCTATCCCCATCTCCTGCAGACCAGCATGATCAGAGCTAGCATTTAACACACATCTCTGAACACTGAATCATCCAATTGTACTCTTCATGAAGTGACTCAGATTTAAAACCAATGTTTTTCTTTCATTCAGATCACATCAGCTTAAAAGAATAACTGGATATCCTGCAGCAACACGTTTGAACAAACTTGCATGCACTTCTGGAGAATCTATAATCACACTTCACCCACATCATTACTGATTTAAATCCTGTTAGTTAAACGTCACTGTGTTGAACGCCCTCTATTTTTCCTTCTCTGGCTCTTTACTTGTGTGATCTGATGCCTGCTCTGTGCAGACAAAGTACAAACTGACTCACGTCCACCAGCTGAATGGAGTCCTCGGTGTCTCCAATCTCTGAGGTGGAGACAGACGGGTAATTAGAGTCCGACTCCAGGCTGCTCTGATTGGACGGATTCCTCGTGTGGCCAGGCTGGAACTGCAGGATGACAGGAGGAAGAAAGTCACCACAGATGTACTAAAGTCGCTGATATAAAAGGGGAAAATATAGACTGAAGGTCTAGGAAGAAAAACTAGAATAAACCATAAACTTTTAGAAAACTTCAGAAGTTCTCAGATATAAAAATTCTGAGAACATCTGAGTTCAGATGCTGTGACGATTGTGTCGTAGAGCTGTAGGTTTTTAAGTCTGTTTCAACTCTAACCTTTCCCGATGCCTTCATCCTTCTGGTACTAACAGTTTTCTTACTGATAAGATCAGACTGCAAAGGACACCTTGATTCGTTTATCCACTACATCTGTGCAGGGATCAACCTTACAGTGTTCTCATTGCAATTTAACACTTTTACTTAACAAAATATTTTTTCTTTTCATAATGGTGTTATTAGAGTGTTCTCATGAAGCCTTTAGGTCCCAGGATATTTTTCTGAATGAAACAAAAACTGAATATGATCAGTTAGATCTCCACAGATGTGAGCACCGAACTGAACAACATCCAGCTCTCTGCTTCAAACACACTCGGAAGAACTGTGAAATATCAGCCTTTTTTTGTTTGAAAGAAAGAAAAAGATATTTTCACTTCTCCTAATTCAGAACTCTAAACCAGAGAATGACTAAAGGACTGCACCATGACCTGGAGTTCATTGTTGCCCTCCAAATATAAACGTCAGTGTGTGAGTGTGTTTGTGATGACGTCTCTCTGAGGTCAGGAGGTCACCTTGTTGAGCGACATCTCCTCCTTCAGGTTGTCATATCTCTGCTCCAGCCTGGAGAACTCTTTGAGGAGGTTCTGGTAGCGCTCCCTCTCCTTATCCAGCTCCGACTGCAGAGACACACTGCTCACTTCCTCTGAAACACACACACATCCATCAATGAACGGCAGCTTTCAGTGAGTAAAGCTGTAAACTCTTCACAGCCTGCTTCACTTCAAAAGAAGCTAAAAAAAAAGTTCCCAAACATGAAGGTGCTAAATTGACATCGATGATAAAGCTCTGAACTGTAACTGAATGTTCTAATTGTGCTTGCTTTAAGTTCTATAAATGCTCCATAAGAAGATGCACTTAAACACTTTCCATTTAAAACCAGGAAGGAAAAGTCCATCACCAGGACACAGCAGGTCCATCACGAGAACACGCTGAGCTGTAGAGCTTCCTGTGGTTTCAGCAGTAATCGCTCCACTTGGATAAAAACAAACAAAACTAAATAACTAAGTAAATAAATTTGATGCGTCTCCAGTCTGGTTTGTTTTTCCTGCACTGCTCGCTGCCACCAGGCTGAAAGAACTCATTTAGTGAAAGTACGAATGGAAATAAACTGTGAAGACTGTTTGATTGAAGTGTGTGTGTGTGTGTGTGTGTGTGTGTGTGTGTGTGTGTGTGTGTGTGTGTGTGTGTGTGTGTAATTATACATCTTTGTGAGGACCAAAAATTTGACTGTTACTATACTTGTCGTGTCGGGCATTTTTGAGACTCAAAATGTGGTTTTAGTCTCAGGGTTACAGTTAAGTTTAGGCTAACCATAACCTGGGTTAGTCATTCATTTTTTGATGGTTAGGGAAAGAATTTTTGTCAATTAGATGTCCTCACTAAGACTTACAAGGCAAGTTGTGTGTGTGTGTGTTATAGTCATCTTTTAGTCTCTGAAACTTTTCGATTTTATTCTGCTTCCAGTCGGACTTTCTGACTGAATTCACCTTCGTTCCTACTTCCTGTTTCCATTGGCCACTGAGAAGCAAGCCTGCAGGAAGGCATCAATAAATCATTGTTCTCAGCTTAAAGACAGTCACAGAGGAAAAGTGACTCACTCGGTCTGACTCGTGTTTCCTGTTGCAGACAGAGAGACTCTTGTGTGAGTGTGTCGCTTGCACACATCTTAATCCAGGTGTGTTTTCCAGGTAACCTACCTTCTGTGCTCTTTGAGTGCTGCAGGATGCGTCGGTTCATTTCCTCCTTCTCGCTCTTCAGCAGGGAGTTTTCTCTCTCCAGCTCATCCACCCTCTGAAACACAAACACACACACACACACACACACACACACACACACGTCGCTGTGTGCCGGTTTTACAACAGTAACACTGAATCAGTTTAAACACCTCTGATGAGTCAAAGCTGGAACAGCGAGCACACTGAAATCCCACCGAGGAAACTTTTCTGCAGTGAATACTTTTACTTTTAATACTCGAAGTAATATTTTCTGATCATATTCATATAATTTGACTTTCACTGCAGGACATTTTCTTGATGAGAGTATTTTTACTGTGCAGTATGAGCACTTTTACTGCAGCAAAGCCTCTGAATTCAAAATCCTGCTCCTCACATACAAGGTCTTAAATAATCAGGCCCCATCTTATCTTAATGACCTTGTAGTACCATATCACCCTATTAGAGCACTTCGCTCTTGCTCTGCAGGCCTACTTGTTGTTCCTAGAGTATTTAAAAGTAGAATGGGAGGCAGAGCCTTCAGTTTTCAGGCCCCTCTTCTGTGGAACCAGCTTCCAGTTTGGATTCGGGAGACAGACACTATCTCTACTTTTAAGATTAGGCTTAAAACTTTCCTTTTTGCTAAAGCATATAGTTAGGGCTGGACCAGGTGACCCTGAATCCTCCCTTAGTTATGCTGCAATAGACGTAGGCTGCCGGGGGATTCCCACGATGCATTGAGTTTTTCCTTTCCAGTCACCTTTCTCGCTCACTATGTATTAATAGACCTCTCTGCACTGAATCATATCTGTTATTAACCTCTGTCTCTCTTCCACAGCATGTCTTTATCCTGTCTTCCTTCTCTCACCCCAACCGGTCACAGCAGATGGCCCCGCCCCTCCCTGAGCCTGGTTCTGCCGGAGGTTTCTTCCTGTTAAAAGGGAGTTTTTCCTTCCCACTGTTGCCAAAGTGCTTGCTCATAGGGGGTCATATGATTGTTGGGTTTTTCTCTGTATCTATGAAGCGCCTTGAGGCGACTTATGTTGTGATTTGGCGCTATATAAATAAAACTGAATTGAATTGAATTGAAAATAGCCTGACAGGACGTGTGCTGTGTCTGTCGGTCTGTCTCCCTCGCCCACCTGTGTGAGGTCCATCTTCTCGTTGATATGCTCCTCCTCCATCTTGTTCCTCAGGGCATGCGCCTCCTCCAGCTCCTTCCTCAAGTGCTCCAGCTCTTCCTCCAGCGACCTCACCTGGCCTCCGTCCTCCTGCTCACTGCGCAGCAGCTCCAGCTGCTTCTGCAGCTTGTTCACTTCTGAGCCCAGCGAGGTGTTTACCATCTGTAGCTGCTCGTTCTGAGTGCGGAGCTCTTTGGACTGAAGCAGGTGAAGCAGCAGTGAGGTTATCATGTACATCACAGCCTTTGTTACAAAGTAATGTGCACTGGTCCAATACTTCATCATAACTCATATTTATTGTTGCTAATCAACGACTTAGACCTGGATCGTTATATCCTATTCATCAACATGTTCGCTGCACACAGGAGCTCACACGTGATGATTATTAAAGGATTATAGTAGAAAAAGAAAAATAATTGTATTTAACAGACTTTTCTCCTGTGTGCTGATTTTAGATTAAATTATTTAATAAGCTCTTTACCCAAAATAACTTCACTGGAATCATGTGAATCTACTTCTGCTCATCTTTTTGCATAGTTTTAAAACATGATTCAGAGCATCTGACATTAGTCCGCATGACTGTTCACAGACAAAAAAAATAAAAGTAAAAAGCATTTTAAAGCAGTATCACTGCACAGGAGAGGACATGAGTGGAAACATTATGTTCGAGTTGTTTGGAGAAACGCTGTCTGTGTGTAGTCACGTAAACATAACGTCACAGATCGACTCTGATCTATAGGTTTAATTAAACAGGTGCAGTTTGTGAACTTGCACCTACACTTGCTTGTCACTAGGGGGAGATGTGGTGTACTCTGATATACTGTCCACTGAAGACACTTAACAGATCTTAGAGGAAGCTGGTGTTGGGTGGGACAGTTCAAAGTCTTATAAAAACCCACTTTTGTATCATCAATACACATTTCTGTTTATCTACCATCTCTTCACTCCGACGACCTAAACTAAAATGACCTTTATGCACCCCATGTTCACATTATTACAGAAGCAGCGTGGACACCAACTCCTGAAGCTGCTGCTCAGCTAAACCTTTAGAAGACTGAATATTATCAAATAGGACGACCTCCATTTTAATACAACTCGGCATGTTTTATTGTGTGTAATTAACAGACTAGCTTCAGAATAAAAACACGCTTGGTGGCGTACCTGGTCGTCCATTTTCCTCTGCAGCTGAACGATCTTGTTCTCCATGCCCGTGTTGAGCTTCTTCAGGTGCTCGGCAGAGCGAGCTTCGATCTTCAGCTGCTTCAGCTGCCGTTTGGCGTGCATGCGTCTGAAGGCGCACTGGATGGTGATGGCGGCGTTGCGTGCTCGTCTAAACTGCTTCCTCTGCATCCAGCCGCGTACATTCTTCTGGATGATCATCGCCTTGTGATGCAGCAGGAACTGTAGAAGCAGATGTAGGAGATGGTTGGAGGACTAACAGCACGCACAGACACACAAATCCATTCACTCAGAGCGTCCGCCTGACCACATTCCTCTAACTTTGTTTCCAGTTTAATGAGACATCAAAAACTGAGCCGCTTCTTCCCAAAGAATCGGCTTTAAGACTCGAAGTTCATACAGAGTAAAGAACGGGACAGAAAGTCCAACGATTACATAACAAACACAGAAATTTATGAACACATGTCCCAGCTCCATTCAGGGGTTTCCTGTAAAGAGGAACTTCTCTTTCATCCACAGCTGCTTCATGAGGCACTTAAAAGCTGCATGTTTAACACTTAACATCCATGTTTGTAAGAGCAGATTTTCATATTTCTGCTCACGGCTTCATGAAAACTTCAGTAAAGTTAGACTCAGTGTTTAATGAAGCTGTTTTGATTTTATGCAGATTTCTGTCTCTGTGCTTGTTTATTTGCTTTTTTTTTTTTTTAAACACTGCAGTTTTGTCGCTGCTAACACCGAGCAGTGATGGCGGCTGTACCTCTTGGTAAATCCTGCGGGTGAACATCCCTTTGGCGTACGCCTGGATGGTGACCACTGCGCGTCTCACTCTCAGAAACTCGCGTCTCTCTCTCACCATGCGGCACTGCTTCTGACAGATGATGGCCGCTCGTGTCTGACGCAGGAAGTCAGCGTACCTGCAGGACGAACATTCATTAACATCACTACATGATTCGCTGCAATGTGACCTTAAACATGGCGGCGGTGAAGTTTCAATTTCTGATTGGCTGACACAAAGAACTTGAAAATAAAGAAGCATGGATTAATTTGATCTTTACACAGTAAATTAAAACAGTTTAATTCTGGATGATCATTAATTATATCGGCTGATTGAAGTTTAGCTCATTTTCTAGCCTCTTCACTGAATCACTCACAGAGTTCCTGGTGTGGGCTCACCTGCGGGCCATGTATCCTCGGCCGTATCTCTGCAGAGTGACGGCCATCTTGCGGATCTTGCGGTATCGGATCCTCTGCAACCAGCCTCGAACCGTCTTCTGGATCTTGATGCAGGCCGAGCGGAACCTGTCAGTCCGGAGCTTCTCCAAGTACGCAACCTGACCCGCTCGGAAGAAGATCTTTGTCTTTCCAAACTGGAACATGTCAGGCTCCTGAAAGACGGATTTAAACGAGGGTGAGGCCGATTAAAGTAATTACCAAATAAATAAATGTGTGAGACATGTGGAAGCACACACGAAAGAATCCCTCTACATGAAATGCAGACAAGTTTAATGACATTTTCGTTAAAGTTGACCTAAAAATTTGGTGTGCAAAATGTGAATAAAAGCTTTACAAACAACAAATTATCAAGCGTTGAAACAGAAAGTTTATGTTATATTTAAACTTACAGGCTCATTTTTATTTAGGTAGAAGTAATGTGTTTCCCACCTTGATCAGCGTCTCCAGCAGGTTTTTACACACCAGCTTCTTGTCTGCTGTCGTCATGTCTGATTTCTTCATCAGGACTCGATACCTGTTGAAGAAATCTGGGTACGTCCACCTGGAGGAGCGACACACGACACATGCGGGCATCAGTTCTGTGAACTGTGATTTCACTTCACGTCGTGTTGGTTAAACTGTCAAAAACAAGAGTTCTGTTTCTCGTTCGCATGACTGGTTATTAGATTTCAGATCATTATGGCGGCACAGACTTCTCCTCAGGCCTCGAGGAAATGGAGCAGACAGACAAGCAGAGAGCTGCTGGATTTTCCTACCGCT
Organism: Diplotaxodon limnothrissa; assembly: GCF_057381915.1. NCBI lineage: Eukaryota > Metazoa > Chordata > Actinopteri > Cichliformes > Cichlidae > Diplotaxodon > Diplotaxodon limnothrissa. The sequence continues at coordinate 30,719,122 of NC_140602.1, read as the reverse complement.
CTGACCATGAAACTTAAACCAGGTGAGGGGTCACATGATTGAATGACAGCTGAGCTGGACTCACCTGGACGGATACCCGGCCGCGCTGATCCGGATCGTCTCCAGGACTCCACAGGCTCTGAGTTGCTGCACCGCTCGCCGCGAGTCAAACCTGCAAAACAAGAAACGCGTCAACCCCCCCAAAACAGAACGATTTTAAGTCCCGCAGCCCAAACTCTTCCTCTCACCTCATCCTCTTCATCGGGACGGCAGCAGAGTCAGCTCACAGCAGACTGAGTGAGTTGGTCAGCTGAGAGCCGAGTGGGAGTCAGACATGTGACTGAGGCGCTTTATTTAATTTCCCCGCGCTGACACAGAGCGGTTTGTGCTGAGCAGCATCAGCAGACACAAACACGATGACAGCTGACAACTGAACTTAGCTGAAAATGTTCACAGAAATGTGATTGTTTTCAGAAAAATAATAATAACACGGCTGTTTGTAGTCGGTCTGAATCCTAAAAATGAATCCTGTCATTACTCAAATATAAACCAACATCGGCACAGTGCACAGAAGAACCTATTTTAAGATTAAGTGGAGAGGATTAACAGACTGCTACTACTTCTTCATCATCTACTATTACTACTACTTCTAGTAACAATAATAAGAATCTTTTGATGTAAACTATGCAGCATTAAGTTTGCGAATTAATTTGAACTGATGGACATCTTTTAAGTAAATTTGCATGTTTATTGTGAGGCACACGTGTTGTTCCTGGTGTGTTTGTGACTTGTAGGAAAACGTGCTTTAGGGGGAATCCCTTTGGTGTAAACATTCTGCGGCGCTGCTCGCTGTGACGGCCGTTAGTGAAACATTTATTTTTGAAGTGAGCTGTTGTGGAAGAATGCGGCTCGCTGCGTTTGGAGAGAGAGGAGCGGTTTGGCTACTGGTTTGGTTCAGGCTGTTTTTTGGGTTTGGTTTTTTTTTGCTTGAATAAATAAGAATTTAGTTGGAAGTGGATCCTGTTTGAGCAGGTCGATGTTCTCACGCCCATGCAGAACCTGTTCATCATGACCTCTGTGATATCAGACCTGCTCGTCCTGTTGGGCTGCGCCACAATGAACTCGTCAGCATTTTGAACTGACTCAGCGTGTACAACCTCAGATCACTTCCTTTGATTCAAATAGAAAACGAGACGAGCTGACTCACGAGAAGGCCTCTTTGAAGTCGTTGGGTTTGATGCAGCGCACGTAGTGAGGAGTCGTAGCATTCAGGGTGTCCATGAGCAGATGCAGAGACGTCCGGAACTAAAAACACAGAAATGTGTGAGAACAGCAGCAGGAAGCACCACAATGCTCCTGAAAGTCCTGCAGAGCTCACCTGATGCCCCACCGTCTTCCTGTGCTCTTTGTTCGGAGCTTTGGGAACCGTCTTCAGCGCTCGGACATTCACTCTGGCAGACTTTGCAGGGGTCACGTCGTCTTTGTCACTAAACAGGTCGGCGACGAGCTGAAACTGAGGGGAAGAAAAAAAAAGAAAAAGAAAAGGAGGTCAAAGAAATGTGACATGCATAATCTTAAGATTCAGGTTCACCAGTTCATCAGAAACAAGCAAATTGAATTCCTGCTACACTAACAAACCCAGATAAAGGTCAAATAAACCAGCAGGAAGGACAAAATGATCATTTGTCATCACAAATTACAAAAATGTGCAAAATGTGCAGCTTAAACAGATGACGCGGAGCTGGAGTCTCTGATCTCACAGGAAGAAAGTCCTGGTTCTGGTTCGTACCTGGCTGGCCTTCAGGATGTTGATCTGCTCCTCGTAGACGGTGTCTCTGTTCTTTTCCAGGAAGCCATCACACTGATACTCCACCTGCAGAGAGGGCAAGCTGAGCGTCAACCATCAGATGAAGATAAGCAGATGGACTCAGACTGTAAACTCACAAACAAACGCAAAACGCATATCTAGATATTTCATAGTGATCATGATCAAGGCTTTATTTAGTCATTCTAAGCTTGACTGTAAGTGTGAAAGGAGACCTGCCCAGGGTGTATGCTGTCATGTATTTTAAAATACACCCTATTAGCCAAAAGGACCTTAATACGACTTCTCCAATTCTAGATCTGTCCAAGTGATGTAAATATGAAACTTTTCAATGTTTTTATAATGTGATAAACAGCTGGACCACAGCCTGAGGAGACTGTTTAAGGAATCCGCGTTCCTGTGAAGTGAAACCCTGAGGACATGAGAAGGACTCTTTTTAATACCCTCTGCAGGGGGTGAACGTCCTCGGCTTTAATCTGTCAGTGGAGACAACTCTGCCTTCAGATGATCACTTTCATTCATTTCCGCCCCCAGACTCTGGAAACTTTAAAGCTGACCTATTCTGCTTATTTTCAGCTCTGTTTTTCACTCTCGCTGACATCCTGTGAAGTTCTGTAAAACCAGTAAAAAGATCGGGTTTCCTCTGAGAGTACAGTGTTTGGATACTCAAACTCTGAACCTCATCAAACAGCTGGTGGAGGAGTCCTTGGCTCACCTTATCAGCGAAGTGTATGATAATGAAGGAGATGTTGGACATGCGAGGTTTCTGGAAGTGAGCGCTGCTGGAGTGCTTATTGTAGAGCTTCTGGGCCCAGTTCTGATCCGTCCCCTTTGGCACCTGAAACACAAACAGATTACACAACAGCTCATGGAGGAGATCTATTCAGGCTACCTGAGCGCTGAATTACACATTTACTTCCTCCTCCAGTGCTGTCCCACATTATCATCATAACTTCAAAGACAGAGAGAGGATGAATAAATCATCAGCTCTGATCTGAGAGATTTACACCAGATAAACACACAGATAAGCACCAGAGAGGTGCAAGAAAGTGCAGCACTCAGCAGAGTTTCCGACACTCAGTCTAAACACGGCAGCAGCTCGGGAAAACTGGAGCAGACATGAACCCCATTTCATCACAGCCCTAAGAGTTAGGGCCCGAGGATCATCAAACTCTAAATATTACAGGAAAGTTCTCCATCTTACATTTTCCACACAACCCATTAAAAAGGACAAAGTGTTTGCAAGCGCTCAAAAAAATAAGGCAAGAATAAGATTATAAGCAGATGTCTCACGTCTGTGGAAAAACGTTGTTTTTATGAGTGATGAGCTCAAACTTTCAATCTAAACAAAGCATATTTGATACATGAAACTAAGTTTCCGATTCCAGGACACGAAAATGAAGCCAGCATTGACGCCAAAAACCGCACATCCTCCAGTGTCCACTGGAGGCTCCAAAAGTGAACAGAAATCAACAGTTTTGATCGCTACGACTTATTTTTTAATAATAATAATAATAATAATAATAATAATAATAATAATAATAATAATAATAATAGATTGCATTTATATAACTTTTTTTCGAGACACTCAAAGCGCTTTACAATGCCACTATTCATTTACTCTCACATTCACACACTGGTGGAGGCAAACCACAGTTGTAGCCACAGCTGCCCTGGGGCAGACTGACAGAAGCGAGGCTGCCATTTCACACCATCGGCCCCTCTGGCCATCACCAGTAGCTGGTAGGTGAAGTGTCTTGCCCAAGGACACAACGACCGAGACTGTCCGAGCCGGGGCTCGAACCGGCAACCTTCAGATTACAAGGCGACTCTTGAGTCACGATCGCCCTTTTTCTCCTTCATAACAACTTTACAGGGAAATGGATGGGTGGAAATGGTTGGTTCATTTATAACTCACCTGTTTAAAGTTTGCACTATTAAACGCTGTCTGTAGTCGTTAGCTGTCTGTTATTCTTCACCTCAGCTAAATAGTCTCTGAACTGGACCTCTGGATTGTTTTTGTGCTGTTGGAGAGTTTTTGAAGAAGTTTGAACTCTTTATCGCTCTAGCACAAATGGTAACAGAGTTACGGTGACTTAAAGAGCCTGTATAAAACAGGCCAGCTACCAGGTGACGGTTTAAAAATAATTATCGGATCATTAATATGTAAGGAAGTCTGAAATTTAGTTCATGTGAGCGTAGCTCTAGGATTTCATTATTTACCGGCATTTGTGGATGCAACAACCAAGCTAGCAAGCTAGCTAGCATTAGCTTATAACTTAACATTTCCTTCTGGCTCCAAAAACCCGTTAATAGTGCCTTAATCCCCACGAGGTATCGAAACGGCATGTTTCACAAAAGTGCTTAGACAGTGTAAAATGCTGGATGGATAAACATTTTCTCAGCTTAATGAAGAAAATACTGAAATTCTTGTTTGTGCTCCGGAAAAGCATACAGCTCTAATACTGGACCCCTGATCTTGGTCCATTAGCCTTTTATGCCAAGTCTTCCATCAGGAATCCTCAGGGTAAATTTTGACTCTGGTTTTACTTCAGATGGTCACGTTCAGTCATTCATGTTTTTATCACTTAGTACTACTACTACCACTACAATATGTCCTAAGTAGTATTATCTCACAAGCAAAACTGGAAACTGTTATTCATGCTTTTGTTTTTTCAAGGTTGGATTACTTTAACTCATTATTCACCTGCTTAAACAAAGCATCACTGGAACATCTGCAGACTGTACAGAACACTGCTGCCAGACTTCTGACCAAACCACCAAAGTTTTGTCACGTCACACTGCTACTCGTCCAGCTCCAAAGTACGCGTCAAGATCTTGGTTCTCACTTATAGGCCTCTGAATGGTCAAGCACCAGCATACATCAAATAACTTTTACACCTGTATGTATGTATGACTCTGGAAGGCTCTCCCCTTTAGTTTGAGTCTGCAGACTCTATTGAGCTTGTTAAAAAGCAAAGCAAAAAACTCATCTTTTTAAAATGGTTACTTTTTTTTGTTCAGCATCCAAAGACAACTTTGAAGGTTTTCCTTGATTCCATCCTTTAGTAGAGTCAACACAGCAGTTTTGCGTTCTTTTTGTGTTATAGTTTTATTGGTTTTGGAGAAAAGAACTTTAATGTCAAAATCACAAAAATATAATGTGTGTGACGGTCAGTCTTACTTTACACTCCTCGTCCAGCAGGTCCAGGATGCCGAGCCGAGCCTCGATCAGGTCGATACACGGCTGGTTATCAGCAAAATCGATCAGAGTCCAGGGGATCTGCTCCTTCATGTACTCCTCCTGCTCCAGCTTGAACACATGCTGAGGACGTAGGAGGATAACAGTTTGAATCAGTGAAATCCTGAGAGGTGTGGCAATTTACATTAAAGTTCATCAGAAAACTCACAGAGTTGAACTGCTGCTGGAGTTTCTCGTTGGCATAGTTGATGCAGAACTGCTCAAAGCTGTTCACCTCAAACGTCTCAAACCTGATGAAAAACCACAGACACCTTCTTATCCAGGTCAACAAAACAAACAACAGCAGGTGAAGCAGGTGGTTAGACGCAGGGCTTCGTACCCATAGATGTCAAGGACTCCGATGAAGGAGTGCTGCTTGGTGGACGTCTGCAGAGAAAGGTTAATGTGCTCTACGATCCAGTCGAACATGTGGGCGTAGATGTGCTTGGCGAGGGCGTCGCGGGCGTTGGTCGCCTGCTTGGTGGACATGGTCTTCACGTACGTCTCGGAGGTGGTGGCAAGCTTCCTGTGGCAGAGCCAGTGCTCCATCTGCTGCAGCTCCACACCCAGCAGGTTGCAGAAGTGCTGCAGGTGGACGTCCTTCCTCTGAAACACGAACAGAGTCAAAGTCAGAGCGTCGATAAAAGCTGAGAAGAGACTGAAAGAAAGGCCGTAGATGTACCGCAATGTGGCAGGACTCCCCGTCTCGGTCCGAGCAGATCTCGACGTTCCCAAGATGAAGGATGGACGCAATGACTTTAAAGATGCTGTTCTGACTGCTCTCCTTTATACCTGTAGATCAAAAACATGACTGAAGTGTCTGTTTATGGGAGTCACAGGAGGGCCAGCAGGTCTCTGTTAACGCTTCGCTGCATCTGGAACCAGCACATGGTGAAAGCTCGACCATCAGCGTCACACTACAACTGATCCAGAGTCTGAGTTCTTACTACGAGCATGGAGACGAAGAGCAGTTTTAAATTTAAAATCCTTTTACTTGTTTTTAATAGCAGAAAATGGTCTCATTGTCATGCATGCATCCCACATCTTAATGTTAAGATGAACCACCAAACATGGTGTTCGGGACAGACTCGTGACTCTTACCCAGCAGCGTGAAGGCCTCTCTGGT